>NW_022631031.1:2740390-3470732 GCF_010015895.1 Lontra canadensis
GAATGGACAACATGGATGGAAGTTGAGGGCATTATGTTAAGTGAAATGTCAGACAGAAAGATAAATACTGTATGATCTCACTTGTGTGTGGAACAACAACAAAACCAGAAGAGATGAGATTTGTGGTTACCAGAGACAGGAGATGGAGGAATCCAGAATTAAATGAAAGTAGTCCGAAGTCATAAACTTTCAGTTTTAAGATAAGTTGAGTACTAGTGATGGAATATATAGCTTGATAACTCTAGTTAACACTGTTTTATGATATATATGTAAGTTGTTAAGGTAAATCCTAAAAAAATGTGTATTTTATCTATTTTTAAATATATATGAGATGATAGATATTTACTAAACTTATTGTGGTAAAAATTTCATGATATATGTAAGTCAAGTCATTGTACTATACACTCTAAACAAATACAATGCTGTATGCCAATTATATTTTAATAAATCTGGAGAAAAAATGCAAAAATGTGAGATTGTCCATTACTCATGTGATTTTTATTAATACTTAAATTAGCTATTTCTTAACATTTCTAAAAAATGGTAACAGTGATATACATTTTAAATTAGTGTATATCAAATTTAATTAAGAATCTAAGAACATGACACCCGATATAAAAATCTTTCCTGGGGCTCCTGGGTCTCAGTCATTAAGCATCTGCCTTTGCTCAGGTCATGATCCCAGTATCCTGGCATCCTGGCTCTCTTCTCCGCGGGGAGCCTGCTTCCTCCTCTCTCTGCCTGCCTCTCTGCCTACTTGTGATCTCTGCCTGTCAGATAAATAAATAAAATCTTTAAAAAAAAAAAGTTTATAATAACTAAAATTCTCAAAAGAATAGAATGAAAAATGGTTTAGAGAATAATCAAGTAATCTTCCACAATCTCCATAGATTATATGTAAATTTAATTTAATGGGCATTTCATTCCAAGAAATCCTAATTAGTTCTCTTACTTTTTTTTTTTTTAAAGAATTTATTTATTTGACAGAGAGAGATCACAAGTAGAGAGAGAGAGAGGAGGAAGCAGGCTCCCTGCCTAACAGAGAGCCCGATGTGGAACTCGATCCCAGGACCCCGAGATCATGACCCGAGCCAGAGGCAGAGGCTTAACTCACTGAGCCACCCAGGCAGCCGCATTAGTTCTCTTACTTTTAAATATCTCTTGGCAAAGAGATTTTATAAATATCTTTGGTAATTTTGTTTAGCATTTGCTTAGATTTTGGGTCTGAATTTCCTTGCAATTCTTTTTTTTTTTTTTTTGAAAGATTTTATTTATTTTTTTGTCAGAGAGAGAGAGAGAGAGAGCGTGAGAGTGAGCACAGGCAGATAGAGTGGCAGGCAGAGGCAGAGCGAGAAGCAGGCTCCCTGCTGAGCAATGAGCCCGATGTGGGACTCGATCCCAGGACTTTGGGATCATGACCTGAGCCGAAGGCAGCCGCTTAACCAACTGAGCCACCCAGGCGTCCCTTCCTTGCAATTCTTAACTCTAACCTACAGGTATTCTTCTATAGCTTTTGCTCTGTTAATACACATAAACAAATGAAAGTTTTTACCTGTGAAGTAAACGAGTGATTGACGATATAGGATCCCCAAAAGAAGGTTTCTTGGCCTATAATAATTGTAACTCTTGGACATTTTTTAAAGAATAAAACCTGTTTGTAGAAACAAATCTTTTTTTTTAACATACTGAGTTAACTAGTGATTACTTTCTATTCATTATTTCTCTTCACAGTTGAAATGTTGACTATATTAGGAATTAATGTGAAGACTGCGTTGCAAAATACCTGCGTTTGAGCCTAAGTTCTGCTTATCAACGTAATTGAGCTTGAAATCAATAGATATAAAACAGAGATAATTATACCTATCTCCCAAAAGTGACATACATATTAAATCATGTAAAAGTGCCCAGGGTTTTACCTGATATATAATACATTTAATATTTTTTTTTAATTTAATCTTCTCTCTTGAACTTTTAGGAGTAGAGCAGAGGCAGTTATATCAAAATCAGTTTCCCTTCTCAGCAGATTTATTCCTATTCTGATGAAAAAAAAAAAATGATACCAGTTCAGTTGCCTGCCTCTTCCTTGCAGGCACCTCAGAGTTTGATTGTTAGTCTGCATGCTATCTGACTTGGGCATGCATACACATACTCCAAGTAGTCCCTATGCTTTGTAGAATACACCACAGGAATCACATCCTGCTGTCCTGTCAATGTGAGGTGTCTCTGTGAGTTCCCTGATAGGACTGAGAAAGTATATCCACACTTGCACTTTCTTCAGGGAAATTCTCAGTTGGAGGCTCCCCAAGTGCTCAAATTTGTTTCATAATACACAGGTCTATTACCCTCAGACATCTGGACACTGCGGGATGGCTATGAACAACAGTTTAATGTACAATGCAGCAAAAGTATTTTGACAGAGCTCTTTTCTTTTCAAGTGAACCTCCTCATGGAGAAGAAAAGAGAAACTTAGAGCAAATAATTCTACTAGTAACAGTTTCTATTAGTTCAACCAGCCTAGAATACATATGGAAATAAACATGTCATTTTAAAGGTGCATTTAATATTTTATTGCTCCTTATTTGGATGTTTTAAAATAAAGTTATCTTTGAATGTGTTTATTTCACTTTACTACATTGTGATGTGCTTTTTGAGGGCAGCTTTGAATCTCACTCAACATTGTGTCTTTGGAGTCTATGGAGTCCTGGGGTGAGTAAAAAAAATCACTAAAAAATTAGTGATTCTATGCACTGAAGCATAGAATCCACAAGAATTAATATCAAATAATTTCCGATATCAATGTCCTTTTTTCCTTGCCCAATTTTATTTTTAATAATCTATAATCTTGAACCACCTTTACTTTTCTTTCAGTTCATCCAAGCTGAAGTTCGTAAAAGCTCATCATTTCCATAGCTTATCTTTTCCTACTAATTGAAATCATAAAATGATAGTACTTTGTTATTGATTTCATATCATCTTTCTAGAGATAATGTCCATTTAACTCCACATTTATTTTTTAATATTACAATATGTGATGTTTTTCTGAGGTTGACAAAGACAAATTAGTTCTACTCATGCTAAGAGTAGATACCAGCTGATAAATGCTATAGTAGGTAAAAAGGTAAAGAAAGCATAAAAATTGCTTTCAAGTAGCATACAATCTTGTAGAATTTGTGAGAAATATATAAGAACACACAAATATTTGGGGCATTGGGATTTGGACTGGTAAAAATTTATAAAAGTCACAGGCCATAGTCTAAGGAGAGGAATGGGTCATTTACAGAGGTTTATAATTGAGATACAATAGAAAAGTTCTATAAACTGTGATGAGCATAGTCTGCTTAGAAAATAAAATTTACATGTTTTAGTAGCTTGAGAATTTGGCATGCCAAGGGATTCTGAAATATCAAAATCTGTTAAGTTATACTTAACTCTTTCACTTTGATATCCCAACCAACAGGTAAAAATCAAACTTCCTTAAAGCTAAGATCAAGATTCTTAAGAAGAAATCCTGCTGAATTCATTTCATGCCTCCTCCTCCTCTGCCCCCTTTGTAGATATGATTTATCAGCTTAATGTTCTGTTAGTAAATGAATAAACTTATCAAAGGGGGTTATGTCATGAATGGGACTTCAAAAATAAAACCATATGCTTGCATTTTTCAAAAAGCATCATTTCAAACTTTGGCTGTGGCTGCTGAAAACATAATTTTTTTTTCAATTTTTTTACCTATGGAATGGTATTACCAACTAAATATAAGTGATGTTCAGGAACCTGGCACGATTAGTTCCAATTATAGAGAGAGGTAAACCACAAGGAAATATTAACATCAGATTATATTTGAGGAAAGAGTCAATTTTTGAATAGTGAGAATATGTTACTCCATTTTACCTTGCAGAAAATTGGTCTAGGCTTACAATATTTGCAAAAGGATTTAGTACTTTAGAACAGGAAGCATGTTGAGAGAGGTGAGCAAATTAGAGTGGACCAATGAGGTCACTGTAGTGTGACTGGGACAATAAAAGTGAATTGTGGCAAGTGCACCATTTTACATTTTCTCTCACACAGACTGAGTTCTCTCAAGACCTCACTGATTTTTAAAAAAAGGCAAAACTGTAAAAATCTAGAGCTACAATGGCAATCACAGCTGTGGCAGAACACTCTTCTATTATGGTGATTCTTGTCATTAATCCTTCATAGCATGAGCTATGTTGCTTTGTTAGCCTACTAATTTGTAGTTACTCTATGCAGCTGTATTACAGAAAGCACGCAAATTAGGTAGTAAGGTCACTTGCCAGCTTCAGCTTAGTGAAAGTGCACATGATCAATTACCTTCTGTAATTTGGAGCAGCCAAAGCTCTGGTTGCATATCATTTTATTCTAGACAGAAATAAATATTTTGTGCCTCTGGAATAGGCTGGAAAAAACAGGTGGGACAGAACAATGTTAGCAGTGAGTGAGAAATAAAAGGAGTAAATTGTTGGTCTTTTACATTTTACAATCATACTATTTCATTACAGACATAAAATATAGGCCCTGAAATTATTATGCTCATTCATTGTTCAGACTTTTAAAGGACATCTTCTATGAGCCAGACTTTACATGTTAGGATGCAAAAAGAATTAAGACATTATTTCTGACAGAGAAAAGTCCGCAACATAATGAGAGAGAGAGAGAGAAGAAAAGAAAAGGAGGTTACATGTACTCTAAAATATTATAGTGTAAATACAATGTACTATAAAGACAAGTCGAGGGTGCCTGGGTGGCTCAGTTGGTTAAGTGACTATCCCAGGGTTCTGGGATCAAGTGCCGCATCAGGCTCCCTGCCCAGTGGGGAGTCTGAGTCTTCTTCTGACCCTCTCCCCTCTTGCGCTCTCTCTCTCTCTTTCTCTCATTCTCAAATAAATAAAATCTTAAGAAAAATTTAAAAAAAAAATAAAGACAAGTCTGGATCTAAAAGCTGATGCAGCCACATTCTATCTTCAGGATCTTGAGCAAGTCTCTTAGGCTTTCTGAGACTCAAGTTTTTCATATATAAAATAGGGATAACTTTCACATAGGGCTAATGAGGAGGCTTGTATTTTGAGAAGACAATGAGATTAAAGATCTGGATGGATTTCAAAGGAGGATCTGGAAGTAAATACTTTGAATTGAAAGACACAGGTAAATTAACAGTTAAAAGGCTCTAGGAATAAAAAGAGAAGACCATAACTCAATTCCCAATAACACCAATATCTGTAGGGTTCAAAAAAGAAAAGCAGCTGGCATAGAATAACAAGGCAAGGCAAGAGAAATCAATGGAGAATCACTATAGATTGGAGGAATAGAAGATACGGAAGAATCAATAGCTCTGACATACACATCATATTCAAAACCAAGGTAGGAAGAGATGCTTGATGCCCAATTTTACAGATGTTCTTTAGTATTTCCCTGACCATCTCATTGCTCAGAGATGAACAAAGAGATATAAAATATGGGATAACAGAATGAGCACTGGACTAGGAATCAAAAGAATTACTACTAGCTATTTCATCTGAAACAATTATTTGAACTTCTCTCATCTGTAATTTCCTTACTTTTAACAGTAGGATGGCAACCATTCCTTTTAACCAGGCTAATCAAGATAAAGGCAGATAAAATGTTAATATACTCCATAAGTGACAAAGTGACTGTATATTTCAATATTGATAACGTAATCATTATTAAAATAAAATGTTACACATTCCAAGATATTTTGAAGTTTACCTTTAATTCTTAACAGAAAACAAATACCACCAGTTGTTTTGACAAGGATATTTTGTTAACTCTTCTCCACCTGGCCCTGGGATAGGCTCTCTACCTATGCATGACATTTGTACCTTGCCAATACAACCTATTATGAGTAATTAATAAGCCAATTGCTTTGAATAGATGATTCACTAATTATCTCAAAATTTCTAGAAGACAGTTCAGTAAATTAGAGTACAAAACACAAATATTTGGACCAAATTAACAAAAAAACTTATTTATTCTCAGAAAAAATTTAGAATCACTTTTCAAGTTCCAGAACATATCATTTGGAATTTTAGAGGAATTAAATCAAAGCATAGATTAGAACTAGGGAAGAACTCACATATAAACAATACTAGTCTTCTCATTCAGCAATATCACCTATCCTATGTTACTTTCATCTTCTATTTCTTAATATAGTTTAAAAGTTTCTTCTCAAAAGTTTACTCTCATGAAAGAAGTCTTGTTTCCAGTAGATTTCCAAATGGATTACTGCTGGTATATAGAAAGCTATTGATTTTTTTTTTTTTTTGTATTCATACAGTAAATGTCCTTATGAACTTTTTTATTTTTTTACTTCAAATGGATTTTCACCTTATTCCCTTGAGTTTTCTATTTAGGTCATCAGAACATCCTTAAAGATGACTATTTTCTTGTTACCAAACACTTTAATTCTCATAAATATTACTTATCTTACTGCATTAACTAATACTTCTTGAATAATAGGAAATAATTATGATGATAATAGTCACTTTATCAATTTTTACCTTCAAGTAATAACAGAAGCAAGATTTTTTTTAATTGAAACTATTATTTATATCAAATTAATAACACCATGTGTAAGATTAATACAATATTAATATTCTGGAAGTTGAATTAAGTGTGCAAGTATCGATCCAAGTCTTCCAACTTGCAAGATTAATAGAAAAATCAGCATATTTTTGGTGGCTATTTTAGCTAGGATGACTAAAATAACTAACTTAAATATATAAATGTATAGCTCTCTGATGTGGCAGTCTGAGTATAAGCACTACAGGGCTGATCCTGCAGCTCCTTCTGCAGGCAAAACACACTAACCTCAACCACAAGGCACAAGATGGCCTGCTACTGTGTCTATTTTCCAAACTACAAAATGGAAGAAGAGACAGGAAGAACACACCCCTTCCCTTTAAGTACTTGACCTGACAGAAAAATTCATCATTTTATATAACTCCAAATGACAGAACTTAATGCTACGGTCAGCTTGGCTGAAAAATGCCTAGAAAATCTATTATTTAGCTAAGCATCTATTTTTCCCAGGTTAAATTCTATTACAATATGTAAGTAGGGGAGAACATATTCAAGGAAGAAAGCTAACAGTCTCTGCCGCAATCTGACAGAATTTTAAGATATTAGGCAATGCTGATTTTCTCTCACACTTTTTAAAATATTTTATTTAAATTCAATTAATAAACATAGTGTATTATTAGTTTCAGAGGTAGAGTTCAGTGCTTCATCAGTCTTATATAATACCAGTGCTTGTTAACATCACATGCCATCCTTAATATCCACCACCCAGTTAACCCATCCTCCACCTCTTCCCCTCCAGCAACCTTCAGTTTGTTTCCTATGATTAAGAGTCTCTTATGGTTTGTCTCCCTCTCTGATTTCATCTTTATTTTTCCTTCCCCCTTCCCCTTGATCCTCTTTTATTTCTTAAATTCCACATGTAAATGAGATATGATAATTGTCTCTCACACTTTCTTGTACCATTTGCTCTCCATGTACTTCACCCCCAGTTTAGTCTGTGGTAATCATTGTCTCAGAGAAAAGATGATACTGTCCAAAGTAGGAGAAAATAGATGAGCATAATTTTTAAATTTTAAAACTTCAATTTTGACTCAGTGAACACTCTTTTCCATAAATATGTATAGTGCACACAAATATTAATGAAACCAAGTAAGGGGTAGAGGACAAAGGGTGGGTGAAAAAAATAACATTGTACCCTAACAGATAACTCATACAGGGGAGGTACAGGAGGGGGCATGAGTTTACAGAACTTTATGTCACCTGGTTCCTCCTTCACTCTTGAGATAACAGTCTCCATAGCTGTTCCAATCAATCTCTGTCCTAACACAGATATGTTTACAAGTTACAGAAAAATCTAACCATGTCTGATATCAAATGTTCAACTTCACACTGTGAACAAAAGCCTACCTGCTTTATTCCAGTTTCCATCTAATTTTGTTTTGGCATCTACAGTTGGGGAATCCAAGTGTGTTTGGTTTCTTTCCTTTCCCCTTTGTCTTTGACTCCCCCTACATTAACTCTACTGTTGCTAGTTTCTGCAAGGCTAGAAGCCAAGGAAAAAGGAACAAGTAGAAAAGATCATACTATATTGGTACCATTATACCTGGCTTCAGTACTCCCACACTGTAACATGTGCCCAAATGCTGAATTTACCTCTTAGGATCTTATTTTGTGTTAACACACAAGCACTCTCTTCGCCCCTGGATTTCAATGGGATCTTCTCCACAAAGGCTCTTTCCATTGGCGATTTTCTTTCAACATCATCTAAATCCAGGTTTCTTCTTAGGGGTCTAGCTCTGGAGCATGAGAAACACACTCTGCCTCCAATGGGTGGAAGGGAATCCTACACACCAGTGCCTCTCTCTTCACTCTGAGCAGTCTCTGATCTTTAGGTGTATGGGGTACTTTCTTGGTATCACTACTCTTCAAATCCAGTGGACGCAAAATCAGCTCTCCATTTGTGTTCTCTTAAGCAATTCTCAGATTGCTTAGGGTAGAAGGAGCACTCAGAGGGAGGAGAGAGGAAATGCACCTAGCATTAAGCTTGGTTTTTTCCATTGGAACTCCCTTCATATAGCTTTGGCATAAACTGTGAGAGGATTGCAAAATCAGTGCAATTTGTTTACCTGTCCTGCTTAGCTGATATGCATTTATACTCCTCCTTGGCTTTTGGGATCACTACAGTATCTCTGAAGCCACAGAGAACATTCCATTTAACATTCTGTCATAGCAATAGGAATTTGATTAAATTAAGGCCTTGAGTACCAGACGAGGACTGTGTGCCTTGAACAATAATAAAGTTTGAGAATTTAAAATATGGCAGAGTCATGAGAAATCTTGAGAAGATATTTCTATTAGCAGAAAATAGGAAAAACTAGCAAATGGGAGTTCAATGAGATGAAAAACTATGGATTTAGAGGCTATATCTATAAATTACCCTCTTACATCTTTCACTTTATACTTTACTTTAGTGAAGAAGAAAAATGAAATAAGGAACCAGCCAATAAGATTACAGGTTTATCTTTACTGTCTTGAAATCATGCTTAGCAAAAATTGTGAAAAGCTAGCACTGGTACTTATACTGGAAAATAGTTATTAAGGGCTTTAGTAAAGTGTATTCTACTCCAGAGACTCCATTAGGATGGAGAGGAAAAGTAAAAATAACTACTTGAAAGGGGAAAAAAAAGTAAAAATAACTACTTTAAAATATGAAGACTCATTTACTGGAGAGAGAAAACACAACCATAACAAAACTTCACAAGTTGCCTGCAAAATGCGTGATAATGGCAGAGACTAACACTCTGTTCAGGCTAAGAAAAACTGGAACAGTTGCCCAACGCATGTTAATATGCTGCTCTTTTTGCCGTAGCTAATTTCTTATTTATGACAAAATCTGTATTGCCTTAGGCAGTTACTTAAAATCTCATTATGCTGAATACTTGCAAGTTTTAGAAACAAAATAGAAGCATTAACAATAAATATTGATTGCAGCCTTAAGTGAATGTGTATGAACTTCATTGCTTTATAAAAAAAGGAAAAGAGAGAGAGAGAGATCATATACGCTAATAGGTCCAATAGAAATTACATAGGTGTTAAAGTTTTCTTTTGCCTTTTGATTGGAGTGTTATTACATTTTTGTTTATATTGTTCATTTAGTTCTAACTCAAATTTTAATATGTATCTAAGGGTCAGTTATTTTTTATTCATTCTTTGTTAGGAATTATATTTGCTAATATTGAATATCCATTCCTTTAAATGGACTATTATTTAAAACATTAAAACTTTTTTTCCTGCATAAGTTGTATCTTGAGAAAGAATAGTCACACATTCAAAACAAAACATGTCCAAATGATAGCATTAGAAAATATAATATTATACCTTTTCATTAAATCCCTTAGAAACTATGAAACACATTTAAAAATAAATTTTGTAATTTGCTTTTTCATAGTTTATTAACATTCAGTACTATTAAGAAAAATGCTTTTTAAAATTAATCACTTGATCTTAAAGAGCATGCTGAGTTCATCATATCCATTTTCAGTATATTACATATTATAGACACATTAAAGATACCTCTCTTGGTTTGTCTTATTTTATTCCTTGTCTCTTGTATTTCTTGTCTCTCTTCCCTGAACCTCACTCCCATGCTAATTCTCCATAAGTATTTACACTAACATATTTAATATACATCCTTATACCAGCATTATCCTGAAACCAAAACTAGACAAAGGCACTACAAAAAGAGAAAACTATAGGCCAATATTCTTCATATACATGGATGCAAATCCTCAACAAAATATTAGCAAACCACATTTAACAATTTTTTAAAAGAATCATTTAACGTGATCAAGTAGGATTTATTCCAGGGATGCAAGGATATATCAATATTTGCAAATCAATTGACATGATATACCATATCAACAAAATAAAGGGTAAAAACCCTATGACTGGGGACATCCAGGGAAGATGGCAGAGTAGTAGCACCCTAAGCTCATCTCCACCTATAGCTACAACAAGATAACACCTCTATCAGTGTAAATAACCAAGAAAATTACCCAAAAACTGGCAGAATAAACTCCACAACTAAATGTAGAGAAGAGGCCACACAGAAGAGGATAGAAACAGGGTCAGGGACCAGAACTGTGGAACTGTGCACAGAAGGGAATAACATCACTGGCAGTGCAAGCTGGGGGGAGAAACAGACACCCACACCAGGAAGGCCATGTCGGGAAGACAGTTCCCCATAACATTTGGCTTTTTACAAAAGCTGGGCTGAATTTCAGGAGTTCTTAAAACCGGCAGAGTGTAATGGGGTGCCTGGGTGGCTCAGTGGGTTAAAGCCTCTGCCTTCAGCTCAGGTCATGGTCCCAGTGTCCTGGGATCAAGCTCCACATCGGGCTCTCTGCTCAGCAGGGAACCTGCCTCCTCCTCTCTCTCTCTGCCTGCCTCTCTGCCTACTTGTGATCTCTATCTGTCAAATAAATAAATAAAATCTTAAAAAAAAAAAAAAACGGCGGAGCGTAAAACATGGAATTTTTGCAAACCAGCAGACTCAGCTCTGGGAGACCTAGGAGGCTGAGAGGCAACTGAGTCCCTGCCTTAAAGAGATAACACAACAAACAGCCAGCAGAGACATAGCATAGAAGCAGCAGTTTCAAAAGTACCTACCTAACTTACTAACACACTGCACCACCTCTGTGCACTACACTTCTTCAAATCCACCCTCCAGCTCACCTCAGTCCAGGAACAGAAGGGCTACTCCCACAGAGGATCAGACTGCACAAAGCTTGCTAGCACCAGCATTGTGACCCACCTCTCCCTGCAATGCACTTTTAGGGATCCACCCCTCCAGATAGACCACCTCAGTCCCAGTGCTACAGGGCCCCTCCTGCACAGGACCAGTCATGGAAAGCTTGGTAATGCTGCTTCCCAGACATCCACACTGTGCTTCAGTAGATGCACCCTCTCCAATACTTTCTTGGCCAGAGCTCATCCAGGGCAGTGCTGCAAGCCTGGCAGTGGGCAAACAGTCCCTACAGTGACCAGCATCACTCCAAAGTGACCACTGCCCCAGAGAGAGGAAAAGGTAATCACACATACCAGTCAGACTATGGCCCCAGCAAAGAGCTGGAGGAATACAATCAGTCAGGCCTTGCTCATCAATGAAAGCTTTACATAGAACACCACAGGGAAAGTGCCTGGTAGTTTGCTGCTCCTGCATCTCTGGCAAACACCTGTCTGACTCAACTCCAGCCTAAAGTGGCCTCAGACTGGTCCAGTAACACCACAGGAACCAAACACTGCCCACAATAAGAAGAGAGAGTCATTGCAGGTGACTGAACTGAAGGAAAAATTGGCTCAGCCACAACAGCAGGGCACACACATGACACATAAGAGATATCCCTGAAGCACTAGGTTCTAGTGAAGAAGGAAAAATACACAGCAGAGAACTGCAGGACTTCTTCTTTATAAGGCCATTACTTTCAAGTACAGAAGACAGAGTTGTCTTTCCTAACACACAGAAATAGACAAAGAGAGTCAGACAAAATGAGGAGTTAGACAAAATTCCTCTGAGGACAGAGGAATATGTCCCATATGAAATAACTGGATAAAAATCACAGCAAGAGACCTAGACAAAATGAAAGTAAGTAATATGCTTGATTGAAAATTCAAAGTAATGATTACGATACCCACCAGATTTGAGAAAGAATGGAGGAGATCAGTGAGACTCATAACAGTGAGATTAAAAAGAACCAATCAGAGATGAAGAACATAGTAAGTGAAATTAAAAACATACTAGACAGAATAAATAGTAGACAAAGTAGAAGAACAAATCAGCAACCTGGAGGACAGAATAATGAAAAGTAATCAATCTGATCAGGTGGGAGAAAAAATTATGCAAAAAGAGAATATAACTAGAGAACTCAGTGATAACATCAAACATAATAACATTAGCATCATAGAGATCCCAGAAAAGGAAAAGGAGCAGAAAATTTATTTGAAAAAATAATAGCTGAAATCTTCCCTAGTCCGAATAGGAAAAAAAAAAATCAGATCCAGGAGGCACAGAGATAACAAACAAAATCAACACAAGGAGGTCCATACCAAGACACATAGTAATTAAGATGACAAAAAGTAGTGATAAAGAGAGAATTTTAAAAGCAGGAAGAGAAAAGAAAACAATTACATACAAGGGAAACTCCATAAGGCTATCAGCTGATTTTTTAAGCAGAAACTGCCAGCCAGAAAAGAAAGTGGCATTGTCTTTTCAAAGTGCTGAAGGCAAAAAAGCTGCAGCCAAAAATACCCTTTTCAACAAGGATATCATTCAGAATAGAAGGAGAGATGAAGAGTTTCCCAAACAAAAGTTAAAGGAATTCATGACCACTAAACCAGCTATACAAGAAAGGTTAAAGGGGACTCTGAGTGGACTCATAAGCCAGAGTAAGGAAAGCAGGAAACACAAAAACAGTAAAAATGCATATATCTATAAAAAAAATCCGTCAAAGAACACACAAAATTAAGGATGTAAAGTATGACACCTTATACTAACAATGTGGGTAAGGGAAGAGGAGTAAAGAATGGATTCAAACTTAAGCAACATCAACTTAATATAAACTGCTGTATATAAAAGATGTTATATACAAACTGAATGAAAATCACAAATTAAATCCCGTAACAGATATGGAAAAAGAAAAGGAGAGAGAGGAAAAAAAAAAAATCCAAGTATATCACTAAAGATGTGAGAGAAGAGAGTAAGAGAAGGAATGGAGGAAAAACTAGAAAAACAACCATAATACAAGTAACAAAATGCAATACATATCCTATCAATACTTACTTTGAATGTAAATGGACTAATTGCATCAATCAAAAGACATAGGGTGATGGAATGAATAAGAAACAAGAAACTTCTATATGCTGCCTACAGGAGCCTCAGTTCAGACCTACACACATGCGGATTGAAAGTGAAGGGTTGGAGAAGCATTTATCATGCAAATGGATGGGAAAAGAAAGCCAGGGTAGCAATACTTACCTCACACAAAATACTTTAAAACAAAGAGAAGAGACAAAGGCACTATATCATAATAAAAGAGACAATCCAACAAGAAGATATAAAAATTGTAAATACCTATGCACCAAATATTTGAGCATTCAAATACTTGAAGCAATTAATAATAAGTATAAAGGAAGTAATCACTAGTAAGACAATAATAGTAGGGGACTTTAACACCCCACCTACACAGATAGACAGATCATCTGAACAGAAATTTAACAAGGAAACAGTGGCTTTAAATGGCATATTGGACCAGATGAGTTTAACAGATATATTCAGAACATTCCATCCTAAAACAGCAGAATACAGATTCTTTTAAAATGTACATGGAACATTCTCTAGAAGATCATATGTTAGCCCACAAAACAAGGTTCAACACATTCAAAGAGATCAAATTCATTCCATGCATCTTTGCTGACCACAACACTATGAAACCAGAAATCAACCATAAAAAAAAAAAAAAATCTGAAAGAGCACAAATAGATGGAAGATAAATAACATGCTACTAAATAATGAATGGGTCAACCAAAAAATCAAGGAGGAAATTAACAAATGTAAAACAAATGAAAATGAAAACACAAAAACACATGGTCCAAAATCTTTGGGATGCAGCAAAAGCAGTTCTAAGAGGGAAGTTTATAGCAATACAGGCCTGCCTCATAAGGAAAGAAAGTCTGAAACCACCTAAACATATACCTAAAGGAAAACAGAAAAAGAACAAACAAAACCCCAAATCAGTAGAAGGAAAGAAATAATAAAGATTAGAGCAGAAATAAATGAAATAAAAACTAAAAAACAAAAAAAACAAAAACAAAAGAAAAACATAAAATAGCAACAACGCACATGCATGCGCGTGCACACACACACACACACACACACACACACACACAACACTCAATAAAACAGATCAATCAGTCCTGGAGCTCGTTCTTTGAAAAGATCAACAAAATCAATAAACCTTTCCCCAGACTCATCAAAAGAAGAGAGATGATCTAAACAAAATCAGAAATGAAAGAAAAGAAATAACAAATGCCACCATAGAAATACAAAGGATTATAAAAGATTATGAAAATTATATGCCAACAAATTGGACAAACTAGAAGAAATTGATAGATTCCTAAAATACATAATCTCTGAAAACTGAATCAGGAAGAAACATTAAATTTGAACAGACTGATCATCAGCAATAAAAGTGAATCAGTAATTTAAAAAAGAGTTACAATACACAAAAGTCCAAGATCAGATAACTTCACAGGAAAATTCTACCAAGCAATTAAAGAAGAGCTAATACTCAAACTATTCCAAAAAATAGAAGAAGGAAAATCTCTAAATTCATTTTACAAGGAATGTATTACCCAATACCTAAAACTTATAAAAATATCACTATAAAAAAAGAGAACTACAGGTCAGTATCTCTGATGAATACAGATGCAAAAATCCTCAATAAAATATTAGCAAACCAAATGCAACAACACATTAAAAAATATCATTCAACACAATCATGTGGGATTAATTACCATGATGCAAGAGTGATTCAATATTCACAAATCAATCAATATGACAAATCATACCAATAAGAGAAAAGATAAAAATATATAGTCATTTCAATAGATCAGAAAATGCACTTGGGAAAGACCAATATCATGATAAAAAATTCAATATCATGATAAAAACCTTCAACAAAGTAGATTTAGAGAGAACATATCTCAATGTAATAAAGGCCATATATGCAGAACACATAGCTAACATTATACTCAAAAGTAAAATATTGAGAGCTTTTCTCCTGAGGTCAGGAACAACACAAGGATGTCTACTATCACCACTTTTATTCAGCTTATTACTGGAAGTACTAACCATAGCAATCACACAACCAAAAGAAATACAAGACATCCAAGTTAGTAGGAAAGAAGTAAAACTTTGACTATTTGGAGATAGCATACTATATACAGAAAACCTTAAAGACCACCAAAAAACCAAAAAAGTGATAAATGAATTCAGTAAGTTTGCAGGATACAAAATCAATGTACAGAAATTCATTGCATTTCTATGTACTAATAAAGAAGCAACAGAGAAATTAAGAAAAGAATCCCATTTGTAATTGCACCAAAAATAGTAAAATACCCAGGATTAAACTAATAAGAGGTGAAAGAATTGTATTCTGAAAACCAGAAAGCACTAATGAAAGAAATTGAAGATGACACAGACAAATGGAAAGATATTCCATGCTCATCATTTGGGAGAACAAATATTGGTAAAATGTCCATACTATCCAAAGCAATCTACAGATTTAATGTAATCCCTTTCAAAATGCCAACAGCGTTTTTCACAGAACTAGAATAAATAATACTAAAATTTATATGAAACCACAAAAGAACCCATGTAGCCAAAGCAATTTTGAAGTCAAAAAACAAAACTGAAGGTATCACAATTCTGGATTTCAAGTTATACTACAAAGCTGTGGTAATCAAAACGGTATGGTACTGGCACAAAAATAGACACATAGATTAATGGAACAGAATAGAGAGCACAGATATAAATATAAACCCATACATATAAACCCATACTTATATGATCAATTAATCTATGACAAAGGAGGCAAGAATATGCAATGGGAAAAAGACAGTCCCTTCAAATAGTACTAGAAAAACCAGACAGCTACATGCAAAAGAATAAAACTTGACCACTTTTTGAACCATACACAAAAATAAACTCAAAATGGATTAAAGACCTAAATATGAGACCTGAAACCATAAAAAACTCTAGAAGGAAATATAGTCATTAATTCCTTTGATACTGGCCATGGAAACATTTTTCTAGATATACCTCCTCAGGCAAGTAAATAAAAGCAAAATTAAACTACTGGGACTACACCAAAATAAAAAGCTTTTCACAAACCATCAACAAAACAATAAAGCAATCTAGTGAAAGATATTTGCAAATGATATATCTAAGAATAGGTTAATATCCAAAATATATAAAGAACTTATATAACTCAAGACCAAAAAAAAAAAAAAAAAGTGATTTTATAAATGGGCAGAAGACCAGAATAGACATTTTCCCAAAGTTATACAGATGGTCAACAGCAATGTGAAAAGATGCTCGATATCATTAATAATCAAGAAAATGCAAATCAAAACCACAATGAGATATTACCTCACACTTGTCAGAATGGCTAGTATCAAAAAGATAAGAAGTAACAGGTGTTAGCAAAGATGTAGGGAAAAGGAACCTTCATGAACTTTTGGTGGGAATGGAAACTGATGCAGCCTCTGTGGAAACATGATGGAGATTCCTAAAAAAAACAAAACAAAACAAAAAAAGAATTACCATATAATCCACAAATTCTTTGGATAGTATTTATCCAAGAACATGAAAACACTAACTCAAAAAAGATAAATGCATCTCTATGCTTATTGCTGCATTATTTATAAATACACACACACACACACACACACACACACTCTAGAATATTGCTCAGCCGTTAAAAAACAAAAAACAAAAAAACAAAAAAAATCTATGATATCTTGCCATTTGCAACAAATGGTTGGACCTAAAGTGTGTTATGCTAAGTGAAATAAGTCAAACTGAGACAAATACTATATGATTTCATTTATATATGGAATGTGAAAAAACAAATGAACAAGCAAACAAAAAAAAAGCATAAAGAGACCCATAAATACAGAGAACTGATGACTGCCAAAGGGGTAGTTAAGCAGGGGGTGAGCAAGATAGGTGAAGGTGAGTGGGAGATTCAGGCTTCCAATTATGGAATGAATAAATTATGGGAATAAAACACACAATTTAGGGAATACAGCCACTAGTGTTAGAAGAACGTTATAAGGTGACTGATGATGGCTACCCTTGTGGTGAGCATAGCATGATGTATAAATTTGTCAAATCACGACATTGTACACCTGAAACTACTGTAATACTGTGTGTCAATTATATATCAATGAAATACAAATATATTAAATATATAAGTCAACTACATGTTGATAGCCACTTTGTGCATTTGCTTTAAGTACACAAAATTTTATTAGAGAGATTTTGATAACTAATAAAGAATCAAGGAAAATCATCATTTTTTAAGATTTTATTTATTTATTTGACAGAGAGAAAAATCACAAGTAGGCAGAGAGGCAGGAAGAGAGGGGGGGGGAAGCAGGCTCCCTGCTGAGCAGAGAGCCCAATGTGGGGCTTGATCCTAGGACCCTGAGATCACCACCTGAGCCGAAGGCAGAGGCTTAACCCACTGAGCCACCTAGGCACCCTGAGAATCATCATTTGTTTGCAAATGAATATCTCCTATTTTTTCTTCAACTTACTTGTAGAAAGGATCTGAAATATGCCTCATAATACTTGCTTGTATTCCAATCGTCCATTTCAGGTTTTATTATAATTTTAAACCAATAGGATAGGATTCAAATGCTTCAAAGCACATAGGGAATGTTCAATAATTACTGTTTAACATTTGCTTCTCCCAGTACTTTTCATAACTACCATTGAAGCCTAAAGAAAATCTTAGTTTTTAAATTTGTATATCTTAGTGACCAAATAGCAGTTTTCTGGCTTTAAGTCCAGATCAAATTCTTACCACTTAGAGCTTCTCATTTTGTATTTGTGAACAAAAATTGTTCCTGGATTTTTCCAATTCTCATTCTATACATTTTCCTTGAATGAATTCATCCACACCCGTAGCATCAGCAATCTCTCATGTACCATCTCTCAGTTGTCTAAATTCTACAGTATCATATATCCAACAGAGGTGCTATGTCTTTCAAAAATATTTAATATCTTCTGCTCACACTCTAGCTCTTTCTCTAACATAAACATATACATATACATGCACATACAGACATACTCCTTCCTTTCCTCTCTTTTCCCAACACAATCTCAGGTCAGTCTGGTTGCAGAGCACATTATAACCCATCATTTACTTCAGGCAAAGTATTATGAAAATAAATATATAAGAGTTTTTCCCTCAGATTCTAAACAGGTATGAAAAATATTATATAGATATTAGATCTAGCTTAATAGGTGGCTTTTTGGTAGCTGGGGGGATGGAGATAGGGAGTGATATAAAGGCATATGGAGAGACAAGGAGGAATATAAGAAAATTCCAGCTTCTCCAGTCTTTGTGTGAGTCTGTTAAACCTGAAGAGAAAGAATTTAACTTCAAGTTTACTAATAAAGCATTATATAAAATCTGTGCTATTTTAAAAGACTGTATCATTTCAAAAACAAATTTTTATCATAAGCCTTATTTAGTAACTCAATTTTTAAACTTAATTCTCTTAACCTATGCTATTCAAATTTTGAAAGAAGAAAAAAAAGGAAGAAAAGAAAGGTCCCAAATTACAATGCTTTATTTCTTGATACTTTTCTCAATGTTTCTAGCATGATAGTGATTAATGATCCCTGACTCTAGCTGTCTCTTATCAAGTTCCTTCAGATCCTGATTTAGAAAGTGAAGTTTAACCTTTCTACTGTTGATCAAGGGTATGGGGAACCTTCTGGATAATGACAGACTACAAATGAGGAGTCCTCTAACTGGAAAGATAAAGTCTGGGCAGTAAGATAAAGACTTTTAAAATCATGAAGTTTACGGATAGGTAGAATGAACTTATTCTCAAAATTTTAGTCTGCTAAAATCAGGGACACTGCTAGAGAATTACTTAAAAATAATATAGAACTGTTAAATTGAAAATCATCTATTTTTATAGAATAAATAATAGTTCATGCATGTAAATAAATTCATTACTTTAGATATATTCATAGATGATTAATCTATATTTGACTGTGAAGATAAAATAAGAATGTTTAGAAATAATGTCTAAATGTAGAGATAAATTAGGGGGATTTTTACTTTGCCTATATACATAAAACATCTAGCTTTATAGAATATTTTGTTGACCCTAGGGAGCATATATTTTATAAAACATATCTTCACAAATGTGCATGTCATCCTCATGCAGGGGCCATGCTAAAATTCTCTGTATCATTCCAATTTTAGCATACATGTTGCCAAAGTGTGCACTATAAAAGTTATCCTCTATTAAAAACGTTTGTGTTCTGGATGTTAGACATGAGGCCTAGAGGTCTGAATGCTCTCAACTTTCCCTGCTGAGCTTTGCACATGCTCTTTGGAAATCTGCATGCTCTGAAAGATGCCTTCCCTCACCTGGAAGACTCACCAGCACTTGTTCTGTGACCATTTTATAAGGCTCTTATTAAAAATTAAAAAGATTCTAAAAAACAAAAAAGAAGACAAAACTGTTTTTACTTATCAGTCAAGTGAACACATGTCAGAAGAAGAAGTACACTCAATAGTTCACTGAGAGGGTGAAATGTACACCTTTTTTTTTTTTTAAGATTTTATTTATTTGACAGAGAGAGAGATCACAAATAGAGAAAGAGAGAGAGAGAGAGAGGAGGAGGAGGCAGGCTCCCTGCCTAGCAGAGAGCCCGATGTGGGACTTGATCCCAGAACCCTGAGATCAGGACCTGAGCTGAAGGCAGAGGCTTAACCCACTGAGCCACCCAGGGAGCCCCTGAAGTGTACACTTTTAAGTTCTAGAATGGTGGAGAGTCAATGGTGGCTATGCTTACAAAGGAGTAAAAAGTAACACTCTGGATGGAAAAGAATGTTCAAGGGTGACACACAGTAGTTTCAACGTTTGTTATTGGTCATGAAAAGTCTTCAGACAGATCCACTAAGTGTCTGGCAAAGCTTGAAATGACTATTTGTCTGGTCCTTTAATAGTTTTCTCTAGTAGAACCAGTTATGGCAAACACAATATCCCATTTTAATATCTCCTCAGCAAGGTTACTCTAAATGAAAAACTTCTATGATACACATTTATTCTTCTTATACTAATTTCCAGCATAAACCCCAAACTATCACCTTACTCCTTATCACTTGGCTTTTGATCTCTTAATTTGATCTCATTCTCAGCTCCCAAACCCCTCAGGAAATCATTGTCACTCCTTATCAAAATTCCCTATTCCCTCAATATTTTCTTGTTCACCAATTTAGAAATTTTTCCTTCCCTTCCTGCTCCAACTAAAACCTGACTTTTCCATGATGATTCTCTATTGCTAAGATTCCTTAGGAGGTAACTGTTTTTCTTTCATTCAACCTCAGACCATTGGGCTGCTAGGTTACCCTCGGCTCTTATTGTCTCTTTGAGCCCATTTTCGTGGTCCTAAGAGCCCCAGTTTTGAATCTCATGTCAACTGATTATGTAGTAGATTGAGTACTCTACCCCACAGTGGCTCAGGTTTGCTAGGTTCTTTGCTTTTGCCAACAGGACAACTGCAAACATGATTTAAGCAGAGACTTAACAGTTTTCTTACACATGGGGCTCACTCTTTCTTTCTGCTTATGGGTACTCTGCACCCACTAGTACATGCGCAGGAGCTTAAAGCAAGTATGTCATATTAAAAAAAGACCGTTGGTCAAGTCATCCCCCTTGACCATGTACTCCATCCAAATTCTAGACATATGAGTTCATCTTAGGTCACCCACAAGATGTGCCAGTGCAGACCAGAAGACTTTCCTAGCCAACCCAGAGAATTGATGAGAAATAATAACTGCTTATTGTCTTAAAACACTAACTGTGAAGTGGTTTGTTACCTGGAAATCTAACTGATATAGAGTATATCACCTAATTAATGCTAGACTATAAGCTCTATGTGAGCAGAGTTGGTTTTTTCCCTACTGCTGTTGCCCCAGCATATGGAAATTTAGATTTTTCAATAATTTCTTTCTGAAAACATAAAAATGTTAAGAATGTTTTTAGATGAATATTCCCTAAACTAAATATGAGGGAACATGTGTTTCCTTAATGGCTCACAGTCCCTAAGAATTTGAATACACATATTATTTAGACAATCATTTTACTAAACTTAGAATAAAATTATTTTTCAAGCCTCTATTCTAAAATTGAGACAGTGAAATAACAATAATGACAATAAGGTAATGATTATAGTATTAGCATAATATTATAATAATTATTATTAATTGAGAAGCCTTTGATTCTTGACATTATACTATTTAATATTCAAGTGAAACTTATAAGATAAACATTATTTGCCCTTATTTCATGAAGAGGAAGACCTGATGCTTAATGAAATTAAACACTGATCCAAAGCTTCATTCATAGTTAGTGATAGATTTTTACATTCAAATCCAAAACTTAATATTCTAAGATATAGTTACATTTTTTTCAAATGTAAAAATTCAGGTCAATCTTCCTTATATCCCTGTTTGAAAAGGAATTTTTGAGATAGAAGTATACTTAGAATATTATCTGATTCCATTTCTTATTTAGAAGGTAAGAAAACAGAGGGCAAAAACATCAACTAATGTATCTAAGAGGACACAGAGAATAATTCATCCAATAATGTGCCAGGAACTTACAGATTAGAAGTAAACTCACAAGTAGAAGACAAGATTTCATTTATTGAGATTCTAACATAAGTTGGTCACTGGGTAGGTACACTTATGCATGTACCCTGGTTTATTCCTCACAATAAAGTAATAAGGTAGGTGTATCATTTCTACTGGAGAGGAATCTCAGGTTCAGAATTCATTAGTAGTTAAATGCCATATCTGAAACCTGAAACCTAAACTTACTCCTATCTGAATTTTAATAGCATGCCTTGTCAGTAAATACTGCAGCAATCTGGAGTTATATTTTCTTTTAGTATTTTTAACAGTGTTTTAGAAAGAAAGACAATCCAAGAATATAGTCTCTATTAAAAAAAAAAAAAATCTCCATGTCAGAAAACTGGGATTCCCTAATATTTTGAGTTAAACTGATAAAACAAGAGCCAAGTATGAGGGTTGCGGGGGGGGAACATGTTGTTTTAAAAAATGATTCAGAGACTGGGGTGCCTGGGTGGCTTAGTCGTTAAGCATATGCCTTTGGCTCAGGTCATGATCCTAGGGTCCTGGGATTGAGCCCCTCATCGGGCTCCCTGCTGAGCAGGAAGCCTGCTTCTTCCTCTTCCACTCCCCCTGGCTTGTGTTCCCTCTCACACTGTGTTTCTCTGTCAAGTAAATAAATAAAATCTTTAAAAAATAATATGACTCAAAGAAAAAAAAAATGATTCAAAGAGTAAATTTGGTTTCCAAATTAGAGTATCAGTAAACTTCATACAGTGATGAATATGTTAGTATTATGATATAATTTGATTTTTTATTTTTGCAACAAAAACTACCACAAAATAATAACCTGAAAATAAAATCAAGATTCTATTTATGTAGTACAAATAAAATATTTAAGGATGTCTTTTGGAACATTGGGAAACACTTGTCCTCAGGATTATATAGTAATGGGTAGTTCATCTAATTAAATCTGATTTCAGGGGCCAAGCCCACCACTCATACAAGTGGTGATCAGTTCAGAGGAGGAAGACATGGGTTGGGCAGCTTCTGAACTTGCAGTATTTTATTTGTCCAACTGTCCACTTCCCAAATCAGACTGTGAATTCTTTAAATGATGACAATAATGATTGATATAGGAAGGAAGGAAGGAAGGAAAGGAGGATGGAGGGGAGGATGAGAGGGAGAGATGGAATAGAGTTACCAGGTAGAAAGTTCAGCCCACTGGAAAGATAGGACATATCTTGGTCAGAGATAGGTCAGGATGATGCATTATAGATGAAATTTATTAAAATGCATTAATATGTAACATTAAAGCACATATATTACATCCAGTGAATCCTTGTTCTGGGTACTACAATTGACAAAAAAGATCACAAGTTATTTTTAAATTTTTATGTATTAAAATTATTTAAAAGAGTATCATATGAAAGTTCAGAATTTCTCATATTTACATGATTTAGAGTAGTGAAATTTTAAAATGCGTTTTAATATACTGATTAAAACAGCCTCAAACTAGATGAGAGTTACCATTTTACATTAACATAATGTCAACATAATTTTAATTTAAATATATTTCCATATCTTTTGATCAAAATCTTGTTAATATTCAAGTTCATTACTTCTTACTAAAGACTTACTTTAGAGGTCAGAGGAATATGTTAGTTAAAGTATGCTTACAACAGTTGAAATTTCTTAATTAAAAATTTTAATTGAAATATAAAATGTGCAATGTACCAGTAGTCAAAGCAAACCAGATAAAATTTCTTTTGTGTATCATTGGAGACTGTTGTGTCTCTTCTCATTACACATAAGAAGCTGGGAACATAGGTTAATATCCTCTTCAGTTCAATTTCACTTATTCCTATGATTGTAAATGGTACTTTTTCTAGACTCAGTCCTAAAAACCTCTTCTCCACACCCAGGAAGCCTATCTTCCATTCTTTCTGAGAAACTGTTTTTTAACGAAGAACCTAGATACTAATTCTTGAAAGTGATTTCCTATACAACTTCTCTATTTTTGAATCAATATTCATGTTATAAAAAATATTTATCAGGCTATTTTAGGGGAAAATATAACTGTGGAAATCTATGAGTTAGGTTGCTAATATATGCAGTTAATGGCATATACCAACCATTCAAGAGTTTAAAACTTTATCTTTGGGGACATACTGGCAGGCAGTCAGGAAAAAAATTTTTCAGTTAGAATGTGACCATCAAATACTGTCTTATTGAGTGACAGTTCCATTATGAATTTAAGCACAGGATATAAAAAGAGTCAATTGAACTACACATTCATCACTGCCTACAGTTGTGGATGAGAGGAAAATAACTTGTTAACCTGGGTAGGTGGAGGTTATAATTTCTAGGAGCTATTAATCTAGTTCTGTCTGTAACTTGATTATAATTGAGGAGTGTAAGGGAGAGGAAGTTTAGGAAACTGAGGTAAAAATAAAATAGAGACAATTCTTAAAAAATATAGAGGATTATGGACTAAATATATAGCATTTGGGAAGCTAGGTATATTCCAAAGTGGAACTACAAAGACCTGCTTTTGACACTAATAAACATGTAATCTGTAGCTAACTTAAAATTTTCCAAGCTTCAATTTCTTCATCTAAAAACAACAACAAAAAATAGCAAGGGATTTTTTCATGATTTCAGTAATGGCGAGAGTCAACACTCTAGGTGTTAACCTAAGAGTTAACATGATGCCTTGGCAAACTTCTGACATAGATGGGCATCTGCTTCATTGTTACTGCTCCTGGCAATTCCTAACAGAATAGAGGCACCCTCAAATTCCACTAGAAGAGGTACTGGTTTTCAGGAGCTCCAGTAGCATTTTCAGAAAGTATGATATCAGAAGTTGTGTGTGTGTGTGTGTGTGTGTGTGTGTGTGTGCAAGTACACACACACACTTCTAGGAAGAAGACATCACTAAAGGGGGTACAGAAGGGGAAGAAAAAAATGTTGCCATTAACAGGATCATTTCCCCTCTACCCACTTATTCCTATTACCTCATCTACTTTGGAAACCTAAACTCTAGAATCCTGAGCTCATGAGCAGAATACACAGACTGCTATGGCTTTCAGTTCACAAGGAAAATTTACTGACTTGTATCATAGGAACAGGCAATAAAATATCCTAAATCCAATGCAAAAGGATAAACTTTGATAACATTTTATGTGGATGATATATTTTTCGATTTGCCCAAAGCTTTCAACATTCAACTTCCTCCTTCCAATTTCCACAATCTGTATTTCATAAGTAGTATATTATTAGAGGCAGGAAAAATAAGCAGAAAAGTACAAAAGTTACCTCCAATGCAGAAATATTGTTCCCTTATATAGTCTTAGTTGGTAGTCTCATTTTCTTGTGGACTTTTACAATGTCATGACACAAAACACCCACCCTTGAAAAAGCCTTTGGTTGAAGCTGGATGCAAATGACATCTTAGAATAAAGTACATATCTTAGGAACAATATCAATAAATAAGAAAAACTCAAAAATTATACAGTCATTATATATCAAATAGTAAAATCCCAGTGTTGAAAATCATTGCTAAACATTTAATCACAAAACAGAATCCAGGATGAGAAAATTCTTAGATGAGGGTCAGATGCAATAATATTGGTATTAGACTGATATTAATGATGAAATGCAAAATTTTTTTAAAAGCTTAAGTATTCAGATCTTCCAAAGATAAAAAGGGAAAAAGAATATTACTAATAAAAGCTGTTTTTCTTGACCTTTAGGCTTAGTAAACATAATTCAACACAATTCCATTTGGGCATGCTCCTTAAACCCCAATGGGAATTTTGGGGTTTAAGAGATATTCATTAGAATCACATCATGAAAGGAGAGTGATATCATCAAGATTTCAACAGAGGTCATTCCTGATTTTACTCCCTCTCACAAAGAAAACTAACACTTCATGGATAAACAACAGTGAAAGAATCCTAGAACATGGAAGAGATGATGAAGTACCCCACTGCACCACAGAGACCAAGATAGACAGGATCGCAAAAGTGAAACAGCTACTTGCTCACCATGTTGCCCCACCCCCAGGCCAGCACAGCAACATACCAAGAGGTATCTGTCAGCTATGTTTCCTCCAGTGGGAAAATAGCCCAAAGTTGATGGTTCATCTCCCCCAACATTGTGGGTTGCCTCTTGGGAGCCTCCACTCTAGTGTCACGCCACAGGGATTGCAGGGGAATCCTGTAGGCTCAACCACCATCTGAATCTGATGGAGAAGGTGGGTAAGGGCTCAAAATGACCAGCACTCAGATCTTGGCAGACTAAGTTCCCACCAGCAGGATCCGTGTAACAGTCACAACCAGCACTTTTGCTTACCAGCAGAACCAAGACAGTGGTACAGTTTGACCAACAAACTCAGGAGAGTATAGGTTTGCCTGATTTAGGCACAGTTTTATTGGCTCTACAGACTGACCTGCCCCCACTCAGACAGGAAAGCTGGTGAATGGAACTGGCTCACTGGTGAATGGAACTCCTTGACTCACCAAAAAAGCTGGTCGCAATGCCTGGTTGCTGTGTAACCCAGTTTTGAGCAGGGAGTATAACAGTTAGCGCTGACTGTTTGCCAAGCAAGGCCAGTGGCCCTCTTTAGCTAGGAAACTAGATTTGTGGGTTGGCTTGAGTCAAGACCACAAACAAAAATTCTTGCTGGCCTTGGAGCTGGTTCTCATGATATGCCTGAGCAAGGAAACTAATTCATAGTCCCACAATTGCCAGAAACAGCCTTCAGCCCACTCAACCCATGGAACATTATTCAGCCATAAAAAATGCAGAAGTCCTGCCACTTGAAACAACATAGATGGACTTGGAGAACATTATGCTAAGCGAGATAAATCAGAGAAGACAAATACTGTATAATCCCATATATGTGTGGAATCTTAAAAAAAAAAAATCATAGAAAACGAAACCAGATTTATAGTTACCAGAAGTGGAAAGCTGGGGGAGAAGGAAATGGAAGGTGTTCAAAGGTACAAACTTCCATTTACAAGATAAATAAGTACCAGGGATATAATGTATAATATGGGACTATAGTTAACGTTGCTATAATATATGTTTATGTATATATATTTATATACACCTATTTATATATACAAATGTTGATAAGAGAAAATCCTAGGTGTTCTCATCATAAGAAAAAATATTTTTTATCTTTATGAGAAGTCTGAGTTAACTAAACTTACTGTAATTTCACAGTATATGTACATCAAGTCATTATGCTGTATACCTTAAACTTATACAATGCTCTATGTCACTAGCAATAAACTATAAAAAGAATTACATCATAAACCACATATAATACCTTAAAGATTTTCCAGAATGCTTTAGAAAAAATTTAACTGAAAATCAGTGTCGTACTTCTATCATTGATATTAAGTATCCTAGGATTGTAGGACCTGGAAACCACTGATTATAACTACAAAACATAAAAACATAATATAGACCATCCTTTCTTTCACCTTTCCTGTTTTATTAATTAATCACATTATCCATGACATAGTTGATAAGACAAAAATCAGAAAATATGAAAAAAAATCAAGACTAAAGTAAAGGAAAACTAAAATAGGGGGAAAAGACAAAAATCATCTTCATTAAAGCCTGGACAACTGATGATAAAATAAAACTCTTGCCAGATGTGTCATGTGACTATCTGATGTTTTTAACCAAAAGAGTCAAGTTAAGAGAGGAAACTGTTAGCAGAGGGGGGAAAAATTGCCTTTATGAATTCACAAAGAGATAGGATACATTTGTAGTATATTACCAGATTTGGTTTTCAAGGGCCAGGGTTTATGAACTAAAATGAAAACCAATTCTACTTATTCAAAAAAAAAGTTCTTTTGAGATAACATAGATAGCATAGAAAAGTTAATTGGTGTATTTTAACAGTTTACTAACTCATTTTTTCCCTTAAACAATAACAAATAAGGGGCGCCTGGGTGGCTCCGTCATTAAGCATCTGCCTTCCATTCAGGTCATGATCCCAGGATTCCAGGGTACTGGGATTGAGCCCCACATCAGGCTCCCTGCTCAGCTGGAAGCCTGCTTCTCCCTCTCCCACCACCACCACCCCCACACCACCACTTGTGTTCCCTCTCTTGTGGTCTCTCTGTCAAATAAATAAAATCTTTAAAATATATAACAAAATTATTATGTTTTTTAGGCTGGGTAACCCTTAAATCACAAAATAATCCCCATGATACTATGCCAAATTTTCAAAGGGACCTTTTTTTTTTTTCCTTTAAGTAGGGTTCACACCCAACGTGGAGCCCAACAGGGGGTTTGAACCCACAACCATGAGATCAAGACCTGAGCCAAGATCAAGTCGGACAATTAAAATGACTGAGCCACCCAGACACCCCACAAATGGACATGTTTTTAATGAATATGTAAATACTGTCATACACATAGGAGGAGGAGTTACAATTTTGTCTTGGGAAAATCCAGAGAAATTAAATTTGGGCCAAGGATAATAATAAATAAAAAATAAATAAAAACAAGTTTTTATTGAGCCCCAAAGCTGTAAACCTCAATAAAAAAAAATAGGTAGCTATGTAGAAATCATGGGCAACCCCAGTGTGTTATGTGTGTGTCCCATCTAGGGAGAGTATTAAGAGTTCTCCAGCAACTAGAAAAATTATACCTATATGAAAATTAACATTATTGTCAAAATATTGGTGCTTAGTGTCAGATATACTTTTCTTCAAGACTACACTTTCCAAATCCTAGAAAATTGTGTTGTAGGATAGACACCATGACAACAAAGTGCTTATGAATGCTGGTCCCCAAATTTAATTGTTCTTTGACCCCAAGTAAATAATTTGACCTCTCTCAGTCGCATTTTAATTATCTGCAAAACCAGGATAATGACAGTACCGCTCTTACTGGTCAGCAGAAAATGATACATGTAAACTCCAACATCCCAAGTCTTTATTATGTCACTTATGTTTATGAGATCACTAAGGATACTAAATTTCAAAAGTTTCATGGCTTAGGTATCAGATTAATGTAAGGCCTGCTTAACAGCTACAAATTTTGCTTACTTATTTAAATAAAAGCTAAGCTTGTAGTATTCTAGACATAATATATTTGTTAGACTTGAGAGCTGATTCAGGCCATAAAACAGAGCAGTGTTATGGTTAAGACTACAGCTCTGTAGGCTGACTTGAATTCAAACTAAACTTCACTTCTCTTATCTATGAAATAGAAATAATAACAGTACCTACTCCATAAAGTTGTTAGGAGTATTTTAGATTTCCCTAATAAAATGCCAAAGGGATGGCATGTAATAAGGAATTGCAACAAAGTTGTTCCTAACTCTTTGTAAGTGAACATATGAAGCGATCTAAACACAACCCTAAAAAACTTTGAGTGCTGACATTTTTTACTATTTTTTATTACCTAGCTTCCTAATTGATTTTAATATAGACTTCTAGCCTCTAGTAAAGCTAGCTCACATCATTTGGTTGATCACAAAGAGTGGTGCTAATAGAAAACGACATGCTGTGAATGTTTTTGATTTTATGAAGTTTGTAAGACTGGTAATCTGTCAACCATAAATACAACAATATATCTGTATATTTGTATTTTGGAAATATTTACTTCTCTATACTACAAAGAAGCTTCATTTTATATTAAAATTATTAGCTACGGCTGATGCTGCAAAAGCACAAAAGATTTAAATCCATTTTCTTGTTACTTAGAATTTAATTTAAAGTTCTTTGACACATTTTTTTTTGTTGTTTATATCCAAAATGCTTGTCAGCAACTTGTACAATCATTTTAAAGTATTTTAAATTTATGTCAGTGTGGTAGTAAGCAAGATTGCTCTCTAACCACAATGGATTTATTCTATGTGTGTATGTCTTTTAAAATTACACTTGCTTTCTTATCCTTATGTTAATATTTTTCTACATTTATAACACTCTCCCTTTGGTAGATTTTATGCATCCTTTTCAACTCATGCTTTAAGTAAAGGTGACCTTTAAAATACATAAGTTTTCATAATAGGAAATGTAATCTTACTAGAGAACATCCACATGAACTAAGATTTCCTAAGGACACGCAGGTCACTGAACTTCATTTATGTAGGGCATTTTGAAATGCAGGGAAATAGAAATGTGAATTAATTAAAGACCATTTCCAATGCTGTGCTCACATAAATAATTAAACTAACCAATACAACTGTTCTCAAACTATAGTAACCTGATTAACTATCCCTCTAACTGTTGCACATTGTTTGCACCATGCTATAAATCTGCATCATACATTATTTATAATTTTCTACTTCACCCTTGTTTAAATGCCAACCATTAAAATGAACAGTGAAAGTTACTGATGAAACATAACAAAAAAACAACTATACATTGTCCTTAAAGGAGCATAGGGGTCTAGATTGTTAATTGAGTAATGTGGAGTTTAATACTTAGTGAACTTTTTTATTATTAACCATTTTAGTTTTAATAAAGGGAAAAATGTGTCAACCACCTTGGCTATCATCACTATATATGATGGCCTCTATATCAAAGTCACGATTGAGACCAAGTTTATATCTCATACAAATTTGTCCATATTACCCTGAAGGCAGTTATTCCAAAATGCTATAAAGTTCATTGATGTATCCCTTTACCTTTTCAAATGATAACCAGGCAAGAAGCTTTGTTTCAAAGTCTCTGTGATATCCAATGAGGTCACTGGAGTAGGAATGGTAAAGAATACAAGGTGAGGTTTGGTAAATGATACCTGGAGGTAAGGGAAGCAAAGGGTAGAGTCTAAGATTACTTCTAGTTTTCTGAATCAAACATCTGTGTCAAAGCGACTTCTAAGCAAATGCTGACAAATTACCATTTTGCTCATGAACTTGCTTCTCTGACCTGGGGGAGCTCTCAGAGCACTGATCTTGTCTACCTTGATTAGGCAATTTCCTCTGCCACACCCCTCCATGTGTGAGGTTTGAGTAGATTAATTTGGTCCATTTTCTCAAACTGTTTACCTCACCTTAACCCCTCTGATATGATTTTATGACCACAAAGCTGAAGAAAAAATATTTAAGAAAGAGGGAACAATGGAGATACATTTTTTAAGTAAAAATCTCCACTGGAGGTGGCAATTCAAAACCCGTGAAGACTTTTTTTTTTTTTTTTAAGATTTTATTTATTTATTTAACAGAGAGAAAGAGAGAGCGAGAGCAGGAACACGTGCAGGGCGAGTGAGAGAGGGAAAGCAGGTTTCCTGCTGAGCAGAAAGCCCGATGCGGGTTTCGATCCCTGGGATCATGATCTGAGCCAAAGGCAGACGCTTAACAACTGAGCCACCCAAGAAAAATTTAGTGAAATCATTAGGAAATAGAAAATAAGTATAGAAAATCACCTAAAAGCTGAAGCCCTAGTCCTGTCACAGGACAAATACTCCACAAGGTCATGATTTCCTTATTTCTTATAAGTCTCTTCTCAACTCTTGATGTACCAGAAAAACTGACCTGCTTGTAATTCTCTGCACTCAACATGCTGTGATATTACCTTTGTTTTGATTAACACTCTGTCCTTTAACCAGAATATCCTCACCCTTTCCTTAGCTGGATAATTCTATTTACTATTTATAACCCAGGTCACTGAGCACCACTTCTAGAAATTCTTCCTTGATCTCACTGGGCTAAGTGCCCTCATGGTGCTCTAGTTCATATGGTTCACATCTCTATATTTCACTTACCACACTGTTTTTTTTTTTTCTTTTTCTATTTGTTCATGAAGGCAGCTTTCCTCTATTTCTCCTAGACTATGAGCAGCTTGAAGGATAATTTCTCATTTTATCTTCATATACGCAGTACCTAGCACTGTGACTTCCAATGCCAAATAGATGAATAAACAATGAATGAAGGATCCTACAGTTATAGAATTAGATATGCTCATTTATATAGCCTATCACTGGTACAGATTCTCCTGAGAGGAAAATAAGTATTAGGAAAGATCGGGAGATTTGGGGAGAAAATGGAGAAGTCGTAAAACTATTTCTAGGTGAGTTAAAGGATTATGGGTACTGGGTAGAGAGCTGTAAAAGAGGAAGTATGGGGAAAGAGTTGTGTATTAAAGTTTATGGTGGTGAAGTTTCAATTGATTATAAGATATTGGTGTGTCCATGAGAGGTTTGCTGAAGTGGAATGGAGGAGATGATCAATGGATTTGAAGTCATCAAAGAACAGTGAATTTATGATGCTGATAACTGCATTCCTCATGATTTTCAGTTCAGTTAGGTTAATGGCAGGAGTGAGATGAAGAGTGAGAACTCTGTAAATATAGAGGAGTTCACAAAAAAAGTTAGTTTCTGTGAGAAGTCCTATGGATTTGAAGCAATAAAGAAATTTTAAAATTTTCTAGCTACTTGGGCCATCTAGATGACAGCAGTTCTTTCTCTTGTCAGCATACAGGCATGCAGATGGCCCCCACACTAGAGTCTTGGGTATTGACCAGTTAATCGGGCACTATAAATAGCATTTTTATGTCCTCATCACATCTTCAGCCCTCCTATTTCCTGTATGCTACCTCAAGCATGCACTACCACGTCTCCCTGCTTGTCTCCCTGCTTTCCTCCCTCAAGACTTTTTCCAAATAGTTAGAAGACCAATTAGCCCATGTACATGGGCTACAGAGAATTGCAGGGATAGTTAGCTTCCACCCACCCAGGGGAATCCTCAACCAATAAGGAACAGAGTTGATGGATGAACACCACAGCCTCTTCTCCTTCAGTGACAAATTCTAATGCACAACCTGTTTCCTTCTGGGTTACTCTATGACAGTAAGTCCACTGTTTCAGACTGAGACCTTTAATGGAAATTCTCTCAGTTCAGTCTAAGGTAACATCCCATATGTAACAACCTCATAATGATAGAAGAATATGAGCTGTTATTTGGAATCAATTTCACCAAAATCACTGATGTATAAAAATAAAAAACGGACTACAAAGAACCTAAATGATTTATTAAAGATTAGTAGCAGATTTCAGGACTAAGCCAGAGTTCTCTTCATTGTAAGGAACAGAAATGTTTAAGGGAAAAATTATTTAAAAATAAAAGTCACAAGGATCGCCTGGGTGACTCAGTCATTAAGTGTCTCTCTTCAGTTCAGGTCATGGTCCCAGGGTCCTGGGATTGAGCCCTGCATCAGGTTGCCTGCATGTTCCCTCTCTCACTGTGTCTCTTTGTCAAAGAAATAAATAAAATCTTTAAAAAATAAATAAAAAATTTAAAAATTTAAAAAGTCATGAAATAGATGCATTGAGCAGGCAATCGTTGTCTTTGTAATGGAATGCATCTTGTAAAATACAGGAAATTCTCATCTACCCAAATTTACATGGGTTTTGTTAGTTGATCCAATATTGGTATCTTCCCTTGCCTTTTTGACAAGAAATTATAATCAAATATGTAACTTATATTTCATTATAAGCACCTGCTAGAATAGCTATTATCAATAAGACTAGAAATAACAAGCGTTGACAAGGATGCAGAAAAAAGAGACTTGTGCACTCTTGATGAGAATGTAAATTGGTGTTGCCACTGTGAAAAAAATTCAAAACAGAACTACCATATGGTCCAGCAATTTCACTTCTGGGTACTTATCTGAAGACAATGAAAACACTATGTGCACCCCTATATTTATTGCACCATTATTGAGAATAGCCAAAGAAGGAAACAACTTAGTTTTTCATTGATGAATGAATAAAAATGTTGTGGTACAATACAATGAAATATTATTCATCCATTAAAAGAACAAAATCTTGTCATTTGTGACAATGTGGATGGACCTCAAAGGCATTACACTAAGTGAAATAAGTGAGATAGAGGAAGATAAATACTGTATATCACTTTTAGGTGGAGTCTCAAAAAATCAGAAAAATACTCAAAACAATATACACAATTTTGTCATATATGTAATTCTGTAGCTACATTTAGTCCCTATTAAAGTTATTAAAATGTGATTTTTTTAAGAAATTTGCAGAGAGCAAAGATCTTGTATAAATTGTGCTTTTGCATTAGAGTTGGAAAGAGCACACGGTGAAGTGGAATGAGTAGACTGTCCCAGGTGTGGCATCAGTTGAGTGGGATGGTATTGTGGAAAATTTGTTAAACTTATAAGTCTTATGAAAATTTGAGAGATTTTTTAACCTGTACATGAAGACTTTATTAGTAAAGACAGTGCATTATAAACATATTATCTATTTTTATAAAATATGCTTAGACTATTAAGAGTTGGTAACAGCAACAAAAAAAAAATTCTAAGCAATTAAAGGTGGCTTATTTGTATTTCATTAAAAACTTTTAAAGAGAAATTTCACTGTACTATGTAAATATTAGGTGTTCAAGAATTTGGAGGATAAAATATTGCTATTTACTCAAAGAAGCAAATAAAACAATTGTACATCCATTTTAACTCATTTGTAGCATATTTATTCTTTTTTTTTAAAGATTTTATTTATTTATTTATTTATTTATTTGACAGAGAGCGATCACAAGTAGTCAGGGAGGCAGGCAGAGAGAGGGGGAAGCAGGCTCCCTGCTGAGCAGAGAGCCCGATGTGGGGCTCGATCCCAGGACCCTGGGACCATGACCTGAGCTGAAGGCAGAGGCTTTAACCCACTGAGCCACCCAGGTGCCCCTGTAGCATATTTATTCTTTAATCACCCACTTCAATCACTTAAAATGTGTTTTTTGATACAGACATTTAAGGAAAAATGTGACTTCAAACAGAAGTACAGGAAGTGGACTTTAACGCAATTGTAGTAAACAGCAATGCATGCTTAAAAACAAAGTACAGGGGCGCCTGGGTGGCTCAGTGGATTAAGCCTCTGCCTTTTGGCTCGGGTCATGATCTTGGGGTCCTGGGATCAAGCCCCACATCGGGCTCTCTGCAGGAGAGCCTGCTTCCCCTTCTCTCTCTGCCTGTCTCTCTGTCCACTTGTGATCTCCCTCTGTCAAATAAATAAGTAAAAAATCTTAAAAAAATAAAAACATTACACCCATTAAAAAAAAAAACAGAAAACAAAGTACATGCAGCTGTCCATAGGCCAATTAACATTACAAAAATAGCAAAAGGATGCATTTTATTAGCAAGCACTAGACTAGGGTCAAACTTATCTCTCTCCAGAAAATCAGTTTCCAGAAGACCCCTCTGGCAAACTCCCATAACCTTAAAGTTGCACTATCCAGATTTAAAAACAAACAAACAAACAAACAAACAAGCAAAACAGAAAGCAAAACAAAAAATAAAACCCAGCACTGCTGAAGATGTGGTCTTCCCTTTCAAAACAGTGATGGAAATCTCATTTGGGGTAAAAACACCCTAGCTGTTTACATGATTTTTGCAAAGATAAAAGTGGAAAGCCACTTTCATAAAACTAAAGTATTTAGGAGAAAGATTTGAGCTTATAGAATAAGCCTAGGGCTTTAAGAAGAAAAGTTCTTAAAAAGATCTTAAAATCTTAAAAAGATGAACAACTCCAACAGAGCAATTTATTGCCCCCAAATAACACAAGACTCTCTAGTGACACTATTTCTAAAGCAGTAAAACAGAATCTTCCATCTCATTGCCTGACCTGGCTTAACTCCTGTCATCTTCTGAGAAAAGCCTCTACCCAGAACATGTGCACTCCAAACTCCCTCAGAATCGTCCAGTTAAATCAGTTAAACTCAAATACTTTTTCAATGCCATTTTATAGGCTTTGGGTATATACAGATAAAGAAAGAATGATTACTATCTTTGAGGCCTTTTGAGCAAGTTGAAGGAACAGGTGTGATTTCAAGTAAGTCTAATATGATAGAAAACACACAGCACCAGATCTCAAAGGACTGGTGGAAAGGAACTCAGGAAGCTGTGTCACCTATATCTGCTCTTACCAACTTTTGAGGACATTCTGTTGTAGTATATACATAGTCTCACTGCTACAATCCTTGATTCCCGCCCAATACTAGAAGAATAGTGCCCTGAATAAGTTAGAAATATTTATTCCCACACAGAAAGATTCTTTAAAAATGGTAAGTCAGAGGAACTTGGCAAAACTTTGCTTCATGGTTCCAGCCAGTTCAAACTTTATTATACCTGACCCTTCATATAAATTCTTAATGTAAATGAAAAAATTAAAGGATCATAGGCCAAATATGGGAAATCACATAAGATAGAATACTTCATATTGATTTGCTTTGATTTTCTGCTGCAGGTCATAAGATCATCATATAATCATCTAAATTCCTAGAATAAAGAGTAACTTTTCTACTTAATCATTTTATTCAACAATTGGCACTTTAACGCCTAGATCTAGAACTTTTATGGCCCATTATTTCTCTTAAGCCTTCATGCATTTTGTGTTTGAAATGTCATTAATTTTCTATATAGGAGCACAGGCAAAATTAGCTAATATTCTCCATTCTTTCTCTGTATTTGAACAAATCATGTTCTTCTTATGTCATCTCACCCTAGATTTCATTCAGGCTTTTAGCAAATATTTATTGAACAATTCATCTTAAGTGCGTATAACAATGCTTATATCCATATTCATCTTTCCTATTATTATTATGATCTTTATTATGATCTATCTTAACTACACAATCACATTTTGATCTTTCTTCAATATTTTACTAACTGTAATTTCTTTTCTGAGATGTCCAAATTAGTCTGTGTTTTTGTCAGACAGCAAACACTGTTTTCTAGACATTGTACGTTCTCTTTTGTTACTTTATGTATGAGTAGCAATTTATTTTCCCTTAGAATTATTTAATTATATTCTTGTAGTAAAACCTATACCCTCAACATTATTTTTCCAGGTACTAGAAGCATGTGGTTAACACCACCACATTAGAGAGTCCCAGGTGGAGTAATGTCCCCAGTAATGTACATGGCGGAGTGCTGCTGTTGATAGAAAATTTTTCCATTGAGACCTCTTCTGGTTTTGGTCTTTTTTTTTTTAAGCTTTTATTTATTTGACAGAGAAAGAGATCATAAGTAGGCAGAGAGGCAGGCAGGGAGTGGGGGAAGCAGGCCTTCCGCTGAGCAGAGAGCCCGATGCAGGACTCAATCCCAGGACTCTGAGACTTGACCTGAGCTGAAGGCAGAGGTTTAACCCACTGAGCCACCCAGGTACCCCTGGTTTTGGTCTTTTTAGGCAACACTATTCTTTCACTTTCTGTAGGTTTTATATCATCCACTTAAAATATATATATTAAGATTTTTTTAGAGTTATGTTTCAGATTTGCAGAAAAATTGAAGGGAAGGGACAGAGATTTTCCTTATACCTTCTCCTCCCTCACACATACAGCCTCTATCATTATTAATATACTCATCAGAGTGGTAAATTCACTAAAACCGGAGAGCATACATGAAAATAACATGAACACCCAAGGTCCATCGTTTACATGGTGATTCACTCTTGGTGCTGTACATCCTGTGAGTGTGGACAAATACAGTGCCGTGTATCCACCATTATGGGATCATGTAGAATATTTTCACTGCCCTAAAAATCCTTTGTGTTCCACCTATTCATCACTCTCCTACTCTCAACCCCTGGCAACCGCTAATCTTTTCGCAGTCTTTTGCTTTTTCCAGAATGTCATGTAGTAGAAATCATACAGTATTTAACCTTTTGAGGTTGGCTTCTTTCACTTAGCAATAAACACTTAAGGCTTCTCCGTATCTTTCCGTGGCTTGACAGCTCATTTAATTTTAGTGAATAAAATTCCATTATTTGGATGTACCACAGTTTATTTATTCACCTACTGACAGACACCTTGATTGCTCCTAAGTTTTGGCAAAGAGGAATAAAGTTGCTATAAACATCATATATAGGTAGGTTTTTGTGTGGGAAAAATTTTCAGCTCCTTTGAGTAAATACCAAGGAGCACAACTGCTGTATTTTATGGCAAAAGTATGTTTAGTTTTGTAAAAAACACTGAAGTTCTTCCGCAGCATCTGTACAATTTTTTATTCCCACCAACAATGAATGAAAGTTCCTGTTGTTTCCCTCCATGTTAACATTTGGTGTTGTCAGTGTTCCAGGCTCTGGTCATTCCAATAAGTGTGTAGTGGTATCTCACTGTTGCTTTAATTTTCATTTCTTTGATGACCTATGATGTGAAACACCTTTTCATAAGTTTATTTACCACCTGCATATCTTATTCAGTGAGGTATCTGTTAAGATCTTTGGTCTTTTGCTAGGATGTTGGTCTTGTTTTTAGAAGTTCTTTGTGTATTTTGAGTTTTTTACCAGATGTGTTTATTGCAAATATTTTTCTCCCAGTCTGTGGCTCATGTTCTGATACTTTTAACATTGTTTTTTACAGGAAGAGAATTTCTTTTCATTTTAATAAAGACCAGCTTACCAATAATTTCTTTCATGCATTTTGCCTTTGGTGTCATACCTAAAAAGTCATTGCCAGACCCAAGGGCATCTAGGCTTACTCTCATTATCTTCTAGGAGTTTGATTATTTTGCATTTTACATTTAGGTCTTTCATCCATTTTAGTTAATTTTTGTAAGGGGTATAAGGTTTTTGTCTAGATTTTGTTGCATGTGGATGTCTAGTTGTTCTAGCACCACTGGATGAAGACTATCTTTGCTCCTGTATTGCCTTTATTCCTCTGTCAAGGATCAGTGGACTATGTTTATGTGGCTCTATTTCTGGGCTCTCTATTCCTTCCGTTGTGCTATCTGTTCTTTCACCAATACCACATGGTCATGATTACTGTAGATTTATAATAAGCCTTAAATTCAGGTAGTTTTAGTCTTCCAACTTCGTTCTTCTTCATTATTGACTTGGCTATTCCGGACCCAAGCCTGTCCATATAAACTTTGGAATCTGTTTGTATTCACAAATAACTTGCTGGAGTTTTGACTAGGATTGCACTCTATCTATAGATCAAGTTGGGAAAAACTGACATCTTGACAACATTGAGTATTTCCGCCCATAAACATGAAATAGCTCTCCATTTATTTAGTTCTTTGATTTCATTCATCAGACTTCTTTGGTTTTCTTCATATAGATCTTGCACATATGTTGTTAGATTTATACCTAAGCATTTCATTTTGGGGTTGTAAATTATATTGGGGTTTTAATTTTAAATTTCACCCGTTCATTGCTCGTATATAGGAACATAATTCATATTTTTTATATTCTTCCTAATTTTTTGCCATCTTCTTATATTCTATATACAGATGATTATACCTGCCCATTCGTCTTAAACTTTGTCTTTAGCTTCCCTGGCAGATTATGTGTCAGTCACCTTTCTCATTGAAGATTTGACTTATGTCTCAAACATTTTTTTTTCTCCTTTCTATGAAAAGCTTCCAATTTTTGGTTTATCTTAGAATACATTTTTATATTCAAAAAATGAATTTGATAATTGCCATTGGGCAGCTTTTGTTCAGAAACAGAAACTACTTCTATACTGAAGAAAGGCTTTTAGGGTTTTTAAAAAATCTTACAATATTATATATTTTTTAGTCATAAACCCAAATCTTCCATTTTTCAACATCCTCTTAATTTTACTTTTCTAGAGTCAGATTGCCTTGGTTTGAGTTTACATCTATGGGCTGTACAACTTTAGTCAACTAGCCTAACTTTCTGGGTAAAGTCCAACAGCTTTAGAATGGAATCTTAAAAGTACTTAGAATATAAAATGCATATGAGCATTTACTGATACTATATTTTAAAAGCACTTGGCAGAATCCCTGGCACATGATGTCTACTTAGCAAATCAGAGCTGTCTATATTCCAGCATTATACTTTACACAAAAAATATGAAAAGTGAACATACATAAACACTCACTATATTGATTGAGGTATTGTAAAAACAATACATTGTGTGAATACATGATTTAGGGAAAAATTATTGCTCTAAAGACAAGTTCAGTGATCCATTAAGTCTGAGCAAAATAAGATAAAATTCGTGTTTGGGCTGAACACCTTCTCAGAGATTCTAATATACTAATAGGCTAAATAGGAAGAATTTGCCAAACACATTGGCTTATTACGAGAAACACACCAAGATTTGATGGTAGCTACTTTAGGAAGTGTTGATTGGTAAATTTGAAGAAGGAAAAATACTTAGTGGGAAGACATTATCTTATTATGTTTTTTTTTTTAATCACTGACTTCTGTACAGAGAAATTGATCCATCAAAAAAATGTAGGAAATTTAAACTCATGTTGTTTTAATTTTATTTTCTGAGTAGGAAAAAATGGAAAATATTAGGAGAAAGTATTTTGGATCAGAATTCTCTCTTTTTACATTATGCCATCATTCCATAAAGTAGTATTTTTCTAATAAGAGCAGTATGATACATATTTCCAGAAATGATTTGCAAACATTGTGAAGTTTTCTATAGATGGTCATAATACCCCTAATTTTTTCACATCCCTGATGATTTCAAAGGCACATAAGGGTATTTCTAAAATTAGTAGCTTTTTGTTAGACATACTTGCTCTGCATATAGTAGTCATCAATCTTTTAGAAGAAACATCATGACTCAGTGCAAAATCCTGAGTCTCTAAAAATAAAACAAAATCTCTAAATATGTGAAAAAATGTGAGAGACTATATGGAAACATAGAAATACAACCTAAGTAATTAAATATGAAACTTTAAAATTTCCCTAAAAGTATATAGTTTCATGATTCAAACCAATAACTTACTACCTAATGACGCATTCCTCTTCAATTTATTTAAGAATATGGTTCAAATTCTATTTTGAAAAGTATTTCTATTATCTTGAAGATTCTAACATGTTCACCAGGTCTTAATAGTATCTAGCACCTTATAGACATTCAGTATGTATTTATTGAATGAATGAATGAATGAATGAAGCACATGCCAAACTACAGAATATTAGCTTTGTCTCAGGAAAAATCGAGTTCACAGCTAACATTGGAGTGAATGGTGAAAACCTGAAACATCAGAATCAAGACAAGGATACCCACTTTTACAACTTCTATTCAGCATAGTATTGAAGTCCTAGGGAAAAAAGTAATCTAAATTGGAAATGAAGAAATAAAGTGATCTCTGACCAGGACATGATCCTATATTTAGAAAACCTTAAAGACCCCATACACACACACATACACACACACACACACACACACACAAATACCTGTAGAACTAATAACTAAATTCAGTAAAGTTTCAGGATATAAAATCAACATACAAAATTGATTGTTCTTATACACTAACAAAGAGCCATTTTAAAAAGAAATTCAGAAAACAACCTCATTTACAATAACACCAAAAAGAGTAAAATTATTAAGAATGAAATAACAAAGGTCTTCAAAGATTTGTACCCTGCAAACAACAAAACAATAATGAAATAAATTGAGAGACACAAATAAATGGAAAGAAACTCTGTGCTCATAGATTAAAAGCGTGTATAATGGAATATTATTCTTCCATAACCATCTGTACTACCCAAACTGATCTACAAATTCAATGTAATCCCCATCAAAATCATGATTTAAAAAATAATTTTTCTTACAGGAATAGAAAAAATCCTAATATAGGACACCACAGAAGACTCACCATAGCCAAAGCAATCTGATGAAGAACAAAGCTGTAAAGATAAAATTTGTGATTTCAAAATACTTTACAAAGCTACAGTACATAGAACAGTATGGCACTGGCATATAAACAGACCACTAGATCACTTCAACATAATGGAAATCCTATAATTAAACCCAAGCAAATATGGTCAACTGATCATTAACAAGGACGCCAAGAATATACAAAGGAGGGAGAATCATCTCTTTAAGAAATTGTGTTGGGGAAACTGGATATTCACATGCAAAAATAAAATATTAATAAGTCGGACTTCAACCTTACAACCACACACAAAAATCATGTCAAAATGAATTGAAAACTTAAATGTAAGGCCTGAAACTGTAAAATTCCTTTAAGAAAATATAAGGAAAGTCTTAATAATTTCTTGGATATGACACCCCAAAGCACCTGAAATACAGATAACAATAGATAAGTGAGACTATATTAAACTAAAAAGCATCTGTGCATCAAAGGAAATAATCAACAGAATAAAAAGGCAATATCAAGAATGGGAGACAATATTTTCAAACCATATATCTGATAAAGGGTTAATTTCCAAAATATGTAAGGAACTCCTACAACTCAACAACCAAACAAAACAAAGCATAAACAAGTAACCCATTTAAAAATTGAGCAAAGGACTTGAACAGACATTTCCCCTAAAACATTCAAGTAATCAACAGGTATATAAAATAATGCAACATTAGTTAATAAGAAAATGCAAATTAAAATTATATCACCTCACTACTGTTAGGATAGCTTTTTATCAAAAAACAAAGGTAAGTTTGAAAAAGGATGTGAAGAAATTGGAAACTTTGTATACTGTTTGTGGGAATGTAAATAGATACAGCCACTATGTAAAACAATATGGAGTTCTTTCAAAAAATTAAAAGTAGAACTACTATACGATCCAGCAATCCCTTTGGTATATATTCAAAATAATTGAAATCAGGATCTCATGAGATATCTGGATTCCCATGTTCACTACAGCATTATTTACAATAGCCAAGATACAGAAATATACAAATAATCTGACTATCCACTGATGAACAGATGGATAAAGAAAATGTGATAAAAAAAAAAGAAAATATGATACATACATACACACACACACACACACACACACACCTTAGTAATGGAATACATATATGTATATGTATATATATTTGTGTATAATGGAATATTATTCTTCCATAAAAAGGAAAGAAATTCTACTGCTTACAACAACATGGATGGACCTTGAGGGCATTCTGCTAAGTAAGTCAGAGAATGACAAATACTGTATGTTTTCACTTACATGTGGAATCTAAAAAAGTCATATTCATAGAGAGAGTAAAGTGATAATGGACAGGGCCAGGGATGGGGAAGTGGGCAGATATTGGTTGAAGGATATAAACTCCTAGCTGTAAGGTGAGTATATTCTGGGATCTAATGTACACCATGGTGACTATCACTAACAATGATGTATGATATACTTGAAAGTTGTTAAGAGAGTAAGTCTTAAATTTTATCACTACAAAAGAAAAGGTAAACATGTGCGGGGACGTAGGTGTTCAGTAACCTTATTGCAGTAATCATTTCACAATATATATAAATCATCATGTTGTACACCTTCAACTTACACATTGTATGTTAATAATATCTCAGTAAAATGGGGTGGGGGGAGAGGTGTTCTATACCATTAGCCACCAGGAAAATGTAAAATAAAACCACAGTAAGCCATCAATACACACTTATCAGAATAGCTAAAGAGCTTGTGAGAACTCCAAATGCTGGCAAAGCAAGCGGACCACTCATATACTGCTGGTGAGAATGTAAAATGCTACAGCTCCTCTGAAAACGAGTCCATCACCTTCTTCTAAAACAAAGAACCATTTTAACATAAGACTCTGCAATTGCTCTCTTGGGCATTTATTCCAGAAAAATGAAATCTACATTCACACACAAACTTGTACATGAATGTTCATAAATGAAACAGTCAAAAACTGGAAACAATTTGGATATCCTTCTAGAGGTGAATGGTTCTATCAACTGTAGTCACTCAAAATGTGGAATACACACAACAATAAAAAGAACTATAGTGTGGGCCCTGAGAGTTGAGTTTCTTTCTTTTTTTCTTTTCTTTCTTTCTTTTTTTTTTTAATCTAAGTGCCTGACTTCAGCTTTGACTGCTGAGGCATTTCTTCAAAGACTACTACCTCAAAAACACATTGCCATCCATAGAACTAGATAAACAGCTAGGTAGCATCTCACCCACCCCAACCCCGCCCCCACCACCATTAAATCTTCTTTGTATTAGAGATCTTGATTTAGATAACCACCATTTGGATGGTTCATTTTCCTCTTCCTGTACTTTAAATTCCCACTTGTATGTTTTAAATACACCAATAAAGAGTGATCTGGTGAAATCCTAGGCCTCCCACCCTGATTCCAGTAAAAGCAGAGACCCAGGCCCATGCTTTTACTTTCTTTTTCTACCTGCGTCCTTACTGTGTGGCCCCAGAAGAGTAGTAGTGTGCTTTCCAGGACGTGAGTAATCACCTCGTCCTCTTACAAAGTTTCCTGATAGTTATTGCTTAGGGTGTCTTGGAACCATAATGAGAACCACAAGGGCCCGTCCAGGAACAACACTGGTTATCAATAGGCTGAGACACATAAAAAGAACACATTATTGATACATAAAACCTGAATGAACCTTAAGGCAATTATCTGTCTTGGCTGGCTACATACTGTAGGATTCCATTTATACAGCATTCTTGATATGACAAAATTACAGAAACAGAAAACAAGATAGTGGTTGCCAGAGGTTAGGAGGTTCGTGGTGGTAGCAGCTATGACTAGGCAAAGCAAAGAAGCCTCATGGTGACAGTATAGCCTATGTCTCGATTCTGGCAGCACTTACACTAAACCACACGTGATAAAATTACACTTAGTCCATTTGGGCTGCTGTAACAAAAATACTATAGGTTGCGTGGTGTAAACAACACAGATTTATTTGTCACAGTTCTAGAAGTGCCAGCAGATTGAGTGTCTGGTGAGAGCTTGCTTCTTGGTTCACAGACACTAGCTTCCCTCTGTGTCCTCACACAGCAGAAGGGGTGAGAGAGCTGTCTGGAGTCTCTATCAATTCCATTCATGAGGGAGGGGCCCTTATGCCCTAATCACTTCCCAAAGCCCCCCCCCCCTAAATTCCATCACATTGGGGATTAGGTTTCAATATGTGAGTTTTGAGGGGACGTAACCATTCAGTTTATGGCATATACATACTAACGAGTATATGCGTAGCTGGTAAAATATGACTAAGGCCTATGGATTGTACCCATGTCCATCTCCTGGTTCTGATACTGTACTATAGTTATGCAAGATGTTAACATTAGGGAAGGCTAGTGAAGTATACATGGGACCTGTCTGTACATTTCTTGGCAACTTCCTGTGAATCTATAATTATTTCCAAGTAGAACATTCAAAAAAAGCCACTCAAGAGAAAATAAGCCATGCATCCTCTCAAGGATAACAATATTGTTTAAATTCTTAAATGCTAAGACAGTGCTAAGTATATATAGGCAATCAAGTAATAGTCCTTAAATTACAAAAAAAAAAGTATCACTTTAAAAGCAGACAATGTATCTTTAAATTCATTCTAACAATTAACAATTAACATATGTCTAAACTGCTCAGGACGGTATTCATATTTATTGCCTATATCTGACCGGTAATGGACATGCAGTCAATGCATCTTACAATTTTGCAGATGAATTTCAAGTCATTAATAAACTGATACATTAAATTCTTAATTCTTAGAGTAAGCAAAGTATAACATATGGTGAGGATATAAAAGTGAATTTCATTTGTATAAAATAAGTGCAGCAGCAACAGAAAAACTTGATTATATTAACACTGAGGAAGAGATTCAAATCCCTCATGTTGCCCCAGTTTTCAAACTAAGATGTGGTATTGATTTTTGCACCTTGTTAAACTAAAATCTACCGTCAGAGGCCATTTTTTATTTTGGGAGACCTTTTAAGATAAGAAAATTGGGCTTCATTTTATCTTAATTCATCTGATGAAAGCTTTCTCCTTCTCTCACTGATTCTACTCCTTCCCTACCACCCCTTTTACTCTTTAACCGACAAGGTTTCACTTCAGGCACAGAAGAATCAACACAAAACTAAATACAGTGTACTACTACCCATCAAAGACTAGATGAAGAAGTATATGAAGTCTTGTAGTTTGAGTAATATCAGCAAAGCCTGCCATTTTGTTACTTAAACTTTTAGCTAGTCAAAAGCTCCTTTGAGTAGAAATACAAGAGAAAAGTATTGGATACACTTTTTCAGATGCTGATTCAGTTGTAACAGCAATAAAAAATAATGAGGATCCCCTCAACAGTGACTTAAATATTACTGGAATTTCTTTCTCAGGTGAAAGAAGTATATAAGTAAGTTGTACAGAGTCGCTTGGTATTTCCAAGAAGATATTAGGGCTAGGCTTCCCTCTAGTTTCTCTCTACAGACCCTGGGATGTGGCTTTGAATTGTATGAGCTAACAAGGCTGCTGGAGTTCCAGCTATCTCAGTTGCAATCCAGGCAGCAGGATAGAAGGCATACCAAATCATTTTTGGAATCCCTCTCAAGTCCTACACAATACTTCCACTTATATCTTCATGACAATAATTTAGTTAAACAGTTATTTTCTAAAAAGGAAGCTTAAAGGTTTCCTTTCGGAAAGTAAGCAATGTGCCCACTAAAATTTGTAGATTTCTGAATTTCAGAGAAGAAAACATAGGTTGGCTCTTGGGACATAACTAAACATTCCTGCCATAGGTGTCATGGAGTTTACTCCAGTTTGTGAATTCCTTACTGAATAGGGAATGTATTGAATTTCAATTAAAAAAAAATCATGTATGTGCTATGTACTTATCATGAAATGTTTAGTGACACCTACAAATGTGGAGAAAATATTTGCAAATCAAATACTGGATAAAGGACTTGTATCCAAAACATGTAAGTAACTATTACAACTCAACAATAAAGGGGCACCTGGGTGGCTCAGTGTGTTAAGACTCTACCTTCGGCTCAGGTCACAATCTCAGGGTCCTGGAATTGAGCCCCACATTGGGCTCTCTGCTTGGTGGGGAGCTTGCTTCCCTCTCTCTCTCTGCCTGCCTCTCTGCCTGCTTGTGATCTCTCTCTCTCTGTCAAATAAATAAAATAAAAAAAAAAAACTCAACAATAAAAAGACAAATAACCTAATTTAAAAATGGACAAAGAATATGAATAGACATTTCTCCAAAGAGATATAAATGGCCAATAGGCACAGGAAAAGATGATTAACAGTATTTGTCATCAGGTAAATGGGAATAAAAGCACAAAGTGATATCACTTCGTACATACCAGGTTGGCTATAAGCAAAAGACAGAAAACAGTAAATGTTGATGAGGATGCAGAAAAATTGGAATTCTCATATATTGCTGGGGAGATTATAAAATGGTATGGTCTCTTTGGAAACCAGTCTGGCATGTCCTCAAAATGTTAAATGTGGAGTTATTGTATGACTTAGCAATTCCACTCCTAGACATATATCCAAGATAAATCAAAACACAAATCCAAACAAAACTTATACATTAATATTCATACTAGCATTATTCATAATAGCTGAAAATTTTTAAACAACCCAAACATTCATCATCTGATGCATAAATAAGTCAAATATGTTATATCCATACAGTGAAATATTATTTAGCCATAAAAAGCAGTGAAATAGGGCACCTGGGTGGCTCAATGGGTTAAAGCTTCTGCCTTCAACTCAGGTCATGATCTCAGGGTCCTGGGATTGAGTCCCACTTCAGGCTCTCTGCTTGGCAGGGAGCCTGCTTCCTCCCTCTCTCTCTGCCTGCCTCTCTGACTACTTGTGATCTCTGTCTTTCAAATAAATAAATAAATAAAATCTTAAAAAAAAAAAGGAGTGAAATACTAATATATGCTATAATATGGTAAAACTTGAAAACATGCTAGGTGAAATAAGTCACAAAAAACACCTGAGTAGCCCCCCTTATCCACAGGGCACACATTCCAAGCCCCCAGTGGATGACAGAAACAAATAGTACTGAACCTTATATAAGCTATGCTTTTTCCTATACACATATCCCTATGATAAACTTTAATCTGCAAATTAGGCACAGTAAAAGATTAACAATAGCTAATAATAAATAGAATTATAACAATATACTACAATAAAAATTACATGAATATAGTCTTTCTCTCTTAAAATATCTTACTGTATTACATTTACATTTCTTGCAATGATGTGAGATTAAATGCCTATATAATGAGATAAAGTAGCAGCAATGTCCACAATAGCCAAACTATGGAAAGTATCTAGATGTCCATCAACAGATGAATGGATAAAGAAGATGTGGTATATACACAATGGAATACTATGCAGCCATCAAAAGAAATGAAATCTTGCCATTTGCGACAACGTGGATGGAACTAGAGGGTATTATGCTGAGCAAAATAAGTCAATCAGAGAAAGACAATTATCATATGAGCTCCCTGATACGAGGAAGTTGAGAGGCAATGTGGGGGGTATGGGGGTAGCGAAGGAAAAAATGAAATAAGATGGGATCAGGAGAGAGACAAACCATAAGAGACTCTTAATCTCACAAAACAAACGGAGGGTTGCCGTTGGGGAGAGGGTTAGGGAGAGGGTGGTTGGGTTATGGACATTGGGAAGGGTATGTGCTATGGTGAGTGCTGTGAAATGTGTAGACTGATGATTCACAGACCTGTACACCTGGGGCTAATAATACATTATATGTTAATTTAAAGAAATAATAAAAACGGGATAAAGTGAGGAGAATGACATAGGCATTGTGACAGATAGCATTAGGTCACTGACCTTGTGAGAATGTCTGCTTCCCAACTGTGGTTTAATGGGAGTAACTGAAACTGCAGAAAGTGAGACTGTAGATAAGGGAGACTACTGTATTATATTATTCCAATATATGAAATGACCAGAATGGGCAAATATACAGATAGCAAAGTAGATTATAGTTGCCAGGGCTGAGGAGAGGGCAAAGAGCAACTGCTAAGGAGTATGGGCTGTCTGTGGGGGATGATGAAAATGTTCTGGAATTAGAGAGGAGTGAGAGTTGCACAACATGATGAATTTTTTTTTTCTATATTGTACAATTTAAAAGGTTAGATTTTATGCTAGTAAATATCTTACTAAAGTTGGTATAAAATGTCTAAGGGCAAATAAGGAAAGGCATTAAGACAAATCATTGTTCTTTGTCCTTGAAAATGTTGTAATTCATTGTGGACTAGGTGGACAAGTAAATGAATAATTATGTTCCATGTTCCAAAACTGTTATTGCAAGTATTAGGGAACCATAATATCACACACCAACATTTTGAAGAAATGCATAACAATAATGTCTGTGATACATTGTGTTGCCAACAGCTCACATGTATTAGAGCACAGTAACTGAAAAACTATTACATAGTCCAATAGAATGTGTGGGTTAGGTCCTTTCCTGTCACCCTAACCTGACGCAGAATATTCCAGGATCTATTTTAATATACAGTAAATCTTTTTATCTCAAATATTTCCTTTCACTTTCCAGTAAATTGTTCATCCAGTACTTTAATTCAACTTACATTTGTACAGCCTTCTAACCCAATGGAGAACATGGGTTTACCACTTTTCATAAAAGAGCTTTTCATAAACAAAATGATGATAGCAAATAATTATAACTGCTATATATCCACTTTATATTCCTATGTTTATGTAGAGGGTAGACCTTTCCTTGTTGCTAACGTTAGATTCCTGAAGAAAAGGTAAGAAAGTAAAGGCTGAAGGTTTCAGATCTTTTGTTTTGTTTTTAACAAAATAAAACTAAACAAAATCTTGAAGGATTGGTCCAAATTCAATCTGTCAAAACATTTCTAAATACATTACATTCATTAAAATAAAATAGCCTAAAGAATACTATTGTTAATTTTATGATTATCATTGCTTGCTAAGATCAGAAACTTTGCTAAATTCTTTGAGTGTGTTAGGTCAGTAAAGCAAGTAAATACTTTATTGTTCCCATTTTTTTTTTTTTTGCTATGAAAAATAAGATTAAGAGACATCAAATAATTCACCCAAAGTTACAGCCAGGATTCAGAACCCAGGGAGTCAAAATCCTAGGCCTATTCTACTTTTTACTATAGCATCTAACTGCATTAGATATGCTTTTCTATGCTATTAAAAAAAAAGACTCACAGTGCTGTGAAATGTGTAAACCTGGCGATTCACAGACCTGTACCCCTGGGGATAAAAATATATTATATGTTTATAAAAAATAAAATTAAAAAAAAAGAATGGAAATTAAAAAAAAAAGACTCACAAAGAAAAAATAACAGTAACTAATATTTTAAATCTATACGGTAATAGACATAATGCTAACCAGTTTACAGTATCATTTAATTGAATAAGGAGAAAGTCATGTTTAATAGAACTTAATAATAATGAGTATGCAAGATTAAATTCTATCACTAATGATGGCATGATGATGATAATGATTGTGGTAATAAAGTTGAAGAAAAAGGACATGTACATCACCATGAGAAGATGACTCTATGTCTAATTCCAAAAGCTCAATTGTTAATTTAAGGATTTAGCAGGAAGCTTACTGTCTATCAAGTATATTTTAATGGAAATATAGCATGAGTGCTTTAACTGTTTAAAGAAATATGGAGTGAGGACTGAGTAGTCTTTTTTAAGAGGTTTCTTTTTACATTATAATATGTAGTGGAAAATCATTTACACCTTTTCTGAAGACCAAGGTTATTAGAAGAAAAGATCAATTTCCATTTCTTTTAGGTTATCAAGAGGTTTAAGAGTAGATTAAGAAATTGCTCAAGTATTTTAAGTTAGTTTCACTGTAGCCCCTATATCTGTTTTTCCTTGTCATTACTCAATGTAATAACTGGATATTTATGATCCAGTTCAGGTATCTCATTAAGGCGAAACCAGTTAATGACTTTATTTAGGTCAATGTATTGGATTCTTCTCTCAAATATTTTACAGATATTATAGTTTTGTTTATTCTTTTGTTTCCTTAGTTTCTTTGTCTGTACTAAGAAAATTACCTGTGGTCTGATTCTGTAGTTATTTTCATATTGCATCTCATCCAAAGACTTTTTTTTTTTCACAGTATGATTATGAAGATGAGATTTCCTATACTTCATTTAATGTAACCTTATGAATGATTTGATAGATTTTGCAATGTGATGTGACATGAATCTGATGTAATTGCTCTTAAAAGTTTTGATTTTATTTTGAATCATGTTGGTAAGTAAATGAAGTAAATAAAGTTCAAAGTAGGAGAAGATAGATACTGACATGAGAATAAATACAAATTAATCACACTGATTAGTTTTAGAATCAACACTCTGGATGAGGTATCTATTTGCTTATAAGTATTATTCAATCTCATAAAGGATAGGTCACAAGAAGGGAATAGCCATTACCCTAAATATTCTTTTCTGTAAACAGAACCAAGACAGAGTATCATGGTAGAAAGAAGTGAAAGGAATGAGCCTGTTCCGCTTTAAGAGAATAAAATTTAAACACCACAGCAGGGACACCTGCTCAGTCAGAGGGACATGCAACTCTTGATCTCAGAGTCATGAATTCAAGCCCCACATTGTGCCTAAAGATTACTTAACTAAACATTAAAATTTTTTTAAAATAAAAAATAAAACACCATAGTATATTGGGGATTATTTTTTCCATGAAGTCATCTATAGTGGTTCAGTCATTTGTTTTTAGAAAAAAATAGCAACTCAGCTCAAATTGGCCTAAGCAAAGAAGTACTTGGTTTATATTTTCTTGCTTTAGGCATGGCTGAATCTTGCTGCTTATATTAGGCCAATCCATGAATTAAATCTCATTGGTTCTGAATCACACAATTGTATCTCCCACTCATGTTTCATCTAATTGCTACAACTGAAAATATGAAATGCTGTACTTAACCATCCCTGTATCCTGTGATCATCCCTGGAACCAATGTCACCTAATGGGTCTGGATCCTCAAGGAAAATTGGAGGGTGCTGAGTGGGAGAAAGATGAATGAATGAATGTTGAACAGACAAAATAACGGGTGTCTACTAAATTACATGAAAAATAAGTGCACTAATTTATTCCAAGCTTTCTTAAACATCATCCCTTTTTAGCACTGGTAGAAAGAAGGTAATAAGACATGATATTGCAATTCTAGCTCAGTGCTATTTTAGTTAAAAATGTATTCAGATGAATAAACTTTTTAATCAGCTACTAAGATACTCTATAACAGCAACACGTCTTGATTACTCTTCTTTCCTAACACATGTTATACCCCACACTAGAATGTACTTCATCAATTGAAGAAACTGTTTTTTAATCTTATTGTTGCAAAATAATTTTGTTAGCTGTTATATATTAAAATAACCTGGTTAATTTATTGCATTTCTGTCAATTTTATTTCTTAACAGAAGTAATATGCTTTGAAAGCAGTAAAGGAACACAATGATTGTACTTAAACACGTGGTTTCTAATACGGTCTTTCCCAAGTCTTTTATGCAGTCAATTATTTTCATTTCAAATAGAATATAACTTAAAAGACGCTTTGAGAAAACTTATTAAAAGAAATTACTCAATAACATTGCAGGCCTTAGTAACAGAGCATTTAGAAATAATTAAGCATAAAAAAGAAGCTATTCGTGAAGCTTTGTTCCAAACCACACAACCTTGTTTACCTGCTTTGCTACAATTTTAACAGCTGAAAAATCACTTTCTAATCCCCTTCTATTCAAAGTCTCAATGCCCCGCTGGCAGGAACCCTGCGCTAACATTCAGTGTGTAATCTCCTCTCAGCCTATCATTTTCTTAATTTGTTCCATTTACAAAGTAAATCTGCAAACTGACCTTTTAAATGAATAACTACACTGAAACGGCCTCAAATAATATAACTGTTAAATTACCTCCCTTTTTGTTCCTTCTGTTTCTCTCTGTAAACTGATAATTTTTGTTCTGACATCCCTGATGTTCCCTGATACTAAAATATCCATGCTGTTAATCCAATATTCTTTGGATCTGTATAAATTTACTTTACTCACATGGATAACAAGAAGTTCAAAAAGGTAATATTTATCTTTGTGAAAGGCATATATGATGAATACACCAAGTTGAAATTTGCTCTATTTGCTTCCAACCTACCCTTTTAGCCTCGTCTCCTGACAGATAATACTATATAAAATATATTCCAGTCAGGTATGACTTCTCGTCATTCCCCTGTCTGCCATATCCTTGCAAAGCATTGTGCATGGACCAGCATTTCCTCAGGTAAGCATTGTTTGAATTCTGGAGGGATCTTGTTTCTAAGGCTCATTCTTTGAGAAAATTTGATAATTTTTACTCCTGAAGATATCAATGTTTTCCATACAGTTTTATGTCAGAACATGCAAAGAAGTAGGACAGTTGAACAGAGCAATGAAAGATTGGAGGTTTGAAATGAATACGTTAGGGAGTGAGAAAACGTTTGATTACCCAGGATTAGGGATAGTGATTGGCTAAACTAGGTTGGAGATGATGAATTTGTGCTGTCACTGGTTTATAAGCCACTGTAATTTCCTGAAGCAGTATTCAGCTGCAGTAATGATTTAAGAAGTTTGTTGGGGAACTAGATCTATTTTAGATTTTAGAGACTGAGAGGGAAAAAAATGGAAAAGTCCCAGTACCTCTATGTTTCAAAGTATACCCATGGAGTGGGTCAATGAAATAGAGTCTAGTATATGGCCTTGAGATTAATTCTTTACAGGTGTGATATTGGGTATGATTCCCATAAAGATTTTAGACTATTTCCCATATCACAGTAGGAATTGGGATCAAGTTTATAAGAGAAAATTCACTTTCCTTTCCAAAACGTGGAAAACAAAATTGGAAGACTAGACACAATAGTAAAGGAAGTTTTAGAATTCACTAAAGCTGCATGTCATAAGTCTCAGTAAAGAGTAAGAGGGGTGCCTGGGTGGCTCAGTGGGTTAAAGCCTCTGCCTTCACCTCAGGTCATGATCTCAGGGTCCTGGGATCGAGCCCCGCATCAGGCTCTCTGCTCAGCGAGGAGCCTGCTTCCCCTCTCTCTCTGCCTCCTCTCTGCCTACTTGTGATCTCTCTCTGTCAAATAAATAAAATCTTTTAAAAATGAATAAATAGAATGAATAAGAAATGAATAATGATGAAGAAATGAATAAGAAAAATAATGTTGATTTAACAATAGCAGTACCAGTAATTCTCCCTGGCCCTGTAGTAGGTTAGAGTGGGAGACTGAGCCATTTCTACCCTAGAAGGTAACAGAGTTGCCTTCCATTTTCACCATGGACCAAAGATGGAAGAGGTGTAAAATACTGATGGCATGATAAGGATAAAGGCTGTCCCTCAGTTTCAAAGTCTACATTGATAAGAATTTTTTCTTGTATATCTGGAGGACTCTTTTCCAGAATGTTCGGAAGATTTAGTTTCCAATATTCCCCCTTCTGGATAAAGTTAGTTAATGTTCCCAGGAGAACCCAGACTTCATAAGGTGGTGAAAATAGAGATAGCTGCAGTGGATTGAAAGAAAACGCCTTTGATTCGAGTTTCCCAGGTGATTTCTAAACTACTACCCTTACTTCCCCATGGAAATACAGTATCTCTGTGGCTATAAAGATAAAGCATTACTGGAAAAGCTATGTGGCCACTGGGGAAATGGCCCTCAATTGGAATTTTTCCCAGGTGAACTAGAAGAGATTGGATGGCTATCCAATAGCCTACTGCCAAGAGAATCACAGCAGATGGCATTTGATCCCTACAGGGTAATTTATCTCATTTTCCCACCATGCTATATATTACTAATTCAGTCATTTCCTATTACTTAATTCATTGCTTTTTAGACTGCATTTTCAACATCTGGTACAACACACCGTGTTATTTAAACATTTTCCACATTCAAGACTTTCCACTAAAAATGCATTTGTCTTGCAAATAAGATAACCAGGAAAGTACATTTAAGAATATGATGGTTTGGGAAAACACCTAAGATCATAGTAAATTTTTTATTGTGGTTATATATTCTCCCTTCTATTTAAAGAGAGACCTGCTGCTACCCCTGCTTGTGCTCTCTCTCTGTGACAAATAAATAAGATCTTAAAATAAATAAATGAATGAATAAATAAATAAAAATAAATAAAGTGAGTTCCCTTGATATGTTGGGAACAGTATCAGGCATTTTCCATTTTGGGTAGCAGTGAGCTGACTGCCCTTCAGGTAGATAATTCTGACTGCCCTTCAGGTAGATAATTTAATCTTACTGCCCTTCAGGTAGATAATTTAATCTTATGTATTTAGATATATGAAAATAATTTTCATAGAAAAACAGATGGGATATAAGAGGAACACATGTTCTAGTTTCACTGTACTAATGACTGCAATATTATTCCACATATGGCTAGTATGAAGCTCCTGTGAGTTATAGAATTGGAGGCCCTGACTGGTGGAAAAAACCCAAGATGTCATCCTAGCTGGTCTCCTTTCCAATAAACAACTATTTTCTACTGGATTCCCATAACATTACTATCTGTTTTAAACATTTCTACTGAAGAAATGTTTATCATTCTAAGCTATGTATTTAAGCTATATTACTTAAGTCTATAGATTTCCCTTTAAAAAAGCATTCATAATATGTATCATTATAACTTAATAACGTTTTTTAAATTCACTATTACTTAATATAATTACTACTTCTTTTAACTTTGAATTAAGCACACATTTGATAAACATGTCTTCTATGTTCCAGGTTGTTCTTCCCTCCAGATGATCTACACAGCACACCACTCTGGTACAGTTGCAAAACCAGCTACATATACCCCTAACTTTATTTTGATGAAGCCCACATTTGGCCAGATAATTCAGCTGTTACACGTTGTCAACTGAAGGATACAAAAGAGAATACAACAGTATTCAAAAACATTGCATAATATCAGGTAACTATGGTGGAAGATGATTTAATAGTTCAGGTAGATAGATCACTAAAATCAAGGAAGTTCAAAATCAGTGACAAAGACAGCCATGTCAGCTGACTGGAAGGTTCAAATAGCAGTGGAGTGATATTGAGCAATTTTAGTAATTTTATCTAAATTAGCAATATATCTAAAATAGAAATTATATCCAAATGGAACAATTAAGCAATACATATCTAAATTATGGAATAAAGTTTTAGGAACCAGACTTTAGGAGGAGTCCTATACTCACGAAGATCAAGCAATAAGTTTTATAATGTGGGGATGGAGATCAGAACCTAGCAGAAAATTTGTCAAGAAATAGCATCACCAAGACAAAAATCAGAGAAGAAGAGAAACCAAAAAAGACTCTTAATCATAGGAAACAGAGGGTTGCTGGAGGAATGGGGTAACTAAGAGATGGACATTAAGGAGGGCGCATGATGTAATGAGCACTGGATATTATATAAGACTGATGAATCAGTGACCTCTACCTCTGAAACTAATAATACATTATGTTAGTTAATTGAATTTAAATTTAAAAAATGTTTTAAAATAGTTGCACTATAAATGTTGACAGACATGAATTAATAAAAATAGGAACACAGTAATTTAACTAGAGCATAAGGTCAGAGACAAAAAAATAATGAAGATAAAATTGTGCTGAATTGTTGTACTACTGAATTTGCTGGGCTTTTAATACTTTGTACAAGAAATGATATCAAATCCATAGCCTGAGCCAGATCTATCTGTGCCTACAGCTAGGGCTTCATTTGATGGATTTAGGAACAAGAAACCAGGCAGGTCATTCCAGAATTTAATGTACTGAATCTGAAGAGTTAGTTTTAAGATGATTCCCTGGATTGCTGAAGAGTTTATTTATAGAAAAATTTTATGTTCATTTACCTCCCTAGTAATCATCTAGTCCAGAAAATGGCAGGTCACAATAGGCCCATTATAAAATACTTAATAGTATAGAATTCTGGTTCTTCAACACTACTCTTCTAAGGGAGTGCTACTTCATTTTCTGTGTCTAGAACAGCAACTGTCCAGTAACTTCAAAATGCTAATTATACTTTACATTTAAAACAATTATTGCATTTGAGTCTTGTGATAAAGTACACTATACTGTGAGTTCTAAATACTGATTTAAAACCAGAGTTTGCCCAGAAATAGATGATAAACATAATTCATCATTTCTATTAAAAGGAGCAACAATAACTAGCCTACCCATTCACATAACCTTGTAAAAGTTACAATAAATAATAAATGTAAATGTGAATGCAAGACATGAAAGGACTCTGCTTAGTTTGTAGTCTAATGTTAGCCCCCTGAGCAGTTCATACCAGGGACACAAGGATTGTGACTATGAAGGTTGCTTGGGCCCATTCAATTCAGAGATTCTTCCTTAACGACACATGGTAATTTACTTTTTATTTCTCATCATATCACAAGGGCCATATAAAGTTATTAGTTGAGTAGAATATAACTTCCACTAGGAATTAAATATACAGAATAGTACATATTTATCTTAAGTATAAAAATAGCTATAAAATAAGGAGACAATGGTATTCGGTAACCTCAAATAATAATATCTAACATCCATTAAACACTGTGATAGAACACTACCAAAGATTCTTTATGAATTTTCTGTAACACTATGCTTGAGGTATTCCAATCACTATTTTACAGCTTAAAAAAAAAAAAAGGCTACTATGGTTCAAAGTAAGACGTTCAAAGTGGAAGAGTTGGGAATTGAATTCAGGCCAAACCATCTTTAAATCTTTAATACGCACTGTGTAAGACTGGGTATGTGGGAACAGCATGGGGGGATAAGCATATTTCTGCGTAAGCTATCATATATCATATAGCACTTCAAAACTAATGGTAATAATTATGAGCTGTTATACCTGAATCCCTCATACTTTGCACAGTGCTTAGAACATTGCTGAATTCTCTCTTTCATAAGACATTTAGGTAAGCCCCAGGCAGGTTGGGTTAAAGCACTGGCTTTGTTCTAGCCTTATATGACCTTTACCAACTCCATAACACAGTTTCTCTTTTGCCTAGATACTGTCCAGTAAAGTGAAGCTATAACCAAGAATAATTTGTCTATACTTCAGACAAGCCAAAATTTTCCCATTCTCATTTAATGTGTTATTTTGGTACCTCTATGCCTTTCCTTGTGCATTTCTTCTACAACATCTGTCTATATAATGTCAGTCTAAGGTTTGTGCTGGTTGACATTTATTCAAGTAAAACTATTTCCTTCTACAATTCAGTTTCTTAGAATTATACTTACATTGGACATAGACCTGTGCTTTTCCCCAAATTCCCTCAACTGCTTTCTTTATTTCTCTTGGTTGAAGCTCCACTTTGCTGGGTTTCCTCTTTACTTCTAGGCTTGGAAGAAATGCCCACCATGGACATGGGAACTGCCTCTAGAAGTGACTGTCAAGGGAACTGATGATGCAACTTGGAGGTTCAGTGAGTAAGCTTGCTGTGGAATGAAGCAAGCAATGGGATGTGCGTGAAGGGAGACAGCCAGTAGGTAAATTATCCCACCTCTTGCTATTCAGGGAATCTTAAAAGGCGTTTCTGTAAACAAATGATCACCCCTTGAGGGACCTGTGTGTCTCTTCACTGCTCCTTGTGAAATGAGTAAAGCTTCCCATTGTTTTACATCTTTCCTAACTTCGCCTTCCTTTCCCTCAGCATTCTCCCTGATGAACCTTCCGCATGTTAATCTTTGCCTGAACTTTGCTTTCTAGAAAGCTGCAATAAAACGATTACTTAAGAATGTATTAATTTTTGTCTTCATTACTGTTAGGTCAATGGTTTTCAGAATATTTAGTCAAGGAACCATTACTTCAAATATTTTAAGAGGGAGATCAACATACTTAACTCTGCCAGATTGAGGCAGGGTGGTGTGTATGTCCGTGTGTGAGAGAGTGTGTTAAGGACACCTGGAATCCCACCCTTTCATCTCCCTTTCCCTTGGGAAATGCTGAAGTACATCTTATGAACTCATAGAGCTTACCTCCCATAGAATGACTTAGAAGTGCTCTATTTCCGTTGTTCTTTGTTATTGCACACCCCTGTGAAAATGTACGGACTTCTGAGATAAGATTTTCCTCCAATGTAAACTTAGCAGGAAGGCTTCGTAAAAGTAAATGGAAATGGGGGAAGACTGTCTATTCTTTGCTATTTTATAGTTCTTTCTCTCTCTCCCATATTTTCCAAATATTTGTGAGGAAGAGAATGACATATTCTGAGAACTCCCTGAAAAACTGCCAGTAATGGCCAGCAATCCCTGTACCCATGAATGAAAGATTACTCCAAACTTTCCTGTGAAAGAGAGGAGAAACTAATGGAGTCAATGCTCAAAGACCAAGACCTTTTGCTCTTCTTTGCTCCTGCTTTTATGGTCCTTCAGGATAATTGCAAATCTTTATCACTGTTTCTCAAGCACATGGTGTGTGACAAGAGGTCTCACTGAAACTGGGAGGATCTAAAAGAAAGATAGATGAGCTAATCTGTGTGTTCCATGAGTTCTGCTAAACGCAGCCCAAGAGACAATGCATACATCTCTTAGATCACAGGGCAGCTGTTTGGGCTGAGAAAGCTTAGCGGAAGGTAACTCCCCTTGGCGTGCCAACCACGAGTGGTCACTCAGGCCTCTGCATTCCCAAGGCCCACGCCCTTCTCCAAAACCCTCCTTCGCCCCCAGCAGCCTCTGTGTTACATTTTAACAAGCAGGTATTCTGGTCAATTTCATGCTCTACATTAACCCCAACAAAAAACAACAGTCCTCCATTTCGTAGAAGATTTCTACTTTTTTTGTTTCTTTTCTTTTTTTTTTTTTTCTTTCCCAGGTCCCATTGCATGTTACCTACTCTAGAGTTAGTGGCTTTTTTTTTTTTTAAATGGACTCTTACATTTGCATATACGTATTATAGAAGTATTTTTAAACTATAAAGGGTAAGCAAATTTAAGTATCATAAGAATTATAAGAGCTCTCCTTAATTTTAAAACTGAACTATCCAGATACAATTATAGAAAAGCTTTACTGGAACTTGCATTTCATGAATACCTAAAATTCAACCCAATCAGCATTTATAGAGAACATAGTTTATTTAAGATCCTTTACTAAGAAACAAAGTCACACAAACAGAAATAAGGTCTCAGAGTCCACTAGAAAATGTGAACAAGTTTACAAGAACGACCCAATTCAGCTTGTGATGATGTTTGATATGACTGATAAAAACAAAGTAGTATGAGATCACAGAGGTGGTAAGTGATTCATATTGACTGAGAGGATCAAGGAAGTCTTCATGGAGGAGATGCCATTTGAGCTGGAACTTAAAACTATTTAAATACCCGAAGAGCCCCAGCTTGTGCTCTCTCTCACTCTGTCAAATAAATAAATAAATAAAAATCTTAAAACACACACACACACACACACACACCCTAAGAGATAACAGGTACAGAGAGAGGAGCATGAGCAAAGATGTGGAGGTTTGATATGCTTAGATCACAAGTATTCCGAGAAGGAGGCTAGCTTTCACTCGTAAGAAAATTACCACCAGTAGTCGAAACATTTTAGAGGCAGAATGCATTATTATAAATCATATTGAAGTGCTACTCCACAGTTGCAGATTTTTTTTTTAATGCTTGACACATGTTCGGTACATTCTGCACTTATAAACATTATGTAATGTCCAAGAAGGCTTATAGGGTGTCTTGATTAAGATCTACAGAAGTGTGAATGAAGTCCACTGATGTATGCCTCAGACATTTAAATTTTCTAACCAAAAAATGCTATTCCAACTGTGTAAATAATTTTAGGATCCAAAAATATCAAATGAAAGTGGCTAGAGCATCACAGGAATTTTAGAAGAGTGCCTCTCGCAACTATGGGAACAAAGTGGCCCTAATTACTTTGTACCTTTAGGACATTTTGGATCATTTAAAGTCCATGTTAAACCAACAGACTCTTCCCAAGATTCCCACCTCCCATCAATGCTGAACAGAGAACTTACAAAGAAGGCCAGCTGCTCACCCCTTCCAGAGCCATCCCTGCTTCCTGACAGCCCTTGTTTCCTTACCACACCTCCAGTATTCTTCAAGCAGCATCAGATCTGTTCAGAATCTAGGTCTGTTTAGACTCAGTCTCTGCTTCTGTGCTATTCTGAAAGTCAAAGGAGAGATTTCCCAATTAAACCAGAACATGTGCAGCTATGCTTGCAAATGTGTCACATTAGCTTGGATTCAAGTATAAGTCAGAAAACCTGTAGTCAACCTCCTACTTACATCTGTGAATAAGCACATAAGCAACGGCAGGGTTGTTCAGGCTAAACAGATGGATGGTCCTGTCAGGAACAGATTGCAGGAGAGCGAGCATGTAGGATGGAATGCCACCCCCTCTGAACTGAGAAACATATTCAGTAGCAGGAAAGACGTCCTTTTTAATGTAGATATTCTTTTTTAATTCTCCACATTTAACAGTTTCTAAGGAAAGGTTAAATCCTTGTGTCCTCCATATTTTTTTGTTTCATTTTATTTATTTCATTCTGCTGGGTTCAGATTATATTACAGCCACTTAAATTAATCACCATTATTCAGGCCTTTTAAGGCTGTACAATCAACAAACATCAATGTAGCTGACTAGCAGAAAGATCGTGATATAAAGAATACATAATATATTTTACACTGAACAAACCAAGTGAATGAAGTTATATTCTGGTTTTCATAAATAATGTAAAAATGATTATTTAAAATATTTTTATATATCTAACATTCCTAAATCTGAAATATCTACTATACCATTCTTTTAGGTGAACACATACATAAAATTTTCAAATAAATAAATTTACTCTTTCTGGTAAATATAAAATAATCCTGGATGGCACATGGAATTAATGTATTTCAAAGATATTTTGTTAATGAAAATAAAACTTCTCCCTATGGTAGTTTAACAAAATTCTTCTTATTTGGGGTCAAAAAAATTATTTTAAATGAGAACTGCGTTTCGTAACTCCATCTCTAACAGCTGTATTGATCAAAGGAGTTAATAGGAAGGAAAAATCTTAAAAAAAATCTGATTGCATTATTTGCTTTTGGGGAGGCATGTGTTAAACTACTTTATACACCTCGAAAGCAGAAGATGACCTCCATTCTACATTTAATACAGAATTTATCACTTGAGGAATGAGAAGGTTTCAGGGAATTATAAAGTTTTGTTTTATAGTGAATAAAAAGATTCAACTGACAACTGCTCAGTTGTACAATTTTCCTATTCTCTTTTGAATATTAAAGTCCTTCTTAAAATGGTGTTAGGAGAAAAAAGAGTAAATCTATTTATAAATTCAACATTTACTGGGTTTGTGTGTTTATACAACACAATTTAGTTGTATTGAACTAAAGGTTTTCTATAGTGAGTATATAGCATTTTTAAGGAAAGGAATTTTAGTTTTCACACATATTTACATTAGTTGAATAAAATAATTATATAGACTCTTTGGATTGTAATTTCAAACTTGGCATATTTATAATCACCTCTCAAGGTAAAGAGATTACCCTTAAAACTATTCTCAGTTGAAATATTCATCTATTATTATAGCCAATGGGAGAATCAAAGTAAAGAAGGGCTATTAAATGAATTATTTGTATTCATTCAATTAGCAAGGTTTTATTAAGCAATGTTGCACTAAAAGTGTTTATTAAGCAATGATATGTGCCAGGAATTCCCAAGACCCATCGTCTATTTACAGGGAGCCCACAGACTAATGCTTGATGTTGATGTACAAATAAAAATATTAATGAAATATAAGTGCTAGAGGTGAGCAAAGTATTAAATGAAATATAAGTGCTAGAGGTGAGCAAAGTATTAAAGTATTAAAGATGTGGCCTGGTTTCTTCCTAATACTTAAAATAAAACATGAAGAAGAGAAACAAATTAAAGCAATAATTATATAATAAAAATAAACACTAAAGTTGATACTGTGGGTTATTTTTGTGAACAGCCTGATGTTTGGGACCCTTTTTTCTCAAAATAAACAAGTCCTTATTAAACCAGGAAAAAAAAAAAATAAACAAACAAACAATACAAGACTTAAAAATGGGAAATTTTTAGCCTATCTAGAAGGCAGAAAATTCCAAGAGATTCACAATCCAGAAAGCATGCCTTCAAAAAAAAAAAAAAAAAAAAAAAAAAAAGTTGAGTTTGGCTAAATAATATTTTCCAGTGCCTCAAAAAGATCAAAAGAACAGACTTTTTAATAAAATAAAAGATTCATTGTAAAGACTGACAGTGGACTCAGATCTCCTTAATTAAACAAGAGAATATCTAGAAGGCTTAATGGCATTATCTCTCAGCAATCTCAGAAAGAGCCAAAGATCTGTGGCCCAGCCTCTTGGCTAATGGAATAAATACATGTTATATACACAGGAAACCCACAAATGTATTGAGAATGTTACATCAGCAAAAGCACGGTCTCTGATTGAGACAGAGTATTTAAAGAAAGAAGAGTATCAAAACCCCAGAATTCTGCGAATAAGAAACAGGATGACAAGTAATTACCTGAAAATACGTGGTACCTCTCATGATAAAAGGACGGCTCAGAGGGTGGAGCTGTGAACCCATAAGAGCTTAAAGCCATAGAAAATTGTTCCCAGGCCTTGATGGAGTGGAGTTTGCCTGAACGTATTTTGCAATTGCCTGGAATCATAACTCCTTTATTCTTTCCATTTTTCTCCCTTTTCGAGTTGGAATGTCTATGAATGTTATTCTATGCCTGTCTTATCATTTGGGAATAGATAACTTATTTCTCTAGTTTCACAGGTAGACAAGTAGAGATTATGTCACAATTATCATGAGATTACAAGCAGAGCCACATTTATACATAATTTATGGGATGTAGATGATGAGATTTGGAACTTTTGAGCTGCTAAGATTTAGATGAGATTTCAGACCTTGAGATAATGATGTCGTGGGTTGAGATCTTATGTGACTTTTGAATGAGAAATATATTTAAGGTCGTTGCAAAGTTTTGGGGATCAGAGAGCAGACTATGGCAGGCAGAATAGTGGTCCCCCAAAGATGTCCGTGCCCTAATTCCTGGCATTTGCAAATATGTTAACTCACATAGGAAAAGAGACGTTCTAAGTGTGATTACAGGTAGGACCTTGAGATCAGGAGATTTTCCTTGGTTATCAGGGGTGACCCAATCTAATCATGAGTCTTTAAAAGGAAAGATCCTTTTGGGGCTGCATCAGAGAGATGTAATATGAGAAGGATTCAAAGCCCCCATTGCTGTTTCAGAGATGTAGGGACTGCATACAGACTGGGAAGAGGTCTCTGGAAGATACAAGCAATTGTCAGATGACTGCCAACAAGAAAATGGAGCTCACTTCCACAATTGCTTGGAAATTAATTCTACCAACAACTCAAATGAGCAAGAAACCAGGTCTTCTCCAGAGTATCCAGAAAGAAATATAGCCACCAGCACCTTGATGTTAGCCCAGTGAGACTGGTGTCACATTTCTGACCTATCAAATTGTTGGATGATAAATTTATATTACTTAAGCCACTAATTTTATGATAATTTATTATGGCAATAATAGAAAACTAATACAGGGGCCATGAAACAAATGAAAGTTAAGCATAGTCTGAAGGGTACTGAACAAAAATCTACCATGAAAGAGCAAGATAAAGCAGCTTCAAAGGTATGGTTTTTCATGTGGAACTAAACCAATAATTGCCATCAGACAAACAGGAGAGACAGATGCTGCTGTAGGTGTAATAAGTATAATAACTCTCAGATAATACTTTCCTAGTGCATCAAGCACAGTGCTAGGTAGAGTTCTTTTTTCATTGTTTGTTTTATGTGGAAAGTAAAATAGTACAATATTTAAGAAAAATAATATATATATATGTAAATATTGTAACATTTAAAGTCATTGATATATCCACTGTCATATATCTAAAGTAGGTTGGATAGATGAATTTTTATCAAAAAATATATTTGGGAATAATCAGCACATGTATTTACATAGTATCATGAATGCAAATGAACTCATACAAGGACATAGTTTGAGTAAGAAGAGAGTTAAAGATGGGACCAAAGAAAGATTATGTTTTAAGACAGGAAGAAAAGCTAGTGATACAATCTAGTGAGAGGTTTCAAAACTAAGTATTATGTTTATGTTGACCAAGAAAACTTTAAAAAGAACTTAAAGAACACAGATTTCTCAACTGTCAAATACAGAAGAGACGTCAAGTAGAAAAAAACTAAAAAGGAACAAGTGGCTTTACCAATTAAAAAATATTGATCTTAGTAAAAGCAGTTCTCATAAAGTGGTAAAGTCAGAAGACAATTTCTCCAGGTATTCAAAGGTTTACAGGAGATGAGAAAGTGGAAAGAGAAAAGAAAAGTAGTCTACAATTTCAAGATGTTTGGCTAAGAAGGCAAGAAAGTCTGTTGGTGATGTGGGATGGAGTGGGAGTTTTTTTCTATATAATTTAACATGCATATTGGCAGAAAAGAGAAAGATAGCAGGGAGGGAGATTTTGAATATGCCTAGAGAGAGGGAAACAGAAAAAAATAAAGATCCTGAGGAAAGGAATAGGTTCAAGGGGACAAGGTGAAAGCTTAGTCTTGGTTAAGAAAAAGTTTCACCTACTAGGAGACTACAGATAAAATATGAGCGATGAAGAGATTTATTGGAAAGCAGATGGGAGGAGAAGTCAAAAACATTCATACCAGAGAACTTGTGCAATATGTGTGAAATGCACATGTTTATCTTTTGGAAGGAGAATTTGAATAGGTTAAGAACTATTGAGGAAATAGTTGTTTTAATACCCCTGAGAGAAATGAGAGAGTCACTGACCAGGAATAATGTAAAAATCCAAGAACCAAGTGGTGATTTAATCATGTCAATGAGAGTGAAGATGAAGTTAAAGCCATAAAATCTGGAACATCAGTAAAGATAGAGAAGTCAGTAGGAAGCTAATACAGATGGAAAAAAGTAATGGATCAAAGATAGCACATTTGGAAAATTATCATTGTTATAAAACATGTACAGAATCCTAAGAATACATGGACTATCACAGGAATTATAAAGCAAACCAATCTGATTTGACTCTTGCTTCTAAATTTGGAGAGTCTTGATGATTTGTGGTACTTGGAATTAACAGTGTTGTGTTGGGTACATCATGAGTTTTAGAGCTGCATTTCCCAGAATCCAATTATATTTGTGTAATTATTAAGTAGGTGGGTTGCTAAATAAGCAAATGTGAGAATGAATGCAATTAATATGTTTCAGTTTTCTCACCTATAAAATATAAAATGGGTAGGTAATAATTTATACTTCATGACCAGGCTTTTTATATTTGTATACTGATGAAATACATCTAACAGAATTTAGAGCAGTACCCAGAACATACTAGTTGCTTAATATATTTCACGTATAATCATTGTTGCTGTTGTTAGTATTGTCAGTAGCACTGTGGGTTTTTTGTTGTGTTTTTTGGTTTTTTTTGTTTGTTTTAGTTTTAATTAACCTACAGTGCAACATTGGTTTCAGGAGTAGAATTCAGTGATTCATCACTTACAGACAACACCCAGTGCTCATCACAAGTGCCCTCTTTAATACCCATCATCCACCTAGCCCATCCCCACCCACCTCCCTCCACAGTAGTACAGTGTTAATGTTTTGTCAAACATTAAATGAAAGGTCTTATTGTCAAATGAGGGATGATAGCAGTAACAGTGCTGGCTTTCAAAACTGAAAGCAGAATATGGGAAGGGAAGAAAGAATCCTTTAAGAATGATAGGGATGGGGACATTTTCATTAATTTTCTATTCGATACAAATGTAGTGATCCAAAGGGGCACATGCACCTGAACGTTTATAGCAGCAATGTGCACAATAGCCAAACTATGGAAAGAACCTAGATGTCCATCAACAGATAAATGGATAAAGATGTGGTATACACATACACACACACACACACACACACACACACACACACACACAATGGAATACTATGCAGCCATCAGAAGAAATGAAATCTTGCCATTTGCAATGACATGGATGGAACTAGATAGTATTATGCTAAGCAAAATAAGTCAATCAGAGAAAGACAATTATCATATAATCTCTCTGATATGATGAATTTGAGAGGCAACGGGGAGTCATGAGGGGAAGGGAAGTAGAAAAATGAAACAAGATGGGACCAGGGAGGGAGACAAAACATAAGAGAATCTCAATCTCAGGAAACAAACTGAGGGTTGCTGGGGGGGCTGGAGGGAAGGGTAGGGTGGCTGGATTATGGACATTGACATGGTATGTGCTATGGTGAATGCTATGAATTGTGTAAGACTGATGATTCACAGACCTGCACCCCTGAAGCAAATAATACATTATATGTTAATTTAAAAAATTTCTATTTGAATGATCAATATTCCCTGTTTGCATAATGGAGACTATGAAACCACATTTTGGCCTATGTCAGCAGCTGTCCCTTGAAATAATCTCTGACTAATTTCCTCCATCACTTACTACAACTCCTGAAATTGCTTCATTGGGTTTACTCCTTAAGGACTAGGTGCAGACATGAGAGCTTTGTTTTGGTTACGGATCTATAAAAGTGGTCTTTTGTAGATCACTTTAGGATAGTTGACTTTGTAAGATTATGTTATTACTCTTGTCACTAGGAGATTTTATATTTCCTCTCACAGATTCTAATAGGATGGAAGGACTTTCTTACAGAAGGAGAAGTGGAAAAAGGTATTACAAGCAAGCACTCCCTTGATAAGGTTGCAGAGAATGGTAGAACAATTTGAAGACCATTCAAAGATGGCAAAATAATATGTAAAACCTATTGAGAGTCATGAGGATTTGGGATAAAAACTACCTACAGAAATTCTTCTGATGAACAGGATTGAAAACACAAAACTTGGAAATCCTTTAAAAGGAATGGATGATGAGAGAGATATAACTTAAAAGAAAAGGAATTAGATAGCATTAATCATGAAAATTGTCAATCCAGTATATGATCCTGAACACACACATTTCTAACAATTGCAGCTGCTCAATGGCTGATCCAGCAACTTATCCCTTTAAAGAGCGCTTACTCAAGGACCATTATATGTCAGTCACTTTGATGTGCATTTGATAGAAAGACCAAATACCTGCTCCAAAAAGATTGCATTCAATTTGATTTTATCATTGGAAGAATCTCCCTGAAGTTGGAATAAGTCATCTTATGGGCAGCAAATTGAGCAGGGAAATATTTAACTCTATTCAACTCTAGAAATGTGTTTGCTAAATTGAAGACAATGAAAGGAGACACATGGATTTCCTCAAAGACTTTAAAATTTATTTCAAAAGAGAGGTATTGCATAGCTATGAAATTCTTGGGAAAAGAGCATGTTCCTCAAACTAGCTGGGACAGAAGGTGCCAACAAAATTTACTGAGTAAAACTATGGTGTTTTAAGAGAAAAAGCAGAAGACTGTTCCATCTTCTCTCCTGGGATGATCCACATCTACTTTGATTTTTATCTTTCCTAAGGTCTTGGGTCATGATCCATGTTACATTGAAAATACTCATAATATTTTTCATTCTATGGTTAGTACTGAATTTTTTAAAATGGCACTTTTCTGGAACTTTGAACTTTAAATGTGTAGCTTATAATGTCATGTTCATAATAAGTACATATTTATAACGATAAGTATTAATTACCACTGCATTATCTTTCTTACCAATTTTCAGCTATCACATGTCAATGGTTAATTTTTTGTTTTGTTTTCATTATTCCCCCTTCCTACATGGAAAATATTTTAATGAAGAAAGAAAACAGGTCACTTCAGGAAATTTAATGTGTTAATACTTTTGTTTCTTCTTGATAAAAGTTTGGGCCAATATGTTCACCTTATGTAGCAGAAAAAGGAGGCCAAACTGAAGGCTCACAACCTAAATAGTCAGGGATACATTATAGCTTCTCTCTGTTCATAAATGCATTTAGTTCTATTTAATAGAATTTTGTTCTTTAAATCTGCCTCTTAGAATGAATCCTTAGAGGAAAATGACCAATAAATAAACTCATAAAAGAGTATAGGAAAACAAAGTCGATAGATGATATAACCTAAAAAATGAATCTAATAATTTTTGCTGCTCTATCCTCCTGATAGCTAGTTAGAACATTTAAATACACAATTTTAATAACATGTACTCTTTTTCAAAAATCAGCACCAACTAAAAGTTTTACAACAAAGATCTTTTTTACATTCTAATTCTTTTAACTTTTAGATAGGAGTACAGGAAAGAAAGACTACAGACCTATAAATTCTTTTAACTTTTAGATATGAGTATAGGAAAGAAAGGCTACAGATTTATAAATTAAGTTTATCTGCTACTCTAACTAAATTATCAATATTTTCCTCATAATATCTCTATTAGAGTTAAGTGAGAAAAATTAGCTACCAGAAACAAGTGGAAATACCAACTTTCAACTCTGGCTATCTTCATAGCAGGCTGTGGGTCATTTCAGTACTCCTATTTTTCAGGTAATTTATGTACAGAAGAATAATGTTATCTTTCCTCAAAAAATTAAAAAAAAAACACTTGTCTTTATAAAACTACTTACAAGAAATTTTTCTTTTTGTCTTTTCTCCTTCTGCCATATTTTCTCTTGAGTTTTAGTGTTTTCCAAACTTCATATTTGAAATGAAATAAATCAAGATCAAACTAGGGACTTCATTAAGTCATACATAGTTCAGGACTCTAAGGAAAAAAAAAAAAATCAAACACTGAAGATCTAATGTCTGAGGCAAAACAACTACCAAATAGCAACAGTTCAGACTCTGAATAAGTTAAGCACAGGAGACATGAGTAAATTGGGAAGAACTGATGACCCTATTTTAATTTTGAATTTGAAAGAATGTCACACCCATTCTCTGGCTTTGAAGACAATTCTTAAAACTTTGAAACAACAACAGAAAACTTACCCTGTTTTCCTCACCTTCGGGCTAGACAATAGGACTGTGATATTAATTTTACAGACAATAGTCTCCTCATTGCTCTTGATTTTTTCACAGGTCCCCTAGGAATGCCAGTGATGTCTGCATTTGGTGTAACTAATTCTCATCAAGAAAATGACACTCATCTTGTTATATTATTTGCATTTTTGCAAAGCCATAATATTTTCTATTATTATAATGAGTTGTAGTAAGTTGACAAACTAATCATAGTAAAATGTCAGCTTTTGGATAAAAAACTTGTATATATCCCAATGATATGCATGTCGCATAAAAACCTCAGTGTCTTGCACTAATAGTGTGCCAGATGGTGCCATCTTGCTGTTAGGAAACCATGGATCTAGTGTTATATTTCAAATTAGAATGAGTTGATCTTATTATAGACTGTAAAACAGTACTAAAGTTCAGAGATGCTTCTGCAATTTAGTTCACTTATGATACAAAAATCCAAAAATTTCTGAGAGAGTTTCAGAAAACTTCTGAGGCTGAAATGGGATACTTTACTATCTACATTTTTAAAGGGTGATTCAAACTTCAGCCAGGATGATGAAGTGTAGAGCCAGAAGTCGAGAGCCACAGATAGGACAAACTAACTACAGAAGTTTCAGAGTAAACTAAGAAAAATGGAGCATGAATGAATAGGTGACAAGTCCTAACTGGAATCTGCAGATCCCTAAGGACTGGGCAAAGAATAAGACTAATGGGCAAAGAATAAGCAACAAAAACAAAAAATGTGTACTAGGTTTGATTCCTAGAAGGAAGTGGGCGAGGCTTCTTCATGCATTATGATACAAGGGCATTCCAAAATGCAAACCAACTGCACAATCATGAGACATTTTCAGGAAATAGGGAGAGAAGTGGAGCTTGTGCTCAATGCATTCTCCCAGGGAGAAGGCGCTGGTGATAATCAGCACCTTTGACATAGCTCTCTGTGGAAGAGAGAGAAGGCATGAACATAAAATCTTTTCTTTTAAGAAGAAAGGAAAGAAATGGAACTTGCTCCCAATCTCCCACATTTCTGTGCACAGCCCTACAGAAGAAGGGCGGGAGGTTTAAGGCAGCCTCTATGGCTCTGCAAGATTGGGGAAAAGCTTCTCCCTCCACAGGGAGAACAAGCATGCACAGAAAACATTGAGAGAACCCCAGAATGTCTAGTTGAGTTATTGGGAAAGTATTTCCCTGCCAAAGCCAGTTCATAAAAACTTGAAGTGTTGGCTGCTTCTTGAAAAGCAAAACTATGAGGAGCATGAATAATTCAAGAAATAGGATCCTACCAAAACAATAAAATAAGTCTTCAGTACACAGCCCTAAAGAAGTTGAGATCTATGAATTGCCGGACAAAGAATTCAAAATAATTATTTCAAAGGACTCAGTCAACTATAAGATAAAACTACAAGGGATAGAACACTCAACAAAATCAAGAAAGGATACATGAGTAGCCACCTGGGTGGCTCAGTTGGTTAAGGATCCAACTTTTGATCTCATCTCAGGTCCTGATCTCAGGGTCAGGAGATCCAGCCCAGTGTCCAGCTCTGCACTGGGAATGGAACCTGCTTAAGATTCTTTTTCCACCTTTCCTTCTCCCCACCTCTCCATCCCCTTACCACCCACATGCATGTGCATTCTCTCTCTCAAAATAAATAAAATCTGAAGAAATAGTACAGGAGCAAAATGAGAATGTCAACAGAGATAAAATCCATAAAAAAAGAATCAAACAAAAATTCTGGAGAAGGGTATAATAACTGAACTAAAAAATTCAACAGACATGGTCAAGTAAAAAGAGAATCTGAATTCAAGCAAAATGAAAAAGGAAAGAAGTGAAGAAAGCCTACAGGACGTTTAGGGTACAAATAAGTGAAAAAACTAAAGTACAAACAAAAAAAGCAAAAATAGTTAAGTGGAATTACATCCAAATAAAAAGCTTCCCCACAACAAAAGAAACAATCATAGATGGGCAATAATGAGTTTTATCAAGGAGATGAAGCAGGTAGAAACTTAATACAGTGCTATTTATTTTTTTTAAAGACTATTTCTTTCTTTGACAGAGAGATCACAAGTAGACAAAGGAAGGTAGAGAGAAAGGAGGAAGCAGGCTCCCCGCTGAGCAGAAAGCCCTACACAGGGCTTGATCCCAGGACCCCAAGATCATGACCCGAGCCAAAAGGCAGAGGCTTAATCCACTGAGCCACCCAGGCACCCCTACAGTGCTATTTAAAATGTAAATTGAGAAAAGGTCTTTGGAAGGCTGGTAGTATCTACTAAAGATAATCTAGGACTGCCCAGTAATCCCAAACCCACGTTCCTACACCCAACAGAAATGTGTATGTATTCTCACCAAAACACATCTATGATAAAGTCCATAATAGAACCATTGTTAATACTAGCCCTAAATTGGGCACAACTCAAATGCCATCAGTAGAATACTACATAGTAATGAGAATAAACAAATAGTAATGTATACAACAGTGATGAATTTCACAAAAATAACATGAATTAAAAGAAGCCAGACACAAAGAGTATATTCTATATGAACTTACATATATAACATTCAAAACCAGGCAAAGATACTCTATGGTGTTAGAAGGCAGGATAATGGTTGCCTTTGAAGGTGAAATGACTAAAAGGACTCAGGAGGGGACTTCTGGGTAATGCTCAATTTCTTGATTTGGGTTCAATGTAACACACGTTATCTTTATGATCATTCATCATACTACACCCTAATGAATCATAAACTTTTCTGTATTAACACTGTTACATTTTATTTATAAGGTTTGGTGGGTTGTTTTGTTTTGTTTTGTTTTTTAAATATCCACCAGTCTTGGCATTATCACTCTGAAAATGTTTTAACCATCACCTTACCCTATGTGTGATTAAGTCCTTCTTTCTATAGGTGCCATGTGTTTTCTAAAGTGTTAAAGAAAATTCATGGATTCAGAGAAACCACAAATCGGTCTAGGTTTCACCAGTTTTACTACATGCCTAGCGTGTTCCAACTGTCCACATGCATCTGTCTGTACCCTGCACATGGGGAAAGAAGGGATTTAATACTCTATTAAACTGAAATAGATGAGTAGCACCTGTCTTGTGAGCGGGAAATATACATCAAGAGGCCAAACTTTGGTGATCCATATTTTGTTATTTGTATCATTCCCCAGTGCTCTTCTATGAAAAATGTACCACAAATCTGAAACACTCTGAATTCAAGTTCTGTTTTTTATTATGATTAGGTTTCTCTATCCATATTGTCAGCGGTTTGCAAATCTCCCTTTCTAGAACTATTTCTTCCATCATCTGCCTTTTCCATGCTTGATACTACTATACAATAACTGTCCTATTATCTATTACTTCCCTGGGCAGGAGATGCCTCAGGATGACTCTAGGGAAAGTCTGCATTGAGGCTTCATTTCCATGCTCACTTCCCCATTTAGTGCACCAATCAGGATGGTGAAATCAAATTGTTTTTCTGATGTTAATAGGTGTGAGGAGAACATGAAAATCTTCCCTTCCCATCACACTCTTCCTTGTTTTGTCCTATAAAGAACACGGATATTCATGAAATTGAGCTTTAACTACATTTTTCAGTAAATGCTAAGTACTAGCTATTGAGGATTCTTTCATAATAATCTGCTTCATTTATAAGCGTTTCTAGGCCAGAAATCATGAATCAAGTAAAAGCCACAATCCCTGAAAAATCTTAAAAATTCTCAATTTTTTATTTTATTCATAAATTAGTAATAATAATTCCCAAAGCATACTTTGAACTCTCAGCAAGGTAAGAATACAGAATAATAGGGATGGTGGTAATAAGTCCTTTATATTATTGCACTTTATACATTAAAAATTGCTTTTAGCAATAAGCCCTATGAAGTAGAGCACTATGGTCTGAATATTTATCACCCCAAATTCAAGTTTTAAATCATAAGCTCAATATTATATTAGCAGTTGGGGCCTTTGAGATGTTGATTGCTTATGAATGAAATTAGTGTTCTTATAAAAGTGATTCCATGTGAGGGCACTGAGAACATCTCAGGACGTCTGTGAACCGGAAGAGCCCCCTACCAGAATGTGACTATGCTAGATCCTTGAAGTTGGATTTCCCAGACTCCAGAACAATAAGGAATAAATGTCTGTTGTTTATAAGCCACCCGGTCTGTGGCATTTTGTGATAGTTGCGAGAAAGTCTAAGTAGGTATTATTATTACCCTATCCTCTTGATAAGAAAACCAAGGTACAGATAGGTCAAGTAAGTTTCCTCAAGGTCACGTAGCTAGCTAATGTTGCAACAAATGTTAACCAAATGCTAAAGCAAATCCTAATATTTGGGACATTTAAAGAAAGTAAACAGCTGTCCAGGAAAACAAGTTATAATTGGAATTCATAATATAAAAATGTGATTAAACACCCCATAATAATAGTCAATTTTATCTTCAAAATGGTAGATGTATTTTCAAGAAAATACCAAAGTATAACTTAAAAGACCTTTAAGAGATCTGTGAAGTGACAGAAAATATATATTAAATGTTTTATTTTATTTCTGCTCTTAAAAATAGATCATAATGACAATTGAAATTAGTTAGTGCTAAGTATCCACATAAGTCTAGCATACCAGTTAGGGATATGAAGAGAGAGATCCATATATGAACATGAAAAGAGAAATGGATTCTTTGCATTTGGAAAATACCTAAGACCTAATGACATAAACCTAACCAGATTTTTTAAGAAATTTAAAGACTTATCTAAGTAATCTTATGACAAGAGCTTTCCATTAAATATGACTAAGGTGATGACTCAGGAGCTACTGATAAGGATACTGGAAAATGAAGATACTTCAGTGGCTGGCACGGACCAATACAGCTTCAAGGTTGGAACAATGTCAGCAGTTTGCATAATGCATTAGTCACAACAATGTGTCAGAGAAGGATAAAAGATTTTGGAGTTCCGTGTTACAGTAAGAAAAATTACTAAGTATTTCAAAAAAGGAATATATTTTGTGGGATGGATTCTGAGCAAAGCATTTGAACAAATTAGAAAATGCATGTATACATTCTGAAATGTAAGCAAAAACAAAATTCTGATCATACCTCACAATAGTTCCAAAGTAATTGACAATTTCTGTTGGAGTACCTTTACTAACACCAAAATCAAAACAAAACGTAAAACCCAAAAAAAATTAAAACCGAGGGGAAAAAAAAAAGAACTCTACAATTTATAAGGTCATTCTCCCGTCTATCTTACTTGATGCTATCAAAATTATTTCAGCCTTTTTTTTCTTTTTAGAAAAAAAACATTGAATGTTCAAGCTCATATCACACAAGAACAGCTATTGAAGTATTTGCTCCATTTTAGTCACATTTAGCAAGTAAAGGAATGTCCCTTCGGTCTCGTATGCTTTTACTTGATTATAGAACTGCTTATCACTGTTCCACGTGCCTGTGTATTGGCAGGTAGGAACCTCGAAACCCTTCTTCTAATGTTGCAAGTTTTCAAGTTCCCTCAGCAAATTATTTTGTACTTATTTTAAGTTCATCAGAAAGTTTATCTTTATAAGTTTTCTTTCAATTAAGAGCTTAACGCATCTCATTTGGCCTCCAAAATGGTTGCTTATTCTCAGCAGGTACAAAATACCTAATGACAAACAAATGACCAACAGCCTAAAAACATGGTTCCTGCTACTGTGTTCATGTATATAAAATATCTTCACAACACGCACACACACAACACAAAACCCCACACTCAAATTCTTCAGTCCTGCAACTGTCCCAACGAAGATGTTCCAGGATGCTAAACTATCAGAGCAGGGATGACAAATTTTATTCAACAAAATTTTAGTCAGCACCTGCTGTGGATTAGGTGCTATGCGAAACCGCAGTCATTTAATAGCTAATCTAATAAAAAATGAGACAACAAATACAATTTAATGGAGCATATTCTACAATAGAATATAGAAATACCTTTTTAACCTGCATCCCTCTGGTATTCTCTCAAGTATTCTCCTCACCATTTTCTCATGCAACCCATCATCTCATTAGTTCTTTAACATGAATCAAACCCTTCCATACATGATGGTTTTTAGCTAGAAAACCAACCTGATTAAATAAATCCCTTTACAAGTAATTCATGGTCATTACCAACCCCCCTCAAAGACATTTGTTAATCAGAGGAATTCAAAATTTGTAAAACTTAAAGCAGTATAAAGTTTGCATTTTGGGCACAAAGCAGTCTTTTTTGTTTTGAAAACTATAACACAGAAAAGAGATATTAAGAGTGTCAAGTATGAAGAAGAGCCAAGCACAATGATAATGGAGAATATAGATTTTTTTCTCAGATTAAATCAATTAGTAATTTTAACCAGTCAACTTAGGAAACAGGATGAAGTAACAGTAGTCAAATAAAAAAATAATGAATCAAGTAATATATTATTAGGATTCAGTCATTTTTTTCCACAAAAGAGATAATGATACAATAATTCTCAATATGATGATGTGATCAAAAGTGACTTTTAAATATCCTCATGGGGAAGATGGTCACACTTGCCAGGGTGTGGATGACACAAGCATTAATGTAAAACATATGAGATGGAAAAAAATCTTGTTTGTAAATTACAGACTAGCTTTTCTTAAACTAATTAAAAAATAAATGTAATTTAGTTTATAAATTAAGAAAGCATGAAGTAACAATCTTGTCTACAGGTTTTTATAAATACTGGTAGGCTACTGATTGCATGTAGTTGAAGTCTGTGGGTTTTGTTTAAAGTTTAGAGGAGCTAAAGAGAGATAATGAGTTTTCTATATAGCTGAGCAATGCTTTTGAAAGATATTAAATATTAACAATTATGATCAAGATAATTAACAAGTTATAATTATGTAAAAATCTCAGTAATATTATAATGTCTGTTTTATGTTATTTTCTCAACTGAAAGCCTGTATTACCTCAAATAGTTATAATAAATTCTAAGAGAATCTTATTTAAAAGATAGTAATGATATTTTTATTTATGTGCCATTTCATGACTTCCTAAGTGTTTTAATATGTATGGTCTCATTGTCTTGGCCTGATATTTTTCTAGTAAGGAAGGAAGTTGGTACAGTTGCAATTTTAGAAATGTGATTACAATTATAACTTGTTTGAATTACCCAACTAATCACCTAGGTGAGATAGATTATATTTTGACAGGAAGAATATTCATTTTTTCCACCATTTGAAAAACCTGTAACTAACTCATGGTTGTTTGCTGGGTGCAAGGGATACAATGGTGAAAAAGGCCATGTTTTTGACTTTGTAGACCTTAAATTACGTGTTTACTCTTTCTCCTTTTAGGCTATAAATTCTGTCTGCACAAGACCCAATGTCCGTGATATTTACTTATGTATTCCTAGAATCTAAAATAGTGCCTAACACAGAGTTGATGTTCAAAAATATTTTACTCATTTGTTCAAATTGAGTGCCTATAACATAATGATCTAGGTATCATAGTACCAATGAACCAAATGGGCAAAATAACCATTTAAGTGGGTATTGGGGGTCTGGACTCTGACAAGTATTTGTAGCATATTAAATGGTTATAAGTGTTAGGGGGGAAAAAAAGGAGCTTACTTGAGTTCAGGAATATAGTTTTCAAGAGAAGCCTCACAAAAGGCCTCAATGAGAAGGTGATACTGAGAAACAGCCTGTGGGAGGGAGAGAATGAACCATGTGTGTATTTATGAGTTTCTCAGGCAAAAAGAAAAGAATCACAAAGGCCCAGAGGTACCACAGCCTCCCATGTTAGGGAAATAGCAAGAAGTTTAGTGTGATTGGAACAGAATCAGCAAAGAGAGTCAGAGAGAAGATCAGAGAATGTGGCAACTGCTTTGACATGGGCGTGGTGGAGAATCTGGAACAGAAAAGTGTCCTGTGATGTAGTCCAGCAGAATTAGGGCAGGACTCTGTCATCAATCTTTCCATTTCAAGTAACAGAGAACTCAGTTTCAAAATATTAAAACAAAAAGACATATATTAGCTCGTGTAAATGAAATACCCACAGAAAAGGCTGAATACAATTATGGTTGATTCTGGACTCAATTGCACATAATGGCCCTGGTATCTTTGCGCTTGCTGCATCCCAACACTAAGCCCAGCAAAAGTCAAGGAGTCTTTTTTTTTTTTTTTTTTTTTTTTTTTTTAAGATTTTAAGATTTTATTTATTTGACAGAGAGAGAGACCACAAGCAGGCAGAGTGCAAGCAGAGGGAGAGAGAGAAGCAGGCTCCCCATCGAGCAAGGAGTCCAATGTGGGACTAGATCCCAGGATCCTGGGATCATGATCTGAGCTGAAGGCAGCTGCTTAACCTACTGAGCCACCCAGGCATCCCTAAGGAGTCTTTTCAGACTGCCCCAGGAAAGTATGGACATATACTTAGCTGAGCTTCATATGTTTAACATAAACAATCACAAGGGCTAGAGTAGTGAGAACTTCTGGGTGACCTAAGGCTGAGTCCTGAGCTCCACCCTAAAAATAGCACATGATCTGAATAGGAAGAACATTTCAGTCTTATCAAACCTGGATAAAATGGATGTGGAGAAGCCAATAAACAATGAACACCCACACTAAGCTCCCAGGGGAAATATATCTAAACTGAGAACCATACAGAGATGGTATTGGACAGGTAGATGGTGGTAGGGAATAAAGGAAGGATTTATAAGCCTATAAGCAATAGTATGGAGTTTTAACTTTATTAAAAAGGCAACAGCAAACTACTGAGGACTTTTAACAAGAAAACAGCATACACATATTTCAATTTTTGGAAAAGGCCACTCAGCAGTGTTGAGAATGGTTTGGAGTGGGGCCATAGTAGATATAGAAAAAACAGATTTCAGGCTACCGATACAGAAGAGGATTGAAAACTGGAATAGCAGAAGAAGAAAAATAGTTAGACCTGAGATACATTTGGAAGACAAAATCAATAGGCTTGATGCTCAAGACAAGATAAGATTGTAAAGGGTCACACAAGGACCTCAAAATTTGGGGTAGTGCTACATTTCTTAAAATGAATGGCAGGAACATGAATAACTTTATTATTTTTAATGGTTTACAAACATTTACATTAAAAAAATATATAATATCACTTTATGCAGGACACTGAGACTCAGCTCCCATTTGTGGGCTCCACAGAAACAGTATGGGAACAATCTTTCACCTCAAAGCGCTAGATGAATCTGAATTCACCTCTAAAACAAGACCATGTTTTCCCTCCCTGGCTTATTTCTACCATTTCAGATGAATCTTTTTTTCTTCTGAGACAGGTAGAGCTTAAGGATAATCCTTTCCTTCTTGAATGTTTATAATCTTTCAAAAATATGTTTTTTTATTATTTAATGCATATCTTCTGGATGAGTCAGAATTTCTAGCCCTATATTCGTCTAAAAATCCATGACTATACTTCGTTTTCAAAGATAGTTGTGATGAGGCTTTTAACAGCATGGTTAAGTGTTCATCATACACAGTATTAGAGGTGCCTATGGCCTTGTCTCACAGAATCTCACAAAGTAATTTGACTTTGAGCATTTTTTAATCACCAAGAAGACTGGTCCTCCTGTAGATTATGTCATCACTCAATATTCTTTAGTATTCCTGTATTATTTAAGTCAGTCAGAATTGATACCTAAAATTTCCAAAGAACCCAACTGATACAAACACCAGTATGAACAGTTCATAGTTTTATTCAGCTCAAGCATAGGTATGGAGAAGGCTGTGTTGATCCTGGGTTAATGTAGGACTAGGGATACCAAAAAGACAATGAACACCAACATGGAAAGAAATTGAGAGAGATGGAGAAAAAGGAAATGTATCTAGACAGATGAAGTAGAATAATTTAAAGAGGGAGGAGGCAAATAGAGGTTTTCCTGAGATAAGAAATCATCTGATTTCAGAGATGAAGTAATGCTGATGATATCTAGAACCAGAATGTTGTCAAGAGGGAGACATCAGTAACGTGAAAGGGAGATCATTAGAAATATAAACATAAGACTAAAAGGTCAGTGAGTTAAACAAATGATACACATATTGAGACACAAGGATAATTGATGGGTGGGCAGTCTGGTGCCAGAGTTTTCAATGGATGTAGGTAAGAGACCAGAATTCCTATAATGGTAAGGATGGAGAAGGGGTAATTATAGGCATTAAAGTAAAGTAAGTTTTTAATATAAGATTGGAGGAATACTAGTCTGGGAGTATCAGTAACGTATGCTACCACATAGGATACTATAGATATCCTCCTGGCCACTCTGATCTTTCTCTACAATACACTTCAGTTTACTGTTTACAACACTAAAGTGCACATGTAGCATTATTAAACATAACCAGAAAGAGCCAAAATAAGACCTTGAAATCTCCCCATGCACTGTGACCAAAAGCTTGCATTTTAACAAGAGTGAATTTTTGTTTGTTAATAAAAATAGTATTCTGCCTAATTTTTTTTAAAGATTTTATTTACTTATTTGACAGACAGAGATCACAAGTAAGCAGAGAGGCAGGCAGAGAGAGCAGGGGAAGCAGGCTCCCCGATGAGCAGAAAGCCTGATGTGGGGCTGATTCCCAGGACTCTGGGATCATGACCTGAGCTGAAGGCAAAGGCTTTAACCCACTGAGCCACCCAGGCACTCTTGCCTAATTTTTATTAATTAATTAATTTTATTAATTTTATTCTGGCAAAACAATCATTCATTAAAAAAAATATAATTTACTTCCTGATAAAATAGTAAAATATGAACCACATTAGTGTAAAAAACTTTAGGAATTTCATATAGTCATTAAAAGGAACTTAGGGATTGGTGAAAGTATTGGCATCCTTAAAGAGAAAATTTATACCATTTAGTACTTTCTTTTTGTGATGTCATTTAGAGAGGAGCTATAAATACTTAGGGGGAAACATTCGTGAGCTCACATTGGGATCTCCACAGAAAGGAAAGCAACAGAACAATCAAGTGAAACAAGGATATAACATTGCTATATTAAATGATTATCTTTGATTTCTAAGAAGGATGAATACCATTTTCCAAATATTTCATGGAAAATTGTATTTTTTTTTTGAAAATGAAAATGGACAATTAGTGTCCCTTGACCATTTGTTTATATGCTTGGTGTTAAGGATAGTAAACTTTTATCTCTCATCTATATTCTAATTGTTTTCATCGATATTTTCCCACTTTCATTTATGCTGCTATTTGATAAGCGATAGCAGCATCTAGGTTTTTATATAATCTGTTTAAATTTTTACTGTATTGTTTAAAAGGCTTTAATCTACTGAGGTTACATCATCATTTATGCCTATTTGTTTTTAAAATTTAATTTGTAAGAAGTATTTCTAAATCTAGAGATTGTGCTGGTACATGGTATGAGTTGCGGTTCTAAACTTGTTTCCAAGTACTTGTCATAACACTTATTAACCAGTGCATCCTTTCCTGCACAGATTTGAAATGATGATTTTCAATAAACTAAAGTTTTCATACATCCCGCAGTTGTTTTCTAGACTTCCTACTCTGTCCCAGCTATTTCTGTGCCAATAACCACCATTTCATATTTTTAGTATTACATTGATTTTGATATTTGGAGGAACAGGTTTATGGTTTAGCTATTCTCATTTCTATTTTACTTTAAAAGAACTTTTTACAATTTTTATCAGAATTGCATTAAATATAAGCTAGATAGAAGCTGGCTTCTTAGAATTATTGGATCTCCCCTTTGAGAAATATAAACAAATGTGGAAATATACCAAGTCATCTATACCCGTCTGATGTTTAGATCTATATAGATACTCTGCATTTCATAATAAGATATATGCAATCTTGTTTGCCCATCACATCTTCTATGGTCTGGTAGTGTCAGAGAATGCTGTTGAGTTCTTTACATTTTTTATTTTAACTAATATCTTTAGTAGTCCTAGTGTTTACCAGTGATTCTCTATTTTTAAACACGTTGAATAAATTTTTATTTAGAACACCCAACACACACCCCTTGTGTGTATATTACATTAGAGAATGCTTCTAGAGTAGAGTTAATTACTGTGCCGAAAGTAAACAGCCTTATGGTATTCTCAAGTTTAATGGTGATATTACCAGTCCTTCACTACTCATTGAGATTGTAGGGGAAGAAAAAAAAAAAATCTGTTCCTCAACCCATTTTAGGTCTTCAAGGTCTCTGTAAACTAGACTGTCCAAAGACATTAACAAGAGAAAAACAGAAATTTATTGGTGCATGCTTCAGCATCATACATGGGAGTAGGAAGAGATGGGGAGCTCAAAAGCATGGTTAGAATTGGTTTATATATCATCTTAGACTAAATCAAAAGAAAAGAGATTAGGAGCTTCTGGATGAGGAAGCAAATTATGGGAAGGTAAGTAGAGACCAGGAAAAATAAGGAGACAAATGTTTTTTTATAGGGTTTGTTATGCAAATTTAAGTGTGTGTCCTTTCCATCTGTAAGAGTTGTTGAGAGTCCCCTTTTTCCTGGTACTGGAAAGGGAGACATCTTCGACAAATATAAATTTCCTTATAAATATGGATTTCCTTTATAAAAGGAAAACTTGTGCTTCTTTTCAAGGCTTTTCCTGCTGGTTCTCAATGGTCTTTTACTCAAAATAATCCATAAACCAAAGAGGCATATTTTGGGGTGGTATTCACTAGGTACGTTTTGAAATAAATATATTGAGTGATATTAAGGAAGTAACTTTTTCTATTTTAGTTTTTTTGTTTTAATATAGAAGGGATGTTCTATTTATCTCAATAGATGCCAAGAAAGCATCTGGTAGTCTTGATTTTACTCTTTGAATTTACTGATATAATGAAATATGCTGAGCTATTTAATGTTAAGTCACCATTGTGTGCAGATCCCACTTAATTGCTGTATGTTCATGCTTTATCTGATTATATAAGTTCTTATAGTTCACATTCACAAGAAGAATCAATGAGATGTAACCTTTATCTTTTGCTCAGATTGGTCTATGAAATTCCAACCTCATATTAAAGAATTACTTTGGCTCTACATGCTCTGAGCATCCTTTTTTTTTTTTTTTTTTTTTAAATGGAAACCTCCATCATTTACCTTGACTTAGAGAACTGGATCTGAATTTTCAAATTAAACCTAGAATTATAAGGACACTTTGGAATATGTGGCTTTTTTTTTTTTTTTGGCCCAGCATGTGAGTTTATCTACCTAATACTACTTGAAGACTCAAGTGTGTCTTCTGTTTTCCCACAATTAACGAGAGAAAAGAATGAAGAGTACCACTGTGAGGAGTCCAACAAAACCAAAAAGAATATAAGTTCTTTCCAATGACCTTATTGAATAGCTCAGTGACATGAGACTCATAAGCAGTGATGAATATGTCTAGGCTCATAAGAAACTATTTCAAGAAATGAATTTGTTTAACACCAAAACACATGTGAGATTGACTTTCTGTGGCAAGGACAACGATGAAAAGAGATTTGTCAGATTTGTGACAGATCCTAAATGCCAGATCTCTCATTATTTCCCAAGGAACGTTAGTCATATGGTAACCTTTATTTAGCACTTGTTATTAATCCATCACCTACTAATTTTAATATTCATTTTTTCCATCTATAGCCAGTGTGATCAACTATTCAAATACAGTCATGAGGATCTGCATGCCCTGATATCAAGGAAGCCATTATCTCTTTCTTGAGGTTTTTCCTCCCTCTTTTCATAATCCAGGAGCCCAGCTCTGAGGGGCTCTGTTCTCATGTGAGTGCAGCACAAACTCAGTCAAATATTGAGGATGACTCTGCCACATGGAGATCGTCCTGAAGGCTCATCCTCCGAAATCTGAGAGATGCTTTACACTTGTGTTCTGGTTTGATCACTCTTCCAGCTCCTAATCTATGAATTCAATCACTTTATCCCCCAAAACTAACTCTACCAAAGAGTATCAGTTCCTTTTCATGAAAAAAGAAGCCTACTACCAATAAGCCATCCCCCTTCACCTCTGTCCTCCATTCCCAAGTTCTCAGGCCCTTCTCTGAGTCTCTGGGTCTTATTTCCAAGGGATCATGGGCTTTCTCATCCACTCTGATCTTCCTCAGTAGTTCTCTCATATAAAGGAAGGGAGAGAATTTTTCTCATCCCTCACATTTTCACACATTCCTCCCTTGTGATCATATCAAGAGGTGAGCAAACCTATACTAAGCAACTAAAAAATACACACACACCCTATGTTATTACACTCTTATCCAAAATAATTTTTCATCTTACCTTTGAATAATTAAGAGAGGCTATTCAAGTGAGAACACTAAACAAGTAGATCCATACCAGTTTGCCAGTAATTGCACTTGAGTCTCCAGCCTTAGTTAAAAAAAAATCCATTTCATGGGATTTCTATTTAACCTCTGCCAAGATAGGAATCCTGATATACATGCTTCCAAAATATTTTATATATTATGTATATATAATTAAGAATGTATATGGATAGATCCTTGTCACTATCTTAATGAGGTAGAAATTGTGGTTATTTATATTTTCTTATAATTGAAGACTCTCCTCTTCCTTTCCAAAATTTGCCAATCATAACCTTAATTAGTGTGGTGAGAACATATTCTCATCTAAGTTCTTGCTCTTAAATCAATAGGGCAATTTTATTCTAGCTCATACCCCTGATGAGAGAAAAAAGGAACAGCCTTTTAAACATTGAATGTAAATGACAGTATTTTATGTTTGAAATATTTTATAGTTAAGAAGAAAAAATATTAAAACTAATGTAAAAGTGCTTTTTACATGTAAGTAAAGACTACTTATATCTGCTGGTGGTAAATATATCATATTTGCTATGTAAGATGTCTTTTATATACTCACTGTGACCCAAAGAAAACAAACAACTAGGCAAAAACGAAACTAACTACAACAGTATTACCGATTTAATGTTACTGGCTTAAAGAACAATGTTAAGCAATAGTTAACAAAAGTGATTATTGATGAAAATTCTGGCATGGTGGTATGTAGATAAGAAACTTAATTAGAATTACAATTCTAAGGACAACCTATGATGTTTTCCACATATTTAAGTCAAAACCTATACAAATACCTCTGTTCCCAAGAGTATTTGCTTAGTACCTTGTCTAATTAGTTACAAGATAACCAAAGGATTTTAACCACAGTGATACAGTTTACTAACTTCAATCTTAAAAGGCATAACTCTAAATTTATGAGAGTTTTCACACCTCAGACTATTTAAAAAAGAGAGGTAATTAAGTGGCAGAAAGGAATTGCTTTTTGGAATGGTATTTTTTCCTACCATACACATACCACAATGCATTCCCCAACTATTTATATTTCTCGGAAACAATGTTGACATTAAAAATAACTCTTTGTTCTGTATTGCAGGTAACAAAACACAGCAAAAAAAAAAAAATTATTCCACTTAAATACTTTAAAACATATTTTTAAGAGGTCATTCTATATTTGTCAGGGTAGTTTTTACGCAAATAAACTTTCTATAAAATACCATAAATCATTTACCCTTAAGTATTTAACCACATTTATGGTGTCACTATCCATTTTTTATTGGGAATTCAAGTCTAACTTAAATATTACTCATTTCTGGTAAGAGTGCAAATGGGTACAATCATTCTGAGGTGAACTAGATAAGGTATACCAAAAGCCATAAAATGTTTGCATAGCTTTTAACCCTATAATCCACTCCAAGAAAAATATCTTAAAGTATTTGTGAACATATAGAAATAGAAATGTATCAAAGCAATTTTTTTGATAGTGAAGCAGTGGAAACAACCTGAATTTTGACTGAGATATAAACACCTAAATAAATTAAGGCACATCAATATAATGAAAGTTAATGCACCCAGTAAAAATTATGTTCTAACTAAAAATTGATGAACAAAGATATTTACACTAAATGAAAACATCTTAAGGAAGCATCAGCACATTTTTATTTAGTGATGATAATATTTTTAAAGTTCATATAAACAGAAAGGTCTTTTAAAAATATTGTTTTGGGACACCTGGCTGGCCATCAGTGGAGCGTAAGACTCAACCTCAGGGTTGTGAATTTGAAACTTACCCTCAGGGTAGAGATTGCTTAAAGGAAAATCTTTTGAATGGATAAAGATGTGGTGTATATATACAATGGGATACTATCCAGCATCCCCCCCCCCCAAAAAAAAAAAAAAAAAGAAAAGAAAAGAAATTTTGCCATTTGCAACAACATTGAAAGAACTAGAGGGTAGTATGCTAAGCAAAGTAAGTCCGAGAAAGACAATGATATGATCCCACTCATATGTTAAATTTAAGAAACAAAACAGAGGATCATAGGGGAAGAGAGGGAAAAATAAAACATGAAATTAGGGAGGGAAACAAACCATAAGAGACTCTTAATCATAGGAAATAAAGGGTTGCTGGAAGGGAGGGTGGTGGGGAGATGGGGTAACTGGGTGATGGACATTAAAGAGGGCATGTGGTACAATGAGCACTTTGTATTATATAAGACTGATGAATCACTGGTCTCTACCTCTGAAACTAATAATACATTATATGTTAATTAATTGAATTTAAATTTAAAAATCTCTTGAAAAAAGTAAAATCTTATAAAGATATTGGTTTAGAAAATACATTGTTTTATGAAATATATAACAAGAAATATAGGAAATAGTTTTTATGAAACACACAGGCAGTAAAAAATTGTAAATTTGTATAAATATCAAAGAGTATGGAAGGAGATAAGGATTTACCCCTTATCTCTGTGTGGTAGGATTAGCTTAGCAGTTTTCTCAAAATTTTGACAAAGTATTATCTTACAACAAAAGAACTACTCTAATTTTAAAAACTAGAAACAGGAAGTCTACAGAGAGAATCTGCTGTGCAACTTTTAATAACAAATAGGAAAGCATCTCCAAAGGTTGTAACCCACTCCCAATAGTCCTAATCATGTCTGGGAAGTTGTGATTGCTATGATGATTTCAAAGCACTCATTCTGATTCAGAAATGGGAAGACAGGTGACTGAACTAAATATACCCAGAAATATTAAGAGGAATGTCATGCTTCTGTTCAGGTAGAGTTTGCTAGTACCAATTCCAATGAACACATTTTCTATCTTCCAAAAGAAAGACATTTATAAATTTAAAAGTAAAATATTATGGCTTTCCACTGATTTTCAAACTTTCTTTCTTTAATGGCACATCACACAGAAGAATTCTTGTATGAAATATAAAACATAGAAGAAGTATTTAAACATATAAAATGGGTCAAGCAGAATAACTTTCTCTGAATAAGGGCTAAAGGATATAGAGTACTAGTTGGGAGGCTTGCCTTTTCTACTTGCCCATGGGGGCTCCTCTGCAGACCCTCCATGCAGGCTCTGGGGAACTGTTCAAAATCGCGATTTACAGCATTGTTCAGCAAAAATTCTATAACTATGTTACACTTCCTTAGCAATACATAAATGAACATTATACAGAACCATTCCCTAATGGTAACAAACAATAGGCATATAACTAATATATCATTAAATATCATATAAATAGATAACAAGACAGGATCATAAGCCTCAGGATGAAAACCTTGATTACACTGGCATGCAAAGATTAGTATGTGAAAGAACTGTGTTTCTTAGTGAAAAGAAAAAAAAAAAGATTCCTAGACAAAGTTTCCAATTTCAAGTGATTCTGATACAGACGGAACATAATTTGAGGGAAATTAGGAGTAAATGTTGAAAATTGCCATCTATGTTTCACCTGCACCCTAATGTCAAGATCCAAATCACTAGACTATAATGGAACTTCCTCACTTGTTTCAGAAGTTTATTATCACATGGTTCTTCTCAACTGGTAATTAACAAAGAGATAAAACTAAAGGCAACCCTAAAAGAAAAAAAAATAAATGCTTCAAAGACTTACTGGAGTGAATACATAGATATGTGTGTGTGTGTGTATATATATATACTTAAGCATGTGTATATATGTGTGTGTGTGTATATATATGTATATACACACACACATACATATTTATGCTGGAAATCAATGGATACTGTTTATTAAACATTTAGTGCATTTGAGATTTAAGCACAGAAAGCAAGGGAATTGTGGTATATACAGTCATTAAAATAAGTCAGAATGTAAGACACAACCCATTAAACTTAATAGTCAACATGAATTAGTAGAACTGAATTTGTCAACAAGAGAATAATGTCCTATTGTAGGATTTAAGCCAAAGACTAAGCACTTTCACACTATCATAGGAATAAAACACTTCTATCTTGATACATTTTTCCTTTAGTAAAAATATTGATTAAACTAATTAAAATTGATGCATAAAATTGGAGAAACACTAATAGAAGCAATGTGGATGAACATATAAATTAGAAGTGGAATTGAGCAATGTAATAGTTCTTCAACTTTTAAATTAGCATGAATACACAAATACTCTCACATATATTTAGGCACAGGTATGGGAAAATAGTTCCTTTTAAACTTTCTAACTGCATGTGAAAATTGGCATGATTGTGACATGTAAGAGTGAGACAATAGGCATCGATACCTACATGTTGCATACAATTAGGTCTGGCTTGCAAAAATGCAAGTTAAGGAAATTATCAGATAAGCTTGAAGATACATTTTTTAGAATACGTCATTTTGCCGCCTTCTTTTCAGTTCTGTATTGCATTTTAATACTTTTGATAACAAAATGAAACCCACATGACTACATGAGAGACTGAGGCTAAAGGGTTTCACATATCTTTTTTTTTTCCTTTATCACACAAGATATCAACCCCCCTAACCCTGTCACTTTATTCTAGTAAACACTCAGCTTCCCAGGCCATAAAGTATCTGTGGCAACTACTCTGGTCTTGTGGTACAAAAGCAGCCATAGACAATAACTAAACAGATGAGTGTGGTTATGTTCCAATAGCACCTTATTTAAAGGCAACAAAATTTGAATTTTATGTAATTTTTCTTTTATGAAATGTTTTTTTTTTTACCATCTTTAAAAAAAATCTAAAAACCTAACAATGATTCTTAATTCAGGAGCTGTACAAAAATAAGATGAAATTGGTTCATAGTTACAGCTTGCAGACCCCTGGTAAAGAAGAAACTAATTTATTAATAGTAATGGTGGCAATTAGTAAGGAGGACTGTTAAGGGCTACACACTTATAAGGATGACCATGCATCATCAGTTCCCAGTGATAAGAATGTGGAATCTATTTTTCTTCTCCCCCATCCCCACTTAGAGAATAAACAAAACTGATCACTTTTGATCTAAACTTGAAAAAAACACTTATTTGGGAAAATAGAAAGTCTTATTTTTTCTATAAATAAAATAATGAACACATAGAAGAATCAAGCAAAGAACATTCATAAGCAATACACAGTCGCTTTTTAAGTTCTCTTCCCTCATTGCAATTATGTAGTCCTATTACTTGAAAATGGCACACAGATCTTGGCATACTTTCTATAAGAACAATGGCAACACTCTGCTAATTGCAACTATTTTTGTGACAAGAAAAGTATCTTTCCAGGTCAGTTACTAGGTAGTGCCGGATTCCATATGGGAAATGTTTTTTGCAGTTCATCATGGACTTTTTATAATAGTAAAAATTGGAAACATTCTAAATTTTCAAAAAAAATAGTGAAACAACAAGACCAAAAATAGATTAGAGCACAAATACTTAAGTGATTACAAAAAATATATTGTCTTTGGTAATTATTCAGTGACTTCTGGTTACATCAATATGGCAAGCTAACAAAACCTGGAAAAACTTCTCCTACTGACACCTAGAAATTCTAGATGAAATACATGTCTTCCCAGTTTTATTGTGGATGGAATCAAATTCACAAGACAGAAAATTTGTGTTCCAAAAGTAGGGAACCAAAGCACAGAGCAAACAACATGTTTGTTGATACTGTAGGTGCCTTGGAAAGGTGTTTATTGCTCTTGGTACCTAAGGGCTTGGGTGTACAGGGATTAGAAAAGAAATAAGTCAAATAACTACATATTTTGCAACCCTTTTGAGTTTGTTGTTGTAGTTTTAAACAGCAATGCAAATTAATATGCTCTGTACTGTGTTACTCTACCATACATATGGATTTCAACTCTATCAATAATATTCTAGTAACTCCAAACTGTTCCTACTCCCTTTTGGCACGTTATACTATATTCAATGCCCTGACATTTTCAATATGCAGGGGCTTTTTATTTGTTTGGGGTTATGTTTTGTTTTGGTTTTGGTTTTTGTTTTTTTTTTTTAAAGGTAGGCTCCACACCCAGCATGGAGCCCAACACAGTGCCTGAATTCATGACCCTGATTTCAAGACCTGAGCGGAGATCAAGAGATGGACACTTAACTAACTGAGCCACCCAGGTATCCTTGTAGTTAATATTTTTTTGTAAAGACAGATAATCTTTGAGTCACAATATTTAAAGCTGAATTGGAAATATCCTGCAAATTCTTCAAAATGGTTTCAAACTGTATCAAGGAGAAAGTTCATTAAACTTTTTTTTCGCAGGATTCAGTATTATTTTATTCTTAAGTGTGGAATATTCCCAAAAAGTTGTTGCTAACAGAAGGTCTAAGAAAGGTTTCTCATCTTGCCTTTGCAGGTTATTTTTCCCCCTCACAAAATACATAATAGGATTGACCTGACTTGCAAAAATATACTAATTAATGATTAATTTGGAAATGTTCACAAAGCATTAAATACCTGCTAATTATGAAGATGAAAAGGGCCTAATAGCCTTAAATTATCAGTCATGATTTCTCCTTATAAAACTCCTATAATCATAGGCTTTCAACAAGCTTTTCTTTGTTATTGCCGAAAGCTAGAAAACAGAATTATAGAGCAATTCTAACAGGATAAAGAATGTTTTCCTCTATTCAGAGTAGATTCTATTAAAGATTTAAAAAAATAAGTGTCTTGCTAGTTATGATTCTAAATTAAATAGCATGTACCAGACATCCAGCCTAATAATTGAAATTTCCTAATTAGAAAATACTCAGACTTTGTATTAGTTGAAATTTAAGTATGTAGTAGATTTATAGAAAAATGAAAGTTACTTATATAACAATTATCTCATCTTTGGTCTTTTATAAATTTAATTGGGATAATGGTTATGTATATAGAATTTCTGGAGTTCATAATAGACTGGTTAAAAATATTGATTGATATACCAATAGCTGTGTCACAGTATCTTCCTACTGTCTCTAAGCCCTGCTCTTTATTCCCCATCACGTCCCTTTGCTTTCTCTACTTTTTCACCTCCCAGTAACCTACTGTTCCTATGTAAGTCCTACTCCATTGAAAATTTTCTTTATATGTAATGAGTACCTAGTTGCTAAGTTCAGTTAATACTTTATGATCCCTTTCTGGTTGGTCTCTCTGCAAGCATTTGATACTGTTGATCTTTTGTCATTAAATTATTTACATCTCCCATGTTTGTCATCCATGTCTGTATTTTTCTCATATTCCCAGGCCCTTTATCTCAGTGGTCATGAGAACTTCTCCCCCTCTGTTACCTTCTTATGTGCAATTATCTCCCCAGGATTGTTTCTTTGGCCTTGTATCTCTCTGCATATTATCCCTGAGAAATCCTGATCTGTGGTTATGGTTTCAAATGCCAACTACATCCCAGTAACTTCAAAATCTCTACCTGTCCTTTCCCTACCTCCAGAAACCAAAATAAAACTGCCTTTATAATAAAGTACAGATAAAAAATTTTAAATCATTAACTTAGATTAGAAAATGCACATTTAATTATAATGCCTGAGAAATTAGTACTTACATATGAATTTTTAAAGAAATTTTCAAAACGTGTAGAAGGAGAGAAAACTAAAACATGCTACAATTTAACAATGGATACCTATAAAGCTACACACCTTCTTTTACTTTCTTAAGCTTTCAGCAGTTTTCTAAGTTTTCTACAGTGGACATTGGTATTATAAAGGCTTGCTTTGTTTACTGAATAATATGCAGTGCTAATGTAAAAGCATGAGACTTATAAAGCATGAATTTAAGAAATATTATTAGTCTTGAGATTCCCCTATGATTACTATTCTTGCTACTTTGACAGCCAAAATAGGTGCCCTGGCATTTTTCATTCCAAGAACCTATTCTCTCTGTCTAGGTCTTCTTTTATGTCCACAGATGTTATGATGAGCACTGAGGGTTGTATCTAAGTGATGAATCACTGAATTCTATTCCCAAAACCAATATTGTACTGTATGTTAGCTAACTAAAACTTAAAAAAAAAAAAATCCTGTTAAGAAATGGGCAGAAGACATGAATAGATACTTGTCCAAAGAGAAAATCCAAGTGGCTAATAGACACAAGAAAAGATGCTCAGTATCACTCATCATCAGGGAAATACAAATCAAAACCACAATAAGATACCACCTCACACTGGTCATAATGGCTAAAATTACCACAAGAAACCATAGGTATTGGTGAGGATGCAGAGGAAGGGGTACCCTCTTGCATTGTTAGTGAGAATGCAAACTGGTGCAGCCATTCTGGAAAACAGTACGGAGTTTCCTCAAAAAGTTAAAAATAGAACTGCCTTACGATCCAGCAATTGCACTACTAGATATTTATCCAAAGCATAAAGAAATACAGATTTGAAGGGGCACATACACCTAGATGTTTATAGTAGCATTATCAACAACTGCCAAACTATGGAAGGAGACCAAATGTCCATCAACTGATGAATGGATAAAGAGGTGCGTATACACATACATATGTAAATGTATATATGATTATATACATATATACATTATGTATATATACTTATAGTGGAATATTACTCAGCCATCAAAAAGAATGACATCTTACCATTTGCAATGACATGAATGGAGGTAGAGTGTATTATACCAAGCAAGATAAGTCAGTCAGAGAAGGCCAAATACCATATGATCTCACTCATATGTGGAATTTAAGACACAAAACAGATGAACACATGATTTGGGGGAGAAAGAGGGAAACAAACCATAACAGACTCTTAACAATAGAGGACACTAAGTGGTAATGGAGAGAGGTGTGTGAGGGATGGATATTAAGGAGGCACTTGTTATGATGAGGAATGGATGTTGTATGTAAATGATGAATCACTGAATTCTACTCCTGAAGCCAATATTGTACTCTAGGTTAACTAGAATTTAAATAAATTTTTTTTAAATTAACAAACCATTCCATCTTTGCTCCAATATTTATATAATATCTCTCTCTACCACTTCTCAACTATGTGATCTAAATATTTCTTAGCCTTTTTCTGCCTCAGTTACCTCATTTGTAAAATGGGGATAATATCACCTGCTTCATGGGGTTGTAATGAACATCAAATTTTCTACACAATTATTTCTAGCATTATAGTAGTCTATCTTAAGCAGATGTACCAATTTTTCCATTATCTACAAATACATGTTTCTACATATACTCACCTATTCAATCCAATGCTTATATTCTTTTATCTCAAAATTGAGTGCTATGTTTATATAATCTCAATGAAAATTATAGAAGCAACACTACAGAAGCAAATGAACACAGGAGAAAAACGTGTTAAGTAAACTGGAATACCAGGAAGAAGAGAACTTAAATATAAAAATCAATTATGAAGAAAGATATGAAAATAAGATTTTGGGAAAAGTAAAGAATTTTCAGGATTGGCTAAGAATTTTGAACACATGAATATTGGAGTCCCTAGAGAAGAAAACAAAATCTAAGAATACAAAAAACCATAACTGACAAAAATTTTTATCAAATGAAATTTGAATCTGGATCTTGAGATAGCCCTGGTACACTAAGATTAACCTAAATGTACAACACCAAAGTATATTTTGATAAAATTTGGGGGCATTTTCAAAAAGTTTTTGAGTATCTTGGGGGGGCAGGAATATTGCATATAAGGGAAAGAAAATAGATTATCATCAGACGCTTTGAGAACTAGGTGTTTTTGCATTTAAAAAAAAAGTTGAATATTTAAATACTGAAAAAAGTGTAAGCAAAGAATTTTAAACCCAACAAAACTAATCAAGTATAAATGGAACAAACTTTTCAACATGCGAGAAATCAAGGAATAGCATTTGCTTGGAAATTTCAGGTATTTACCTAAGAACGAGCCTCAGAAAACCAGAATAACTATAAGGACAACACCATAAGCACAGCTAGCAAGACTTATTACTTGGACAGCCCTTTAAGATTAAATGAGGTTTCAAAGATGGTGTTTATGGTATGTAATGAATACATGTTCTGAAAATGTAGCTGTAAGTATTTAAAAAGTGAGAGGAATGGAAAAAGCATTATTTTCTTTATTTTATTTCAGGGCACCTGGGTGGCTCAGTTGGTTAAATGTCTGCCTTCAGCTCAGGTCATGATTCTATCATCCTGGAACTGAGTCCTGTGTGAGGCTCCTTGCTCTGCAGGGAGTGTTCTTCTCCCTTTACCATTCCTCCCATTCATTCTCTCAGTCTCTCTCTCTCTCTCTCAAATAAATAGCCAAAAAAATTAAAAAAAAAATATTTGTGTTTCCTATAATCATATTAGTGATGGTAGTAGTATTGTCACTTCAAGACTAATTATAAAATATGGAATAAAACAAAGGAGTAGTTATGGGGTATTCTAACTGTATTCTATTTCTAATTAATGTCTATGTCCTTGAAAACCAGGATTCTCAATATGTTAAGAAATATGCAAATTCAGTAGAGACTGGTTAATAAAAACTTTATGGCTTGAATTAGAATTAGAAATTTATTTTTATAATCTCTTGAAAATAGATATCCTATATCTATACATATATAGATATAGATATATCCCATATAGATATCCTATATATCTATATCTAAATAGATATATCTGTCCACTGAAATGGCCTGGAAGAGTGACTCAATCAGTAGCAAGGATTATTGCTACCACACATGTATAATGTATAGGAATGCTTACAAAAATAAAACTATACAAAAATCCAAGGACATGAGATTATAAGAGTCAGAACAATCCTTTTCTCTAGAGAGAGGAAGAAAGTTCGATTGGGGTAGACTGCATATAAGGGCATGTCTTCTGGGTGGCAAAGTTCTGTTTCTTGACTTGAATAAGGTCACACAGGTATTTGTTGTAAAATACTGTATTAAGCTCTCTAATTTGGATGATTTTATTTATTTGCATTTAAATAAAAGCTAAAGTTTTTTTTAATGGTGAAGATGAAACAAAGATATTCCTAGTCCAATAAAAATGTTCAATTTGCCCACACTAAACAAATTATTAAAAACAAAAAAACCCCAAATTATTAAAAAAAATTATTGCCCATATTTTGGACAAAAGAAAATTGATACCAAACAAAACTGAAGAAATGAAGAAAGACTAGCCACAGAACAAGCAAAAGTATTACTGACTGTTTACAACAATATCCTGTAAGTTTAAATATGTATAGAGTCAAAATACACGATAGCAATAACAAAAGTGATGGCAATAGCTAAAACATTCTATTTTTTTTGTCATTATCTAAAAAGTGGTAAGGTTAAGATATACTAAAATCCAAGGATATGTTATAATTTCTAGGAAAAATGTTAAAGTACAACTAAAGAATGTAAAACAGGGAAAATGAAATAAAATATGTTTAATCCAAAAGACCAAGAAAAAGTGAAAAGGGTGAATACCAATGAAATGAAAATACAGAAAGATAAAAGATACATCCATAACTACATTAAATATAAAGATTCCAACTAGAGATCAGACTTCATAGAAAATAAAGAACAAACACCTATGTTCTGCTTCCAAGAGAACTCTTAATTTATATATATTCTCATATTAAAAAAGTAGAAAAGATATATGATGCAGTACTGTAAGGGAGGTCATAAGGCATAAAATAAGATGATAAAATGTAAAAGGATTACAACTTTCATTCACAGCTAAAATGGTTATGCATATAGAAAATTCAAAGACTTTAACTACAACTTGGGATGTTAAGTGCATTTAGCCAGGTTTTAACTTACAAAGTTAATATATAAAAATAATTTTTCTGTACATTATCAAACTAATTGAAAAAATTAGTAATATTAATAATCAAATATTTAACATAAATCCACTGAAAGTTTAACAAGACCTTAAAAATATAAAATAGGAAATCGCACCTGGGTGGAAGAGTTTAAACATCTTGACTCTTGGTTTGGGCTGAGATCCTGATCTCCGGGTCGTGATCTCAGTGGGATCAAGTCCCAAGCTAGGCTCCACACTCTGGGCAGAGTCTGCTTAAGACTCTCCCTCTCTTCCTGTGCCCCTCTTCCCTTCCCCATCCCCACTTCCTGCCTTGCACTTGCTCTAAAATAAATGAGTAAATGAAAAAAAAAAAAAAAAAAAGAAAGAAAGAAAATAGAAGAATAAGAAATAGTACAAAAAATACTGAAGATCTAAGTAGATGGAGGGAATATATAGCAGTGATGCAATATAACAAGATTCAACATCTTAAGCTGTCAATATTACTTAAATTGCATGGGGATTTAATACTTAATTCAGTCCTTAGCCGTTATCCATCACAGTGTGTATGTGTATACATGCATCTGTAAATTAACTGAATCTAAAATTTGTATGGAAATGAAAATGAAAGTATCCAAGACAATCTTGAATAAGAACAGATTGGAGAGGATTTAAACTACAAAGTACTAATACTAACCTACAGTTATTGAGTATTAGAAAAATTTAAAAATTTTTAGGAAATAGGAGAAGTCACAACCAACATGACAAGAATACCAGAGATTATAAGGAACCATTATATTAAAGAAAAAAAAATGCTATATGGCAACAAATTGGACCTAGAAGAAATGGATCAATTCCTAGCAACATACAATCTTCCAAGACTGAATCAAAAAAAAAAAAAAAAAAAAAAGAAAAAGAAAAAAAAGAAAATCTGAACAAACTGATTACTCCAAAACAAATGTCTGGCAACAGATGACTTCACAGATGAGTTCTACCAAACATTTAAAGAATTAATGTTTATCTTTCTCAAAATATTTCAAAAAACAGAGAAGAATGCTTCCAAATTCATTCTATGAGGTAAGCATTACCCTGATACCAAAACAAGGCAGATACTATAAAAGACAGAGAAGTATAGACCAATATTCCCAATGAATATAAATGCAAAAACTCCTCAATAAAATATTAGCAAACCAAATTCAATAATACATTCAAAAGATCATTCACCATGATCAAGAAGGATCTGTCTCAGAGACGCAAGAATTGTTCAACATACTACACACCCACACCCAGAAGTGTGATATACCACATTAACAAACTGAAAAATGAAAATTATATAAAAAATAAAAATAAAAATCATATGGATATCTTAGTAGATGAAGAAAAAGCATCTAAAAAAATCAACATCGTTTCATGATAAAAACTCTTAATAGGTGAGTTTAAAAAAAACTGTATAAATATTTTAAAAAGCCATATGATAAACCCACAGCTATCATCACACTCAATGGTAAAAAACTGAGCACTCTTCCACAAGAAATGGATGTCAACTCTTACCACTTTTATTCAACATTGTACTGGAAATCAGTATAGACCAAAAATAAAAGGCATTCACATTGATAACAAAGGAGTAAAACTGTCACTATTTGCAGGTGACATGATACTACACGTAGAAAAACCTAAAAACTTCACCAAAAAACTACCAGAATACATTAATTAATAAAGCTGCAAGATAAAAATTGTGTTCTATACATTAATAAACTAGCAGAAAAAGAAATTAACAATCCCATTCACAATCACATCAGAATACACCTAGAGATATTTAACCAAGGAGTTGAAAGACCTGTACTCTGAAAACAAAGATTCATAAAAGAAATGGAAGACAACACAAATAAATGGAAGCATATATAATGCTTATGTGTTAGAATAACATTGTTAAACATCCTTACTACCCAAAGCAAATCTACAGATTCAATGCAAATCTTATCAAAATACCAGTTTGATATTCATAGAATTAAAACAAATGTTTCTAAAATTTGTATGGAACCACAAAAGACCCTGAATAGCCAAAGCAATTTTGAGAAAGAAGAATGAACCTGGAAGCATCACAATCCCAGATTTCAATCTATACTGCAAAGCAGTATAATATTTTACATATTATTTATATATATTGATTACTAGAAATCAAAACAGTACGGTCCTGGTACAAAATACATAGATCAATGGAACACAATAGAGAACCCAGAAATATATCCACACTTATACAATCGATTAATACAAGAGAGACAAAGGTATATGATGGGGAAAAGTCTCTTCAATAAAGGGTATTAGGAAAACTGGACAGCTACATATAAAAGAGTAAAACTGGGTGTCTGGCTGGCTCATTTGGTAGAATAAGTAACTCTTGATCTCAGGGTTCTGAGTTTGAGCCCACGTTGGACATAGAGTTTACTGAATTAAAAAATATATTTTAAAAAGGATATAACTGGGCTATTTTCTTAGAACACACACACACACACACACACAAATTTAAAATGTATTAAAGACCTAAATGTGAGTCCTGAAATCATAAAACTCATAGAAGAAAACATGCAGTGAAGTTTTGGATATCAACTTTAGCAATATTTTTCTGGATCAGCCTCCTCAGGCAAGGGAAATAAAAGCAAAATAAACTACATCAAACTAAAAAGATTTTGCACATCAAAGTCAGCCAACAAACAAAAGGCAACCTACTGAATGGGAGAAGCTATTCATAAATGATCTATCCAATAAGGGATTAATTTCCAAAGTATATAGAGAACCAACACAACCCAACACCAAAAAAAACCCAAACAATCCAACTGAAAAAATGGGCAGAGGATCTGAATAAACTTTTTTCCAAACAGACATACAGATGGCCCACAGACACATGCAAAGATAATCAACATCACTAATCACCAGGAAAATGCAGATCAAAACTGCAGTGAAATACCACCTCACATCAGTCAGAAGAGCCAGTATCAAAGACAACAAGCATTAACAATGATGTGGAGAAAAGTGAACCCTCCTGCACTATTGGTAAGAATGCAAGTTGATGCAGCCACAATGGAGAACAGTGTGGAGGGTCCTCAAAAAATTAAAATGAATTACTATATGATCCAGCAATTCTAATTCTGAGTATTTATCCAAAGGAAATGAAAAGACTAATTAGCAAATACACACATGCCCTTTTGTTTACCGCAACATTATTTACATTAACCAAGATATAGAAACAACCTAAGTGTCCACCAATAGATAAATGGATAAAGATGTGGTATGTAGTATGTGTATACACACACACACACACACACACACACACACCCCAGGAATATTACTCAGGCATAACATGAATAAAATTTTGTTATTTGTGATGACATGGGTAAACCTAGAGGGTATTACACTCAGTGAATGAAGTCAGACAGACAAAAACCATAGGATTTTACTCACACATAGAATCTAAAATAATAATAATAACTGAACAATGACAACAACAAACAGAAACAGCTTCATAAATATAAAGAAGAAAATGGTTGCCAGAAGGTATGGGTAAAATAGATAAGGGGAATTTAGAGGTACCAACTTCCAGTTGTAAAATCAGTAAGTCACAGGATGAAAAGTACAGCACAGGGAATATAGTCAATAATGTAATAACTTTGTGTGGTGACAGATGGTAATTAGATGTGGTGAGCACTTTTTAATTGTTGAATCACTATGTTGCTCACCTGAAACTAATTGTATGTCAATTGTACTTAAATTTAAATGAAGAAAAAAATATAAAAGGAAAGAATTTTTATACGTGGTCATTTTCTGACAAAAGAAACACTGAATTTCAAATGGAAGGGTTGGTCTTTCTAATACATGGTGCCAGGTGAACTGGATATTTCTAAAGGTAAGCAATGGAGGGAGGACGAACCTTGATCCCTAATGAACAGGATCTTTAAAAATAAATTCTGAATGGATTGCCATCTAGCAGAGTGAACACAACAAAGAAAACATTTAGAAGAAAACACTGGAGAATATCTTTACCAAGAATTGTGGTCCAAAGATTTATGTTCTCCCCAAATTTGTGTTGAAAACCTCATGGCCAATATGACAATGTTGGGAAATAGGACCTGCAGGAGGTTATTAGACAATGAGGGTGAAACCTCAAGAATGAGATTAATGTCCTTATAAAAGAAGTTCAAAAGAGCTCCCTTCCCTCTTCCACCATGTGAGGATAAAAGAAGTCTGAAACCTGGAGGAGAGCTCTCACCCATACATACTTGTCCCCTGATACCATACTGCTCAGCCTACAGAACTGTGAGAAATACGTTTCCATTGTTTATAAGCACCTTACTTTGTGGTATTGTTATAATAGCCCAAAGAAACCAAGACACTAAGAACAGGCAAAGATTATTCAATAGGACAAAAAAGCAACAACCACTAAAAGAATTGATAAATTTTACTACATTAAAAAAAGAACTTGACACATTTGACAGCAGTGACATCACAAAGATGGGGACAACAGCTGCTCCAAACTTCCCTACCCCTCCCAAGAACAACAAGTCATAGTTATTCAAGAACGACACATTGCTGAGAGAATCCTAGAACTCAGGTATCAACGTAAAGTACACCTCTCCATCATAAAGAAAAAGACAGACTACATTAGAAGGGTAAAAATAGCAGCTGTTCATTGACAGCACTGCCCACCCCCTAGGCCAGCATGGCATCATGAAGAAGGGTTCCCCCTGAGCCTCCCTTTCCTTCACTGGGAAGAGAGAACCTGGGTGGGGGAATGGGGGGGAATCAGGGGGAAAACCAGTCTCCCCAAGCATTCTGAGATGCTTTGTGGGAGCCCTTATCCTGAGCTTGCACCACAGGGATTATAGGAGAATCTGCAGGGCCACTGGGAATCTGGCCGTGATGGAGAAAGTGGGAAGGGTTTGCAACAACCAGCACATGGATCTTAGCAGACCAAATTCATACCTGCAGTTTACAAGTAGTAATCTCAAACAGTGGCTTTGTTCACCTGCAGAACCAAGTTGGGGACAAACTCTCATCAGGCAACTTGGTGGGGTACAGATCTGCCTGAGATCCCCAGATGAGGAGTTTTGTCCACCTTATAGAGCCCAATTTTCCCACACCTAGCAGAGTATCCACTGGAGTATCTTCCAGCGCCATATGATCAGAAGGGCTAGACAAAATTCCTGGGATTCCTAGAGCTGAGAGGCAAGCAGGTAGAGCCAACAGTTTCCAGAGCAAAGCCAGTGGCCCTGTTTACAAATTTACTGTCTTTTTTTTTTAATTTAGATATTTTATGTATTTATTTATTTTTAAAGATTTTGTTTGTTTATTTGACAGAGAGAGATCAAAAGTAGGCAGAGAGGCAGGTAGGAGAGAGAGAGAGAGAGAGAGGGGGAAGCAGGCTCCCTACTGAGTGAGAGCCTGATGTGGGACTCAATCCCAGGACCCTGAGATCATGACCTGAGCCGAAGCCAGAGGCTTAACCCACTGAGCCAGCCAGGTGCCCCTGCAACTTTACTGTGTTTAAAAGCAGCTTCTCCCACTGCATCCTGGCAGGAAATCCAATTTATTACTAAATACAGCCTTTTTCCTTTCTGACTAAGGAACCTAACCACAGCCCTGGAAAGAAAGTTGTACAGCCCATTCAATAGGTTATGTACCACGGCACATAAGTGGAGAGCAAAGCCTGTGGCTTCCCCCAACTGCATAGCCAAAACTGGTAGCCTCACCCAACCAGGGAAGTCCATACATACTCTGATTTAATTTGGATCCCCAAAGAATGACTTATCCAGACCCTGGGCCCTGTCTTGCTGCCCCACCAGGGCAAGGGAAGCAAATTCACAGCCCCAACTTCTGCTGAATATAGTACCCAGCCCTGACCATCTAGGAAGCCTAACTAGAGAATCCAGGCAACCACAGAGCTGAGCCTATGGCCTCCTATGATTAGAAAACCAAACCAGCAGTACTATCCAACAATTCTCAGCCAGTGACACACACCCTCAAACCCATCCTCAAACAGTGGCTTGCCCCCAAATAAACCATAGTAATAGGCACCACCTTCCCAAGGACATTACCAGCAGGAATTCCCAGTACCCCAAGCTGAGCTAACTGATGAAAAACTGCTCCTGCTAAAGCAAACCCATATGGTCTATAAGAATAGTCCCATTACTCAGACACACATATACCAATGAAAGAAATCCAGGATCAAAAAGCCACATGCAAAAGAATGAAACTGTTCATCAGAGAAATGCAAATCAAAATTACAGTGAGATATCACCTTACATCTGTTAGAATGCTTATTAAGAAAAAAAGCAATAACAAGTATTGGTGAGGATGTGGAGAAAGGGGAAGCCATGTGCATTGCTGGGGGAAATGTAAATTAATGCAGCCATTTTGGAAAATGATATGGAGGTTCCTCAAAAAAATTTAAAAAGAACAATCATCTGACCCAGTAGCTCCATTTCTGGGTATTTATTTGAAGAAAATGAAACAAATACCATATGACCTCACTTATATATGGAATCTTAAAAAAACAACCAGATAAAAAATCTGAACTCTTCGGACAACAGATTGGTGATGGCCAGAGGCCAGGGGGTAAAACGGGAGAAGGGCGTCAAAAGGTGCAAACTTTCTCTCATAAGTAAGTCATAGAGAGGTACTCAGTATGATGACTATAGTTAATAATACTGAATTGCATGTTTGAAAGTTACTAAAGAGCAGATCTTAAGATGTGCTTCAGAGCACAAGAAAAGTTTGTAACTATGTATGACAGGTTAACTAGACTTATTATAGTGATCATTTCACAATATATACAAATATGGAATGATTAGGTCATATACCTGAAATTAATGTTATTGTTCATATATAGTTCAATAAGAAAAGAAAAATATTGTTCCAAATAATTTTAAACTAATGTTAAAATTTGCATGTTTTTTCCTAGTCCTGTTCAGTATATACCCATTGTAAAATTAGGATTCTACTGAATAGATTTGCATTCTCCTTTCTATGCTTGGTATTTCATTATTATTTAATACCTATAAATAAGTTCTAAACCACTCCTCTAGTGCATAACTTGATCATATGAAACTACCCCCTTTAAGTTCTATTAAGGGTGAGGCATTTTTTCATAATTATGAAAAATGTAGACTGTATAAACAAATATTCCTGATTATTTCCTTAAAATTCCAAGGGAAATCTACATTAGAGGATGTGCTATAGTATAATAAGGGCTAATTATACATATTACAGAGTCACTCCCTTAACACTGTGCCACCTTAACTGCAACAAAATTAATTTTTTTCTAATTTGATAGGTAGAAAATTATAGACTTTTATAATTCAGTTCTACATTTATTTTTGAAGTTTATTGATGTATTTAATACCAATTAGAATTCATTTTGTGAATTTATTTTTGAAATCTTTTGGTCATTTTTAAGTATTCATCTCTTTATTGTTCATTCGAATATACATTTGTCATACATTACATATATATGCAAATTTTTACATATATATGCAGTTTACTCTTTAATAGAAGATTACTTTTAGGGCAGATCTCCATATTTATGTAATCAAGTTGAGGTCTTAAGGGTGCCTCAGTGGGTTAAGCCTCTGCCTTCAGCTCAGGTCGTGATCCCAGGGTCCAGGGATTGAGCTCCGCATCAGGCTCTCTGCTCAGCAGGGAGCCGGCTTCCCCCTCTCTCTCTGCCTGCCTCTCTGCCTACTTGTGATCTGTCAAATAAATAAATAACATCTTTAAAAAAAAAAGAATCAGAGGGGTAAAATCCCATCACCTTTGGCATATTTTACTAATTCCAAGCAAGCCACTGTCTTACTCACACCTGAGGGGAGATTACACAAAGACACAAATAACGAGAGGCAGGAGCAATGGGTAAGGGGAGGCTTGAGTCTCACCAACAGGTTTATTTATGATGTAAGAGATATTGCAGACCTGATCCACCGTGGCCTGTTTATATTCTTGTCCTCCACAACTGTTATTCCTTACCTTCCTTACATGACATTAGCCCTTAAATGTTCCTCACTCTTACATAAAATCTAAATTGCAAAAACAAAGCCAGTTAACATAAAAGGGCAACTTCTCTCTATAGAGAAGATTCCTGAAACCAAAATTAAATTCACCTGAAAAACCTCACTGTCACACCTTATTTTTAAAAATCTGCCTTTTTACCCCAAGTTAGAATGTTCCTGTAAAATTTCTCAAGTTCAGCATTTTCCAATAAAGGTTTCTGCTAACAGTTACCTGGTTGATTTCTTCCATAACACATTGCTGAGTTAAAAAAAAAAAAAATTGCCTTATCATACAAAAATATCTCAAAATCTGCCTAACTTCTTGAGATACAGCTCAGAACATTTATTTTACTTCAGGTTTCTAAAAATGAGATAATCCAGGACTGTGTATTTTTCCAATCAGTTTCACTTCAGATGCTTCTCATAAAATTTAGTAGGATATTCATTATTCTGCAAATAACTTAGAAGTACATATATTTATATTCTTTATCCAATATAAGTGTCCTATTAAATTCTTAAACTGGTGTTTTCCAGAAATTTGTTATCAACTTCTACTTTTATTTTGTAATGGTCAAAAAGCTCAAGAAGTTTCAGATTTTTTTATGTCTTACTGTTGTTTACTGTGGAGACAGGTATAGTCAATTTTTAGGTTTTAGAAGAGATATTCTTTGATGATTTGGTTCAAACTTAAACAGGAGTATTCAGCCTTGATAATTAAAGAATCTGGATCCTCTCTGGCTTTTCTTTGAATAGCAGTGTGGTGTTTAAAGTCAACAGTGTTCTATGTGCTGTTCTTAATATCGCAGGAGAATTATTTTTAGAACTGTGTTTTGTTCTTTTGTGTAAGTATATACTTTTCTTTTATTGCCTTTCTTAAGCTTCATTGTTAACTTACCACTTTTTAAAGCTGTTTTTACTATAATAATGTTTGTTTGATGTTTATTCTTTTTTTTCATATTCATATTTTCTCTAATTTGGTGTAGTAGAAATTAGACATATGTGCTACAGAGTCTACCTTATCAGAAGTCCCAGAGACTGTTTTATTTCTGTGATTATTTGAAAGGAATACACAGTGCATTTATCTCCATTTGTGGCAACATTTATGGGTCTTAACACTTCTTAACTTTCCAGTGTTGATACTGAAAATTTCTGTCTTCTCGTTAAAGAACAGGAACTTGACATTTTACTTTTGCCTTTTCTTTTTCTACCACCAAGTATTTTAAAAACTATTCTAAATATGTGGTTCCTTCTTAACATATGAGACTTTTTCAAAAATATTTCATGAAAACGTTGGCATTTGCCTTTTATTACACTATTAAAAGAGGTATTTAGGATTTCAGCTTTCAGCTCAGACATATAAAAAGCTTGGAAGTTTTCAGTCTTGTTCTTACAACAAGAAAAGAGCTGTTCTGAAAATCAATGATTTTTCTTGGACCCATCAGAAAATCAAGGTCACAGAACAAACCATCACCCTGAAATCAGGAGAGACAGGTAGATACAGAAAATAGCTGAGATCAGCTTACCTGGAGAAAATGACCTTGTAGCTATAGACTGGTAATAACGCTTGAATAGTAACTTTGATGAATTGTGGGAGGTTGATTGTAGAGTAGCAGGACTGAGAAATTCCTGGGGGCCACGGTCTTAGCCACCCTCCACTTTTGTGGGGTTTACATCCAGGAAATCATCAGGTTCTCACAGTGAAGAGCAAGGGGAAAAAAAAATCACGTTTCTGGCAGAATAGGAAGAAAAAAAGAATGAATTTTAGCTGTTTTCAGAATATTTCCCATAGTGCCAACACTCAAGGGGGAAAAACTTTGAGACTTATTTGACCTGTGGGAAGGGCAGTTCCCTGGACTCTGTCTCATCTTGGGGGGTTGGGGGGAAGTCTTAGAAATAGTTGTGAAGGTCAAAAACCAGGGATATAGGGTACACTAAAAGACTAAATTTAATCATAGAATAGTTTCTCTCCCCTACACCCTACCACCACATCACCACGGAATCAATAAAATAACAGTGGATTACAGCTAAAAGAACTGCAAGCTACAGACTCTATTTAAGAAGAAATTCCTATGGGGGGGGGGGAATCAGAGCAGACAAACAGAAGCACCCTAGAAGAAATCATAGTCTCTGATGCTAGCTTGATCAGCCATTAAACACAGCCCAACTCAGCCAAATCAACTAAAACCTCATACTAAAAATCTATTTATCTCAGCTACTGTATCTGGTACATCACGTCACTATTTAAAAAAAAAATAGTTGTAGTCCGACATATAAAGAGCTTAGAAGTCAACCACTACCAACCTTAGAAAAAGAAAAACGGAACGAACTGAAAACCAACAACTCTTCCAAGACACATCAGAGAATTCAGGCCACAGGGCAAATCACTAGCTGAAATACTGGAGAGGTAAATACAGATAATCAGAACTTCCTGGGAGCTGAAATCACAGCTGGAACCCACTGTGAACACTTAATGGTAATCAACTAATTGCTGGAAACTGAGTGTGAATTAGTTTGTGAGAGAACTCCTGGGTGACGGCTGGAGGGGTGCTACCCCCACATTCATGAGTTTTAACTCCAGATGCCCCACCAAGTTCTCAGCGTGAAGATGGGAGAAAAATCCCCTACAGGGAATTCCTACAGGGAAGTGTAAAATAACCATTCTAAATACACCCCGAGTGTTCTTTTCTCAATAATGAAGTCCTGCCTAGAAGGGAAATTGTTTTACTACAGCCTGACCAATATGAGTTTTACCAGAGCCTAACCTACTTAGGGGAAGAAAATACCCAAATTCGGCCCCCTGTAGTTTTCCTGTCTCACCTAAGGGGGGCGGAAATGAGAACGAGTGAGACGTCACAGCTTTGGGATATCAGCCCACTAAAGACTGAGACTAAATCTAGGAATGTAGAATGTTCTCCACCCCTTAAACCATGCCACCCACCGTATCTAGAAAGTTCCTATATCACAACAGGGGATTAAAGCTGAAAGAAAATGCAAAGCTCAGATTCTGTTTAAGTAGTCTCTAGGGAAGCCCAAAACCAACAGGAAAGATAAAAACAAGGACATGAGAGGAAATTTGAGGCTCTGATAACTACAGTGGCAGCAAATGATAAATACAGCCTCAGCCCTAGCCAGATAAACATAAAGCCTCATACTGAATTCCTTATTCACTTTTTTTAATTATCCATATGCATTTAAATTTCATCTATGCATTTTCTGTTTTATTGCTGAAGAATATGCCATTGTATGGTATATTATAGTTTATCTACTTATATACGGAAGTATATACAGCTGCTTCCTGTTTTTGATGATTATGAATAAAGCTATTAAAAACATACACTTTCAGTTTTTGTGTAGACATAAGTTGTCAAATCAATTAGGTAATTATCTAGGAGTGCAATTGATAAATTTTATGGTAAGAGTACGTTTAGTTTTATAAGAAATTGCCAAGCTGTCTTCCAAAATAGCTATACCATTATGCATTCCTACTAGCAATAAAAAAGGATTCCTGTCTCTTCACATTCTTGCCAGCATTTGTTGTCATCATCAGTTTTGTTTGATTATAGACATTCTAATAGGTGTGTAGTAATATTTCATTGTTGCTTAGATTGGCAAATCCCTAATGACATAAGATGTTGAGCATATTTTCACATGTTTATTTGCCATCTTTATGTCTCCTTAGATCAAGTTTCTGTTCAGATCTTTTGCTATTTCTTTAATGAGGTTGTCTATTTCCTTATTGTTGAATTTTATGAGTTCTTTATATATATATCTTATGAGTTCTTTATATATATATCAAATGTGCATTCTGCAAATATTATTCCCAATGTGGCTTGTCTTTATATTCTCTAACAGTGTCTTTTGCAGAGCAGAAGTTTCAGATTTTAATAAAAACCCTTTTATCTTCATGGGTTTTACTTGTGATGTTGTATCAAAAAATTCAATGCCAAATGCAAGACCACTGAGGTTTCTCCTATATTTTTTTTCTAGATGTTTTATAGTTTTACATTTAATATGTAGGTTTATGATCCATTCCGAGTTAATTATTTATGTATGTTTCAATTTCCACTAGATACATTTTTGTATATGGACATCCATTTGTTGGGAAGACTATCCTTTTACAATTAAATACCTTTGTTTTCCTGTCAAAAATCCATATACTGTTCATTCTTGAACAACCCTGGTTTGGATCCATGGGTCTACTTCTATATGGAATTTTTTATAGTATGTTAGTGTAAATGTATTTTCTCTTCCTTATCATTTTCTTAATAACATTTTCTCTAGTTTACTTTATTTTAAGAATACAGTATATAATACATGTAATATACAAAATATGTGTTATCAACTGCTTATGTTATCAGTAAGGTTGCTAGTCGACAGTAAGCTGTTAGTAGTTAAGTTTTGGAGGAGTCAAATTACATACAGATTTTCAACTGAATGGAGGATTGACAACCCTAACCCCATGTTGTTCAAGGGTCAGCTGTCTGTTTCTGAGCTTTCTATTCTATTTTTTTCTTTGATTCCTTTGTCTCTTCTTTTGCCAATATTATGCTGTCTTGATTATGATAGCCTTATAGTAAATATTGAAATTCGCTATGTCCTCCAAATTGGTTCTTTTTCTTACGTTGTGTTTTTGTCTTTTGGTATACCTTACATTTTTTTCTTGATAGCCTAACATTTTGTGCTAGGTAAAAAAATTGTTGTAAATAGTCTTTAGTATTGTGCTGGTGAGTTGTGAGGAAGGAGGGCAAGCATTCTCTAATCCTCTGAATAGTTTTATCTTTTAATGAACCTATGCCTCTCAACTGTGAACTTTACCGTGTTTCTTTACTTTTTTCTCTCATGTTAGGTGGGACAAGATGGCTAGAGGGGCTGGACCCAAATCAGTTAGACTCCAGTAAGACCCCAGGAGGTCAGACTTTGGTTAATTAGTTTCCCCTGGGGGCAGGTCTTATTAAGAACAACAGTGTGTTTTGGCATATTTCAAGATGATTTTTTCTCCCCTTACCAAATGCACAAAGAGATTTTTCTCTGATATTTAACCTAGTGGAGCTCCTAGAAATAAATCTTAACTATTATGGTGGGAAGGAGTATGACTTGGTCCTCTGGAGTTTTTAACTCTCAGAGCTGTACACATTGAGCTTCTGGCAATTCATGGCACTGGTTCCCACATGATTTCCACTGGTGAGTCTCTGCTCCAGTAAACCATGACTCCCTGTGTTCACCTATCAGTGTTGGAAACAGTGATTTACCCTGTCCTCCCCTCTCTTAAGAATTCTAGAAGAGGGGTGCCTGGGAGGCTCAGTTGTTAAGCGTCTGCCTTTGGCTCAGGTCATGATCCCAGAGTCCTGGGATCAAACCCTGCCTGCTCAGCAGGAAGCCTGCTTCTCCCTCACCCACTCCCCCTGCTTGTGCTCCCTCTCTTGCTGTGTCTCTCTCTGTCAAATAATAAATAAAATCTTTTTGAAAAAAAAGAGAATTCTAGAAGAGTTGTCAATCCATTCAGCTCTGTACTATTAGAACAGTGTGGCAACTTGCAGAATTTCCAGTTCTCTTATGCAGAACTGGAAATAAAAATTCTTACATTAGACTTTTAAGCAAATTTAACTGATGGCTGAAGGTTTTTCTATTCAACTTATATACCAAAATAGGAAGTTTTATTTTAAAATTATTATCAAATTCTGAGGCGCCTCAGTGGTGCAGTCATTTAAGTGGCCGGTTAAGTGCCTGACTCTTGGTTTTGGTTCAGGTCATATTCTCATTGGTCATGAGGTCAAGCCCTGTATCAGGCTCCACACTCAGCAGGGAGTCACTTGAAGATTGTCTCCCTCTACCCCTCCCTCCACTCATGCTCTCCAACTCTCTTGCTCTGTCATTCTCTCTCTAAAATAAATAAATAAATTCTTTAAAATAAATAAATAAATGCATAATAAATAAATAAATAAATAAATAAATAAAATTATTTTGAAATTCTGCCCAAGGACAATTTTGGTGAAGCCACATACAAATTAACCATCTGTAACTTGTGATATGGGACAAGAAGATCAAATAATTAGCAATACCTTTTAACTCTTTGTTTTCTATTCTTGCTTACTATTTTTCCCTAATTAGGTTACAGGCCTTCAAAATAATTATTCAAACTTTTTTACTATTTAAATTTCAGTCCCTTGGGACAAAACCATGATCCTTCTGCTCTAGAGTTATTGTCCTTAACCTCAAAAAATATATATATTCAAATTGTTTTGTCTTCAGTCATCAAGATTCAATGTTTGTCATCATTCATAGTAAAGACAGGTGTATCATTTCTATTATGTATTTTTCATCTGATATATGTTAAGGTAAAATATAACATATAACCAGCTAATCTGAATATTTGATTTGCTATATGAAGTAAGGAGAAATTCCAGAAGAGAAAGAAAATAAGTGTGGTCATTTTTTAAACAATTTAACATAAAAACAGAACTTGTAGTCTCTGATGAAGTATGTGTTAACCTCTTATATGCAAATTTCCAATTATTTGAACTCAGTCATCTAGAAACAAAAATTATGCAACTTTATCAAAATAAATTTAAAATTTAGCAATTAACCAGATAATTTGAAAGTTATCATGGTAATCATGTAATATTTCCTATTATTAGAATTTCATTATTTTTATTTCTTGAAAATGAATAATTGCATTGTTCCACTTTATCTTGATTAATATTTATCCCACTTAATAATGCCCATCAAAATATACATTGTCATTATTAAAAGGAGAATGGAGATAAAACTTAATATAGTGATTATATCAATGGTTTCAACTTTCAAAAACATTTGAGTATTTGAGTATTGAATATTTGAAAACTTGATAATTTAACTTTAAAGAGAAGCATATTTTATCCTTCTTTAAGGGAGAGAATTCCCTGTTTTGCCAAAGGTACTGCCTTTAATTTTCTCCTTATCAGGTATTGATGTAATGCAAATACAGCACACATTTTTGGTAACTGCAAAAAATCTAGACCTTTACAACTTGTATTCAGCAAAACTTGCCTTTTTAAAGGTATTTTGGGGGCACCTGGGTGGCTTAGTTGGTTGAGTGTCTGACTCCTGATTTCAACTCGGATCATGATCTTGCCCTTGTGAGACTGAGTGCAACGTGGGGCTCTGTGCTGGGTGTGGAACCTCCTTCAAAGTCTCTCTCTTTCCTTCCCCTCTCTCCCCATTCTCTTCCTTTCTAAAAAAAATTAAAAAGAAAGAAAAATATTTTGTATTTTATTATTGTTGAGCCATCGATCCATTTAGCTCTTTACCTATCAGAACAGAGTGGCAACTTCCAAGTTCCTTTTGTGCAGAACTGGAAATCTGAAGTCTTACACACATTAGGAAATGAAATAAAATTTGTTTTACACAGAGATTAAATGTGTTCTACTATGAAAAAGAGAGACCTTCATTGCATAATTTTAATGTCAATAATTGTCTTCTCCTAGCACATCATCATAATACAGCTGAAACAACATAAAAACAATATTTTTAAAGTACCTAATTTTATTGTTTAAGTCCTTAACTTAAATAGCAAATTCCTTTTTTTTTAATAAATAATATGGCCTCAGTACAACTCTTTGTCCATAACAAGCAGTATGTAAAGTAAAATATTAAATAGTAGGTAAATTAAGATTTATTCCAAAATGAAACTCGTTTTCTGATAAGGTAAAAATGGATTGCACAATCTAAAAAATGGAAATGTTAAATTATATAAAGTTATCCTTTATATAAAGTACACATAAGAAAGTACACATAAGAGTGTACTTTCCAAACTAATTACTGATAGAGAATTATCTTTCTAAAACATAACAGTTTTGTGTTTAGTAAAGTTCCTAATGTATGAGTAATTTCTTGGTTTTTAATTTATTTATGGTCATACTCTGGGTACATTTTCAGGGGTACTTCTTTCAAACATCATATTATTGTTCTAATTACTTTCTTATGACATGTTCATCTGATATATAATTGAAAGATGATCTCCTATTATAAAATTTCACATGTCAAAAATCAAGAAAGTTGACTTTATGGTTAGTTATTTTGAATTTTGTAGCAGTTAAAATAGAATTGTCAAAAAATCTGGTAATAATCTAGCAGCATAATTATCTCAGTGAACTTGCATTTTCATTTTCTTCATCCTATTCTACATTGCATTTTCTCTTCATCCCAAATAAAATAAATTGTTTGCTGATTAATGAGCTCAGCTAGCTGTCTGCATCCAATTTTGTTCAATTCCTCCATCATGAGTACATTTATGTCTTGAATTTAATTTTGTATGTCACTTTTTTCAGAAGTCCCTTTTTTAATCTCATTCCTATTTTGGCCCATGGCAGAGCTAATTATCTTTTAACAATAGCTATAAAAATCTAAACAAGTTGTTATATCAGGGATGGAAACTAAGTTCTCAAATTCCCCTACTGAGTATTTTTCTCATTAAATAAAAGAATGCATAGTGTGTTTCAACAGTAGTGATTAAAACTTATTCAAATTTTTTTTAATGATATAATGAATGTAAAATCACTTAAGCTAAATAGAAACACATTTCAATGTTGGGAAATCTATCAAAATAAGGAAAAGAGTCTACTGTTAGGCCTTAGACACTTCAATATCTTTATGTCATGTCTATTTCATGAAAACATGTCCAAGAACATATTTGGCTTAGTGATTTTATTAAATTTTTGTCTTTGTGATGAATAAATATTATAAGGAAACATTTCTTCCAAAAATTATATGGAAAGGGGATAACCCTTTGTGAAAGCAGAGTGCTTGAGTCACCCTATAATTAAATCCACCATGACTTAAGCACAAGCCATAATTATATGCTTATTATTGTTTGAGACTGGGGAGAAGTAGAGACACCAAATGTCCCCATACCATCAATTTTATAGTTGTGACCAGATAAATTTTAATGGACTGTTGGAGAAAAACAGTAGAGAGTATAGACAGTTCATGGTAATTTATATAATGGTGAAGTAATCTGGTTAGAAAACACTTTACCATGTATGTATTAGTTTAACATAATATTATGTCACAAAATAATTAATCAGACAAAACTAGTTGGGCAGTCAAAAATTTATACTTCTATTCATGAGATCTAATAGGCTAGCATCAGTCTTAGTAAAGGATTATGAACACGTGTATCATTTTTCCAACTCTAAAGTGGAGTTGCTTTCTTTTTATTTTTTTCTACATATCATCATTCAGAATATATACATACCTCTGGCTCTGTATGAGGGGCTAAGTAAAAATTACAGAATTGACTAGAGTTCTTCCCACTACCACGTTTTCGTACTAATTAAATTTCTTATTTTTTTACTTTCATATCTACTCTCTTCTAAGAGTCTAAAATATAATTATTTGTAAAAATGTTGCACTGAGGGGCTGCCTGGGTGGCTAAGTGGGTTAAGCCTCTGCCTTCAGCTCAGGTTATGATCTCAGGGGCCTGGGATTGAGTCCCGCATCGGGCTCTCTGCTGGGCAGGGGGCCTGCTTCCTCCTCCCTCTCTCTCACTCTCTGCCTACTTGTGATCTCTCTCTGTCAAATAAATAAAATCTTAAAAAAAAAAGAAAAAGAAAAAAATGTTGCATTGATTTCACACCAGTTCTTTTAACAACTTTTCTTAATATTACAAACAAAATAGAGAAAGAATTTATTGACTAATACTATCCTTTAACTCTGACACTTTAGGCATTTTTATAATAAAGTTATTAGACCTTCCAATGCATTGTACTACATTTGTTTGCCTGTGATGTGAAAAGCCTTAAAGTATGACATGGATGAAGGCATGGCAAATTCGAAAGTACTTCCTTTTACATAACAGAACTGACTGGCAAATTACCTGCAGCATGTTAATCTGGGGAGACTGTTCCAGAATAGCTAGTTGAAAATGGCAGAGTATGTGCACAAGATTTGCAATTTTATGTACCAGTTCATTCTGAGATTACAGTAGTACCATTAAACACTCTTCAGAATCGAGTCCTTTCCAACAGCTGAATGATTAGAAGCATTAACATTTGACAAAATATGCCACGCAAATTCTGACTCCTTCTGGATATCATTTTATACTGATGTAAACTTCATAATTCTCAATGTAACAAAACATTTATAGGACACAGTTTCACCTAAGGTATTATATAAAACAATGTAACAATCTATTCAATACCTCTCTTAGAAGTATTCTTTGGTAAATGTGAGTTGCATGTGGGCAAGAAATATGTCTGATTTGTTTATCATGGTGCCACAGTGAGTAGAACTCTGCCCAGTGCAGAGGAGCCCCTGAAGTCCTCAAGTAAATCCCTTCTGAAGGGATCATGATGGTATCCTTGTGCTTAAAAATGTGCTTAGAAAACGTGACCACAATCCAAACCGGATTTTTTTTGGTCACAATCATCTTCACCAATATTCCTATTTCCTCATTATTCACTTTTACTTTCTACTTACATTTTTCTCTAATTTCTTTCTTCCATATACTGAAATTGAAAATGTGGGATTATAAATATATTTCAGATCAAAGAAAAAAGGATTCTGGAATTGTTTCCCATCTTGTATCCAGTTTTTTTTAAAAAATTGACTTGTATATCTGTTAATTTCAGAATAATAGATTCAATTTATAGCAAATGGTCAGGATTTTCTTCTATCAGAAAGAGAAACGTTATTTGAGTGATTCAATTTTTTCAATCTCACAGGTGTTGATACTGGAATTCTATTTATCAGTTGGTAGACTATGTTTGCTGTAACAAATTCACCCAATGAAAGCTTACAAACACAAGACCATAACTTTACTTACTTATGTTGGCTGGCTTGTTCTGATGGTTAAAAAATGAATGAGACAATAAAATACATTTTCTTTAATCATAGTTCTTGGGGAGGAGATAATAAATTTGAGATACATCTCTAACAAATATTGTTATTCTTTGGAAGGACCCAAGTACAGGAAATCATTACCTTCCCATTCAGAGAAAATGTATTTTATTGTCTCATTCATTTTTATTTCTTTCAAACAAAGGTCATAATGCAGAATCTTACCCAATTTGCTTATTTCTTTAAGTAGTGATGCAGAAGAGCAATTTCGTTGTTTTCTGGAATGTCAAGGAGCCACTGTTCATAAGAGGAATTTTGGGCAAATACCCACAATAATCATTCTAAAGTTCTGTAGATGTCCTTTTCCAGATGGGATATACCTGAAAATTGTTAATCACTTATTTAAAATATAACATACACAAATGATCTTTGTCATTTCAACTCATGCTATTTTAGATGAAAAGGGTAGACAAAAACAGGTTTTTTGTGTTTGTTTTTTAAGAAACAGAATTGGAAAATGACTGAAAAGATTGAAAATGCCCAGTGAGCATATTCTTTCATTCTTTCGGACACCATATGAAGCATTTTGTGCATTTTGAAGCCCTTTAACAACCTGAATACTTCCTCAGCTCTGTCATACTAAGAAATTACAAAGATTAACATTCCTTTTTCATATATTGATACTTTAAAATTATGCTCATTTTTAAATATAATAATGAACACTTCTTAAAATAGAAAAATTGAAAGTTTACAATTGGTATCATTCTTTCATTATTTTAAGTCTAAAACTAACTAAAATATAACTTTTCTGAGAAACATTTATTCCCTACTTCTTTACTATACTCTTTTTATGCTTAAATAATTCTTTTTTGTGCTGAAAAATGGAAAAATATAGGTTGCATATTATATATGTAGTCTACTCCAACATGAAGGGATAAAACTAATGGAATTTTAAATACTTCAGTTTATGAATGAAATTTATTTTCATAAAAGATACATTTTGCCATTTTGTACATATTTCAACTTAAACCAAAGTTTCAGTTTATTTTTCTAGAAACACTTTTAACAATTCTTTGTACTGAAGTTCATTGAAAAGAATGTTTTTTTAATTATTCTTTTGGAAACATGATATATTATTATATATGCAAACATAAGTAGCAAGAATTAGGAAATAGATTCCTTGTTGTTACTGTAGGAAAGTCAACAAAGGGGAAAGAAAAGACTTTATTTGTATCTTAAGTACTTCCCTGTTTTCTGGATCAGAACATTAAACATAGTTACCTTAACTGTGCATTTGCTATAACCAGGCACTACATATAGCTTAAACATATAGGTTAACCTTAGCTAGTAGCAATTTTGGCCGAATACTCAATAGCTGGGTATGAAAATCAATAACACTTGATGGAAGCAGAAACTAATTCCTCGTTATAATATATTTTTTTAACATAAGATTAACCTGAAATTTTCTGCAGACAATGATTATTATAATTTACCAAGTAAAATATTTTAATGGGGGATACCTGTGTGGTTCAGTCAATTAAGCATCTGCCTCCCTCAGATCATGATCCCGGGATCCTGGGATCGAATTCCACAACAGGCTCCTTGCTCAGGGAACCTGCTTCTTCCTCTGCCTGTGGCTCCTCCTGCTTGTGTTCTCCCTCCTTCTCTCTCTCCCTGACAAATAAATAAGATCTTTTTAAAAAGTAAATAAAGGGGCACCTGGGTGGCTCAGTGGGTTGAAGCGTCTGCTTTCAGCTCAGGTCATGATCCCAGAGTCCTGGGATCGAGCCTCGCATTGGACTCTCTGCTCTGTGGGGAGCCTGCTTCCTCCTCCCTCTCTGCCTGTCTCCCTGCATACCTGTGATCTCTGTCTGTCAAATAAATAAATGAAATCTTAAAATAAATAAATAAAAATAAAAAGTAAATAAAATATTTTAATGGCTAAATTTTAATGGTATGAAATTATACTGGAGGAACAAGAGTGTCTTGGCACTATCAGTCACTTGTTCTCTCCTGTATTTACAATAGTATACAATAGATGTACAAAATAGAAATACATTTTCAGCTAAGATTGGTGTAGAAACAACTTATTTCTGGGTACTTATTTTTTCTGTAACTCTGTACCACTCTGAATTTTGAAATCTTTTTTTTTTTTTTTTTTTTTGAAGAAGAAACAGGGATATGTGTTCTGAACAAAAGAACAAGGTAAATCAGAAACCAACCTATAATTAAATCCACCATGGGTGGCTCAGTTGGTTGGGCGATTGCCTTCGGCTCAGGTCATGATCCTGGAGTCCTGGGATTGAGTCCCTCATTGGGCTCCCTGCTTGGTGGGGAGTCTGCTTCTCCCTCTGACCTCTCCCCTCTCATGCTCCCTCTCTCTCTCTCAAATAAATAAATAAAATCTTAAAAAATAATAATAATAATTTACACTAGAAGAGAATTTAAAAATACAGGTTTACTTTTTAAAAATTCTAGTGACCTAAGTGGAATTAAATAAGCAAAAAATATAATTATTGTTTACTTTATTTAATATTATAATTAGTAGTATAATATGTGGTTCTATAATTATTAAGTTATGGTATAATCTAATAATATTCTCTTACTAAATTTTTTCTAAGCATTTATATAATTTAAAGGATAAAAATTTTTTCTAAAGAGATGTAATGCATATGTTCTTAGTGTTTGTGTTAACTACTAGTCAATTTTCCTATTTAGTTAATTATTTTAAGGTTCTTCATAATTCTAGAAATTATTATTTAACATTTTTTTCTTATAAAACCACATTAGATTGATAAATTTCAACATATAAAGCACATAATAAGGTTTTTTCACTTGGAATTACATATTAATGCTTACTTATTTTTGATAGTAAATATTCAGATATTAGCAATTAATCTACATGTTACACACCAGAAATGTACTTAAATGAATATACAACTATTCAATATATAAACTATTGATCCTTCTGAAGGTCAAATCTTTAGCAAGACCAGAGAAAATCTTTTAGCAAAATTCAGTGGTTAAAGATGGACTTTGAACTATCTCTAGTAGGTATTTATTCTGTTTTTACAGATGGAGAAATTGAAGTAAGTGTAACCCTTTGAGTAAATTTAAGAAATTTTCCTCTATTTAATATAAATCTGATGAGCACAAGCAAAAGTTTTAACCTGACAAAAGTCCTTTTTCCTCTACATATTTAGGCAATGAAGTTTGAACTTCTCCATCTGCATTAATTTTAGGCCAAAATATCTCAGGTCATTCTTTCATTCAACAAAAATTTGTTGCACATTTTTTCAAGATTAGCTACTACCTATTTACAATGCTAGGAATATTTTAGTGAACAACAACATCCTTACTTTCATGAAACATATATTTTGTTGAATGACAAGCAGTTTTAAAAATCAATACATAGATAATACATATGAGTTAAGAAGACAACATAAAATGGGTCAAAGGGTGAGAAGAAGTGTTAGTTTAGATTAACGTCACAAAATTCTCTTTGATGAAGCGACATTATAAACAGAGACATCAATGAAACAAAAGATAACTTTTAAATCTTTAATATAGAAGTTGTCTCTAAAGATGCAAATGAAATATGTTCATCATGTTTTTTTTTCACCTTTACCTGTGAGTTTTATACTTTCATATGATTTCATATTACTAATTAGTGTCCCTTTGTTTCAACTGGAATAACTCTCTTGAGCATTTTTTATAAGGTCAGTCTAGTGATGATGAACTCTACCTTTTTTTAAATTCACATTTGGAAGTTTGTTGTTGTTTTTCTTTTCTCACTCTGAGTATATCATGCCACTCCCTTCCAGCCTAGAAAGCTTCTGCTGATAGCATTTTGGGAGTTCCCTTACATGTAGGAAGTTTCTTTCCTCTTGTTGTTTTTAAGAATCTTTCCATGTCTACTTTGGCAACTTAATTATTATGTATCTTAGTGTGGGTCTTTTTAGATTCTCTTATTTGGGTAGTTGGGTTTACTGGATCTGCATATCTGTTTCTTTCCCCCAGGTTAAGGGGAAAGCCATTACTTCTTTGAGTAAGCTTTCTGCCTCTTTGTCCCTCTCTTCTCTTTCTGAGACATTTATAATGTGCATATTTGTCAACTTGACAGTATCCAATAAGCCCCTTAAGCTATCTTCATCTTTCTATTCTTTTTTTTTCCTGCTCTGATTGGATTATTTCCACTGCCTTGCCTTTGAGCTTGCTGATCTTTTCTTTCATTTGGTCTAGTCTGATATTGAACCCCTCTTTGGAAATTTTTATTTCAGTTACTGTATTCTTTAGCTCTATAACTTCTGTTTGATACTTTTTATATTTTTTATCTTTTTGTTGAAATACTCACATTGATCATACATTGTTTTCCTGACTTAGGTGAGCTTCTTTGTAACCATTATTTTGAACTCTCAATTGGGTAAATCACACTAGCTCTATTTCACTGAGGTTGGTTTCTGATTTATCTTGTTCTTTTGTTCAGAACACATATCCCTGTTTCTTCTTCTTTTCTTCTTTTTTTCTTTTCTTTCTTTTTTCTTTTTTTTTTTTTTTTTGGACTCTCTATATTGGTTTTTGAGCAATGGATAGAACAGCCACCTCCTCCAGTCTTGACAGACTTGTGTAGGAGATGAGCCTCATCAATTAGTCTGGCCTGAGCTCCTGATTGCCTCTCAAACGTTTGTGATTGTCCAACCCGCCCCCCCCCCCCCCGCCATCTTTGTTTATAGTGGCTCCCAGTAGAAGAGGTATGCCCAAACCAATCAATGTCCCAATGGTTTGGGAAAATGCCAATATACCTGCTCAAGCTCCTGATAGACTACTAATTGCCTGCCTCTTTAGTTACCTGATGCAGGCTAATTGGAAGCCCAACTTCCAGCAGTAGATGGGAATAACAGGGTGTTATATCTGCAGTCTAATTCCCATTGGGGAAAAAATGGGAACTGGGTGTTTTTGCCTCCTGATTCTCTGCTGAACCAGAGGGAATAGTTACTAGGAGAATCTATGTACCCAGGTAGAACAACCACTTTGTTTTGTGTGTACCCAGGGGATTAATGAGTATCAAGCCCCATCACCACCCAGAGCTAAGTGGTTTGGGAAACAGACATTAACAGTGGTGTGGTGGATCAGTGCACGATCTACTTTAGGCGAGACTGGTGAGTTTATTTCACCCTTGGAACGAGCTGTGCAGAGAAAAAAGGGACATGCCCACCAGCTCTTTGAAGCGCCTAGAAGGATCCAAATCAGCTCCCATATTCAGGATGATTAGAAGCTAAAACCTTGAGCAGCCAAGGTTTGTCTGTGTACTGAGGTTTGTCTGTGTACTGAGAAAGTACACAGACAAACCCTTTCCAAGAAGAAACTGAAAAATGGATATTTTTGCTGGCTCCCTTTGCACTAAGCCTGGGAAAGTCTTAACTGCAAGAAGTGCATGGACACCTATTTGAAATTTGATTTTATTGTTTAATATGGTCCTATGAGATATGAATGCCAAGCCCTGTTGGCTGTCAGAGCTAGGAGACTTGAGGGTTCATTCCTCAAGTAGTAGCTATTATTTGAAAAGTTGGGGTGCTAGCTATATAGACTTGCTCCTTCCAGGGAGTTGCTGGCAACTTAGTTTCATTGTCGGAGTTAGATGGAGGGAGCAAGTAGGGAAAGTGCCTTGTTCTTTTGGGTTCCAGGAATGATCCTACTCAGCACATAGATGCAGGCTAATTAGTAGCTAGACCCTCTAGCGGCAGTTGGGGAAGTATGCAGTCACACCCCTTCCAGTAAAAAACTGGGAGATGGACATTTTTGTCTGCTCTCTCTGCAGTGAGGGAGTGCTTATGAATCTACTTAACAACGGTTTCTTTGTTAGCTATAGTCCTGTGGGACTTTTGTATTAATCCTTGTTGGCTCTCAGAGCTAGGTAATTTGGAGGTCCATCCCTCAGGTGGCAACCTTAAAAGTTGGGGAGCTATATATGTGGTCTAAGCCCTTCACTCCTCAAGGAAAACCTGGGAGTTGGGAATTCCCTCAGGATCGTAAGGTATTTTTCTGGGGGTGTGATTTGTGGATAGAATGTATCTCAGCTTTTCCTAACCATTTTGATTTAGGTATTTTCTCAGCCACCTGGTATGTAGGAGTCACTCAGCTAGTTTCTGGATTTGTCTCAGAAAGGAGGAGGGCAAGTCAGGAGGCTCTGATGTTGCCATCTTCGTATTGTCTCAACTCATTTATATTTATGTGTGAACTGCTTTAAAAAAGACTCAATGAGAGATATGCTAACAAAGTAAGTTTGTTGTTGTTTTTTGCTTTAATTTAGTTTTGTCCTGAGTATTAGAGCTCTCTGGGATGGAAACCACATAAACATAAATGATATGTGGTATTTTTAGCTTTATGAAATCCCTGGATATTTTTAAAATGAGATATAAATAAAGGCAATTCTTATTTCTTCTTTACTACAACATATAATCCAAATTTGTCACTTAATTAATGACATGTAGATTTGAACTCTTAATTTCAAAGAAGTTGAAATTCAAACCAACAACACTGATGTAAGGATACGTAGGAATCATACTAACATAAACAGAGAAGTATTGAATCAAAAGCTCTTAATCTAATAAATGTCTGACATAAGCCTAAGGCAAAATGAAAATATGAGAATTTCTGCTCTTTCTCAAAGCACACGCATATATATAAAACCCAGACTATAACACAAGAATATTGTTAAAATATTTATAATCTTCTTCTGTGCATCTTTTTCTTTTTGCCGATGGTTTTCAAAAGGAATAAAGTTCGATTCTGGTCATTATTGCTGCAATAAATTAACTCATTCATTACTCTATTTTTATTAAGCACTTCTGAATGTTGAATATATATTCTGCTATAAGTAATTTTTAAAGCCTATGTCTCAGGCACTGTACTTATTTCTAAGGAAATGCATGACATTAAACAGAATTCATTCATGAGAGGGTTTATAGTTTTTAATAGGTAAGACAGACAGTCAAGCTAATTATATAGGAATATGATAATGTAATAACTTTTTTAAAACAGAGAGATTGTATACAAAGGTAGAGTAGCCCAGAGAGGGGAATTTTTAACTCTCCATGGAAGAGCCAGGGTTGGATTTCCAGAGGATGCCTTAAAATAGGAATGGAGATAATTACCTGAGGGAAGATTACCCAGGCGTGGAGAGAGAAATAGTCATTCATATGAAAATGAATGTGTACACATAACATTAGGTGGCTAGTACAAAATCAGGACAAACTGGTATAACATACTAGCATATGAGAATTTTATCCTAACCATGTTCAGAAGACAGCTAAGTATTTGAAGCAACTAAGTACCATGTTAACACATTTTTGTCAACACTTGGTATCCTCAGTCTCTCTCTCTCTCTTTTTTTTTTTTTAAACTTAAGTCTTTCCAATGTGTATATAGTAATGTCTAATTTTGGTTTTCCTTTGCATTTCCCTAGAGACAGATGTTAAGCAATGTTTCATGTGCTTGTTGAAAGAGATATCACTTTCTTTTGTGAAGTGTCCATTTTCAAAATTTGTTTGTATTCTCCTATTAAGTTGTAAGAATTCTTTATATATTTCAGATGCAAGTCCCTTATCTGTTGTACTTGTTGCAAAAGTTTCCTCTCCATCCTCGTGCCTTTTCATTTTTGCACCAATGTCATTTTTTTTTTTAAGATTTTATTTATTTATTTGACAGAGATCACAAGTAGGCAGAGAGGCAGGCAGAGAGAGAGGGAGAAAGCAGGCTCCCTGCTGAGCAGAGACCCCCCCAACTTGGAGCTTGATCCCAGGACCCCGGGATCATGACCTGAGCCGAAGGCAGAGGTTTTAACCCCCTGAGCCACCCAGGCACCCCTGCACCAATGTCATTCTTAAAGCAAATGTTTTTGGTTCTGATAAAGTCCAATTTACCAATTTGTTATGGTTTTGCTTTCTGGATGCTATTTATGGAATCTTTCAATGCCTCAATGTCACAGATTATTTTCCTATGTTTTCTTGTAGCAGTTTTATAGTTTGAGCTTTTCCATTTATGACTGTTACCCATTTTAGGTAAATTTGGTCTAAGGTAAGTTTCAATGTCCGGATCCATAGAGATATCAAATTATTCCATTATCATTTGTTGCAAAAACTTTCTTTTTCCAATTGAATGAGATTGGAAACTTTGTGAAAAATCAAATGGCCAAATATGTGTGGAGCTATTTCTGGACTCCCTATTCTGTTCCATTGATCTGTTCTGAACATGTCTATCTTTTTGTCAATTCCAAATGATCTTGATGGTTCTACGTTTTAAAGATTGTTCACTCTAATCAAAGTGTCTATTATTTTTTTTAAATTTAAGAATCAGCTTGAAAGTTTCTGTTAAAAAAATAAACCTGCTCGTGATGCACCTGGGTGGCTCAGTCAGTTAAGTGTCTGCCTTCAGCTCAGGTCATGATCCCGAAGTCCCAGGATCAAGCCCCATGTGGGGCAACCTGCTCAGTGGGGAGTCTGTTTCTCCCTCTTCCTCTGCCCCTTCTCTCTACTGCACTCTCTTTCTCAAATAAACAAAATCTTAAAAAAAAAAAAAAAAGCCTGCTAGAATGTTGTTAATATCTATAGATCAATAGAGGATTGGGATGATTAGAATCTTTCAGTCCATGAATGCTGCTTTCCAACAGCCACTTGTCACTTTCCAATGGTGCATGGGAGAAGAATGAGGCACAAACAAGTCAGCTTCAAGAGAATGGGAGCAGGGATTGGCAGATGAGGAGACTGCTGCCCAGAACAACAACTCAGTCCCATATTTATTAGATACAAGATAACAGTCAACAAAGGAGTGGAAGGAGATTATCGACAAGCAAGATATGCCTGATCAAGCAGTATAAGATTTGTGGTTGAGTAAACACATTAAAAGGAATCATCTAATTAACTACGGTGATCTCTGGAGAAAAGGAGATGACAGAAAAACAAAGCAGGCACTGTTCCACCCTGAGTGGGCCGGGCATTCCCAGCTGCTCAGCTTCCAGGATGTATATCATCCTCTCCCTCAGAGGCCTGTTGCTGGTACATGTTCAAATATGTTTGATCAGTACATTGTTCTGAGGGATGGTTACACATGAACATGATTAATTGTTATATTTCTCTACATTTTCCAATCTCTTTGAGCAGTGCTTTGAACTTTCAGTGGAGAGATCGTAGATACCTTTGTTAAATCTCTTATTAGTATTACACAATTTTTGGTGCCATTACAGATGAAATTGGTTTTATAACTTCATTTTTCATTTTTTAATTTTTTTTGTTTTATTTTAAAGATTTTACCTATTTATTACAGAAGGAGAACAAGAGAGGAAGCACAAGCATAGGGCAGCTGGAGAAGGAGAAGCAGGCTCCCCGCTGAGCAGGGAGCCAGATATGGGGCTCTCGTGATCTGAGCCCAAGCCAGACTCTTAATGACTGAGCCCCCCAGGAGCCCCTCCCTTTTTTATTATTAAATAAAAATACAATTGATTTTTTAAAATATTGACCTTGCATCCCCAACTTCCAAATATTAACATAGAAGTTACAGTTTTTTAATATAGATGTTTTGGAATTTGCTAAGAAAACAATTATTTGAAATTAAATTACAGTTTTACTTCTTCCTTTCTAGTCTGCATACCTTCTGTTTGTTTGTTTGCCTTATCATAATGGCAAAGATCTCCAGATCAATGTTCGAAATATGTTTGAAAGGAAGCACCCTTCCTCTGTCATGATCTTTCATTCTGAAGAAATTCTTCTAGCATTTATTGTAGAGGAGGTCATATGGTAACAAATTTTCTTCATTTTTATTTTCCTGAATATGTTTTTAAATTTTTAATTTTTTTTTAAGATTTTATGTATTTATTTTACCAAGAGAGAGATCACAAGTAGGCAGAGAAGCAGGCAGAGAGAGAGGAGGAAGCAGGTTCCCTGCTGAGCAGAGAGCCGGATGCCTATCCCAGGACTCTGGGATCATGACCTGAGTTGAAGGCAGAGGCTTAACTCACTGAGCCACCCAGGCGCCCCTTAAATTATTCCTTAAAAATAATATTTGCTATACATAGATCTGCTGTACAGAGATCTGTTGGCAGAGTATATTTTTCCAAACTCTGTAAAATGTGTCATTATCTTTTTTGTGGTTTCTAATGAAAAAATATGTGACTTTCAAATAATCATTTCTGTATTATGTAATGTGTTACTTTTCTTTGACTACTTCAAAGAGTTTTTTTTTTATGTCTGGTATGCAGTTATTTCATTATGGTGTATCTATATGTGATTTTATTTGAATTTTATCATGTTTGGGGTTTGTTGAACTTCTTAAACTTGTGTATTTATGTTTTTCACAAAATATGGGTAGTTTTCAACCATTATTTCTCCAGTCATTTCTTATGCCCTATTCTTTTCCTCATCTTCATTGTAAAAGTACTATTTTTTCCCATAGTAATTAATAATAATCTTGTAGAGATATACTTTGAGATTATGTAAATATCTCATTTCTCCTCATACTTTTACCCATTAATCTTAGTATCTGTTAATGATTCTTGCTTACAACAGGTATTACTGAGGTATTAGCCAAGTGGTGTTAGCCAAATGGTGATTTTCTTTTTCCATTATTTTTCAATGTTCATTAACTGGTATTTTACTATAAAGAACTTTCTCTTTTTTCATCAGTAATTTATTTCTTAGTTACTTATGTATCAACATATATTCATGGATATTTATTTTGGTCTATATGTGTTAATCTATCACTAGCTCATATGAGGCCATTGGGAACAACTTCTAATTGGTTCCTGGATCATTTTGTCATGTAACTATCATTTTTTTTTTTACCTCTTCCTTTCTTTGAGCTATAAGAGAGTCAAGACTCATTTTGTTCTTTTTCTTCCCCAACAATGAAATCAGCTATTCATATGATGATTAAAAAATTAGGAGGGAAAAAATTTATAGTGAAACAAGAATTAAATGGTAAGAATTCTAAAGATGCATAACCTGTTTCAGACACTCAAGGAATCTTTTGGTCTTTCTTATCCATAAAATGATATCTGACTTATTTGTTCTCTACTGTGATTTAACTAACTATTATTATGAACAGTAAAGTTTCACATTTATTACATTTTTCAACATAATTACTATATCCAAGTCAATCTGAGAGTTTTCTAAATCCTTTTATGGCTTTTAACTCCCTCCCATAGAAGTCAAGTAAAAAAATAAATTTCAATTTGATGAACAAGTAGTTTCTTAATCTCTTTGAACCAAGGCAAAGAAGTGATTTGGGGTTGTAATTTCTCCTGAGAAAATAGGAATTCCATAGAGAAAATACGTTCAATGACCTTTTAGTAATGTGCTGCCATATCCTGCCAAAAACTCACATTTCTGTGAAATGTAAAACATTTCTCCACAACACAGAGTACCAATGCTGAATGATAGATTAAAATCGGAGTAGCAGACATTAAATAGTATTAAACCTGATAAGGGTTTATTCAAGTATAGAAATATAAATTATTTTACTCCTACATTCTTTTAGAAAATATTTACTATAGAGATAACTTTTACAAAGTTTTAAAAAGTATGTGAGCTCATTCAAACTTCACTCAATTTTGGAGAAACTTCAAGACAATTGTGTCTGATCAGTAGCTAGACATTACTACTTTTTCAAGAGTCTCTAAATTTGCTACTTTACCTTCTATTCACTGATAAATTTCAAATACGGTGACTTGATAAGTGCTGGTTTTATGTAGAATTGTTTTTTAAATATCAATTGACAACTACAATAAAATTCATTTTTTCCTCCTAACTTTGATCATTTATTGATAATGTGTTTATAAGTTCATTTTGTGTTCATTTGCCAGAAATTTCTATTATGCATTTATTAGCATCAAGAATACAGTAATATATAATGTAAAGGTGAATATTGATAATAATGTACATACTGAGAATTCAGAATTTAAAAGGAATCTGAATGGTCTAAATAACAGTCATTACAGTAAAATAAAAAGTGAGTTTAATGATAAATTGGCAAATACTTTATGTTGAATTTTCATGGTAATATATACTTTAAATATGTTCAGAGGACATTTCCTATAGGTAGATGCATAATGATATGGGGCCCAAAAATGTTAGGTAAGGAAACAAAAATATATTCATTATTTTTTTATCCAGTAGGCAAATATTTACTAAGAGATAATCACTCATATTTTATTATGGATCCACTGATGGAAAGACCAATGAGAGAAACAAACTTTCATTGTAAAACCAATTAAACTAGTAAATATAAAGAAACACACATGGTACCTATTACAATTCAGTAGATGGAAGATTTAGGGAGAGGTGCTCTTAGGAAGCTAATTATAAGAGCTGATGCCTTGTTTAAATATTTACATTCTAGACACTAATAAATGTCATGGGATAATAGATAAACATGGAAAAGATACTCAACATCATTAATCATTAGAAATGGAAATTAAAACAATGTCATACAACTATTAACATAAATATATTTAAGGGTCACCTGGGTGACTCAGTCAGTTAAACATCTGACTCTTGATATCAATTCAGGTTATGATCTCAGGATTATGAGATTGAGCTGGTGTCAGGCTCAGCACTGGGCATGGAGCCTGCTTAAGAGACTCTCACTCCCTCTTTTTCTGCCCGCCCCCACCTTTTCTCTTTCCCTCTCTCTAAAAAAAAAAAAAAAAAAAAAAAAAAAAAAAGAAAGTGTAAATATATTTAAAAAGCCTGACTATAACAAGTTGCCAATGATATGGGGGAACTAGTACGCTGCACACACTGGTGAAAATGTAAAATGGTACAGGCATTTTTAAAAACAGGCAATATTTTAAGAATAATCATATAGCTACCACACAACACATCCATTTTACCCATTTTACTCATTTGCATTTATCCAAGAAAAATGAAAGTATATTTTCATACAAAGACCTGTACATGGATATTTTAGCACATTTATTTGTAATGGTCCAAAAACTGGTTAAAGAAAATGTCTATCAGTAGGTGAGTGGATAAATTATTATATATCCATACAATGAGATTTACTCAACAATACAATGAACTATTGATAAGTGAAATGAAATTGATAAATTTAAAAATAATTTTGTGGAGTAAAAGAAGACCAAAAAAAAAAAAAAAAAGAACATTTGTGTGATTCCAGTCATAGAAAATTCTAAAAGTGCAAACTAACCTATTGTGACAGAAACTCGATCAGTTATTTCAAGAAAGATGAGGAGGTAGAGCATGGCAGAATTATCAAGAGGCACACAAAAATCTAATGGTAGAGATGGATCTGTTCATTCTCTTGATTACGGTGATGTTTTCCTGGGTGACTACATATGACACAAGTTACTGAATTATATATTTTAAATACTTCGAAGTTATTTGTATAATAATTATACCTGTATAAGGGTGATAAGAAAAATAAAACTAGACTCCTTCATCTATCTTACCTTGTTCTTAACACAGTCCTGGTTCACAGAAGTTGTTTATTAGTAGAAAATCTCATTTTATTTAAGTTACATTAAGTAATCACTGTTTTATAATAAAACTTCATAAGACAATAGAATAATGATTACCATCAGTTGGGGAGGAATAAATGAGGGTACAAAGGGTGGAAAAAATAAAAGAAACACTGTTATTAAGATTGGGATTTGAGTAAAGCAAGAACTAAAAATGAATTTATTATTTGAAAAATTGTGGTTTGGTGTTTTACATAATCCCAGGAGGAAAAGATGGAAAGAGGCATGGGTGAATGTTGGAACACAAACTGGATCCTCGCCAATGTGACTGGGGTCATGTGGAATCCTGTGAGAAAACTCCAGGAGATGGAGGGCAAGAGTCTTCCTGGGTGGACACCCAGAATAAACATGGGAGGATCCCTGGAGTGTTTTCATGTCCTCCTTTAGATAGATCTGATAAATGTGGAGAATCCTTAACTTGCTCTTATCATTTAGAGCTAAGAGATATTGTCTTGTTCCTTGTTGAATCCTTGTTCACTTGTCTCACTTGATTGCCTACACATAAATCACATCTCACATATAGCCCACGCCCTGCACATAAATCTATTTATGTTTGTAATTGGATCTTGTGGAAGGTAAAAAAGAACAGATTGTAAGAAATAAAGATGTCTACTTATCATCAGTCAGTAGTCCCCCCCCATCACTTCAGCTCTGATCACCAGGATCCCCACCTCGCAAAGGTGACAGGTGAAAGAGGGCTGAAGGTGACAAAAATTAATTGTTCATCATTAAGTCCCTAAGTTTCATCCCCCTATTAAATGAGATTAAATCTGGTGTTCTTAGAATTTTGTTCTCTTTTGTTTTGTTTTTCTTACTCTAAGATTATGTGATTGGTGACTTTTTTTTTTTTTTTTTTTGAGAGGTGAAGGGGCAGAGAGAGAGGTAGAGAGAGAATCTTAAGCAGGCTCCACCCCCATCACAGAACCCAATGCAGGGCTCTGTCTCATGATCCTGAGACCATGACCTGAACCAAAATCAAGAGTCTGACACTTAACCAACTAAACCACCCAGGTATCCCTGATCTGTGACTCTAGAATAGAACAGCTAATGGACAGGAGTTCATAAATAATTCCATAGCCCTTGACATAAACACTGTATTTATGTCCTGCTAATTCAATTGCATAACCCTTTATGAATACCATATTGAAGAAAAACTTACTGGCTCATTATAACGAATAAGTTTCTCTTAAAAATGTCCTACTAAAAATAAAATGTATGTTGTAAAAGAATGATAAATTTCAATTGCTCCAAATTGTGAATAGGAAATCTTTCATTGAGTATAATACTCTTAATTCATCAACTGAACTTGGTCATATTAAATATGTATTCACATCTGTAAAAGGAAAATAATTCATTTCAATTTATAATAAGTATCATAAAACATAAAGGATTCATTGTAATATCTTGAAGCAGATCACTATATTTATAATTTTCAGAATATTGCTGTTAAATGAAATGAAATATGAGTTTTGTACATTGAAAGAACAGATAGAAAACCTATTACATGTCTTTGTTTTTGTTCCACTAAAAATTTTATTATAAACAAAGAACAGTGTTATGAAATCATGTGTAAAAAGAAACAGGAATCAAAGTGCTAGAAAAGTCTCTAAAGCTTATATCTTATCTATGAAAACAATATTAGAATGATAACCTTTAACAATTTTATGTTGAATCATTTTGAAATATAGGTTTTTCCAGCTATCTAAGAGTAGAGTGTATGAAACATGTCATACACCAAATCACATAAAATAAAGAGCAATACAATTTCAAAAAAGTGATAATTCCCTTTGGAATTCTTTTGATTAGTGAAAAATAGCTACTAATGTAGGTCTTTTGTAAAAGCAAAGTGGTATAACACAAACTTTCAACAGTGAGGGAAACCTGTACCCAAGTTTAATTTAGAAAAATATTCATTACTCTTATTTTTGTTAAGATTTTATTTATTTATTTGAGAGAGCAAGAAAAGAGAGTACAAGCATGAGGAGCAGAGGGAGAAGCAGACTCCCCGCTGAGCAGGGAGCCCAATGTGGGTCTCAACCCCAGGACTCTGAGATCATGACCTGAGCTGAAGGCAGATGATTAACCAACTGAGCCACCCAGGTACCCCTCATTATTATTTTAAAAAAGGAAAAAAGTTTATCCAGAATTAGACTGCATTAAGCATCTAAAAAGTTATAATTGCATGCAGGCTGTGTACAGCTTGCACTTTGAAGAAATTTGTAAGAATTAAATGCTAGACTGTTCAACTACTTCCAAAAATCAATGTGGAAAGGGGTCACAGACAAGCACAGCAATTCTTGTGCATGGATGGACAATTATAAGCTAAAGGAAATGTTTAAATGTTTCATTCCCCTTAGGGAAATCTCTGCCTCAGAATTCTCACTACCTTTAAAAGAAAATCATTTCCTTTGAAAGAAAACACTTTCAAAGACTTCTCAGACTGTGAACTGGCATCAGAAGAAACAGGCTTCATTCTATGGCTATTTACATAACACTTACTACTTAATATGAAAATAAACATGGTAAACCATGAGGAGGGAAAGGAAGTGAAAGATAAGGATGAGACAATACAGAAAGGAAAAGCAAAATGGTATGTCAAAAAAAAAAAAGAATTTAGGATTGTAAAGAACTATTATCTCTTGCCTCAGACAAACATTTTTGAAATGTAAATGATTCAATAATGAATACTTTATTTTACAATATCCAACTCCCAGCTATCCCACACATAATTATACATTTCATAGATAAACCAGCCCTTAAGATTTTTATATCAATTAACAAAATGATGGAAAAAATAAATAAAATATTTTATATAAATTTTGCCAAACCTATTAGAACAATCTTTACCAAGAATTGACTAAATTAATCAACTAACCTTTAAATGCTTAGACATAAATTGTTATCATTCTGCTGTCAATAATAAATATCTCAAAATGTTTACCAAAGTTGGAGGAAGATTAGAATAGAAATTCAAATTAATCAATTCTATTTTATTTAGCATCTCTCTAAAATGGTTTAGAAGATGGAGGAGCATGACTTAAAATTGCACTTTCATCCAGGACCAGAAGAATCTATGGACAAAGAGAAAGCAGAGACTTCTGGGGAGGTGGCAGAGTAGGCCAGGAACCTAAATTCACCTTGTCCCACAGATACACTTAGATAATACCCATATCAGTGTAAATAACCCAGAAAATGACCCAAAGACTAGAAGAAAATACTCTTCACAGCTATATGTATAGAAGAGGACACACTGAAGAGGATAGAAGTGTGGAGACATGGTTGGGAGCCAAACTGACTAATGGGACAGTCTACAGGAGAGGAATTTCATGGGAGCAGAGAGAGGAAATGGACAGAACATACCAGGAACCCCAAGCACAAGGGACCCACACAGGGAAGACCAATATCCATAGCACTCAGTTTTGAAAACCACAGGGGCCTAATTCTCGAGTTCTTACAATCAGTGGGGCTTAACACCTGGAACTTTAAAAATTAGTGGGCTTGGTTCTGGCAGAGCCAGAGGGTGAAAGGTAACTAAATCTCTGCCTTTAAAGTGGCAGCACAACAAAGAGCCCTGCTGAGATATAGCACTGAGGGAGCCCTTTGAAAAATGCTTTTGGTATATGGGAGGGAGATTTGTTTATTAGTCATAGAGAGTGCACAGGAGGGGCAGAGATCTTTGGGAGACTTCTTCAAGAACTGAAGAGCTGATGGGCCATTTTCCTTCCCTACTCTCCAGCCTAGATACAGGGACAAATGCAAGAACCAGTTCAGTATGAACATTCTCTACCTAACTTGCTAACAGAACACCCCACTCCCTCATTCTTCTGTAAAATTTTCCCCTCTGACTGGCCCTCTGTAGGAGTTTATATGAAGTGGTGCCACAAGCATGGAATTATATAAGCAGTACCCAAAGAAGCCAAAACCATTTCAAAGTGACTCCAATCCCAAAGAAACAGGAAGATAACCACACATGCCAGTTCAACTATGGCCCTAGCAGTGGATTGGGGTAGACATCTGGTTGACTACAGGCCTCAGCCACCAATGAAAGCCTCCCAGGTGCAATACGGGGAGAGCACCTAGCAGTTCTGTGCAATCACAGCTTTGGCAAGTCCCTGGTCAGACCCAACACAAGCTCAAGTCACCCCAGATTGGCCCGTTAACAACACAAAAATCAAATCCTGCTAACAACAGGCAAAGATATTTATATAGATACCTGGACTGAAGGCAAACATAGATCAGCCACAACAGCAGGGCACATAGAACACACACTAGAGACATCACTGAAGTGTCAAGTTCTGGTAAACAGGAGACAATGACCTATAGGGCACCACAGGACTTCTTCTTCATAAGGCCACTATATGCAAGAGCAGGAGACATAGCTAACACATAGAAACAGACACAGAGTAGATAAAATGAGGAGAAAGAGAAATGTGTCTCAAATGAAAGAACAGGACAAAACCACAGCAAGAAAGCTAAATAAAATGAAAATAAGCATGTTTGATAGAGAATTTAAAGTTATGGTCGTAAAGATACTCTCTGGACTTAAAAAAAAGAGTGGAGGACCTCAGTGAGAGCTTCAACAAAGAGATAGAAAACATAAAAAAGAACCAATCAGCAACGAAGAACTCAAAACTGAAATTAAAAATACACTAGATAGAATAAATAGTAGAGTAGAGGAACTTGAAGAATAAATCAGTCATCTGGAGCTAAAGACTAATGGAAAGCAATCTAGCTGACAGGAGGAAGAAAAAGGACTAATCAACAATGAAAATAGATTAAGTGACACCAACAAGTATAACAACATTTGCATTATATGAATCCCAGAAAGAGAGAGAGAAAAGGGGGCAGAAAATTTATATGAAGAAATAGCTGAAAACTTCCTGAAATTGGGAAATGAAACAGACACCCAGATCCAGAAGGCACAGAAAACACCCAAGATCAATGTAAGGAGGTCCACACCAAGACACATAGTAATTAAAATAGCAAAATGTAGTGATAAAGAGAGAATTTTAAAAGGAGCAAAAGGAAAGCAAACAATTATGTATGAGGGAAACCCATAAGGCTAAGAGCTAATTTTCAACAGAAACTTTGTAGACCAGAAGAGAGTGGCATGATATATTTGAAGAGATGAAAGAAAAAAAATTTGAACCAAGAATCTAGCAAAACTATCTAGCAAAACTATCATTCAGACTAGAAGGAGAGATAGAGTTTTCCCGACAAATGAAAGTTAAAGGGATTCATCACCACTAAATCCTTACAAAAATTGCTAGAGGGGGTTCTTTCAGTGGAAAGATAAGTCTGTAAGTAGGAGTAAGAAAACTAGGAAGCACAAAAACAGTAAAATTAAGTATATCTATACAAATCAGTCAAGGGATTAATAAAATGACATAATGTATGATACTATATATCTAAAATGTGGGAAGTAGAGGAGTAAAAATTTAATGCTTTCAGAATGGGTTCAAAATTAAACAATCATCAACTTAATGTAGACTTATATGCAAAAGATGTTATATGTAAACCTAACGGTTAACTACAAATTAAAAACTGGTATTAGATATGTAAAAATTAAACAGCACAGATAGGAATCCAAATATATCCCTGAAGAAAGCTGACTAATCATCATAGAAGAGAGCAAGAGAAGAAACAGGGAAGAACTACAAAGCAACAATAAAACAAGAGACAAAATGGCAATAAATACATACCTGTTAGTAATAACCTTGAATGTAAGTGTTCTAAACACTACAGTCAGAAGATGAAGGATGATGAGATAGATAAAAAAGAAAGACCTTTCTATATTCTGCCTACAAGAGACTCATTTCAGACCTAAAAATTCATGCAGATTGAAAGTGAAGGGATGGAAAAGCATTTTTCATGCAAATGGAAATGAAAAGAAAACCAGACTAGCAATACTTATATTGGACAAAATAGACTTTAAAACAAAAACTGAGACAAAGAAGGATGCTATATAATCATAAAAGGAACAATCTAGCAAAAAGATAAAACAATTGTAAATATTTATGCACCAAACATGGCAGCACCCAAATATATAAAGCACATATAAACAAACAAAGGAAGTAACAGATAGTAAAGCAATAATAGAAGGGGACTTTAAAACCCCACTTACATCAGTGGACGGATCATTCAGACAGAAAGTCAACAAGAAAATAGTGGCTTTAAATGACAAACTGAACTAGAGAAAGCCAGCAGATACATTCAGAACATTCCTTCCTAAAGCAATAGAATACACATTCTTCTCAAGTACACATGAAACATTCTTCAAAGTAGAGCACATGTTAGGCAACAAAACAAGTCACAACAAGACAAACCATAAGAGACTCTTAATCTCGGGAAACAAACTGAGAGTTGCTGGGAGTGGGTGGGGAGGGATAAGGTGGCTGGGTTACAGATATTGGGGAGGGTATGTACTATGGTGAATGCGTGAATTGTGTAAGACTGATATTCACAGACCAGTAGCCCTAATGCAAATAATACATTATATGTTAATAAAAAAGAAAGAAAGAAAGAAAAAAGAAATGATTGAAGTCATATCATGCATCTTTTCCAACCACGATGCTATGAAACTAGAAATCAACCACAAGAAAACATCTGGAAGGAAATAAAGTATATGGGAGATTAATCAACATTCAACTAAACAATGAATGAGTCGACCTAGAAATCAAAGAGAAAATTAAAAAAAAAAATACATGGAGACATATGAAAATGAAAACCCAATGGTCCAAAGTCTTTAGGATACAACAAGGCCATCTAAGAGGATTATCAGCAATACAAGCCTACCTCAAGAAGCAAGAAAAATCTCCAATAAAAATTTAGCCTTACACCTAAAGGAACTGAAAAAAGAACAAACAAAACCTGAAACAAGTAGAAGGAAGGAAATCATAAAGATTAGAGCAGAACTTATATGGAAACAAGAAAAAGCAGTTGAACAGATTGATGAAACTAGGAGCTAGTTCTTTGAAAACATTGACAAAATTGACAAATCTTTAGCTAGACCCATCTAAATTAGAGAGAGGATTCAAATAAACAAAATAAGAAATGACAGGGAAAAAATAACAATTGACTCCTCAGAAATACAAAGATTTTTAAGAGAATATTATGAAAAAATATATGCCAACAAATTGGACAACGTAGAAGAAATGGATAAATACCTAGAAACATGTAACCCCCCAAAACTGAAGCAGGAAGAAATTGAAAATTTGAACAGACTGATTACCAGCATCAAAAAACTCCCCCCCAAAACCCCCAAAAGACCAGAACCAGACAGCTTTATGGGTAAATTTTACCAAGTATTTAAGGAAGAATTCATTACCATTTTTCTCAAACTTTTCAAAAAAATAGAAGAGGAAGGAAAGTTCCAAATTCATTCTATAAGGCCAGAAATACCCTGATACCGAAACCAGATAAAGGCACTAAAAAAAAAAAAAAAAAAACTATAGGCCAAAGTCTCTGATTGAACATAGATGCAAAACTCTTCAACAAAATATTAGCAAACAAATCGAAAAATAATAAATAAAAATTTATTCACCACAATCAAGTGGGATTTATTTCTAGGATGCAAGTGTGGTTCAATATTTGTAACTCAGTCAACATGATACATCATATCAAAAAGAGAAAGGATAAAAATCAGATGATCATTTCAATAAATGCAAAAAAAAATTGGACAAAGTATGACATCCATTCCTGATTTTTAAAAACTCCTCAACAAAGTAAGTTTAGGGGGAACATACCTCAACTTAATAAAGGCCATAAATGAAAAACAGTTAACATCACACTCAATGGTGAAAAACTGAGAGATTTTCCCCTAAGATTAAGAACAGGACAAGGATGTTCTCTCACCAATTTTAATCAACATAGCACTGGAAGTATGAGCTACAGCAATCAGAAAAGAAAAAAGAAATAAAAGGCATCCAAATGAGTAGGAACTACAACTTCCAGTATTTGTAGATGGCAGACACTCTATATAGAAAAACCCTGAAGACTCCACCAAAAAATTGCTAGAACTGATAAATGAACTCAGTAAAGTCACAGGTCACAATATAGAGAAATCTGTTTCATTTCTATGTAATAATAATGATGAAGCAGAAAGGAAATTTAAGAAAACAATCCCATATACAACTGCACCAAAAAGAATAAAATAACCTTGGAATAAACGGAACCAATGAAGTGAAAAACCTGTACTCTGTAAACTACAAAACATTGATGAAAAAAATTAAAGATAACACAAAGGGAATTGGATTGGAATCATGGATTGGAAGAACAAGTATTGTTAAAATAGCTGTACTGCCCAAAGCAATCTACAGATTTAATGCAATCTCTCTCAAAATACCAACATCATTTTTCACAGAAATAGAACAAATAATCATAAAAATTTTTATGGAACCACAAGAGATCCCAAATAGTCAAAGCAATTTGGAAAAAGAAGAAAAAAATTGGAGGTATCCTGGATTTAAAGATGCATTACAAATCTGCAATAATCAAAATTGGATGGTAATGGCACTAAAATACACACATAGAGGGGCGCCCGGGTGGCTCAGTAGGTTAAGCTGCTGCCTTCGGCTCGGGTCATGATTCCGGGTCGTGGGATCGAGCCCCGCATCCGGCTCTCTGCTCAGCGGGGAGCCTGCTTCCTCCTCTCTCTCTGCCTGCCTCTCTGCCTACTTGTGATCTCTGTCAAATAAAAAAAAAAAAATTAAAAAAAAATACACACATAGATCAAAGAACAGAATAGAGAGCCTCAAAATTTACCTGTGCTTATACTGTCAATTAATATAGGACAAAAGAGGCAAGAATACACAATGGGGCAAAGACAGAAGCAATTGTTGTTGGAAAGACTGGACAGCTACATACAAAAGAATGAAGCTGGCTGACCATTTTCTTACACCATAGACAAAAACAAAACAAAACAAAACAAAACAAAAAACCTCAAAATGGAATAAAGACCTAAATGTGACACTGATATCACAAAATTCGTAAAAGAGATCACAGGCAGTAATTTCTTTAACAACAGACATAAAAACATTTTTCTCCTGGCTCCTAAGGCAAAGGAAACAGAAGCAAAAATATCCTATTGGGATTACTCAAAATAAAAAGCTTCTGTGCAGCATGAATGGGAGAAAATATTTGCAAATAATATATTCAATAAGAAGTTAATATCTAAAATATATAAAGAACTTATACAACTCAACACCCAAACAACAAATAATCCAATTAAAAATGGGCAGAAAACATGAACAGACATTTCTCCAAAGAAGACATAGGAAAAGATGCTCAACATCACTTACCATCAGTGAAATGCAAATCAAAACCAACAATGAGATTCACCTCACATTGTCAGAATGGCTAAAATCTAAAACACAAAAAACAAGTGCTGACAAGGATGTAGCAAAAAAGGAACCCTCATGCACTGTTGGTGGGTGGAAATGAAAACTGGTTTAGCCACTGTGAAAAACATGGAGATTTCTCAAAAAATTAAAAAATAGGGGCACCTGAGTGGCTCAGTGGGTTAAGCCTCTGCCTTCGGCTCAGGTTGTGATCTCAGTGTCCTGGGATCAAGCCCAGTGTCAGGCTCTCCACTCTGCAGGGAGCCTGCTTCCTCCTCCCCCTCTGCCTGCCTCTCTGCCTACTTGTGATGTCTCTCTCTCAGTCAAATAAATTTAAAAAAATGTTTAAAAATAAATTTAAAAATAGAATTACCATGACCCAGTAGTACCATTACTGAGTCTTTATCAAAAAATATGGGAACACTAATTCAGAAAGATATATGTACACCTATGTTTATTGCAGCATTATTTACAGTAGCCAAAATATAGGAACAATCCAGGTGCCTATCAATAGATGAATGGATAAAGAAGTGGTATATGTATCTGGTGGAATATTACTCAGCCCTAAAGAAGAGTGGAATCTTACTATTTGCCACAATATAGATGGATCTGAAGATATAATGGTGAAATAAGTCAGTCAGAGAATTACAAATGCCATATGATTTAACTTACATGAGGAATTTAAGAAACAAAACAAATGAAAAAAAGAGACAAAGACTTAAATAAGGAGAACAAACTAGTAGTTACCAGAAGAGAGAGGAATGAATGAAATAGGTGAAGGAGATTAAGAGTACACTTATCACAATGAGCACTGAGTAATGTATAGAATTGTTGAATTACTATATTGTATACCTGAGATTAACATAACACCATGTTAATTATACAAGAGTTTTAAAAAAATAAATTTTTAAAAATAAAGGTAATATTTGAGCTAAAAAGTGTTTTTAAATTAAAAAATAAAATTGCACTTCCTTTTTTCCTGGATTTTTAGAATTAATACTATCCTTTTTCCTCCATGACTGGAGAAAATTATATTGTAGTGGTCTCAATAACAGTGTTCAATGTACATGTGCTCTTTTACTTAAAGAGTACTTTTACATAAGTAAAAGATATATATCCAGAATTATATTCTGGATTAGAATATGATTATATAGGGATGCCTGGGTGGCTCAGTTGGTTAAGCGGCTGCCTTCATCTCAGGTCATGATCCCAGCGTCCTGGGATCGAGTCCCACATTGGGCTCCTTGCTCGGCAGGGAGCCTGCTTCTCCCTTTGCCTCTGCCTGCCACTCTATCTGCCTGTGCTCACTCTTGCTCTCTCTCTCTGACAAATAAATAAATAAAATCTTAAAAAAAAAAAGAATATGATTATATAGTACAATTGTATCCATTACAAATGTGAGGGAGATTAACATTTAAAATATATGAAATTATTGATTAAGTTTCTGGAATTATGTTTTGTAGAATCCATTAGTCTAAATGAGAACCAAAATGGAAAAAAAAAAAAAAACCCTCTTGTGTTCTTTTATGATCATTAGGAGGTCATCATACTTTTCATAATCATTTCCACACATCACCCTACATATCCACCCCCATGCATTTTTGGATGACCTAACTTTCCAAACTCTAAGACCTCTTCTAGTTTTCTTCACACACCCTAGTGAAGTATCTCAACAGAGTGTCTACTCTTAACAAATTCCAGAGCATGTCCGTCATAGCCATTACAAAGTTTTCTTGAGTACCTACCCACTGTATAGAACTGATTTTTCCAGTAATTAAGGAATGAGCTAGAATTGGGTGAAAGAAAACAGCCCAGCATTATTAAAAAAAAAAAAATTGGTGAATACTTGTTTTCTCTATTCTTTTTCTAGAGCAATGCAGATGTTTATCCACAAGAAAGGCAATCTCCCCTCATTGAATCTGACATAGGAAAGAACCAGTTTTTTGAAGTTTCCTTCATATCCTGGTTTTCTATTTCTCCTGTGAAACATTTCCTAGGGACTTTGAAGTAGATCTCAGTTATGGTTGGTCCCACTAAGAGAGAAGATTTTTCTTTTACTTCTCAATTTATTACTTTATGTCATGACCATTCAAAATGTGGAATGACAATGCATCAGATGTATGTAACTGTGGTTCAAAATGAATGATACTGTGAGTGGAGGTGGCTAGAGATTCACATTGAAACATCCCTCTAATGTGGAAACCACACTTCAAATAGACATATTATATTCAATAGCTATTCTTATGACAAGGAGACACTGTCAGAATTTTTATTAAAACTAATGCTTCTTGGGATACTGGGGTGGCTCAATGGGTTAAGCCTCTACCTTCAGATCAGGTCATGATCTCAGGGTCCTAGGATTGAGCCCCGCATCGGGCTCTCTGCTCAGCAGGGACCCTGCTTCCCCTCTCTCTCTGCCTGCCTCTCTGCCTACTTGTGATCTCTCTGTCTAATAAATAAATAAAAATCTTAAAAAGATTTAATAAAAAAAACTAATGCTTCTCAAGACTTTATTATAACCATACAAAAAAAGAATTAGTGTTATCAGATATAAGATAACTATTCATGAATATATATTTGTTTTTATGACAGGAAAACAAAAGGAAAATAATTAGGTTACATAGATTTGTGGTAGATACAGTTGTTTTCTTAATATCACCTCATATTGTCAGAATAGATTTGAGGGTCTTTTATATGTGAAACACAATGTGAAAGTTGTTGATTTTATTCTTTAAAAATATTCTGTTATATTTCCCAAAGAACAAAAGCAATCTAGCAAGCACTCTTAAAAGAAACACAATACATAGCAAAATGCTTTAAGCAGAAGCTACTAGAGAAGAGCTTCTGTTCTCAAATAGCCATAGGGGTAACCAAAGTGCATCTCCTGTTGAGAACAGGCTGGGACTTTCGCCAAGAGTTTGATTAACAAAGCTTGGACTGCTGACCAATTACTCAGAGTCAAGTACACTTGCTAAACATGATATTAGTCTTTCAGGATCCAGACGGTGGCAATTTTTTGCATATATGATAGCATGTTAAGTTTATTAAGAATCGTAGAATTAACTGCGTAGTTATATATCACATGTGTATTAGTTTACTGGGGACACCTTAACAAAGTAATGCAAGATTTAACAAGGCCATCCTCCCTCTGAAGGAGTAGAGGAAGGATCTGTCCCAGACCTCTCTCCTAGTGTTTAGTGCCTCCATGGTATACTGTGTATATCTTCAGTCTTCATGTGGTATTCGTCTTGTGCACATGTCTATGTCCAAATTTTCCCTTTTTATATGTATACCACACATATTGGCACCCACCCAATTTCAGTTTGATCTCATCCCAACAAATTGTATCTGCAATTAACTTACTTTCAAAAAAGATTGCTTTCTGAGGTTACCAGAGGCTAGGACTTTAACAATGTGAATCTTTAGCAGGTTACAATTCAACCCACAACAACATATTAATGTTTCCTACAAGCAAAAGATTAATATATTTTCACACTCAGACTTTGGAATAGTATTTGTAAGTCTCACATTATTCATGCATAAATCAAAAATGAAACGTACTTGTTTGTCTCTAATAAAGTTCCATTTTGGGGGAAATAACCATGACTTGTAGAAGAGCAGTAAGAATGAGTTCAAAAACTACTTCTATAAGATTTTCAAGATTTCAAATCCAGTGCCTTTATCTATTAAGCAAAATTTGACCTTGACATGTGCTGTTACTGAAGATTGATGGAATATGTGTTTACTGGAAGAGTTATTTGATTTTTTTTTGAGGGCATACAGAGACCGAATCTGAAATTGGCTGAAAGCTAACGCTTTCAGAACAAAAGTGATATAATTAACTCATTTTCACTTTATCTGATGATTTCTTAACTGACAAAACCCTGTGAAACCACTTCTAACAGGAAGGGAAAAAAAAACACCCCTTTTTCTTTTATAAAAAGCGTTAGCAAACAATTGTGGCTAGGCTTTAAAGTTTACACCTGTGATGCATATTTTATACCCAGTCAACATCAAAGGGAAAATAAAGGGCTACTGATTTTCCATTTTATTGTACCTGTATATTTCTTCCTATGTCTTTAGTTTCAAAGGCTTAGAAAGCAAAGCCACTAGATCCTTAGATTAAGAAGGCAGACCTTTTAAAATATGTATGATCAGATTTTCAATAAACCTAAACTGCAATAGCCTCCCAATTCATTTTTTAAAGACTTTTATTTATTTATTCCTTTGAAAAAGAGAGAGAGAGCATGAGTGGGGGTAGGAGCAGAAGGGGAAAGAAAAGGGGAGGGAGAGCATCACAAGCAGACTCTGCACTGAGTATGGAGACCTCAGTGGGACTCCATCTCATGAACCAAAGCCCAGAGTCAGACGCTTAACTGAGTGAGCCACTCAGGTGCTCCTCAATTCATTTTAACACGAGAAATATTTGTGGATTGCTAACAATATGAAACACATTATAGCAAGCACTATGAAAAGTACAAAGGAGAGTAAGATATGGTCCCTTGCCCATGAAGATGCTATAGTTCATTTAGACAAATGGAAGTAGCCAAACTAGAAAACTAAAGACAAGAGATATCACTGTAGAATTAATTTTTAAGTACAATATTAATTGTACTTAAATTAATTTTTAAGTACAATTTTTATAACAGTAGCAATAATAGTATGCTTAACAATGATATGGTGCTTTTTGTATGCCAAGTGCTGTTCTAAATGCTTTATATATGCATATTTAATCTTAATAACAATATCATGATATAGATACTCTTATTATCCCTATTGTGGCAATGAAAAGAAATTGAGACAAAGTGAGATTATGTAAGTTGGTTTCTGAGACTGAACAGTTAATAAGAGTTGCAGCCGTGATTCAAACTTAGTGAGTTTGTCTGCAGAATCTTTCATCTTGTCCATTACCATGTGCTGTTTCTCTACTCTTCAAATCTCTGGTATCAGTTGACAAATTAGGGTATTTTCAGTCTGGACACTAATACAATGCACCCCAAACAATAGAAGTAATCAAAAACATAAAAATGAGGAAAGCTCCTTGTCACCAAACCAAAAACTGAGAAATGTCTTTCAAAGGTTATAAACTGGACCAGATTAGGAGAATATTTGAAAAAAGATCAGATGATATAGATATCGAATGGGGAGGCATTGCTAGTTCCCCCTTCTAGCAAATACCTCTCGGACCTAATTTAAGGGAAAGATTTCACAAAAGTAAGTGGAAAGTCCAAGGAATGATCCTTACTTGGAATAAGTCTAAGGGAAAGAATAGATCATGGAAGAAGAAAGGGCATCCTTGAATGACTCAATTCCAGCTACAGAATAGCTGAGTCATGGAGCTAAAGGAGAAATGCCATAGTAGCTATCTCTACTCCAGCAATGCATCCTTTTAATCTAGAAGAAAACTACCTGGAAAAGGTAGGGTCAAGGAATGAGGGCGGGAATGATCATCCACACAGTTGCTATTTACAGTGAAGTGAGCAGAAGTACAACAATCAGAATCTGGCACATGGGGATTCACCACTGATTTTTTTTTTTTTCTCTGATGGAGAAGATGACAATAATTAGGGGAGATTTGTTTAGAAATTATTTTACTCCAGACTTACAAATTAAAATTTCTGATTGCCTTGGCTTACTTCCACATCCCATTTCAGAAGTGAGTAATACACAGAAAAGAAGCAGCATGAGGCCTATCCCAAGATACTTGTTTTTTAAAATCAGGAAAAGAATATAATAAGCAAAAAACGACACCCCCCCCCAACCATCAATGCTATCAAATCTTTGTAAGAAACAGGAAGAACACTCCATATTTTGTGCTTTTAAAATATAATTACTACTACTATCAAATGGCCACACTATTCAGACCCAAAGGAAGAAGAAATCCCTACCAGATAGCCAATGATAAAAGAGACCCTTTTGACCAAGCTGATTAGTAAAAATATGGCTTGAATGAATTGTACACAGTCATCTGCCTAACTAATCAGGATGAATGCTGGCATCCGTTTATTTCTGGCAAGGTCAGAAGCCTCAAGTTCCCTGGACATCCATTTTCACTAGGATTTTTAATATCAATCACATGTCTCCATCTTTTAATCTGACCTACCCCTTCTAACTCTTCTTTTCCTTTTATTGTGCCCTCAGGTATTAATGTCTGAACTAGCAAACTCCTGCATATCAACAATCTTTTATTTGAACTTTTTCCAGTCCTTCCTATCCAGGCTGAAATGACTTTCCCCCTAGGGCACCACTTCCTGTTCTCAAAGGGAAGCTTTTTTATCTCTCACTTTCCAAATATGTTAGACTCTCTTTGTTTCTTCTCTGTATATCCCCCCAGTCTCCAACTAGAACATCAGGAATATGGGGCAGGAAAAAGTAAACATTTTTTTAACTGCAGTGATAAATGCAAGGTAAATAAAGATTAGTAAGGTAAACTTAAGTAACTGAAAGGAATGAATTAATTTGGTTAAACTGGCCATTTGAGAAGGCAACTTGAGAACTGGCCTGCTTTCCAGTTTTACTTACTTGGAGATCCCATTCTGAGCCTTCTCTTCTGTTTTCCCTCCTCTTCACAGATGAGTTCATTTATTCTCAATGATTTAAAATAGCTTTTCTGTGCTAAGAATTCAAATATGCATGTCTCAATCCCAAGTCAATCCCCTACAAACCAAATTCATATAACCCAAGTGCCTACTTAATATTTCTATCTCGGGTCCTTACACACATATATCCAAATCAAAACTTATTTTCTCCCTACCCACTACTCAAACCAAAGTTTCGCTCAGATGTTTCCTATTAATAAATGGTGTCACTGTTTACCTGGTTGCTCCAAACCAAGTCAAGGTTCACCTGTGATTCTTGCTATTCTCTCACGCACCTGTATTAATTGAATCTATCTGTCCGAGGTTCTATCTCCAACACATCTGAAATCTCTGTCTACTTTCAGGCAGCTCCCCTCCCACAGCCCATCATCTCTCACTTGGATTACTGCATTACTGAGTTAACCTCAGTTATGCCAAATAACCAAATAGTCTCCCTGTATCTACTTTCTTCAATTTGCTCAAACTGCAATAAATTTGCACATGAGCAAATCAGATTGCTACTTCCTTGCTTTGAAACCTCTAAAAATTTCCTATTGAATTTAAAGTTAAATCCATTCTCCCTACTAAACGGAGGGTGCTTTGAAGTAGGTGTCAGCAAACCATTCTCTGTATAGAGTGAAATAGTAAATAATTTAGGCTTTGCAACCCCTATGCCTGTGCCACTGTAACGCAAAAGCAACCGTAGGCAATATATGAACAAATGAGTGTGGTAGTGTTTCAATAAAATTGAAATATATGACACTGAAATTTGAATTTCACATAATTTTACATATTATTCTTTTGATTTTCTCCCAACCATTTAAAAAAAAATTAACTCACAGACATGTAAGTTAAGTACAAAATGAGGCAGTAGGTAGGATTTGGCCTGTGGGCCATAGTTTGCCAACCCATCCTAAATAACTACTCAAGATTACTGTCATCTCTTTGTACCTCTTTCCCCTAGATCACTGTGCCTAGCCATATAAGCCTTCTTTCTATTTTAAAATATTCCAATCTTCTCTTTATACAGACCCTGTGCATTTATTCTTATCTTGATTTAAAATATGGCTTCCCTTATGGTGTGAATTGTTTGGCTTATTACTTATTCTTTATCACTCTACAAAAATATGACTGCTTTGTAACTTTGGGGTTTTTTTTTCTTCTCTAAAGTACATTTTTATCCCACCCTAATATCCTTTTCTCATAGCACTTATCACTCCAAGAAATTACCTGCACAATGCCATGCATATAGTAGTTACTCAATAAAAGGATGGCAGAAATAAAATAATAATTCTTCATACTTACATATAAAACAATGGGAATGTGGAATATTTAAAAGACAGAAAGTAGCATACCATATTAAATATAAATAATATAGAATGGTCACCCTTAACATACACATTAACGAAGTCCATGCATTTCAAGGAAAAGAAAGGAATTTATAAGCATCCAGGTAATGGAAAAAGTCACATATAAAAGAGAAAGTAATAGTTCCAAGTTGGTCTCATAATTTATCGCAACTTATAGGATTAGAAAAATGTGTAATGATGTTAAATTCTTGGAGAAAGAAAGCTTAAATCAGGGCATTACTTCAAGAATATCAAAGACTAGGACAAGAATGGTAGTGTGAGGAGTTCCATAGAGACCATTCCCAGCTAGACCATAACTGGTAAAAGTTATTTTAAAAAATAAAGTCTCTGGAAATTTTTCTAAGGACAAATAGTTAATGAAGAAATACTTATTCAAGAAAAAGTCTAAATCTCAGTTAAGAACAGTAAGAGTCTACGGCATTTGAGCATTGACTCACTGTCTCCTCTCTACCCTCAACTCAGCATGGTAGAAACCACTCTGGCTCCTTCTTTGCCCAAGTTCCTATCAAGGACTACAGTATCTCTTCAGAAGGGGTAAACTGCTAGCATTTCACATCCACCAAGCTCCGTGTTGCAGAGGTTAAATTATAGGCAAATGTAACTGAATAGTTAGGGAGTCCCTTTTGCCACCCAGCCCCACTTGTAGGTTGAAGGCTGTGTTTCCGGTACAGCAGGTCAAAAACACTAAGACTCCAATTCCCCTCTTCAGCTTGCTTATAAAGCAGAGATTCAACTCTGAGAACAGAAAGTCAAAAACATCAGAGGCTACCATCCCAACTGAACAACCAACTCATGAAGCAAGAGAGTCACTTAAAGACAAGTAGACTAAACTATTACTCATTTTTTAGACTTATATCATTATAAATTTATAAATCAAAGATATGGCTCTCAGTTTATAAATCCTTAATCACACTTCCAAAGATATATAACTAAGAAAAGTTATTTGACTTTACTCCAAGTCTTATATTTAAAGAAGAAAATCTTTTTCAATAAAAACTATTATGGATTCTTAATTATGTCATTGTGCATTGCAGATATATCTGATATTCAAATGTGCTTTTTTTTCAAATCCATTTCTATGAATAAAATAAATGCCAACTGTTAGATAGGAAAATTTTAAGACTAGAGATACTTGAATTCAACAGACATAGATGTACAAATATGGCAGAGGCTCTCAGAAGTTTGGACATGGGTGTATGGAGTGATTTATAGCCAGATGACTATTTTCAAAGAGAAGTTCCTGTCTACTTTCAGTTACCTCACTTCATATGTATTGCTGAATTTGATTTGCTAATATTTCTTAAGGACTTTTATGTCTTGATATTAGCCTAGCATTTTTTTCCCATAATGTTTTTGTAAGATTTGATATCAGGTTTATGTTCACTTCCTAAAACATAGTAGAAAATGTTTGTTCCTCTAAAAGACTTTGTATAAGTTTGTTATTATGTCTTCCTTCAATGTTTGTTGGAATTAATCTATGACACCATCTGGACCTGGAATTATCTTTGGAGATTTTTGTTAACAAATGCAAATTACCTTGACTGATATAAGATTATTTTGATTTTTTATTTCATATGTGCCCATTTGTAAGTTATGTATTTCAGGGAATTTGTCCATTTCATCTAAGTTATTGGATTTACTGTTACAATGTCCACATTTAACCTATTATTATTCTGATATCAATAAAATCTATGCTGATAGTTGCTCTGTCATTTCAAATGTTGGTAGTCTTTCTCCTTTGCTTTTACTTCGACCCCATCTTTTTCTCTCTCTTTCCCTCTCTCTTCCTCATCCTCTCCCTCTTTCTTCAGTTTGAAAAACCCTATAAAAATGTCATCTTTCATAAAACTTTGGCTAATTTTCCAGAATCTTAATATTTAATTGTATCTCAGATCTCTCTGCATTGCCACTCATTTTCCTTACATTTAGATTTAATTTCTGGAGTGATTAGTCTCACCCAGTAGTATTCTTAAAAAATACTGAAGACCCCAAAAAGTTCTTGTTTCTTTGAGTTACATTTATTGACACTATATTATTAACTTAAACTGAGGTAATATTAAAGCACAAAATACCATTGACAACACATAACATTAACCATCTGAGTATATATGTCATCATAGGGTAATGTGGCCTCTGGAGAACTCCAGAGTAGCAACTCTTAAAAGAATAAAAGTGAAAAAAAAATAACATCTTAATATTACTGTGAAAATAGTTGTGATATTGTGAATCTTCTGAAAGGGTCTCAGGGACAAAAAAAAAAAAAAAAAAAGTTCTCAGACCATATTTTAACTACCATATAGGTAGGGCACAAAGGTTCTTTCAAAGTAGCTGCATATGAGAACCAGATTTTGTTATTTTGTCCAAATGGACATCCTCATCTTTAATCTGCACAGTGTTTTAATTTAAATTTGTATCTACAAAATACTTTGAGGTACTTGAAAGTTGACCTTTCATCAAGAGATGCACTAATCATTTGCCAATATCAGCTCCATTGTTTGTTTTTTATCACCGTTGTATATGTCTTGCCTCTTCAAATGTGTTCATTAGCTATGCAATAGAATCTCATATGTCCTTAATAAAAAGCTCTGTGTAATTCATACATATTCTAAAATTTAACAGTTTGTGGATTAATTTGTATTCTGGGCCATATTCTCTGGGGGCACCTAATAGTCATTATAGAAGCATATATTGGATTTTTCCATAAAGATGCATGAATTCTATAAAATTTTCTGAAAAAAAGCAGTGAAGTATAAAACAATGCTTTACAATATTGTTTTCTTTTCTTCTTGCCTATATTACTTTAGTAACACCATAAGCAGCCCTTATAATTTTGTGAAACAAACAATTCATGCTATATGTGGTTTGCTGATTTTTTAAGAAAATTGGTGGTATGATTTTCTACCAAATAATGCCAATACCTCTAATCAGACTACAAAAATAGATTTATGCCCTGGTAACAATGAGGATACCCAGTACCCAAATCTTGGTCTCCAATACTATTTCTTCAATAACAGGAAGCAGAGTTCCTTGCTAATTCTAGGGCTGGAGCTTAGAATATCCAAGATGAAGCTGGAGCATCTTATAGTACTAGGAAATAAGGACATGCTCAAAGATACATAAACATATACACAAATTGAGGTATGTCAAGGGACACACTGAAAAGAGCTCCCTTTGGCCAAAGCTAGAACAATTTGAGCAACAAAGTAATGAAATGTTAAATTATAACCCATGATATAATAGTAATATCAATGAATCTAAATTCATATAAATAAATGACTGAATAAATAAGTAAATGGATGAATATAGACAAGTCTTCCATGCAGAAGAATTCCAAATAATTTATGTAGACACCTGTGAAATGTAACTCTGTTCTCCTTAAGCGTGGGCTTCATACAGCGATTTCCTTCCATAACTGTGGAAATGGAGGAAAAGATTAACTTTAGAGTGGCAGAATCTAAAATCCAGTACCTTGACTAGGCTGCCAAGACTAGCAGTGATAAGTCATGTGCCATGTACATGACTTATGTACATGTACATGTACCATGTACCCTTGGAATAATGTGAGGAGAATGGTACTTTCCTGCTGTATTATTCCTCTGAAATCCATAAACTCTGTGGAACGATGAGAAAAACATCACACAAATTCAAATCAAAAAGCAGACTATCCAACATCAGACCAGTACTCCTCAAAACTTCAGGTCATCAAAAACAAGAATAGTCTGAGAAACTGTCATACTCTACAGAAACCGAAGGAGACAACATGACTATGTATAATGTGGTATCTTGCATGGGATCCTGAGGAAGGAAAAGAAAGGACATTAAGGGGAGGGGTGGAGAAACACCTAAGGAAATATGAATAAAGAACACTCTTGAGTTAATAATGTATCAATATTGGTTTCTTAGTTGGGACAAATGTATTGTGCTGATGTAAGTTGTTGTTGGTAGGAAACTGGGGGTAGGGTAATGAGAACTCTACCACTTTCATAACTTTTCTGTAAATCTAAAACAATCCTATAATATTCTGTCCCATTTCAATGTCATTTATGGCCTTTGTTATCAACTGATTACTTGTGTTTTTCTCTGTGGTTATCTATAAAATTAAATCCTATGCAAAGCACCTTGAACTCTTTAATAAAAAGACATTGAATATGTAATTCAAGGAAACATATGCAAAATTTTAATGTTATTTCCTCTGGAGAAGAATTATACATAGAGCACTTTTTAAAGGTTACTTAGTATAGTTGAGAGTTTATAACTTTATTTCTTTTCTCTTGGATGTAATGTTTAATTCCCAGACTTTTAAAACTTCTCTGTGCCATAGTCTTACTTGTGTATATGCAAAGCAACACATGCAGGTTATTGTGAGGTGGGTGGAAACAAGTCCCCTTCTACTCATTATTTTCAAAAGCAAAGCACAAACAAGGTATTTGGCTAAGCCCCAGTTCTTGTTTTCCATTTCTGTTTCACCTTAGTTTTATTCATGAGTTGCCAGGCTTTAATTTTTTTTTTTTATTTCAAAGTGAATTCTGCTTTTTATTCATTCTTAGGATTCAAAGAGTACAAACATTAACAATATCTGTATATCGCAAATGAGGCTTTATGATGAGGAACAAATCTTTTCAGCTAGGAACATTTTAAATTTGAGTGAACTCTGACAAGCAGCCAAAATGTGTTTACAAAAGTTTCCACTGGAGGAGCTCTCACATTGAGAGCAATGGCTAAAAACAGCATCATCACAATAATAACTTCCTCATAGAATTCTTTTGAAAGTTAAATGTGATCATTTTCATAATGTGTCTAAAATTGTGAGGGAACATAGATGTTAGCTAATATCATCATTAGGATGTTCTAGTAAAAATATTATTACTTCCCCTATGTATACATACATACACATGTGCATATACATGTACACATATACATGCATATATATCGTATATATACACATGTATTATGTGCATACACACATGTGTGCATATATACTGTATATACCCATGACATATATACAAATATACATGTGTACATATGTATATATAGTCATATGCATGCATATGCATGTATAGTTACATACATTCCTTTATGTATACATATTTATATAAATTATACATACCAACTAGTCCATGGCAGAGTCCTTCAAAAATAGAAAGAAACTGTACCCCATATGATTTATAGATTTAGTAGTTGAGAAAGTAGTCCTCTAATCAATGGATTTTAAATTATGTTAATGAATGCTGAACAAGTTGTCTTTTGTTTTGTTTTTTGTTTTTTTTTCCCAGAAGAGTAAAAACAAAATAAAACAAAACATTTATTTTGGAAAATGAACTAATTCCTTATTAGTATTTACTCATTCTTTTAATTAGGTCAATTATTATTTGCCTACCATGTATCTGATATTATTTCAGAAATTGGGTTTTGTCCTGATAATTTAAAGTCTAAAAAGGCAAATGTTGATCTTTTCTTTGATTTATTGTCTAGCCAGTACCAAATAACATGAAACTTAATTTTAGATGACTATGTAAGTGGGTGAATATTTGGATCTGGAATTAGGAAGAGAATAAAATATAACTGTACACTGAATTGGAATATAACTCGGCAGATGAATTGGTAATAGTCACTAAGGCAGTAGATATAAATATCTAAGAAAATAATAATTGAAAAAAAAAAGTTTAGGGTAAAGCCCTCAGAAACTTCAATATGTAGTGATTGTATAGAAGAAGGAAAAGGAGCAGCCAAAAGAAGTTATGGTGAAACCAAGAGAATGCAGGGTGATGGAAGTGAAAGAAGGAGCTTGTTTCAAAGAGAAAGTGATCAAATGTGTTCAGTGAAGATGAGAATTAAAGTAGCTGAGAGCTAAATAAATAAATAAGTCCACTGGAGTCCTTAGAGACCCCTAAGAGAATAGAATTAGTGAAATCATAGAGTAGATTCCAGCTTAGGCTTAATGAGTGAAAGGGGTAAGGAAATGGAGCCCATGAATGTAGGTTTCTACCCCTCCAATGAATTTGGTTAAAAAAGTGTCCACACTGCTTTTTTATTTTAAGGTCAGGGCAATCTCACATATGTTTAATATCTTATAAAATATAGGAGAGGCACTTAATCAATAGTACGGATTTCTGAGAATTTAGCACGTGGCATTTAAAATAAAATTCATCTAAACTCAGCAATGTAGTTCTATATTTTAACATGAGACAAGATTAAAAAAATGCTCCAGAGGTAGAGAGATTTGGAAATTTGATGATGGGAAATTGATGGACTAATTGGTTTCTATTTTATCTCCTAAGTAGAAACATAATCATATTTTGAAAAGCCCAGAAAGGGGCTAAGGCAGTCTGAAGTTAGAAGGAAGATTGAACCTAGACACAGAATGAAGTATGAGAATGACCTGTATAGAGAAATCTAACAGAAATGAAAATCATTACAATGGCTCAATTGAAGTCAGTCATGAGAGTCAGTATAATCTTCTTGGTTGTATCATTTTCCCCACTAGTCCCTGATTACAGGAAATGAAAAGGCAGAGTAGTTTCCAAGCTGAAATGAAGTTCTGTCAGATAAATATTATAGAAGGACAAAGGTGCAAAGTAATTAAAAAGAATATCAAAAGATTGGTAAGGAATCACCTATCCAACAAAAATTTTTGAGTGGCTACCATCACCATATTAGGCACTATGTATACAGAGGAGAATTAAACAAGGTTCCTGCCCTTAGCTATGTCACATTCAAATTTATTACACAGGTAGTAATAGAGTCAATTATAACACTAATGACTAAGTGCTTTCATAAAAATATTCATCAAGTACATTGCCGGCCCAGAAGAGGTTTTCCTAACCATGTGGTGGTGAGGTGTTGATGGAGGTCTTCTGTGGAGTTAGCCAAACTGTGATGTTAAGTCCTCCAGACTGCAAAATCTGCCCAAGACTCCTGATCCTAACAGCAAAGAGGTGGGGGTACCAACTACAAAGTTAGAGAGAAGAGCCCACACAAAACCACTCTCATTTCTGACACCAGTTGCAAGTTTGGGAATTTTCCAAAACCACCATTGATAATTCACTAAAAAAACTCATAGAATTTATAAAAACTTGTTGTACTCATGGTTACATTTATTAAAGGGAGAGGATAGATTAAAATCAGCCAAGGGAAGTGATGCATAGAGTCAATTCTGGGAAGATTTCAAAAGTGAGGCCTCTTTTGCCCTAAGGATTGTTATACACCTGGCATTGATGTGTAACAATATCCATGGTATATTGCCAACTCAGGAAGTTCATCAAGCTTTGGTATCCAGAGCTGTTGTGGAGACTTTATTACATTGTCAAGATTCATTGGTTGAACTCAGTCTCTAGGTCAATGGATACCCTGTGATCAAAAGTCTCCACCCTAAATCACATGCTGAAGCTCTCTGGCATGGTCAGCTGATACCCCAAGACTACCAAGTATGGCTGGTCTCACCTTGACTGACGTCATTAGCATAAACTCTCAGATATAGTCCCAGGGACCCACTATGAATAACAAAGACATTTCTAACACTAGGAAAATTTAAAGATTACCTTTCAGGAACTAGGCACAAAGACCAGTTCTATCTCTTTGGGCAAGGCCAAATTCCTTATTACACAGGTCTGGAGCATAAATTCTACCAGCACCCCCCCTCCAGAGTTTGTCCCACCTAGAAACAAGGTAACTGGCTTTCCACAGCAATCAACCATTGACTATGAATGATGTGAAGATCCCAGGCACCTCCAGCTCCCAATTGCCCCAGAGCAGAGTTTTGAAGAAAGCTGCAAGTGCAAACAAAAGCAGAATGCACAAAAACTGTAAGATTTGCACAAAGAACCAGAAATCTAGATGAAACAATAAGTATCTATTATAGGAATCCATCATGAAAATATGGATGTTCTAATTGAGTCTTGAAGAAAAATGAAGAGCAGAAGGGGAGAACTATTATTGCTCAATTAAGAACAAACATCAAAGAAAGAAAGAAAAGAAAAGAAACATCACTGAAGCATGACCAGCATAGAGACTTCCAAATATTTCAGTACAGGTGAAAGTTAATATGTAAGGCAAAGAATAACAAAAATGAATTCTTCATACATGAGTAAAGGTCAAATCTCTTTAAGTCTTGCAGATCTTTGGAAGGAATCTAGATATAATGCTACTGAAGCTGGAAGAGTCATTAAAGAATATATGAAGGAAGAAATTACTAAACAATGATTTTAGATATGTTTGATTGCTCAAAACAGCATGTGACTTTTAAGTACAACTTTTTTGATTTGCCAGCATAATTTTAAAGAAGAACAGTTGTGAATGACCAATCTGGCTTTAACAGCTAATTGCAGTGAAATAAAACATTGGTTGGGTTTGCAGCAACAAAATAAGAACTATTCTATATGTCTTATTCATTAAGAAAAATGTATTATCTCTGGTAAGAGAATCTTTGAGGTAAGATGACTCCACTGTGGTTTATTTTGCTCTAGTTCAATTCTGCTTAACCAGTTTGCCAGAAGCCAATTTTCCAGATTTATAACCTTTACAATTATTAGTAAAATTTGAGGTTTTAGAAGATGAGAGATTTAGCTGCAATTAAAAACTGTACCATTTTGTCTTTTATTGTCTCCAATATGCATTTTTCCTTAGGTCAGCATCAGTCACTTGTGAATAGAGTCACAATGGAATAGTTAACAATATGTATTTTCTTCATATGGTAAATAAAATCTAAGTAATTTATTATTTCTAATAATTTGCATAAGCAAGCATTTGACTTATCTCAATATGAATTTAGAAGAAACAAGATCCTTATCCTCTTGTTTTGCTTGTTCACTTTCCCCACTCAATATATTTTTTTATTTTTATTTTTTTTAAAGATTTTATTTATTTATGTGACAGAGAGAGATCAAAAGTAGGCAGAGAGGCAGACAGAGAGAGAGGGGTAAGTAGTCTCCCTGCTGAGCAGAGAGCCCAATGCTGGGCTCGATCCCAGCACCCTGAGACATGACCTAAGCCGAAGGCAGAGGCCTAACCCACTGAGCCCCCCAGGTGCCCCTCAACATATTTTTTTAGAAGAGGGACTAAACTGAGGGAGATTGGTGAATATACAATTTCAAAATATTTTTTAAAGTTTTTGGCAATGTCTTCCCCTATGTGCAATATTTTAGTCTGTCTCATTCTAATTTAACACTGGAAACCTGAAATATGTTTATGATTTTGGAAAAAGAATGGGAGAACAGGCTGCAATATAGGTGTATTATAAGAATTTTAAGATAACACATATATGTAATTTTAATCACTTTTAAATCTAAAGATTTACAAATTTATAAATTTTTTAGTTGTTTTCAATGCAAAACCAATTGGGAGTCTGAGTATCATTCACACAAGAAGTAACAAGGGCCTGAATGAAGGCAGCAGCTGTGAATTTGAAGAGGGAATGGGTATGAAAGAGATCTAGGAATTAGAATCAACAAGAGGAGTTGGTGGAAGGTTATATGGGTTTCTGGATTGTGTTTCTTGCTGGATGCAGTTTCATTCATAGAATAAAGGATATAAAAAGTATGAGAGGAAGAGAAGCATTTATGTGTATGGAATATAATGAGATAATTTTGGTTGCTGAGTTTGAGAGACTCATTCACTCAGCAAATATTTATTCAAAACCTGCTTTCTGTCAGGCACTGTGGCATTGTGGGGGAATAGATCAATAAAAAATATCAATGGCACTTCTATGCCTTATGAGAAATACATGAGCTCTCTCAATGTGGATGTCTATTATACAGTTGTATAAAGAAGCCTGGACCCTAGAACATAGAAAACAGATTAGGCTGGAAATAGCAAATTAGGAGGTATTTTTGTATAGTTAAGAATAATCAAAGAGAATGAAAGGCTCAAAAGATCAAACCTTGAGAGGGTACCAATATAGAAAAGAGCTATACAAAAGAACTTAAAAACCCAGAGATGTGATGAAGTGAGTTATTTAAAATCATAAGCTAAATTTTTATTCTAACAACAATTCACGACAATACAAATCCAAATAAGTATGCTTTATATATTTTGTTTTCTTTAATGAACTTCAGATGCACTAGGAATTGATAAAACACAATTGCAGATTTATGACACATTCTCATAACTGATCCATTTACATTTGGTTGCTTATTTGTTTATTTGTTGGTTGATTTAAAAAACAATCTAATGCACAAAATTGAAAACCTAGTGGTAATCTCCATCTTATTATATGGTCCCTTCATCCCCTATCTGTCTTCTCCTACCTAGGGTAAGCATTATTTTGAGGTCTGTATTCATCATTGTATATATATATGCATGCCTGGAAAGTATAGGTATATTGTCAGAATTTTAAAAGAACATATATGCATAATTTTAATTACTATTAAATATAGAAATTTATAAATTTATAAATTTTTAGCTGTTTTAAATGTATAAAAAGGTTATATTTTATATGATCTTCGAGGAACTTTTTTGAAAATCAAGTATCACTGATTCATCAATATTGTTGAGTTTGCTGTAATTTATATGTTTGAAGAACTGTGTATTTTATTATAGGAACAGTCCATTCATTAATTCATTACATTCATGGACATTTTGGTGGTTTCAAGGTTTTGGCATTTTTAAGTTTTGCTGCCATGACTTTCTTGTCTATGTCCCTTTATTCGTCTAGCTGGACCTGAGTCAGAATTTCTAATGTGTACATTAAAATACCACAGCATGGGCACCTGGGTGGCTCAGTGCGTTAAAGCCTCTGCCTTCCGCTTGGGTCGTAATCCCAGGGTCCTGGGATTGAGTCCTGCATCGGGCTCTCTGCTTGGCAGGGGGCCTGCTTCTCCATCTCTCTCTACCTGCCTCTCTGCCTACTTGTGATCTCCGTCTGTCAAATAAATAAATACAATCTTTAAAAAATAAAATAAAGTACCACTGCATGATCAGAGCATGTGATCCCAGGACACTGGGATCATAAACTGACCTGAAAGCAGACACTTAACTGACTGAGCCACCCTGGTGCCCGAGATTATTTTGATGAACAAAAGTTATCAGTGTCAATGTAGACAAATAAATCTTATTTTAGTCAGTACATTATGCATTTTCTTTATGAAAACTTTCCTTACCCCAAGATTTAAAAATTTTTTACCTTTATTATCTAATAAGAGTTTTGATTTTTTTCTTTAACATTTAAATTGTTAATCCATCTGAAGTTTGTATTTGGTGTGGGATAGAAATACAGATCTAGTCTTTTGCATTTGCATAACTATTCTATCTCCATTTATTGAACAGTTCCTCCTTTACCCCTAATTTGACATGCTAGTCTGTTTCATATTAAAGTTGCATTGGTCTGTTTCTGGGCTATTATATTTCACTGGGCAATTTTACTAATGCTGCACAAATACCACAGTCATAGTTTTTACAGGCTCATAACCGATCCCAGAATCCAAGAGGACAAATACCCTACCCTTCCTAAGTGTCCTGGATTTTCCTGGAACTTTTGTTTTTTGAAATGTTTTCATTATTTTGCTGCATAACAAACTACTCCAAAAACTAGAAGCTTAAAACCAAAAAAGAAAACATTTATTTTGCTCATGAACTTACAAATTGGCAAGATGGTAGAGTGACAGCTTTTTTCCACTTATCCATTGTCCAAATGAATCTGGAATCATCTGAAGACTTGTTCACTCAACATGTCTTGCAGATTGGTATTAACTGTTGGCTGGGACTTTAACTAGGGTTGTCCACCAGTATACCTATACATAGCCTCTCCATGTGGCCATAGCTTCCTTGTAACACAGTGGAAATATACCAGAGAAAAGTGTCCTAACACAGAGAGAGAGAGTGAGAGGAAGAGCAAGAGAGAGAGGAGCTAGAGTGAAGCTATATTGTCCTTTAACAGTCTTAGAAAATAGGCACCATCGCTTTTGCTGCATTCTATTTGTGAAGCCAATCATAAAGATCTACCATTTTTTAAAGAGAGAGGAAATAAACTCCACGATTTGATAAAGGAGTGGAAGGTTCTGAAAAGCATAAGGGACCAGAAGTACTACAATGTCATTTTTGGAAAATATAATCTTCCACAAAGATTTTACATAAAACCTAGATTTGATTTGGATTTTCTATGTATCCAAGTAACAATTTGTTGAAGAAAAAAAGAAAAACAAAACAGTTTTAATCCTACCAGTTAAATGTCATCATCAGTTGGAGCAAGCAAAAATATTTAAAGGGCCCAGATCCTTCCTCACAGATTAGTCTAAAAGGATTACTTTGGAGCTTAGAGGCAATAAATAGTTAACCAATATTTGAAACTTTGATATTTTGGGATAACACTACAATGAATATGTTGTAAAGTTGTTTGCGGAGATTTGCTTTCATTTCTGGTGGATAAACGTCCAAAAATAGAATTGCTAGATCATAGAGTAGATATAGGCTTAAATTTATGAAAGACTACCAAAAAGATGTCAACATTTTAGAATCAGCTTGTCAATTTCAACAAATATGCCAACAAAGATTTTAATCAGGATTATGTTGAGAATTGACAATATTAAGAGAATTGACATCTTTAATACTATTGAATCATCTAATCTGTGAATATATCTATTTATTAAGATCTTCTTTAACATCTCCAATAATGTTTTATATTTTTCAAGGTAAAGTCTTGCACACAATTTGTTGATTTAGTTTTAATTATTTTATGTTTGAAATGCTATTGTAAATGGTAATTTAAAAGATTTCTTTTCTAATTGCTTGTTGCTAATATATAGAAATGTACTGATTTTTCTCTATTGACCTTGTATACTCAGACCATGATATATCCACTTATTAGTTCTAATGATTTGAGGGGTAGAGTCCTTGGAGTTTTCTGATTACACAATCATATTTTTCATAAAAAAACAGTTTTATCTTTTTCTTTCTAAACTTTGTTTGTTATGTCTCTAACTTGCCTTTTTGCAAACACTAAAATTCCAGTACAAGGTGGAATAGAAGTGGTATATGCAGAATTTCCCCCCTCCTTTCCAATCTTGGTGGGAGGAAAACCATTCAATATTTCATTGGTAAGTATAATACAAGGTCAGATTTTTATATTATAGCTATGTTGTCCTCACAAAATGAATTGAAAAGACTTTCTTCTCTGTTTTCTAACAGTTAAAGATTAGTACAATTTCTAAAATGTATGGTAGACTTACTAGTAAAGTTATCTGAGCATGGATTCTTTTGTGGAAAAAAATGTTTAAATACAAATTCATTTGTAAAATTGGTACAAGTCTACTAATATTTTCTATTTCTTTTTGTCATAAATTGCATGTCTGTGGGAGGAAATTATCAAACGGTCATGAATGTTGGTTGACAGGAAGCTAACCCCAGGCACTCAGAGGCTCTTCTCCCTCTCCCCAGTCCTTGGAACGCATCATCTGCCCACTATTCCTACAGAGAGAGGCACTTTGCAGAAGAGCAATGTGTTGTTGAGACTCTCTAGGCAGTATACATAACTGAATCCAGGTAAAGCCTCTATATAAACATTTAAGATTCTGGCAGGTGGGTGACAAGATCCACTTATCTTGTGGCCACCAAAGACGAAAATTTTAAGTAAATTCCTTTGCTTATTAGACCCCCCACCTATCTGGAGTGGCCTACCTCTTTCCTCACTCTCTCCTTGCCCTCTCTATATTGAGAACAGTTTCAGGTTTCACCCAGGGAACACCTGAGGTTTTGAATCAACAACATTTCAACTATTATACTTTTCATATATAACATTTCCATTTTATTTATGGTATCTTACTCGTGTTTTATATTGGTAATATATTCCCTTATATCTTTTGGGTTGTTTTTAAAGTTAATTTTAAATTCTTAAAGTTTAAATTTATGCTTTACTATTTATACTTCTGATAGAACCTATACATTTTTTGTCTGTTGTTTTGATAAAATTTGCTCTTCAAATGTCTTGTTTATTTGACCTATGAACTTATTTTTCTTCTGGAGATATCAGCTATTCTGATAGGACTGTGGAATAGTGAAAGCTGGTGCAAATTAGCCCCAAAGAGCTTGAAGGATGGGCAATAGATGTCTCATATGTTCAAGTGTCCTGGGCTCCAGAAACCACAGTCATTTTTTACCTTACCAAACAAATCTATGTCAGGGCTTCATTCTTTCTAACATCACCTCTGTAATACCTCTTCACCTCTTCAGCCCACCATTAGAAGAAAACAGTCCTAGATATTAATTCACTAGCCCTGGATGGTTGGAAGGCAAGAAGGGGAAAACAACCACCCAAGTTAAGGTAGTAACCTTCTGTTTTCCCCAAGTCCTTGAAAGCACAGAATTTCTGCACTGTTCTAAATTTGTTCCTGAGGACATTTGAGCAAGAGTTTTGAGTAACTCCCATCAGGCAAGACAATGGCTGGGGAAAAGCATGACTTGAAGTTCAGAAGTCTTCCTACTTTATCCTCATATATCCATGTTGGGCTTCCTCCTCCCTCAGGTCAAGGCCACTATTCATAAACAAGTTCAAAGACCTGCCATCCAAGAATTTCTCAACTTTCTATACTGGTTTTCAACTATTTTTTTAAGATGGGACTTTGGCCATAGAAGTAGTTAAGACATAAACTTCATTAGGCTAAAATTTCTAATTTGAATTTAAATACTGAAATCATTAAGTAAATTCATTTTTTGTCTGTATTTTTATGTATTTTTAAGTTTTTATTTTAATTCCAGTTAGTTAATATATACTGTTATATTAGTTTCAAGTGTATAATACAGTGATTCAATAATTCCACACATCACTCAGTGGTCATCTCAAGAAGTGCACTCCTCCATCCCCATCACCTATTTCACCAATTCCCCCATCCTCCTCCTCTCTGGCAACCATCAGTTTATTCCCTTTAATTAATAATCTGCTCCTTTACTTCTCTCTCTCTCTCTGTTTTCTCTTAGCTCATTTGTTTTGTTTCTTTCTTTTTTTTTTTAAAGATTTTTACTTATTTTATTTGACAGAGAGATCACAAGTAGGCAGAGAGGCAGGCAGAGAGAGAGGGAAGCGGACTCCCCACAGAGCAGAGAGCCCAATGCGGGGCTCGATCCGAAGACCCTGGGATCACGACCTGAGCCGAAGGCAGAGGCTTTAACCCACTGAGCCACCCAGGTGCCCCTGTTTTGTTTCTTAAATTCTACATATAAGTGAAATCATATGGTATTTGTCTTTCTCTGACTGACTTATTTCAGTTAGCATTATACTCTCTAGCTCTGTCTATAAATAAATTCTTATTTTGGGTTCATATACATTTGATCTTACACACTAGAGATAATCAAACACCATTGATATCTGAATTTCACAACTTAAACAAATAATCTAATATTAAAAATGTTAAATTTTGTCAGCTAAAATTGTCAGAATAATATGGAAATTAAAATTATTTTTTGTCAGCTAAAATTGTCAGAATAATATGGAAATTAAAATTATTTTGTGCATTATGATATTTCATTGGCTTTAAATCCATTCTCTTTTTTTTTTCCCCATGGAAACATCTTCAGAGATTTCCTACTCAAATTTGGAATAGAAGTGAGTTGTGATATCAAAAGCATTTTACATGAACATTTTTTGTGATATTTAAAAAAGCAGTACACAAAAAGAAAGTTCAGAGACCGTGTTAGCCAATTAGTTAACCACCACATAAGTTAGAGAATAAAGCAGGGATTTGGCAGTTATACTGGTATAAAATGATTTTAAAATAATCACAAATGCTTTAACACCAATTGCCAATCCTTATCTGAGTTAATATGTACCTAAAATGGGACTTGATAGGTCATAAAATATGAGAATGCACAGATTTAATATCTTGCCTTTACTTTTTTATAAGTTTGGTTATGCATTTAACATTGTCTGGAGTATTTCTAGGTAGTGGTGTGGGTGTGTTTTCAAGCCCTCCATACCATCCTGCCAAATCAGTGGAATTAGAATTTTTCAAATTTAGAAATTATACCTTTTAATTTAGAAAGTTTTCTCTGATTCCTTTGAAATTCTCATTATTTAAATGATTTTTTACCCTTTTATTGGTTTTACTGCTAGAAGCCATAATTCTAATTATTCATCTTGATGTTCCTCCTCCAGTTTATTGACTTTCCTGAAATATACTCTAATTCATTGTTAGCCATCCATTGATTCTATAATGTTAGGTCCGTTTTCAAAGGAACAAGACTGAGACAAAGTGAAAGTTATGTAAAGCCTTATTCTATGCCAAGCATTAGAAGTTAGACTGACCGGCCAGGGGAATGAGGCTGAGACAGAGTGAAAGTTATGTAAAGTTTTATTCTATGCCAAGCATTAGAAGTCAGACTAACTGGCCAGAGCCACCTCCGAAGAGAGCAACCCCTCTTTGGTCTTACAGGCTAGTTTTATGGGGCACAACTGCAGACCTCTACATATGTGGCTTTGGCTGATTGGATGTCTTTTACCTGTCTGGCCTTATTTTAGGTGTGTGTTTTAGCAACAGTTACCCGGAACCAATATCACTAACTGCTAAAGCATTTATTAAACAACAAAATGGCTACCTAGGCAACATGGTAACAACAAAATGGCTATTTAGGCAATGAAATGGCTATCTAGGCAACATGGAGTCACTCTGGCTAAGCAGGCCCAGGCAGGCCCTAGGGGTTTAACAAGTTTTAACGTGGAATTGGCCCCAACAATAACATCATTAAAAGTCAGGTGTTCTTGACAGAGCCAACTCATAACATTCTGTGTGATAAGGTAGATTTTAATCATTTGGATCTGTAGCAAATTGAGGTAGTTCTTCCCAGCCACATGTATCAGAAGCAGTTCCTTCCAAGGCAATCCCCCCATAGGCCTAACAGAAATCTCTGGTTGTAGTGGGAAGAAACTACACCTGAATGAGCATCCTTTCTCTTCACATTTGTGTTGGCCCATGTCCAAAAATACAAGAATGGTATTTTTTCTCCTAAAAATCCTAAAGTTTTCAGATGAATATGTGGGCTTCAAATGCAAATTTGAACAGGCACTCTTTGGTGGAGAGAAAGTTGGAAGAGAGTCAGTAATTCATGATTACCTTGCTATATTCACAGAATACCTCTTCTCAGTCCTACACATGATTTCTGAAGAGGTAATGTTGGATGACTATATTTTTCATTGTCATATCTATAACAAGCATCTTCCACCAACAGAAAGTAAGCTGACAGCATTTAAAAAAAAAAAAAAGGTTAAAATAGTCTGAATCCCCTTTGAGAAGTAAAAATAAAAATCAAACTTAAAAATATTTGGGGTAAAAATTAAAAGGAAATGGATTATATGTAATGATGCTCCACTCTCTAATTATTTTCTTTTCCCATTATTGAAAGTTTAAATGCAGGCATAAGAGTAGCTCTTGAATACAGGTGACAACTTTTTCCTGTAATGTAGCTCTGATACTGAGTAAAGTTTATATCAAAGAATTACTCTAGCCAACCTGTTTTTACTCATTCACATATCACTGAATTTTACTTCATTATGTCTCTTATACTGACTGTTAATGGATTCCCAGGTCAGGAATCAAAAGATCTTAGATAACATTAACAAATTCACCAAAATCCCAACGTATTAATACATAATATTGAATTTTTATAAATTAGTGATAAGGAAAGCAAAATGGTATAGAACAAAGACAAGAACTTGAAATTTTATTAAAATACCAGAATCCTATCTCTAAGACTGAAACCAAAATTACAAATGAGTTTGTACAAGTTGTCATCTCTCTTGGCCTAGACCCACCATTAGTAAAAGGGTAGAATAGAACTAGGTTAATCATCAAGTCCGTTTCAGCTTCAAAGTTTCACAGTCAAGTCCAAGATATATATCATTCTATATCTATCTCAGATTATTTGCATAGAATCTGTAGGTATAGATTACCATTTAATGGATGACTTGGGATATTAGAAACTTTCTTGTACTCTTGAAATCACACCGTACATTTATTCATTTTCTTCTCCTGCAAATGTTCATGAACAAGATTCTTCAGAACTAAACAATGGTCGTTATAATGTAAAACATGATAAAAAGGAAAAAAATATGCTTTGGACTGAATATGTGCATGTCATAGACCTGTGAATCTTTTTTTTTTAAATATTTTATTTATTTATTTGACAGACAGAGATCACAAGCAGGCAGAGAAGCAGGCAGAGAGAGAGGAAGGGAAGCAGGCTCCCCGCCAAGCAGAGAGCCCGATGCGGGCCTCGATCCCAGAACCCTGAGATCATGACCTGAGCTGAAGGCAGAGGCTTTAAACCACAGAGCCACCCATGCGCCCCAGACCTGTGAATCTTTTAATAGCTGTTTTATCTCAGACAAATCAATCTAATCTCAATTTCCTCACCTGTAAAATGAAGATGATACCATATATTATATCCAAACAATAAGCTGAGATTTAAAAGGATGGATGGACTTTACATCTTATAAATGTAATGAGCATATGCCACCATCATGCATTTTTGCATATTCAGTTGTCAAAATAAAAGTACTTTACTACTTTCAAATTTTCATCTTTCTCCAGCTGGGTTTTCAGGAGTGTTTTATTTCTTTATGATGCTCACTTTTCAATTGAAAGTGCAGCAAATAATTTAATATATATCATTTCCTCCCAGATAGCCTGTTTGCAGTTGCTATGTACTTTTGGCACAACACCACAGAGCTCTCCATTATAAATGTCACCTCTGATAGATACTATTGGCTATCAGGCCACTGGCATCTCTGGCCCATGGAGTAGGTCATCAGGCAATTTTGCAGAGTGTCTGAGCATTCTACAGGAAGAACTTACTCAGCAGCAATACCAATTGCTCTTACTTAAAATTTAATTTGTATGATGAGTGCTTAAAGCAAGTTTTTACTCTTACCACCACATCAATAGCTTCCAAGAAGAAATTTCAGGAGCATAAACAAAAGGAAGATGAAGAGGCAGAAACTTAATGGGAAACAGTTCGGATGTGAAAGGCCAATTTCTTCTTTGCCTTCTCTGACTAGCTGAGACAGCCCATGTACAAGTTTTGATTACAGCAGTGAATATGTCATAGGTTCTTTTTTTTTTTTTTTAAAGATTTTATTGATTTATTTGTCAGAGAGAAAGAGAGAGGGAGAGCACACAAGCAGCGGGAGAGGCAGAGAGAGAGAGAAGCAGGCTCCCTGGTGAACACGGAGCGCCATGTGGGACTCGATCCCAGGACACTGGGATCATGACCTGGGCTGAAGGCAGCGGCTTAACCAATTGAGCCACCCAGGTGTCCCATAGGTTCTTTTTTCTTTATCTTTTTTTCTTTTAAAACTACATTCCTCCTTAAAAGTGACAAGAAATACTCTCTCTGATACTAAAAACATAAAGAATGCAAAACAAACACAGGTAGTTAGAGACTAATTCAATCACTCAATCCATAAATCAGAAGTCTCTCTGAGTCTTTTCACAAGGAATGAGATGCATTGCAAATCAAAACCATAATGAGATCACCTCACACCTGCTAGAACAGTTCTCATCAAGAAGAGACAATATTGGTGTTGACACCAATTAGGTGTCAAAATTAGGTGTTGATAAAGATGTGGTGTAAAGGAAACCGTTACATATATTGATGAGACTGTAAATTGGTCCATTCATTGTGGGAGGTTCCTGAAAAAAATTAAAAATAAACCTACCATATGATCCAGCAATTCCACTTCTGGATATATACCCAAAGGCAATGAAAACAGGATTCTGATGGGATATCTTCAATCCCAAGGTATTGCAGTATTATTCATAATAGCCAAGGTATGGAAACCCATATGCCCATCAATGAATGAGTGGATAAAAAGATGTGGAGCAGGCAGCAGCTTGGGTGGTGGGAGGAGTGGGAAGAGTGGCATCCTCCAGGCAGCCCAGCTTCTTGAAGGCTCTCCCCACCTCCCACCACACTACCACCACACCCAAGAGAAAGGTCAGCTCTTCTAAGAGGGCAGAGAAGGAGGAGCCCAAGAGGAGATCCACAAGGTTGTCAGCCAAATCTGCTACAACAAAAGTAGAAGTGAAGCCAAACAATGTAGCAGGAAAAAATAAATCTTCAGACAAAAAAGTGTAAACAAAAGGGAAAAGGGGGAGCAAGGGGGAAACAGGCTGAAGTGACTAACCAAGAATCAAAAAACTTACCTGCAGAACACTGAGAAACTAAAATGATGAAACTCCAGCCTCTGGTGAATGAGGAGAAAAAGAAGCCAGTCTGATTAATATCATATAACATTTCTTAGCAGGGGTCCCTGTCTCCCTTTTTGTAGAATTCATAGGAACAATTTATCAACTATTTAGTAGATACAAGATTTTTTAGTAGTTCTAGAAGCATTTTTAAGAAAGAGGGAATCCCACCTCATCCCATTTTTAAGTGTAAATGCTTTTTTTTTAAGAAGTGAAATAATTTGCCAGCTTATTTTTTTGATACAACCAGAATATAGTGGGATATTGATTATGGGAGGCTTTGATTGTCTTGGGTGTCAGCTTAACATTCTATAGATGGGGTAGTTTTTGTATCCTAGAATACAAAGCATACTAAGTGGCAATTTGGAGTCAGCCATGCATTTAATGTCTTGAACATTTTAAATTACTTCTATTCCTGCGTTGTTTTGGTAGAATTATTTCCTAAAGAAAACCACTCCTTGATCTGTCAGAATTTTGTGTACTCTATAACATCTTGGTCATGGTAGTCTAGTTTTCTTACCAACTTTGTTAATATGCTGTGCAAGGCTAAAAATTTGAGTATGTAGTGTATATGATATTAAATTGTGAATTAATGAGACTTAACAATGTAACAGCATATCAACATTTAAAGATATTCATACTTGATGTACTGCTTAGGAAAATTTGTCTCCAAATTTTAAGCTGGAAGGTCACTGGAATAACTTTTACAAAAGAGTCATGATTTTCTAGATTTTTGGTACACACATTAAGTGTTGTGTACAAATTGAAATGTCTGTACTGATCTTCAGGACAACCAATAAAAACTAATTATGAAAGAATTTCTCAAAGCATTTTTAAAAAGATGTACTACAAAAGCACAATGAAATACTAGTCAGCCAGGAAAAAGGAATCTATTGTTCCATTTGCAACAACATGGATGGACTCTGAGCACATTATGCTAAGTGACATAAATCACTGTAGGATTTAGCCTGTATTTTAAAGGGCTGCAAATAACATCTTCATTTTGAGAAATTACAATAACATTTACCCCATTTTCTCATAACCCTTCCTAGCAAATGGAGAGCTCTACTTATAATTCAGGTTTAGATCAGATAGACTGACATAAAATAAAATACAGAATTTTAATGAATTTCCTAAGTCACTTTCTAAAACCAAGATTTTACATGACTTCCTCATACCCAGGATTTATACTATAAAACAACCCAGTACACCTACTGCATCTATCCCAGTGTTTGAAAGAGACAGTGGCATTTATTAATAAGTGTTTGCTGAACTTATTATTAATCTTACAATATATTTCTGTTTAAAATATAGGAAAACCTTTGCCTTTCACTTTGCATATAAGCCAAGAGTTATTTAACTTTTTTAAAACAAGGACTATTATGTGTGGTGATTGTTCAGGTTTAATGTTTAGGGGGGAAAAAAAAACAAACCTTTGTTTCTTTTTTTTAGGCAGGTGGAGGGGGCAGAGGGAGAGGGAGAGAGAGAAACTTAAGCAGTCTCTGTGCCCAGCATGAAGTCCAACACGGGCTCAATCTCACAACCCTGAGATCATGATCTGAGCCGAAATCAAGTCAAACACTTAGCCAACTGAGCCACATAAATGCAGCCCATAAATGCTTTATTTCTAAATTTAAAAAAAATAAGATTTTATTTATTTATTTGACAGAGAGAGAGAGAGTGAACAATGAGGGGAGCAGCAGGCAGAGGGAGAGGGAGAAGCAGGCTCCTATTGAGCCCAGTGTGGGGCTCAATCCCAGGACCTTGGGATCATGACCTGAGCCAAAGGCAGATGCTTATCTGACAGAACCACTCAGGTCCCCTAAGTTTAAAATTTTTAATTAAATTTTCTAGTTGTTATTTCTAGTTGTTATACCTTTTTGTTTAAAAAGATAAGCACTGTGTGCGGTTATTGTTTTTTTTAAATTTCTTTTAAAAAAAGTCCTCATACTTTGAATATTGATTCTAGTCAATAAGATAAAGCACCCCATCCAGAATGTAACTATTCTCAATCATTGCATTTTTTGAATTTAATATCTACTGTTTATTCTCAATATAAGTGACACAGTGCACATCTAAATTAATGCTGACTTTGCTTATACTGCAAAATATTACATGGGTTTTCTGACCTTTTTTAAAAATTGGTCTAATAAAATTTATTAAGTTATTACATTACAATCTCTTGGAACCAATTCATGGCTTGAAACAGAATCCCTACATTAATTCCATATTACTACATTAACTCTGATTAGCTGAATAGCTAAGAGGACAGAGAGTATATTAGATAAGCCAAAAAAAACTTTGATTTTAATCTGCTTTTAAAAATTATTCTTAAATATAATCAAGTTCCAGCTTTAGGCAATATTTTAAATGAACTGAAAATGATCTATTTCTCCATTTCTTAGTGACATGAATGTTTTTTTTTTTCTCCCTAGATATCATTGATCATACTATGGAATAATACTAACATTGTAGAAGATAACTAACTGAATGTGTATTGACACTGAGAATCTCTTTCTAAAATATTTTATTACTGATGGAGACAATCTGTCCCATTTGAATCTGAACCCTTAGCCATAATCTCATCAATCACACAGAGATGTGGGTGGTTTTGGGTAGTTGAGTTGGAGACAGGTGATGATCATGGTGAAATTCAGACTTACAGATTCAGCAAAGTGTTGAGACATGAGTCATTCTGTTCTTTAAAGGTACAATGAAACAAGGAGACCAAAGGAAACCAGAAGTTGTGCAGTACAAGGTGTAACAAAACTGAAACTTCCCAGAGGAGTAGAAAAGATGATTAGCTCTGCTCCATTTGCTCCAGAGAAACCATCCAATTTAATTCCTTGGATACCTCTGTTTGATACCGTCCAAAAAGGGGGATGAAAATGTCTCTTCATTATCAGAGAGCATATCTCAGTTAGGGCAAGGGCTGCTTATTTAATAATTCGGGAAGAAGATGGCTGATTTTGGCATACAGTCATTGGTATGTTTTTTAGGTACGGTGACTTGTAGCAATATTTTGAAGGGTTTCATTACCAACACCTTGCACTTTGCAAACCCATTTTACTTTTGAAGTATTTTCATATTTGCAATTACTTCATTAATGACCTACCTGTACTCAATTGTTGAAGTCTGTCTTCTCCAGACTTAGCTTCATGGTGTCAGGGCCTACCTTTGTTGGTTTTGTCTTCCTCTCTTTCTTAGTTTCTGGCATACTCAGCTTATAGAAGATACTTAATTTATGCTATTGACCTAAAGAAATACTGACTGACTCTCTGCTGCTAGATTCGATGTTGGAGCTGTTCATATGTATTTCTCGATCCCTAAAGAATCATGTCCAGAGAAGGGATTCCCTTAATTTCAGATTTCCCTAGTAGACAGCATGAAATATTTTCCTGTGATAAGTTTATTATTATGAATTTTAGTTTAAAAAATTCTGTTAATTCAGTTGAATGTTAACTAATTGAAGTTTATTGAATTGCTATAGTCATAGCTATAAACTTGAATACCTTATCCTAAAATTAAATGATAAAATTCTTCATTCACTCATACTTGTTGAGGACTCTTAATATTTAGGCACTTTCAGAATACTTTGCATAAATTATCTCATTTAAATGGGCCACCTTAACACGTTTAAACTTGATATATGAGAAAAGCAAATGAGAAGAAATGGAAATATGCATCTATCACTCTAGTGGGTTCACAGTGCTCAGAAAGCTATGCAGATACGTTGTCAGTACGAGAAATAAAACAATGGTATTTAACCACAGTTTATGAACACATACAGCATCCAAAATATGATGTAAAATATTTCCAGCTCTCCTTATCAAATTTTCTGTGTGTAGAATCATTCTTGAAAACATGATCTAGGAATCTTCTATTGTTTCAGTTTCCCACTTCATTACTGCCTTGTTCACCTATGTCTTTTCCTTCACTCTGTATTTTCCCCACTTTTACCCAGTCCTAGAGATAGTCTTTTCTCCATTCTGGAAAGAGACAGTTTGGCTGAGCAAGAGGAGAAGAACCTTGGAATGTTAAAGTCCTCTCACTGGAGCAAGCCAATTCCTGTTGTTCTATTGTTAATAGGATTTTTTTTTTTTTTTCTGTATTACTTTGTTAAACCTTCTTCCATGCCTTCTACCTAAGAACCACTTTCCAGGCTGAAAAAAGAAAGAAAAGAAGAGAATGGGGGCAAAAGAAGAAATTGTGCCTATCCTATCATACCCATCACATAATCCTTAAAGGAATCATGAGGGTTAGACCTCAGGAAATCGAAAAGCACTTTAATGAGCTCCCTGGTTGTTCTTAAGAACATTGCTACTTCTGGAAAAGCAGACTCAACCTAACATGCGTGTTTCTGTGAAGTAATTTAGCTCATGTACCATGGGTATGTGAGAGATGATGCCAACAACATGTGGAGTAGTATGGGGTCATTTGTAATTCCCCCAGTGCTCCTAGGGCTTTATTCACCAAATAATAGCAGTTGAATGCAAAGCACACTAACACAAGCTGGCCCTACATGGACAAACATGGTATCATAGAGCGTGTCTAAAAAATTTTCCCCTTGGATTATGTATTGGAAATGTTCTCCCAAAACTTAGTCTCTTAAAACAACTTTTATTTTATTGTGGTTTTCTTGGAGGGGAGTTTCTTCACTGTATTACTTTACTGTCAGCAATACAATATTTCTAAACTGGGTCCTCGAGCTAAGAATCTACCCCAGGGCTGCAATCAAGGTATAGACCAGGACTGCACTCGTCTCAAGGTTCAGCTACAGGGAAAGTCATTTCTAAACTCACTCCCTTGGCAGTTGGGAAGTTTCAGTTCCTCGTGGGATTTTGGGCTGAAGGCCTCAGTTCCTCCCTAGTTGCTGAGCCAAGATATCATACCATGTGGGCCACTCCCCAGGGCCACTCAGAGCGTAATAGTGAGGAAGTGAAAGAACAAGAGAGAAGCAAGACAGAAACTAATGTCAGAGTGACATCCCACCCCTGTATTCTCTTCATTAGAAGCAAGTCACTGAGACTGGCCCATATTCACAGGGATTTGATATTAAGAAGGTGGGTCATGGGGACATATTTGAAGGCTGCCTACCTACTAGACATCTGCATATTTTCCTCGATAATAGAACAATCTGAATTATTTTCTTATTTTATCTCCATCTAGCAACATCACCTCTTTTTCCTTTGAAAGATAAAATGTTTTATATAGTGTAGTACAGTAATTCACCTAATCATGAATTGCATTACAGTCTCCTGGAAGGCTTGATAAACAGATTATTCAGCCCTGACCCAAATTTCTGTTTCAGTTGGCCAGGGGTTCAGTAAGCCTGAGAATGTGTATTTCTAAAAACTTCCTAGGTGATGCTGATGCAACTGGACCACTAATTTATTTATTAGGAATCTATCATGTCTTTTGAATGTTAATATTTTAAACTGGTACTTATATTATTTTAGGTTTCAAAGTTGTATAGATATAGAATGAAATACATGAGCCTATTTTCCCCCATAAGCCTGGATATGCTTAGTGTTTGTTTTTTCAAAAAATAAGATTTTTTTTCAAGAAAGCATACATTTATAGTATTATGATCTGTGAAGAGCAAAGCATTGACGGATTTTGCAAAAATAAATAAATAGATAAATAAATAAATCTATCTTATGGGTGATAAGTAAGCATATGGCAATAAAATCTCATAATTTTATTTTTAGTTCTGTAGGAATTAAATGGTTAATTCAGGGAATGTCAATACCTGCCATAACAATTCTAGTAAATACATTTTTTAAGTTTATGAGATGTTAAGAAAGGGAAGAAAACAAACAATAATTGAGACATAGCAATAATTGATGGTTTCTTCCCTTTCTTAACATCTCATTGACTTAAGCTGTTCTCACCTTGGAAAATGAAAGGCCTAGAAAAATTTAAGGACTTTTTCCTTTTTATTTTGTTACTTTTCCATGTGCAAGATATTTATAATCATTTCTCAACATTTTTTGAAAATAAATTCTTACAACCTAACAGTGGGAATACAAGGGTAAAACTTGAAAATAATATTTTCTAGTTCATTATATATTTATATATAAATATATATATTAAAACATATATATATTTAACCTCAGGTTAAGCTGACCCAAGCTTTTCCTGGTAGTGGCCTTCCAAAATGACTAAATCAGGAATGGGACCAGTAATCTCATTCACGAAGGCTTACTTTTGCAACTCAGCCCAAGGTTAATTTTATGTACAACAAAAAGGAAGGGGGGGAAAAAAAAACAAAAACCAACCTCCTCTAGATTGAAATGTCAATTACCTTGGTACAAAGAGATAATCAGAAAGAATCCATCTGAAAAAGAACAAACATAGGGTGCTCAAGTGTCTCTGAGGGAGCTGTGAGTCAAATTTGTGTCACCACTCAGACAGGTCCCAGATCTACAAGGAATGTGCACTGTGAGCTAGGCACCCCACTGTTTGGTGCACTCCCCTAAGTGCCGAAGGTGAGGTATTACAAGCACAGATGGCAGGGCTTGACAGAGTCAGAAAGGACCAAAGGATACCTCTAATGAAATTTTCTGAGTTAAATAGAGGATTAAAATAATTTTAAGGTCACATTCTATTCAGTTAGAAGGTTATAATTCTTTATGCAGAAGTCGGTCACTCTCAGTTCAGTTTATAGAGAACAGAAAAACCAATCTGTGTTTAAAAAATTAGGAATTCTTCACAGTTTAATACTTTCTTTCTATGTCAAATGAGCCATCTTAAGACTATGTATTTTTTTTTCAACATGGTGACCATAGGGGCACCTGGGTGGTATAATCAGTTAAGCCTCCCACTCTTGGTTTCAACTCAGTCCTGATCTCAGGGTCGTGAGATGGAGTCCCATGGAGAGTCTGCTTGAGATTCTCTCTCCTTCTCCCTCCAACCTCCATTCCTGCTCGCTCTCTCTATCTCTATCTCTCTAAAATAAATAAATAAATCCTTTAAAAAAAAAAAGAATGATAACTATAATCATGTATTTAGATAGAATAATTACAGTTTTTCTCATGCAACAGGATGTCACGGACAATTTCATTTTCTAGGAGATTAGGACTCTGCCTTGTTTCTTCACAGTGTGGAGGTTTTTAATGAAATTCTAGGGTGCTAGATTTGGCATTCTGTTTACAATTTTGTCTTTTCTGGATCCGAGACCAACCAGATTGCCAAATATCATGCCATGGAACTTAATTTTATGGCCATTTGATAAAAATGTTATACCGTATCTTCTTTGTAACCCTGAGACAATGAAAAAGTGAGTCTTAGTCGTCATTTCTGCTGTAACAGTGATGGGCAACAAATAGACTGGGACAAATAGCTCTACAGATTGAGGAGTGTGACCCTAGCAGTACATTTTGAGCATTCGAAAATGCTATTACTACCAGGTAGTATTATTACTAAACTTATTGGAAGATGGCAAAAGTATTATTGGCTTTAATTTGATCAATAAAAGATAAATACTTACCTAACAGACTTCAGTAATCTTGTTTCTCATCCTTCTCTTGCCTTCCAGGTTTGCCTTACTCTTTCCTGTTAATAATAGCTCTTTTCAGACTTCTAAAAGTAGAAAATCATCAAGGTTTAGTCTTGGATCTTTGCTCTTCTTTCTCCAAACTCACTCCTAATCCTGTTGCACGATTTCTAACCTCTATGTAAATAGATGACTTCAACACTTTTATCTCAATATCTCTCTGTTGACATCCAGTCCTATAGCTCTTACATTCTGCCTGTACCTTAGTACATTGATATTCCATTATCTCATATTCAGAATGTACAAAATGAATTTATCAGTGTCAATTCAAATATGTTACTTGTGATGTCTCTACTTTCCCCCAGCTACTCTGTTTTATCACACATTTTGCAGTATTCTAATTTCATAACTAATTGTTTTTTAAAGTTTCATTTGCAAGGTGTTTTGAGGTCTGCCAAATTTAGAGATGCCTCCCTGGGCCAGAAGATCTGGCCAGAAGATGATTATCTTTTCTTAATAAGATGAAAAATTCAATACTACACCAAGTGGCGGGCTGTCAAGGCTTTTGCAAGCTCTCTAACTGCAATCAAATTCAATGTCCATCAAGATCTAGATGTTACTCCCACTTTTCTCAGTGCTCTGCCTGAGGAGGACGCTTCATTGTTCTAAGCGCCCTGAGCCACTGACCTAGAATTGCTCCTTCTGAAATTGGAATAGATCAAAGGGTAGTGACCTAAAATTTAAAGATGGTCTTCAGCAAAACAAGAGGATATTTTATCTCTCATTATTCTTCTGCCTGGAGTAGAAATCTTGGATTTGTAGGGAAATATATTTCAAGGCTTCTTTTTGCATTGTACAGTTAAAAAAAAATGTTTTACTCTAATCCATTTTGGGGACTTACATATCCAAAGATAAAGAAGGCAAATACCTAAATAAAAGAATTAGTGGCTATTTCTCATTAATCCTAAAGGCTTGCAGTATATCTCTCAGGAAAAATCTTCAGAGATAGTTGGTTACTCTCTTCAGGACAACAATTATCATCTATGAATATCTTCTGTTTCAATCAATTAAAAAAATCTTTAAGTGATCAATGTGTGAGGTTTTGGGGCCCCTTAAGCTATTTTCCAAAATATCTTTAATAACATAATGTGATCGTGTTTCTTTTCTCCACTCTGATTGCTACTGCCGTCGGAATCCATTGGTCTCCAAATGCTCTGGCTGTTCCTCTCTTCCACAGTTTTATTACACTTTATTATAATATTTTCAAATTGCACTTTCAAAATGTCACTTGTAGCATCAGAAGCCTTTAGTACCCGTGACCTTCTTACATTCTTGGATTGACAATGGGAACCCTCTAGATTGTGACCCTATTGTTCTTGGAATCTTATTTGCATTTTCTTAGACCCTCAACTTTCACCAGTGTAACCAATTCCTTTTCTGTGCATATTTGTTGTATATTCTTCCTCCATGACTTTATGGTTTTGCTTCGCTTTGCATTTTTATCCCCCATTTTTTAAATTAATCTTTCAAGATTGTTGGTGGGTGCCACTTTCTCCATGAGAACATTCCTAATCTTGCTGACACACACCTATCTTTCTTTCCTGTAATGTGATTGTTTTTATTTCTCATTTTACCTTTTATTTTTTGAACAGAAAATATACAAAGTAAGGGGCTTCAACTACTCTTTATGCTATTGGACAGTAGGAAAAGTGTTTTCTATTTTCTGGGGGTTTTTGATATGATGAATACAGCATGCTTGATTTTTAGTTAATACTTATTTGTTGATCAGTGCTTTAAAAAATTACAGATGGTTCTCCTCAGGAATGGATAATTAGAGCATTTTTTTTCCTCCTGTGTTTATTATATGCTTATCTTTATAACAAACACAAAAAGAGTAAGGAGAAAGAAAGTGTGTTTATATCCTATAATAAACTATATTTTTAATTAACATATTATGAATATATTTTGCCTTCTTTCCTCTTGACAAAGCAAAGGTCTTTGCTTATATTTGATCTTTGTATGCTTATTAATTTAAAGATATTTATAAACACTATGATTGTATTCTTATCTTCTTAGGTGTATTGCTCTTGTCTATTTTTGGAAGAATGTTTTACACCTTCATTCTCTGAATGAGCAAAACTATTTTTTCCTTCTCATTTGATTATCATTTAAGTGAATGAGTCTGTCTCTATCCTACGTAGATCCTAAATAGATAACATTAAGATTTTCCTTCACCTGCCAACATAACCATGAAAGATTTTAAACTTTAATCATCATCTCTTTCTGATTTTATGTGGTAAAAATTAAAAGCTAACACTAGCTTTTTAAAAATAAACAAATTCCTAAAATAACCACCTCAGTCTACATCATATTCATATGTACCATATCCTTATTTCTTAGTTATATTTATACATTTCCAAGAGTGAAATGTTTCTATAAGTCAGCAAAGAGATCTTCTACTAGGTCAGGTAAAGGCAGTAACAGAAAATATAAATGTGACCAAAGTTTTTGTACAGTTCCATAAAAATTATGTTGGTAGCTTAAGAGATCTGGATCATTTCCATTATTTGACTTAAAAGGCATCAAAACAGTAACAAAATCTCATGTTTAAGATTATATGGGAAGACTCCAACAGTGTGCTATTACTGAGGCTAGCAATTACTAAGGTTACATCGTCGGTAAGACTTTATTGAAATTGTTTAAAAAGGAAGCATGTAATCTTATGAGAGAAATAATGTTCTCAAAGGGTTGATTCTGTGTTTCTGCTATAGTACATATTAACTGTTTTGACATGGTCATATGTAATATGAGGTTATCAGAGGGAATGCGTGTATATTTTTTAGTTTAAAAGGGACTTTATGTCAAACAACTTCATTTTTTCAAGTTAATTACTTCCTATTTAGGAAGTATTATCAAATGCCTACACTATGTCTGAGTCCAATGAGATAGTGTAAGTCATTACACTGTTCTTCATAGAGTTGTCTTGCTGCAGTGAAATCACTTTAATATTGTCCAAACTACATATCCATGGACTTCACCCATGAACTTTTAGAACACCTGAGTTGAAAATTGGGAATTTCCCTTTCTAAGAAGTGTTTCACATGATTTCTTTGCACACTAAAGTTTGACAATTATTGGGTTGGTCATTAAAAGCATGGATCATTATAATTATACCAACTTGATTGGAGTCCAGCCATTTTATTTGTAAGCTTGTTATTTTTATTTGGCAAATTAACCTGTCTATGTTTCAGTCTCCTTGGCACATGTAATCTCAGTAAAAAGAGAAAACAATAGACTCTTGGTTATATTGTTTTTATGAGGATTAAGAAAACAGCACAGTGAAGTGCTGAACCAGGCTTCCTAGAACATTTGACCTGATGTATCAGGCCCTAAGATCTGTGTTCATTAGCAAGAATACAATGGTAGTCTAAATATACCAATATTCTTTTAGCTGGATTTTAAAATCTAGTGGAATTTTAAAGTTTAACAAGAATTCAACAAATATTACCTCTTCTGTTGATGATAATGATGATGATGACAAGGACAGAGGCCTAAAAAGCTAAAGGAAAATAAAAACTAAAATAGGATCAAATGCTATCTTTTAGAAAACTGAGGGTTTTGGAGGGGGGGGTTGGGTGAGCCCGGTGGTGGGTACTAAGGAGGGCACATATTGCATGAAGCACTGGGTGTGGTGCATAAACAATGAATCTTGGAACACCGAAAAAAAGATAAAATTACAAAAACAAATGAATAAAATTAAATTTTAAAATATTTTATTAATTCATTTGACAGAGAGAGACACAGTGAAAGAGGGAACACAGCAGGGGGAGTACGAGAGGGAGAAGCAGGCTTCCCACTGAGCAGGAAGCCTGGTGTGGGGCTCCATCCCAGGACCCTGGGATCATGACCTGAGTCAAAGGTAGACGCTTTATGTCTGAGCCACCCAGGTGCCCCTAGAAAACAATTTTTAAAAGGAAAAAAAAAAAAAAAAACCCAGGTAGAGGTAAAGAGAAGTATATTTCTGGGCACCATCTATCTTCTCTATGTTTTATACTTCACATGCTTCAGCGATCTCTTGTTCCAGTTACTTGTTTTTTTGTATTTAAAGGCTGCTGGATCTCATCACAGTGACCCAGAAATGATAGATTTGGATCATGCATTCATCTTTTGGAAAAAATATGCACACATCCTGAGAGTTTTAAGTTTAACATAATTACATGGCTATTACATTTTCAGTAGAAATGATGCTCTGTCTTTATTTATTTTACCCTTCATAATTTCTCCTTTATTATCTTTCTTCCCCCAAGGTTTGCAAAGAATCAGGACTTGTCCACTGCACACAATAATGGAAAAATGAAGGAAGATCTTCATTATCATGAGTCTTATATTCCAGTGACTGGGATTAGGATGCTACAGATGATAAGGAAATATACACATAAATGAAAAAGTAAGCAAAGAGACTAATTTCAGATAGTGATAACTGCTTAGAACAAAATGAAACATGGTGAGATCATTGAAAGTGATGGGTGAGCTACTTTAGAATAGAGAATCAGGGAAAGACTGAATAGTTAATGTGCCTGGAGGAATAAATTGCTTGAAGAATTTGTCCTTTAGGAGGATAAAAAAGGGTATTTCAGACAAAAACAAACAAACAAAAAAACAAAAAACACCAAAAAAGGGGAAATAACCATATCTATATAGAGAAAGCCAGAGTAACTAGAGCAGCATGAGCAAGTGTTTCCAAGATTGGTTTAAGAGGTAATTAGGTACCTGGTGATATGTGCTCTTGAAGGATATGATAGAGAATTTTCATTTTTTTCCAAGGAGCAGGCTTAGCCATTGGAGAGTTTGGGCAATGGAAGGATATAATCTAATTGATGCTTTTGAAAGAAGAGATTGGCTGCTGTATAAATGGTGGAATATAATGAGACAAGAATTGGGGGGGTGTGAAGATACCAGTAAGATATAATTGCGGGGCACCTGGTTGGCTCTGTTGTTGGAGCATGGGACTCAATCTCAGGGTTGTGAGTTTGAGCTCCATATTCAGTGTAGAGATTACTTAAAAATAAAATCTTAAAGGAAAGATACAATTGTAATATTCTAAGTGAAAGATGATGGAGTTGTGGGCTTTGGTCTACCAGACAAATGCCAGGATTGCAGAAAATATTTTGAAGGTGGAGCCAAGGAGATTTACTGATAGATTGAATGTGTAGTGTAAAGGGAGTGAGGAATCTATAGCAACCTAGATTTGGGGAAATAGCAAATGGTTCAACAGAATGTTGCATTTATTGATAAAATTAGTTTGGCCATTTAAAATCTAAAATGCATGGAAGTCAGTAGGGAGTTCAAAGAAAAAGATAAATTTGAGTGCCATCTATGCATAGATTGTAGTTAAAGTCATATGACTTGATTATCTAGAGAGTGTACCCAGAAAAAGAAAATATTTGGAGTACCACAGTGCCTAGAAGTCTGGTAGAGGAGAAAGGGAGCCATTAAAGGAGACTTTGAAAGGAGGATAATGAAGAAAGAAGAAAATCAAGCATTTTGGGTATCCTTGAAGGCAATGAAAGTGTGTGTTTTAAGAAAGGACTATAATCGTGTATATCAAATGCTGCTAAAAGTCAAGTAAAATAGGTCAGTGAATTAACCACTGGCTGTGATTTTTTGTAATCTTGAAAAGAGATTTTTCATTGGCCTTGTGGGGAGAAAAACCTCATACAGAATGGGAAGTTAGGAAAGGGAAAGAATAATAAAAATAGACAGTTCTTTCATGGGAGTTTTCCATGAAAGAGCATGGAAAACTGGGGCACTGACCAGAAGGAATGTGGAGTTATGTGATGATTTTGTTTTAAAAGGATCATATTAAGTAATGTTGCATACCAATTGGAATAATCCAGCAGAGGGAGAAAAAAAAACTTGCTGCTGCAGGAGGAAAAAAAAAAAACATAATTGCAGAAGTAATATCCTTGAGAAAAATTATTGGAAGTGGAATTCAAGACACAGATGAAGGGGCTGACTTTAAATGGAATCAGAAATTTGTCTTTTATCATAATAAGAATTATATGGTATAGAAGGGAGTGGGTTAATGGAATTGGTACAGGTCTTGTCTAAAGGAGTAGTATGAGGATAAGTCAGTAACATAGTGTGCAAACATATGGACAAGAAAGGATCCTTGCCCTTAAAAAGTTTACAGTCAAATAATTAACCATAATAACCTTTTTTGGATTGCATATTATCCTTGTCAGTAATATTTTAATTATATTTAATTATCATACAAATTTTGGCAACTTTACCTGCTTTTATTATCCAGCAAGTTGTTATTTTTTTGGTCCTTGCACTTTGATGACACAGGAGCATAGATATAAGTTTGCCTCATTGCACTTACCCATTCTTGTAATCATATGTTTGCAAGCTGTTGGCATAGACTGATATTACCTGTCATTTTTTCTGACACCATTTAAATCATAGCAATGGTTTAATAGTTTCCTTAAAATGATGCTATCATTAATTCACTTTCTCAATGAGAAGTTCTATTTTAAGGATTATATTGTGTTCAAGGGATATAGAATTTTTTTTTTTGTCTGAATCAATGAGGGTTATGTCCTTATATGAGACCCAGTGGTTTATTCTAGCTCAAATAAGATCATGTCAAGGAAAATACCATAGAGTAGTTGTTAACATCCTAGATTTAACATCAGGTAGATCTTAGTTTACATAGTATTCCCAAACTATTAGAACTTGGAAACATTTCTTACACTGTTTCTTAACTTTGTCACCTGAAAATAAGGATAATACTGCTCTCTTTCATTACAGTGATAGTTTGATGCTTAAACAAGATAGCATTTGTAAAGCAAACAATGCAGTGTCTGGCATATTATATGGCAAACATTTCATTGTTATTACTGTAATTATTAACATCACTGCTACTAGTAGAATATATTTGAGTGCTTATTACCTATTATGGTAGAGATTAAACTTTTTAAGTTTTTAATATATAAATTCCTTTAAATACTACAGGAGTACAGAGTAAATCGTTTTTTTTTAAATGATATACAAAGAAATAGAATAATTTTATGAAGGTCACCCAGCTAATAAGTGGCAGAGCACAGGAAGAATTCGAACTCTGACAGTCTGATTCCAAAGCCCAAATTCTGAGCTCCTACTGTCTGCTGAATCTCACCACTATTATTCGTGAGGGGAAAATATTCCTTCTCATTTATCCTGTTAAGATGGAATATTTTCAGTTGTCTTTGTTCCTTATACATCTTAATAAAGGTAATTGTGGCAATGAGGATCTTAGTTATTGCTTTGTTCTGACTGGATTTTTCCTATTTCTGCGGAAAGAAAGAATGTTTCTGTATCCTGGGTATACTCAACATTTCATAGGAAGCAATGACAGAATTAATCATCCCAATTCTACCAGAAGTGGTTTAAAGGTTATTTAATTGTATAAAGGATAAAATTACAAAAGACAGATTTCATCTTCCAGAAAGAATTCCTTAATTTTTCCGTGTGAAGGAACATGACCTCAATGACCTACAAGAGTTTTATCTCATTGGTACGTTATTCACTATTATCGACAGTAAAAAGACAACACCTCGTGTTTTTTGCTTGACATTATTTTATTTGGAAGATGTGTCTTTCCCTACTCTCATCACAAAAATTGCAAGATCCCAGACTTATTAATAAGAAAGAAGTCTTGATTCTCTTCTAAGCATTTTTCCCATGCCTAAAGGCTTTCCAACTATCTTTGTAATATGGCTTACATAACTACTTTAGTTCAAAGGGCTCTGAATAAACATGGCCACCTTGACGTCATGTGATATAGAAAGTGATGCGTGGTGCTGAGGCACAGAACTGGATTTTAATATCAAATAGTTTAGTAAAATGCTCTTCCCCCCTCCAAACAGGAGGGACTGAGAGTCCCCTGAAATTATACCTCATATTTGCCATAATCAAAAAGTATTCACATAGACACTCTTGAATTTCCTCTGAAGGTGCTAATATACTGATCATTGAATGATCATTGAATAGCGTTGAGATAAATAATTTTGAAGACTTTGGAGTCAAAGAGATTTTCATTCAAATCCCAACTCTACCACTTACCATCTATGTGATTCTGGGCTATAACTTATAATAATACTTACTTCATATTTTTTTATCAGGTAAGATAACACATAGGACCTACTTGGCACTCTTTTGAGAATACTGCAACCAATCAATAGTAATAATAGTCATATATTAGAATACTTTTTTAAAAAGATTTTATCTATTTATTTGACAGAGGGAGACATAGCAAGAGAGGGAACACAAGCAGGGGGAGTGGAAGAGGGAGAAGCAGGCTTTCCCCTGAACAGGGAGCCTGATGCGGGGCTCAAGCCCAGGATCCTGGGATCATGACCTGAGCTGAAGGCAGACGCTTAACAACTGAGCCACCCAGGTGCCCCTAGAATACTTTCTTTTACAAATATCATAAAACCCAAGCTAGACCAAATTCTAAGGAAGTATAGTGATTCATGTACATAAACTAAAGGACCAAGGGGAGGGTAGTCCTCAGGATTGGCTAACTCAATTGCTATTGTGCTATGTCTATGGGATTTTCCTCACTGTGTTCTCCCTTGCTTTGCTTTATGAGGAGGGAGATTTTTGGAAAAAAGGTTCTTGTAATCTACGTTGTACACTCTCATACCACATTGTCCAGAGAAAGAAAGAGGAACTATGTCCTTTCTCCATATGTAAGTCCCAGCAAATATGCCATGAAGCTTTTTGGGCTGAATTGAGTAACTTGCTCATATATGAATCATTCCTGGGGGCTAGATAAATGTCTTGGACTGATTGGCTTAGGGCTAGACTGTTGTGTCAATCATTGCAGCAAGAGGGGTAGGAGTTACCCTTAAATCAGTAGGTCAGACCTGGAACTCTGAAACTAAAATTAGGGTACTTTTGGGGAGGGGAAAAGTCAGGAATAAATACAGAGAAGGTGACAAGTAATGTCCATTTGGCTTTATTTTCATAATGAGTGGTCCTATGGGTTTTTTCTTCTAAGTAATTGATGATGTTCTTAATATTTTTCAGTGAATTATCTAATGATATAACCAAAATTATAAACAAATGTTATGTTTTAGCCTAGTGATGGATAACATAACAAAAGGCCTTGAAGTCTCAAAGTCACAAAAATTCAAATACAGTTGTTCAAATACCTGTTTCAAAGTATAATAATAGAAAGATACTTGGTAATTCTTTTTATATAAGTTATGAGTTAACACATAGCATTAACACATAGCATTATATTGTAGACAAATAAACTTCATATTGGTATCTGAAAATTCTGTAAAATATGCATTTATTAGTGGAATCTGAAATATGTAATTATAATAATTACATAGCAATTAAAATTATATATTATATGTATAATTATATAAAGCATATATGCACTATTGTATCAGTATTACATTAATTTTTTCTTAGAGTTATTCAGATAATTTTTCCCTAGAGTTATCTGGATAATTTTTCCCTCATTTTCAATAAGAATATTGATATTAATTAATTAATTAATATCAAGTATAATCCAGCTTTCTGCATAAATCTAGCTACAAATGCATAAGTGTTTTGTTGATCAAATCCTTATGTTACTATGGTTCAAGTGTTTCCAGGGTTTTTCTTTCATTGTACTGTTTAACACATGATGAAGATATACCTCCATGTGGCTCTGAAGTCTGACATCCTGATGGTATAAAGTTTACTTTCATCTGTTGAGATTTTGACCCAACTTTCAATATTTATACTCTTAATGATAGATGGTATCTACCAGATAGTATCTGGATACTCAAATAAAGATATTATATTTTTTAAGTTTGGATTTATTCATACATTATTTTTATTTCATGAAACAGCAAAAAACATAAAAAATAGTAAAAGTTGTAAAATTAAAACATAGAATAAATTCAGACAGCATTTGAGAATTGTTTTCTATTTCTGGAACTTTTGTAATATGAACAGATTTTTTGATAACCAGGAAAAATCTCTTACAGAGATCTTTTTCAGTTAACATAAAATTTGAAGGTCATATTTCAGAATATTTTTATCAGTTTGACAGAAGAGAAATGTGTGTACACGTATTATATCTGGATAATATCAGATCTAATTTTCCCTATTTGTAAATAAGTTTCATAACTTTCATTGTTCTAGAATTGTGCTACAACCCCACAATTTTTGACCGAGCCTCTGTGATTGGCTAAGATACAGGAAGCAGATTCAATCTAGTCAGATCATTCCTTTTGCCATCTTTTATAGTACATTTCCTCTACTTTTCCTTCTATTCTTCACAAAGCCTTAAGAGCAGGTAGAAATGCTGCATTTGCCCTGCATCTAGTTGCGGATACAGAAGACTGCAGTTTTATTTCACAAACCGTTGTTACAGCCACAAAGATGAAAGACCATACTCTCTGCTAAAATCTGAACCAAAAAATTGTACAGCACTTTCTACCTAAGGTTGGCAAACAAACCTCAAGATTGGTTTCCCTAGAAGCAATAATGATGATATCCATTTGGTTAGTATAAAAAGCCATGCCCTTTTTCTATTAGTCTAAAAAGGCAAAAGACAGCTCAAAATGACTTTATAGTCATTTGGGGAAAATCAAAACATTCCACATCATCTGCCTATTTGTTTTAAACAGGAAGTTTCAAGACACTGAAATATCTTAGCTCAGAGTAGTCGTCCTTGAAATGGCTGGAGAGCAGTGTAAGAAAAATATTTACTCTCCTGAAAACTGCAAGACAAAGATGCTACACTGTGCTCTATTAAATTTAAATTGATTAGTGTCCCACACAACCAGTGTGCACAGGCTGGGCACTGACAATCAGCCATGAAGTGGGGGCTGCCAATGGCAGTTCCAGAAACACAGCAAGGGATTGATTAAAGTGAGCTTTCTACCATCTGTGGTCACGTTATGCTTGGGATCGTTCATATATCTGCAGGAACAGCAGTAAATATGCCAACAGAGGCAACAGGTTTCCTTGAAGCAGAGAAGAAAGTGGAGTCGATCAAGCTAAAGCTATAGCTTAGGTCTGATAGCAGAGGATTCATAGAAAAGAGCTGACTTTGGCATTCTGTGTGAAAAGACCATCCAGGATGGAAATATTATGCTAGAAAGATAATTCTTACTTGGAGGATTTATGATTAAAATTTTAATTCATTCTAATATTTGTCCAATTAAATCAGTTATAGGCATTTTGGCTGAGAATCAACCTTTACATTAGGGAACAATATTTTTTAAAAGGGTTTGGCTGGAAATGGTGGCTCCAGTGTTTCATTTCATTTGGATGAGAGGAAAAGGAAAAGAAAGAGAAGATGGAGGAGAAGATAAATAATGGGAAAAAATGTGACTTTTTTCTCAAAAAGCAATGTTGTGAATTATTGGACAATCTCTTAGTTCCATAAAATTCTTTTGCAGGAGTCATAATTTTTGTTCATTCATTCATTCATTCATTCACTCAATAAATGTGTATTGTGTGCTTACTTTGGATATGATGTAAGTGATGAAGCTCTAAGGGAGACATTTTGACCTCCAGGAGTTTACCTTCTAGGTATATTAAAACCCATGCAATTATGCAAATAGCTATTTTAACTATATTTAGGGGTGTTTCATGTGCTTTGATCAGAATAGTCCAGCAAAAAAGTGACACCACGGATGGGCGTATAGCCATATTATCAAGTAATATAGTTCTTTTTCTTTGCAGTAACTATTCCATATCTCTTTCTTGGTCTTCCATTATCCTACATTTTTTTTTCCTTCTCACTTGCACATTGTAATCTTATGTTGTATTTTACATAGAGAATGGTAATTATTCCAAAAGATGTTTATCATCTCCTCACAATCAAATCTACAAACTTACATGCATCTGCCAGGAACTTCTCTCCTTTTTTACTGAAAAAATGGGGAAAATTTTTCTTTCTCTTGGCAATGGTGAATCATTTCATATATGCTACCTTCTCCATGACTTTGCCTCTTTGGTTCTTTGCTTTCTTCATGAATCATTAATATCTATCTCTCTCTCTCATGAGTGATTTTCATATGCTAGAAGTCACTGCCTCACAATATGTTTCACATCGTGGCATACATATAAAGTTATACTAAATTTAAGTCACGCTGGGGAAAACCAGTGAGACCGTTCAAGTACTGAGGCAAGTGGTCCCCCTGTTCTCGGGCCATCTGGAGCATTGCAGGAGCAACTGTGGACCTGAGCACTTATGTAGTCATTTATAATCAAACAAATAAGCAAATAAACAAAACCCTCCTTAACCCCATGTGTCCATTCAGTTCCTTTCTGGTATCCTTTATATTGAAAATTCTTACCATGATTTTCTACATATGCTTTTTTCAACCATTTCCTTATCTCTCATTTAAAATATTCTCTTCAAAATACTCCAATCAAGTCGCCTTCTCTGAAATTGTTATTGTCAAAAATCAACAGATCTACTGCATCTCTCTTTCTCTATTATTTGAAAGCTTCCTTCTTTGAACTCTATTTTTAGTTCCTGGCTTTTTTCCTATGTCTTCCTGATTATATTATCTCTCAGCCTCCATTGCTGGCTCCTCTGCTTCTATCTGACCTAAGAACTAGATTCTGTTTCTTCTTCTCTTCCTTCCTTCTCCTTAGATCATCTTATCCAGTCACATGGTTTTCATTACCACATATGTACTAATAAAACAAAATTTAAATTCTAAGTCTAGCCTTCTTATCTTGGCATTTACATTTGAATGTTTTATTGGCATCTTAAACTTAATGTGTCCAAAATTAAATTCTTCATTCCTTTCCTCCCCAGTCTTCTCCATTTCAATAAAAATTCCACAGGACAATCAATTTTATAGTAAGTAATTCAGGAGTCATCTGGATTCTCCTCTTTTTACCTCCCATAACCAACACATTGATAAGTGTCAGTAATTCAATCTTATATATCCATAGAGAATCTATCGTCTTTTTGTTTTCTCTTCTGCTACTATCTTAGAGTAGGTCACCACTCTCTCTCCCCTGAATTACTGAGATAAGCTCTTATCATTTATCCTTACCTCCCACCTTTCCTCTCTAACCTTTTTCTCCTCAGAAAAGCAAAATGGTCTTTGTAGAAGATAAATTATTTAATACACCTGAATAAAACCCCTCAAAGTATGTAAAATAAAATCTATACATTTCTGTGGTTTACAACATTCTAAATAATGTGGCCTCTGATTTTGTCTTTACTTTTTGTCTCTACTTTTGACTGTTTTGGTTTACTACTCTCTCACTCACAGACTCCTTGGCTTTCTTTCAGTCACTCATATAAAAGTCTTATCAAACAAATATCGTTTTGCCTGTATATTCTACCCACTTTCTCTTTGCATGATTGCCTCTTGCTTATCTTTTAAGGTTGAATGTAATTGTTTTTTTCTCAGTTGTTTTTGTTTGTTTGTTTGTTTGTTTTTACTGTCACATCTTGAGTTGGGCTCACCTGACATTCCTTCTCACAGGATACTGTCCTTTTTCATGTTATTTATCATAATTTCTAATTAAGGGTGTCTGGGGGCTCAGTTGGTTAAGTATCTGACTCCATTTCAGCTCAGGTCATGATCTCAGGGTTATGAAATGCAGCCCTGAGTCAGGTTCTGCACTCAGTGTGGAGTCTGCTTGTCCCTCTCCCTCCTCCTCTGCCCTTCCCTCTGCTCACACAGTCTCAAATAAATAAATAAATAAATAAATAAAATCTTTTAAGAAATAATAATTTTTAATTATATTGTAGCTGTTTACATACCTATCAATGGTTGATTCTAGAAACAATTGTTTCTAGAAGGTAAAACTTGTAAGATTAAAGACCACTTTTGTTCTGTTCATAAAAATATAGCAAAGTGCTGCCATACAGTAAGTGTTCAATAAACATATGTTGAATATGTATTCTATTCAATATAGCACACTAGGACACATGTCTCACTTTATTTCTTCTCTTTCTTAATACCCCCCTTAAAAATGTGGAAGAAACTTAAAGAGAACAAAAAGATATTCAATTACTGAACAAATTTTTAAACAAATACTTGAAAAATCAAAAGGAAACCACTATCATAGATTAACTAGAGGGAGCAGAGGAAGCCACAGTCTGGAATAAATACTAATGTGGCTGCATTCAGGGAGAGGGCCAAGTCAAGCAACAAGTTCTACAAAGGGAGAGCCTGAGATATGTAGCTGAAATATGGGCACTAATTGAAGTTTTTTAAATTGAACTGTTGATTTACCCATTTCTCTCCTGTATATCCTATATGGATAGAGAAAGACTTTCAGCCAGTCACTTAAGCCTAGGTAAAAATATTACAGCTTTATTTTCTATGGAAATGATAAAAATTATCTGTAAAGTGAAAGCTAATACTGTGAGGCTTTTGTTTGTCCATTTTTGTTTTTTTAAGATTTTACTTATTTATTTGTCAGCGAGGGAGAGTGTGCACACAAGTGGGGGTGGGAGGGAGCGGCAGGCAGAGGGAGAAGCAGGTTCCCTGCTGAGCAAGGAGCCTGATACAGGACTCCATTCCAGGACACTGGGATCATGACCTGAGCCAAAGGCAGATGTTTAACCTACTGAGCCACCCAGGCATCCCAATACTGCGAGTTAATCATACCAAATCATATTTTTATTTGTTTTAGCATTGAGGAGTTTTCTAGGGTAATGGGTAGGACCTCCCTATTACCTTAAAGCAAAGCCAGTTGACTCTATTTACCTAAAGACAGAGAGGTCTTCTTTACTACCTTAATTTAAGATATAAATAGATAATAAAACATCACCAACAATTAACACAAAAGAGAAATCCAAGGTAATTGGAAAAGAATGTCCTAGAGGAATTAAAAAATATATCATAAAATATTAACAATTAAGCAAACCTTGCATTAATATTCCTAAGGTGATTGAACTGGAATTATTAGAGACAAGAAACCATTCAAAATATTAAACCTAGAACTACAATTCAAAAATAAAACTATAAGAAAAGAAAGATAATTTTGAGGGACATTCAAAAACTATAGAACAAGTATACACATACATATATATGTATATATATATGTGAAATATAATTTTTAAAGAACTATAGAAGTTATTGAAAATCAACATAGAATGTTTTCTATTTGACCACTTAATAGAGAGGTAGAAATTAGCAGAGACAAGGAAGCCAGAGCTTTGTTATTGAAGAGAATATAGAGGCCACTTGTAGGCAAATAGGCTTTAGCAATGGAATGTAAAAAGGACCCAGGTGACCACCTGGCTAAACACAGACATCAGGCAATCCACCTCAAAGAATCCTCTAACTGACAAATGGACTACTAACAACTAGGCACAGTTATCAAAAGAGAAGAAATTCCATGTTGCCATCCCTCCTCATCGTCCCCCTTTAAAATCAGCCCCCCACCCACTGCCTCCTTGCAGACAGCCTCTCCTCTGCTGTCCTGCCTGCTGCTCCCTTGTAGTGTATTCAGTACACTTCTATTTCATTTCTTCTGCCTCAGGTGAATTCTTTCTCCTTGGGCACCATAAGCTTCCACCAGATCATGACCCCGCATTTGGGGTCCACCATCCAGTGAAGAGACACCTCATTTAGACACCACAAGGACCTAAAGAATTCCAAATAGAATGAAAGGTAAGACTTATGACTTGATCTATGATTGTAAAATGGTAGCATTCAAAGTTTTTTAAAATTGTGATATACCCTGGAATGGAAATAAATCAATATAAGATATCCATTAATAAATGAGGATTTAAATGATGACAAATTTGTTAGTTATCCTAAAGGCTAAAAGATTATAGAGAAAAACCCTCAGAGCAATAAAACAAAATATATTTTTAGCCTTGATTTCTATACTCAGTCAAAAATGTCATCAAATGTGAGGACAAAACAAAGATATTTTCAGACCCAAAAGTGTTATCTCCTGTGAAACCTACCTTAGGAATTAAGTGACTGAGTAGTCTAGAAAAAAACAAGGCTGGTAAACGTGGAACAGGGGCAGGGAAAAGACAGAGATTCAACTTCTCTTGGAGTCCATTCTGAGAATTGTACTGCAAGATCGGGGCAACAATTCAAATTGGATACAGAAGGGGAAATGGTTGGCCACCATGAGAGAGGATTTAAGAATAATTAGCAGATATGATGGAAGAGATATCAAAACAGAAACTTGGAAAATACAAAGGAAAGGATAAAGGTGCAGAATTTTTAAAAAGAGATAGAAAATAAGCAGAAAGCTTATTTTAAAAATTGGAAGTCAGAGTCCAAATGAGAAATAATGTTTGATCTCAGCAATTTTTTTGGACAGCATTGTGTTAATAGAGGTTGAAATTTAGTGTTTAGTGCTGCTATGAAGTAGGAGTTTTCATATTTCAACTTAGAAAATGTCTTTCCAATCAAATAAGAATTGTTAAGTACTGATATCAATCCACAAGCTTATTTTAATTGAACATATTTATCATTTGGAAATCATTTATAGAATTCTATCAGATTCCCCTCTTGATAGTCACCCTTTCAGTATGTCATTATGTTGCAGATTAATCACTTCTATTTGAAGGATCAGTGGAACCTCCTCAACTGTACAGTCAAATGAGTTTTAAAGTATGAAAATTTCTTTTACATTTGCATCAAGGTCCAAAAAAACACAGCTAGATCTGTGTTTTTGTTCAGGAACTATATCCACTACAAATTTGCATGGGAATAGAGATCCCATTTCCTGTTTTAACTTTTGACAGCCTGGAAAGTATTTCAAGTAGCCTGCCCTACAGTACTTGTGATTCAAACAACATCAGTTGTTTAAATGACTACACAACTGCATAAACTCCACATTTAAGCACTATTCTGCCTATAATTTTAGTTTGAGTTCATTAGGAAATATAAAAAAATAATATAAAAATGAAAATGAAAAAAAATTTGTCTGTAGTTAACAGTGGTTGAAGCAATTCTTTTCATTCAGGAAAAAAAGAAAACCAGTGTTGGTCCAGTGCTCAGAAAAATCCCAGTGAAATTTTACCATCGCTAAGCCATCAAACTTCTGTGAAAGTAGGGCAGGTCAGATTATTCAGCTTTTATTTCTATCAAAAATTGACAGAACTGATCGAACATAAGTCCATAAGGGATGCTCATAAGCACAAGTGAAACTCATAACAATTCCAAGTGATGGTGATGAAGCCTTTGCCTGCATGAATATTACAGTGAAAATCCATAGACTTGACCCACATTACATTTTCACAGGTTTTGTACCTTTGTTCAACTTTTACTTTTTCTATGGCACATACATTTTTATCACCATCTGTTGCAATATATCTTAACGGATTCCACTTCAGGTTGTGCTGAATTCATGTTTTCTCAACTTCTTTGAAAGTCGTCTTGCCTGACCACAGATAACAGTCATAGAAGCTGATTCTTTAATCACTTCAAACTCGGCTTTGAGTCCTCAAAGAAACACAACATCTGAGCAGTATCAATATCATCCGTTGACTCATCAAAAGCCACAGAAAATCACTTGAAATCAATTGCTATGTTTTCTTTTTAATTGAGTATTGCTGTTTTACCCAAGTTTTCCAATCTTTGAACAATTGCTCTCACCAAAACGCTGGCAGACTTAATCAAGTTTTGTTTGGTTTGGTTTGGTCTTGTTTTTTTCTGGTTACCTTTGTTTAGCCACTGCAATAAAACACAATTTAATTAACTCACCATCAGTAAATAGTTTTCCTTGCTTGGTTTACAAATAAGCCACTCAGAAACTTAATTCGGTTCCCGCCTCATTTTGTTTTTATTTTTATGAAGAAATTCTACCATTATTAAATATCCCATTTAAAGTTTTCTAATTTTTCACTCACTTTCTTTCTTTTTTTAAAAGATTTCATTTATTTATTTGACAGAGAGAGGCACAGCAAGAGAGGGAACACAAGCAGGGGGAGTGGGAGAGGGAGAAGCAGGCTTCCCCCTGAGCAGCGAGCCTGATGCAGGGCTCAATCCCAGGACCCTGGGATCATGACCTGAGTCAAAGGCAGATGCTTAACTTAACCCAGGCTCCCCTTTCAGTCACTTCCTTTTGAATATTGTCATGAGCGTTCAAGTAGACATCAATGTATATTGATTCTTTAAGCACAGCTATAATGTCATTGAATAAGAAACACCATCTTTGTCATCTAATTCTATAACAAAATAGCCTACACACACTCTGCCTTAAAATCGTGACATTTAAAGTCCACTTTTCTTTTGTTTTCTTGTTTTGACATCATGAGTATGCCCAGGTAGTAAATAAATAATAAAATAGCACAGCACAATAATACATGTGGCATTCACAATCCTGTCAGGCTATAACAGTGTCACTGTGACAGCAATGCTCTGAGCAGCAATGCAAAGCTGTGAGAGCACCACATATGGTCTTTCTTGCAATTACCCAACTCTGTCATTTTAGCACAGAAGCAGACAGACACAATATGCAAACAAATGAGCATGGCTGGGTTCGAATAAAACTTTATCAGTAGATGCTGAAATTTGAATTTAATTGTTATGTGTCACAGAATATTTAAAAAACATATTTGTTCAACTCTTTAAAAATGTGAAAAACGTTCTTAGCTTGCAGGTCTACAAAAACCGGGAGCACACTGGATTTGGTCCATAGACCATTGTGGATTCCCCGATCAACTTGGACTATATCCACAGGCTTCCTCACCCACTGAATTCTGGTTGGGTCTGTCGGTAGGGAATACGGACAGGGGACTGGTGAAAGGGAGAATAGTGAGTTTGGGGTATCTATTTTCTTGTTGCTGCCCTCTGTCTGTGTGATTGCTGCAGAATGGTTACACATCTCACCTGAAGCTTTTAAGGATGAATCCCTCTGCTGAAGGTTTTAATTCCTGTCAGGCAGCCTAATAAACACAGCTCTCTCTGTCTCTAGGTTACAGTAACTGCTCCTTACACTTGTTCCTTCATGCATAGGGGTAGTAAGGGGACTCCAGCTTTGCGGGCCCTGGCCTTATGCGCTGCCCCTCTGGTTTGCTACAATGTGACTTTATAAATGGTTAATAAACCTATCTTAATTTTTAAAAAATATATTTTCTGTTGTGATCCTGACTGGTCCAGATACTGATACTAATTTCTCAGATTAAGTATATGATAACATGATTTTCCATCTCTCATACATATTAGGCACTTGCTAAGTGTAACTGGATATCCATGTCCTCTTTTTCCTTGTATACTTTCTTATTAAAACTATTTGTGGTGAGCTTAGTTGAGGCTGGCAAGTGAGAGGAGGATGGAGTGAGGGAGGCAAAGAATCTTTACTCCGAGAGTGAATTCCAAAGTCTTGCAACTAAATTGTCTCTCAATTTTCTCCGATTAAGTTTATGGTTTAATATGTTCTTTAGTTAGTGGTCTTTATATAACTTCTCCTAACTCTCCACTGAAATGCCCAGAACAAGCACAGACTAAGTGATGGCAACTCAACAGCACCAAAATTTAGGAATTATTTGCACACTATTGCCAGAGTTGGAAAAATTTGCACCATTTAGAAGGTAGACGGAATTCAATTGAAAAACCAATTTGAATTTCCCATGAATGTCAGGTGCCAAAAAGAGTAAAACTGCTGGCCTGATTGAAGACAGGAAGGCCATCTGTTTCTTCCCCTGTCTCTTGGGATAGAAATGCATTTTCTTAACCAATCAGAGCACAGTCATATCTGGAAAATATCAATGTTAGTTTTGAGACTGTTTTCCATTTTATAAAATTATTAATTAAGGTATGAAGAAGGAAGCCTAGATAAACTTCTTCCAATTTTTAAAAAAAATTATTAATTCAACAAACATCTATTGAACATCAACCAAATGTCTGTCCCTATATTAGCTTGTTGGGAGAATAAGACATTGGTCCCTCAAAGACACTACAGTTTAGTGTGAAAATAAAACAGAATTTAGAACATGGTGTGAGATACATAAGAACATAGGGCTTAGGAGGTCAAGGAAGATTTCCTGAAGGAAGCAATATCTAAAAGGATATATGAAGGGTGATTAATGTTGGCTGAATAAGGTGGTATGCATTAGAGAGAAGTGTGTATGCATAGTTCTGAAAGAAATATAGTCCCCATGCAAGAGCATTTAAGAGACAATAAATGAATAAAATTTGGAAGGAACGTCTGTCAAATAAAAAATCATTTCAGACTTCGTATATTTATATACTTATTTATTTTTGTAAGAGATTCTTTACTTGAAAGATTATTTCAAAAGGACAGGAATGGGACCACGGCAAAGGGCTCATCAGGGTTCTCAAGGGTTAGACAAAAGGTTTTTCCTTTAATGAGGCTGCAAAGAACCAGATGTGTGGGGAGTGGGATGAAAGGTGACATGGTTGGATGGTGGATCTGAGACTGTTTTACTCTGATGCCAGCTTATAATCAGGAGAGGCCCTTTCGGAGAAACTGTAATGATGGCTCAGGCTGAAGGTGAATCAGATATCAGGGCAGGAGCAAAGAGAAACTTAACCAAAGTTTGGTTAATAGGCATTTTGTTCCCATTGTTCAGTGGGGCAAGCAGTGGGGCAATCAGTGGAGCTAATCATTTATGAGCAAGGCATGGAATATGGAGAGTCAGTGTCTAGCCTTGTCATAGGTAAATGACTTCATACCAGTGAGATCACATGATAATTGTCTTTCTCTGATTGACTTTACTTAGCATAATACCCTCTAGTTCTATCCACATAGTTGCAAATGGCAAGATTTCATTTTTTGATGGCCATGTAAGAGTCCATTGTAGATATACCATAGCTTCTTTATCCATTAATCTGTCGATGGACATCTGGACTCTTTCCATAGTTTGGCTATTGTGGACATTGCTGCTATAAATATTGGGGTAGAGGTGTCCCTTGGGATCTCTACATTTGTATCTTTGGGGTAAATACCCAGTAGTGCAATTGCTGGGTCATAGCATAACTCTATTTTCATCTTTTTGAGGAACCTCCACACTGTTTTCCAGAGTGGCTGCACCAGCTTGCACTCCCACCACAGTGTAGGAGCTTTCCCCTTTCTCTGCATCCTCGCCAACATCTGTTCTTTCTGGACTTGTTAATTTTAACCATTCTGACTGGTGAGAGGTAGTATCTCTTTATGGTTTTGATTTGTATTTCCCTGGTGCCGAGTGATGTTGAGCATTTTTCATGTGTCTGTTGGCCATCTGGATGTCTTCTTTGCAGAAATGTCTGTTCATGTCTCCTGCCCATTTGTTGATTGGATTATTTGTTCTTTGGGTGTTGAATTTGATAAGTTCTCTATAGATTTTTGATACTAGCCCTTTATCTGAGAAGACATTTACAACTATCTTCTCCCATTCTGTCCATTGTCTTTTGGTTTTGTAGACAATTTCCTTTGCTGTGGAAAAGCTTTTTATCTTGATGAAGTCCCAATAGTTCATTTGCCTTTCTTTCCCTTGCCCTTGGAGAAGTTGCAAACCCTATCAAAATACCATCACCTTTTTTCACAGAACTGGAACAAATAATCCTAAAATTTGTATGGAGTCAGAAAAGACCCTGAATAGCCAAAGGAATGTTGAAAAAGAAAACTAAAGGTGGTGTCATCACAATTCCAGAGTTCAAGCTCTATTAAAAGCTGTAATCATCAAGACAGTATGATAGTGGCATAAAAACAGATACATAGATCAATAGAACAGAATAGAGAACCAAAAAATGGACCTTCAACTCTATGGTTAACCAATCTTAAAAAAAGCAGGAAAGAATATTCAATGGAAAAAAGACAGACGCTTCAACAAATGGTGTTGGGAAAATTAGACAGCCACATGCAGAAGAATGAAACTGGACCATATCCTTACACCATACACACACACACAAAAAGACAAAATGGAAGAAAGACCTAAATATGAGACAGAAATCCATAAAACCCTAGAAGAGAACACAGGTAACATCTTTGACCTCGGCTGAAGCAACTTCTTCCTGTACATATCTCCTTGAGTCTTTTCTAAGTCATATGGGGAAAGGGGGTTCCTTGTCATAAGAAATTTCTGAAACACAAAGCATTGGGGATAGGGAAGGATTTCTTTAACCATCTCTGTTTTCTAGGATCACAATACTCACTGAGGTAAAGTTCAACATTGTTACTTTAATGTACTGTATCTTCACTGGAGTTATAGATTTACTATAAATTCCATCTGTATAAAATGTCAGAGACCAATTCTTGTGGATAAGAGATGACTCTACTTGAGATCAGCAGAACCAAATTTAAATATTTGCCAGATGCTGGGAAATGAATGATTTGCTAAAAGCTTACTCGGGCACAACCTCCATCCCAAGTTGTATGGTTGTCATCTGATTGATTTAGGTACTGAATACTGCTATCAAATTACCTGAATTCTTCAGAGCTTCTGACAATACTTTCCTTGTGGGGCCACATCTTCTAGAATGCAAAGTGCCATCAGCCATTACCCCTATTTCATGCCTGGTGACTTCTTGAGCTTTGAAGATCCAAATGACTATGTGTAAGTTGATGAAGTGAAATGAGGAAACAATGTTCTCACTAACTCAAAAAGCAGTACTTCCCCAGAAGGAAAGAGTATTGAACTTGTTTTACAGACCTTGGATTTTTGGGCCAGGGGACAGTTATTGGGGTTAGGATAACTTTTAATCCGCTCTTAATTATGTTTCAGCAAAGAGACACAAGGTAAGAACATTGTTTTCTCTAATTTTTGCCATATTCTGGCAGTGGATAGATCTCTTTCCTTCTCCTTACCTAGAGTTGTTGTGAGACTTTATGTTGTTGTTGTTTTCAGGGTCTTTTGGGAATTTTCATGAGAAATCAGAAGAGGCAGTATTAAGCAGATGGCTTGCCAAATGCTATTTTTAACCAAAAATCATAAACTAAAATCTTCTTCAAATAGGCAAATTCTGTTTAAATCAACAAACAGGAAGGCATTTTAGGTCCTCAACAGAACTCTGAAAAAGCTCAAAACAATCTATAATTAAATATGACAGTTAGATCAGCCATAGAATCAAGCAATTAGCCTATGCCCATAAGATTTGGATGAAGTAAGTTTGGGCTAATGTAACTCTATCTAATAAAGAGTTACAGCACATGAATTAATGCATATGAAAACTCCTTGTCATCTAGCTTAAAGAAAGGAAATTGACCAAGATAGCCTTAAAACTCTCTTCAGACTGACAGAACTTTAGACAGGCTTCTCCCAGACTATAGGCCTCTGACTTCTCCTCTTACAGCATTTACTTTAGAATACTTGGGATTGTAAATTCTTCCCCTGACCCTTTGAGATGTAAATCTTTTCCCAGCTCCTAGATAGTCTTACAACAAGGAATGTCTTTCTTAAGGACCAAAGAGTCATCCCTATGAAACTAACCACCAAGAAAGATAGTGTCCCTGTCTTGTAGTCCCTGTGGGAAAATAGAAGCCTAACTTCAATTGCCGATTAGCAAACACAAATGGCCTAATCACAGTGACTGCCTCCCCACAACTTCCTCCAGTAGCTTAGCACTAGCTCACCTCAGCACTGAAAACTCCCCTACCATTTATTTCAACAGAGTTGTGTTCATTCTCTCTCTCCTATTGCAATAGTCTTGAATAAAGTCTTCCTTGCCTGTTTAAGTTTGGTATGATTTTTCTTTGACAATGTTTTTACATTTATCTTTTAATAGAAATTATGGAGAATGTGTTTTTAGGTAGATGTGAACTCATTTGTTTCTCACTTTTTAATTGAGTAGTTACTGGAATTTATCATTTCAATTCATGTTCCAAACTACAGTGGAATTTAAAAAACTCTTTTTTAAGACAAAACAATGGAATTTGATGAAAAGAAGGTCCATATAATGTAAGTAAAAACTAATGAGATAATATTTAAAAGAAAGATATTTTATTTTATAAATATGAAGTTTTCCCATTTTCCTTTTTCTTCTCTTCCTTCCTTTCTTCCTTCTTCTGTTTTTATAGATCTTTCCTCTCAGGTAATTACTGTAGCTTAAATGACACCATCTGCTTTCCAATATGTTCCGATTATCATTTATAAACATAAAAAAATTCAATGAACTTTGGGAAATTTCACACAATTCGTAGTGTTTATACTAAACACAATTTCTGTTAAATTCATAAAATGTCTTATCACATTTAAGATAAAATGTATGTCTTAACCTGTTTTACTTGCTTCATACTTTATTCAGAGTCAAAGAAGAAGAGGGTGATCTTTAAACATTTGGGAACCCGGAGGTCTCCCAGACTGTCTTGATCCTGCCAGTCTGTATAGTCATTTTTTTTTTTTTTTTTTTTTTTTTTAGTTAATTCCAATAAATCCTCTCTCTCTCTCTCTCTCCCTCCCTCCCTTTCTTGTTTGGCCTGCTTTCTTGTTGTTATTATAGTTTTTGCTGATATTGTGGGCTAATTCATTTGTGGAGGACATTGCTATCATTGCTAATGGCCCTGCTGCCTTATCCAAAGACCAGCAGTAGTGATTTTAAAACTCAAATGTACATAAGAATTACAATAGGTATGTGTTAGAAGTGCAAATATCTCGACCCACTCTAAGTAATTCTGATTTGAGTACAATCTGGTAGGGTTCAGAATTTGCATTTGAAACAGAAACATTTGATTTAGGTAGAAGGATCAACTATGTGGAAACCTCAAGATAGAGTAAAACATATGAATCAAAGGAAATTAGAAGAGTAAAAACACATTGATTGTGAGAGACTAGGTGAATAGAAGATATATGTATGTTTATTAAATAAGAAAAGTAAATGAGAAAGAGACACACACCTGCCCCTGGCCCTGTGGGTCTTCTGTATGACTTCATTTTCAAATTCTCCTGGCTTTATCCAACTTACTTCATAGGGGAGCTGTACTTCAACCATTCTGCTCTTTTAAAATAAAATCTATTGGGGTGCCTGGGTGGCTCAGTGGGTTAAGTCTCGGCCTTTGGCTCAGGTCATGATCTCAGGGTCCTGGGATCAAGCCCCACATCTGGCTCTCTGCTCAGCAGGAAGCCTGCTTCCCCCTCTCTCTCTGCCTGCCTCTCTGCCTACTTGTGATCTCTCTCTCTATCAAATAAATTTAAAAATAAAATAAAATAAAATAAAATCTATTAAAGTTGAGATTATTTAATAAATTAATTACCTATCATGAAATGATCTCCCTTTCCTTCTTTGCCAGACATATATGTACCCTTTCATTTGGTCATATGCTACTGATATCCCAGGATTTTCACTCTGTTTAACCCTAAGAAGACTGTAAACAGATGCTTTCACCAAATTTGTCCTCAATCCCCTTTCTAGAATGCTAATTATTACTCTATAATACTTCAAATAAAGTAATAGATGCATGCATTTCTTTTAGTTCTCTTAAGTGATGCAATCAGTTGGGAGAGCTAAATGATAAATGTGTCAATAATGTGGCATCATGTAATATATATTATTGACTGGTTCTTCGTCAAAAGAATAAGAGAAAATAATCATGAATATAAATAGGAAAATTCTTCTTTTCTTTTTTTTTAACTTATCTCTATGCCCAATGTGGGGTTCAAACTCATGTCCCCAAGATCAAGAGTCACATGCTCTACCTACCTACTGAGCCAACCAAGCACCCCAGAAAATTTTTCTAAACAGCTTTTTATGGTTAGGAACTTCCAAAATCTAACATTCTCATGGAGATTGCTCATGACTTCTGCTTTAAGAAACCAGATCTATGTTCCCTTCTATCTGAATATGAAACAGCATTTGAAAGGGCATTCTCCAAGACACTGTAATGATAAAAGACAAAGCATGGAATTTGTTTTCCAAAACCAACTGTATGACAGCAAATTATTTCACCTTAAATTACACATAAATATATAGATCAAGTTACTACTTCATCTTTAGGAATTATTCAGAACCATAGTGGGCATGTCTTTGTAACTGGTATTGTCATTAAACCCAATGTAACTCCTAAGTCTTCTGGGAACTTGTTTAAAAGATAGAACATTCACATTTTGAAATGATATGAATAATGATTAAGTATCAGATAGTGTACTTTTTTTCCTAAGATCTCTTCATTTCTGTCCTGTTATAAAAAGTAAGTAGAAGTATATACCTACATTCATAAATACAATTTTCATCAAAAGCAAACATGAAGGGAAGTACTTAGAAGAAGCAAAGCATGTTTTTAGGACTTTACTTGAACTTTTATTGGTTGCATCCCCTCTTTTATTTTTTATTTTTTTAAATATTTTATTTACTTATTTGACAGGCAGAGATTACAAGCAGGCAGAGAGACAGGAGGGAAGCAGGCTCCCTGCTGAGCAGAGAGCCCGATGCGGGGCTTGATCCCAGGGCCCTGGGATCATGACCTGAGCTGAAGGCAGAGGCTTTAACTCACTGAGCCACCCAGGCACCCCGCATCCCTTCTATTAGGTCATGTGGGCAAGATGAGCCTAAACGGTATTGGATTAGGTCCCTAACTATTCCCCTCCTCCCCACCCTATAATGCCCTACACCACTCCTTTCTCCCTCCCCCCATATGCCACTCAGAGCCATTTCCTGTCTACCTTTTCTTGGGAGTTTGAGTAGGATCTATTGGCCTACTCAAGAACAATTTCTACATGTCTAGATACCAGAGACAGGAACACAGTATAGTACTTCATAACATATGTATACTTCTCAGTGATTCACTGTCCCAACACACATTAAAAGATGGATTCTTCTAATTATCACACTTTGGCATTGACTGAATAAGTCGAAGTAAGACCAATATGGGTGGGAAATTAGGTTGCTAAAGATTTGTGGTTAGTGATAACTTGCCAATGCAATATGGCTTTCAAATATGGCTTTCAACACAACTTTCTAGCTTTGCTTGTCTTAAATTCTTAATGCAGATCATCTCCCAACATTTCTTCTTTATTATGTGTTGTATGATGTGTTTACTGTTAAGAGTTTATTGTTCTCAGACCTAATGCTGTGTGCTTTGAATACCTTCCAGCTATTAAGATCACTATTTCCAGGAAAATACACTTTTATACATGCTCAATCTCATTCAACTTATTTTACAAAGTTTACCTGCTGTTCCACAATTCTCACTGACAATGTAGAATAATTATCATAAAGTAATTCAAGCAACTTTTATTTTTCAGACTTCTCACCAAGGTTTTACTTAATTTCTGTGCTAAGATCAGTATTTAAACACCAAATTATTAATACATGCATATTAATATCTAAGATCCTTTGTCCACCAAATTATCTAGATGAATCCACCTTGTGATGGTATGTTTTGGGGGCTGCCTAAACTATTTAGTTAGTTGCTACTCATTTTCTTCATGCTCTCATGTTGAACAAAAATAATTAAACAATATTTCATTCAAGAAACATTTATCAAGCACCTACTGAGGACCTGAAGCTGAACTGTACTGCGTGAAATCTGACTGTGCACCTCTCTTCATATCTCTATATTATGTGTAACATTACACCAACAGTTTGAAAGTGACCTTGATGGGAGTACTTACAACACAGTAATGGACACACGGATTTTTTTTTTCCCCAGGAAAGATGATTTACCAGCACACAACTTATTAAATGCTGGATACCATCCTTCCCTCAAAGATCTTACTGACAAGTAGCTGGAAAAGACAAGTAAACCTTTGGATTTTCATCCTCAAAAGATAATTCTGATGCCAGTATGAGAGTGATTAATTCAAGCATGAGGTTAGAAGTGTCATCAAAACAGTCTCCTAGAAATGATGTGGAATTTAAGTGAACGGTGCTAGCTACCTAAATTAGGAAAATGACAATGAAGGCATGCAGATAGGCATAAAATTTTGTAGGAAATTGACTTAGAACTAGTATATTCATCTTGCAGTACCACCCATGAACTGAACTGCAACAGGAATGGTCCTGGTATACCAGTAAACTAAATGAAATATGTGAAAAAAACAGCTTTCAAACATTGGACAACAGGAAGCACCTGAATTATTTTTATGTTCCTAGTGACATCTATACTTTTAGCATTTCCTCATTTTAGATTTTGAGTCTATGTTGTTAGATTAATTTTTGAAAAAAAAAGCTGTCTCGTCATGTCATTCTCTTGATGAAAAATTCTGTCATTTTTAGAAACAGTGTTGGAATAATAATCCAGTCATACAGTGATTTTTGAAGCTGTGTCACACAGGAAGCTGTATGATATTTGCTGTAAGCATGCTCCATGTATTCTTACATGTGGTCCTTACATTATGAGGGAGGTACTATTCTTGTTCCCCTTTTAATGGATTGGAAGACTGAGCCACCAAGAGATTAAATAACTGTACCAAAGTCTTAGAAAATAGGATGCTGGGTGCCTGGGTGGCTCAGTGGGTTAAAGCCTCTGCCTTTGGCTCAGGTCATGATCCCAGGGTCCTGGGATCGAGCCCCACATCAGGCTCTCTGCTCAGCAGGGAGCCTGCTTCTCCGTCTCTCTCTGCCTTTCTCTCTGCCTACTTGTGATCTCTGTCTGTCAAATGAATAAATAAAATCTAAAAAAAAAAAAAATTGGATGCTGATATAATGCTAAGTGAAGTCAGTCGGTCAGAGAAAGACAAATACAAATATCATATGATTTCATCATATGTGGAATTTAGGAAACAAAATACACAAGCAAAGGGGAAAAAAGAGAGGAGAGAGAGGGGGAGGCAAACCATGAAACACACTTAACTAAAGGAACAAATTGATGGTTACCAGAGGAAAGAAGTGGGGCATGGGAAATAGGTGATGGGGAGTAAGGAGGACACTTGTCATGCTGAGCACCTGGTGGTGTATGGAATTGTTGAATTACCACACTGCACACCTGAAACTAATACAACAGTGTATATTAACTAAACAGAATTAAAATAAAACTTTAAAAAAAGGAAATAAGGGTGTTAAAATTCAAATTCAGGCAATTTGCTATTAGCAATCACTCTTAAAATCATAAAACCCACTTACTCTTCAAGAAGATGCTGATTTTTGCTTTTTTTTACCTATTTTGAAGTCCCTCATGTATGAATCCCAACATATATTATCTAAGTCATCTTTACTATTTCTCTACAAGAAAATTCCTTTTCCTCACTTATAAAATGCAATACTCATCTCATAAAATCATCTAAGGATTAAATGTGATAATCACATACTTAAGTTATAGTAAATATTCTGTATTAGTTCTCCTGCTCCTCCTCTTTCTTCTTCCTTCCTTTGTTTTGTTCTTTTTCTGCTTCTGTTATTCTTACACTTATTATATTTTTCATGTTAAACTGAATAACACTTTAGCTCTTTAATTTTCTTTACCTAAATCCATATAGTCCACTGTACGATTTTTGTGACATGTCCTATGTTCTTCTTTGTTTTTATACTTTTACACATTTTTCAGAATTAAACTTTACATATTTTATAACTTGCGATCCCTTACAAAAGAATGTTTTGCCTTAAATATTGTAGCACAATGCCGTTCATTGAATAGATTTATATTGTGTCTACTGGGAAATAGGTGGCATTTTAACTTATGGATTTTGAGGATCCATTGGAATTTTAAGGGTCAGATGTTTTAAATCAAATCCAATGTTATTATTTTTTACTTCATTGATTAAAGTTGCAGATATAAACAATAGAAGGTCAAATATGATTTCTGAAATAAGCTGACATAAAATATATAACGTCAAGATGAAATCCCATGAAGAAAATATAAGGTAATTAAGTTAAGAAGATAGAACATTTTGTATAAATACAAATAAGCCATTTAGCTTCTTGCAAAGACCTAAGAAAAAGTTGTAGGCACCCTGGATTACAAATTAATTATGTCATTGTTATAGTTTCAAAGGAAACAAAGATACCAGGCTAAATAAATTGTAATGAAATATGTGGATACTTTTTTGCTTGGGCTTCCCAGTGTGAAAACTGGAATGATGATTAGTGACCTCCATTAAATTGAAAAAGTCCAGGTAGTTTTCTTAATCAAAATTTAAAGGATTATTTTAACACAGCAATATACTAATAACTAATTTGATAATTAGTTGAAGTGTTTAGATTCATATTATTTGATAAACCATATACATTTTATTAAATGTTAAATGCCAGTATAAAAATTATAATTTGTGTAATAATAAATAGATAACTACCATATGGTCTTTGCATAAAGGACAGTTCTTTGCTCTTCTGGTTTCTATTCTCTTCTTCTTTCATCGTTCTTTCTTCCAGGCTGTTGTGTACTTAACCTGAGTTCCCATTCTTTTTTTAGTCAAAGTGTATTGTTTATTATATTGAATCACAGCTAATGTGCCCAATGCTTTAAAGTCATAGTCTGTTTTCTGCACATTTTGCGTAGTTTTAATGTATAGACAGTGGTCTATATTTATGTGCTTTGTTTCTAGTTCTTCAGCTTAAATGTACAGAAATACTAGAAAAATAACCAATATTTATAGAGTGCTTTGCAGTTCGAAAGCACTTTCACAGGTGTTGTTTCTTTGATATTTAAAACTACCCCATTTCTCTCTTCTTAAAAAATAATACCAGAGTTTTTGATTTTCTTAAGGTCGTATAGCTTGTAAATGGCAGAGCAGGGAGTCAAATTGCATCTTCCACGATCTGCAAAATCTCTGCTAAATGACTTTCATAGGTGAAATACCAGGAGTTTATAGACTTCCTTGCTTTTGGCAGGAAAGAAAAGATTCTCTCTCACTAAATTTTAAAAAGAAATTCTTCCCCATGGCTCAGAATACACAATAGAGTTTTCTTTTATTCCTTGATTAAGATCACCCAACTTCAGAAACGGAGTCCTCCAAGTCATACCCACTCTGTGTTGGAGGGTGGGGTGGTATGTCTAGTACGAGACTGGAATTGAACAGGGTTGGCAGTCTGGCAATGAAGTCTCAAACAACAGCTAGATTTTAGTTGGACTTATCAGGGAATGGGCCCTTACCCTGAACATCTACGAGTATGATCCAACCTGATTTGTGAGGCAGACCAAACATCTAGGTCATTGACAAAAGCCCAAAGGCCAGAAAAATTGTAACGGGACTCAACAGGTACAATATTGGCCAGAACTAGTGCAACATCCTAGACTTCTGCCCCTGAGATAAGATTGCCTCTCCATTTTTAGTTCAGCACAGCTGGGGCGACACTGAATTTGTTCAGTTTGGGACACCATCAAATTTTAACTTAGTCAAAACATCAGTGATCCAGACCCAAGAATTTAGGAGAACCTTAGTGAATCGAAAACCCTGTCAAGCCAGTTTTGCTTTCAAAGGCCATGGGTGGGTTAGGGATAACATTTCCCTCTAAATTATAGCTGCCATTTTTTCATATAAAGCTGCAGTGTTGCTGGGGACTAGCCTGCTGCATTCTCGATTACACAATTTCCATTTAATAAGAGAGGCTTGTTGGCCCTTTCTACCTTGTTTGTTGAGTGTAAGCTGATCTACTTGAAATTGGGAATATCAACGTGGAGAGTCACACACCTCCATGGTTCAAGGGCTCAGTCTCAATAAGGGCTTCAATGACAAGCCAAGAGCTCCTTTACGAAAGAGTTTTCCTGGTCACCATGTCAGGGAAGACATGACCGCAAAACATGATGCCATGGTGTGAAGGCTGCTTTTCACTGTCAAAGGCTCCCATGGCAAACTCATCAGCACCAACAGTATGTAGTTCAAATGGGGTATGAGGGTTGATTGGCTTTAAAGCACTAGTATTGCTTATTGGTGCGGGGGGTGGGGGGAATTTCTGCTGGCACTTACAAGCATTCACATTACCAGTGTGTAAAATATCCATATGACTAATTATAGATTCAGTAGTAGAAGCCATAACAGCGGCACATTGAATTGGCTTGAGGGATTCCACCCACAAGATCACTCAGTTCTCCTTCCCCACTAGGAGCACTGCCTAAAACCCATATGTTAAACTTGCGTACCCCTTCCTTTCATGGAGCCAAGTATGGTGGTGACTTCAGTGACTTTATCCAGCAGAGCCATAAATTTTGTGATTCTCCCCTCCCCAAAGCTCCCCAATATCCTCTTGGAGACCAGAAGCACTGGATCCCACCCCTAAAAAGCTTTCTCTTTAAAGCAGCTGAGGTTGGCATAGCAGGAGAGCAGGGATCAGTGGGGATAGGGGGAAAGACACGAGGCACGCCAATAAGCAAGGTGCATTTCTGGCTTCAAGAGGTGCTGCACTTGATCACAAGAACTTATCTATGTTTGTTTCACAAGAATTTACCTGTATCTTGGGGGTCTGCTTCTCATTCTCCACTGGGTCATTTTGTCAGCATTGTAAATGATCTGGAGCAGCCGCAGACTCAATTCCAATCAATGGCTAATCAATGGTTTCCCATGAGAGGTTTGTTTTGTTTTCCCTTAGGAAATGCTTCCTCAGAGGATCAAAGCTCCCTCATGGCTTCCAGGAGCCATTACAAAAACAAAACGAAGCAAAACAAATCAACAAAACCTTCAGATCTTTTACTGTCATCTTCAAGTGGGTCTGAGATGGGCACAATAGCCTGTGAGAGACAGCCCCATTATTTCCATTCTTTCTGAATGGGCACTATATGCTCTTCCCCTTTTCTCTGAAAGGAAGTAGCCAAACTTTTAAAGGTTCACCTGGTTTCTGCCCAAAGCTCCTGTGAATTCCCCTCCTTTCGTGTTGGTATAGGTTACCATCTCTAGAACTGCTGTCTGAAACAAAGTAGAAATCTGTCCTCCTAGGACTAATCTTTGCACTAGTTGTTACAGTGGGGGGACCTGAGGCTGCTTACCATATTGGTGAGTAAGTCCCTCCTCCACCCTTTCTCTCCCTCTTTCCCCATTTGTCCCTACCTAGAGAATTAACCATCGCTGCACACTGTTCAGACAGCTGTCTTTGAACCTATTTTCCAGTGGCCAGCATGCAACTGTGCCCCAATTTCTTTTCGTTAACAGACCATAAAGTTGAGGACCATTTATTTTCTGGTTGACCAAACAGTTTGATCGGCATGTTCATTATCAATTCTCAAAGATTTCCTTTAAATTCTGTCAACCTGGATGGCTCTCATTTTTACTCTACTTGAAATCTTTGTCTCTCCCTCTCTATCCCAGCTTCATTGCTGAAACATCTTTCAAGAACTGTGAAGGGTTTGAGATTTTACCTAACTTGCAAGGTAATAAGTTAGCCTGCCATGAACCAGAGACAAAGATTCATGGATGCTGGGAGAAGACACAATACTCCCAATCAGAGATAAAGGACTTTATTTCTCATAACAGTACCAAGAGTCAGAGTACATGAAATTTTGCATACATTACATGAATCTCAATTCTTCCAGGGAGACATGCAGAGGGCAAGATGACCACTGCAAACAATACATTTCAAGAGAGGAATCCTAAGCTTAAGGAACTCGAATCTTCTATAATGGGAAGTAAGTATGTTTGCCCTTTGTTTATATGGGAATCCTTGTCTTGCTAAGTTTTAGCAGCAAGCAAGCCTACTCTTTGCTTCAGAGTGAGAAACTACGCCTTCCAAGTCTGATCATTATGAAACATCTTTGAAAACAAAGTCCAGAACAAAGGCAATTAATACCTCACTTATGAGACATGCAGATATACAAGAGATCCACGGAAAACTGTTCCCTAACAATAATAGTAATGTGAAATTTTCACTAAACATAACTCATAATTTTGATAAAAATTGTCATAGACTCATTTAGGGAATTAAGAATATCTTTCCTAATAAACAAATACTTCCCATGTAAGTTTCATGCTGTTATCTATGCAATGAAAATGAATGAATGTCTCTTTAATGTATTTTATTGAAGTTCACATACTTGTTTATATTCCCCAAATTAGCTAGTAACATTATGGCTTTGTGTTCTGAGAAACAGTGCTAAAATGTTTGTTGAACAAGAAAGGATAAAAACAAGTCACGGGGGATTGCCTGTGAGCTGGACAGTGTCAAGAAAAGCTGGTGAGTTCCTGCTTGATGTACCTTGGTGATATGGAAAGAAGGAGGCAGTTACTGATGCTCAGAGGGTCTTAAATCCTCACCTGAAATAGATTAATGTATGTTTACCATGTAATAGCATGCTTTAGATAAGAGAGCTAACAAGTATTGTATTTGGTAACATCTGCTTTTATTTTATTGTAGTAGTGACTTAATAGGATCCGTATGGAGTGAAGAGAGTTGTTTCACAAAATTACATATTAAAACTCTGTTTTGGAGGGATGGAGCAGTACTTTTCCCCCTCAAAGGTGGCACTTTATGGTAATTTACTTCTTGCTAGCTAAAAACTACGATTTTTTACACAATTTGGATCATAAATTCTGATTTAACGTAGTGATTTCATTACCAAAAAATGTTTGTGAATTTGTAATTATTTTTACAATGGTGCTCAGCATATAAGCACATAATGAAGCAAATATTTTTTAAATATAATGAAAAAGAATAATGATTTCTTGATAACAAAACTCACAATGTGGTTACATTTACCAAACACAAAAAGACGTGAGATTTTTAAAGCCATGTTCAGGATAAGAGAAATACAATAGATGGAAACAGTCATACTCTTCAGGGGTGATTTTCATTGAAATTATCTATTAACAGAGACAAAGTATTCAAATTTTGGTTCACTTCTGTCTTCTCCAACCTGAAGAACCGTTTCAATATAGAAGTGAGAGAGGAAATCCATAATGTTTGAACAATTAGCAAAAAGTAATCTTTTTACATAAGCTCACGAGTTCTATATCCTCAAATCTTTGGGTCTGTAGTTTCCAAATGTAACAAAAAAATGATTTAATGGAAAAAGCAATGAAGTAAGAGTTAAGAGAGCAGCTGGCCTAACCTAGAGTAATTTCACTTGAATTATCTGGAATTAATTTTCTGGGTTATCAAATGAGGTGATTAGAAATACACTTGTCTTCTTAAGCCTTCTTTTGGACTAAGAAATGTGTGGGCAAGTTAGATTGATGAATATATCTACCTTCTTACTAACCAATTGTGCTTCCTGTCTATAAATAATACTGAAATTTTTAGGAAATGTGGTAATAATGAGTCCACAGTCATGACACTGACCAAAGACATTACCCAAAACACCTTAGCATTTTGACTGGAGAAAGAATACCCTGCCTTCTAATGTGAGTCCTCCTGAGACATGGACATGTCAACAAGGTGACAACATGGTGACAACAAGGGGTCCAACTGACCAACTGGCTCTCACAAGATTCTAAGGGGAAATTGACATTAATTGACCATTTTTAGTTTTTATAGGGCCATATACTAATACAAATTCCCTATGAACTAGCTTATTTTGGCCCAGTTCAGCAGACAGAGATCTTTAACACATAACAGGAAGTAAATGGAGGAGCCGGGTGTCTTCACCATTTATACGACATCAAATCTTGTTTCCTATGCACTAAGTCACACTATTACTAAATAAATAATTAAATGACATAACATTGCTCTTCCTGGATGTCTCTTACCTATCTGAATAGCTTTCACAGCTAGCTCCTTGAGGATAAAGATTAAGGCTTATTCATTACGGTACTTAGAGCCTAGCACAAAATTTGCACACACTAAGTGCTTATTAAATAACTATTGCATGGAACTAAGACCATGTCAAAAGTTTATGGAATGTAATAGTATTTTTCTCTTCAATGTAAAAGATTTTTATTTAGATGAACACTTGCACCTCTCACTAGTTTTCTACTTGATATAAAAATCCAGAGTATTGAGATGTTTCAACATGTAATAAGTATGGGAGGATAATTCGAGAAAATAGGAAAACTAGATGAATTCCTGAGTATCAGCATAAATATTTTCATGGACTATTTAGGAATTAATTGCTTAAGCTATTCTCATTTGCCTATTTAATTAAAAATAAAAATGACTCAGGGTGACTAGTTGGCTTAGTTGTTAGAGCATGCAAGTCTTGATCTTAGGGTTGTGAGTTTGAGCCCCACATTGGGTGCAGAGATTTCTTAAAAATATAAAAATATTTTTAAAAAACTGTTAAAAACTCAATAAAATAAAAATAAGTATATTACAATACATGTTATAGTAAAAGCTTTAAAAAAGAGAAAAGGTGTCATAATGGTGTAGATGAAACACTTGAAAACTTGAAAAGAAAAAGGAAAATGAAATGGAAAGCAAAACATGATTGACTAAAGAAAAATTATTATGTATGAAAGATAAAGGAGATCCATCATGTACATATTAGGGAACAAATATGTACATAGGGAACAAAACAAATGAAACAAAAATATTCAATGATATGACAGAAGGAAATTCACTGAAATAATGATATCTCTGAATTTTACCAGATTAAGCAGGAGCAACACCTTCTGGGGAAACTGACAAAAAAAAAAGTGAATAGGCTTCCAATATCAAAACTAAATAAAATTACAGATTTTTGAGCTATAATAGATATATAAAGAACTATACATATTTAATGTGTATAATTTGATGAACTTGGACATATGGAAACACCTCCAATACCCTTTATCACTATCAAGATAACAGACATACTTAGTATCTCCCAGACTTTCCTTGTATCTCTTTGTACATAACTCACTCCTAACTTTTCACATAAATCATTGTCTTTTCCATTAGAATGAGATTATGATAAGGATATTCTCTAATTTTTTCACTAGTTGTATTCTAAAATATAGTTAATTTGGGGTTGCTGTCCATGAATTCATTACCATGCAAGTCACACACCTCTACTGCATTTTGTTTTAACTCATCTCTATCATATTGAATCTGCCTCCTGATTAAATAAAACTATTGGCTGGTTTGCTAATTTTGCTACATGAAGTGAATACGGGTTTTTTGTTGTAAAAAGGGGTTTGAAGCATGACTACCCCTCTACTTGCTATGTGACATTAGGTAAATTACATATCTTCTCTCATACCATTAAAAGTTGTGGATCTGTGGCAAGGGAGATTTATGTTCTTGGTGATCAATTGAACTAAAAATGGTTTTGCCATCACCTTTTTAATTTCTGCTCTTAGAATTCTATCAAGTTAGCCAATTGATAATTCAGCTTTAATGTGGCACACTGTATGCAGGCTCATGGTAGCTCCTGAGAAAGAAAGACGCAGCCCATTGTATCTTCACAGGAACTGCAGCTGATTTAAGTCATGGGATCTCCATTTCTGTCAAGACCTCCACTCCTCTTTTTTTTTTTTTAGGTTTTATTTATGTATTTGACAGAGATTACAAGTAGGCAGAGAGGCAGGCAGAGAGAGAGAGCAAAGAGCCCCATGCAGGGCTTGATCCCAGGACCCTGGGATCATGAACTGAGCGGAAGGCAGAGGCTTTAACCCACTGAACCACCCAGGCGCCCTGAGACCTCCACTCCTCTTGCCATTACCTAGACTCTTTGCAACTCCTTCAATATTTTCTCCATCATTTCTCTTTTGTTTTTTTTTTTGTTTTTTTTTTTTGCTTTCTCTTTGTCTCTCTCTCACATAATTCTCGGGTTTTGAACAAGTATTTGTTCTGTGTGTTGCCTTACACCTGGTACGAGGTACACCAATTTCTAAGCTTTAAGCATAATCCTTTTTCATACATTGTACTTGGCTACTTTCAGTTGCTAGATCACAGGTCACTTTTACAGAGCCAGGAACATTTGTTAGTTTCTTCTTCTTTCTGTTTACTTTCTCTCTTCCTTTAGCACCTCCTCCCTCCCTTCTAATCTTCCTTCCTCCCATGCCTGTTCTCCTGTAATTTTGATTGTACTTCTTTCCTTAGGTTTAAGGAAGTCTAAAGTTTGATCTCCAGATAAGTGAAATGAAGCTTTTGTTAATATCATATATATATGATATTATATAAGGTAAGTTTTTATACTTACCTTATATACTTTATATATAAGTTAATATACCATATATATATATACCTTATATACTTTATATAATACACACATTATATATAATTTACAGATATAATTTTAAAAAGCTTTAAGTTATTGTACCTATTTGTACCCTGAGAAGACTTGCCATATAAAATATAAGATTCCCAGTCAAATCTGATTTTCAGATAAGCAACAGTTAATTCTTTAGTTTATATCCCAATAATTGCATGGGAAATAATTATACTAAAAATAATTTGTCCTTTACCTGAAATTCAAATTTATCCGTGAGTCCTGTATATTTATACGCTGAATATGGCAATCTTAACTAAAGTTTATTTTACAGGTCTAATAGATATATTTTTTTAAATCAAGCAGCGTTAATTTTATATTTTTTTGAATGATTTATTTATGTATTTTAGAGAGAGAGCCTGTGCATGCAGGAGCAGAGGGAGGGGCCAAGGGGGGGAAGAAGAGAAGGAAAGAAGCAGACTCCCTGCTGAGTGAGGAGCCCAAGTATGATGCAAGGCTCTATCTCATGAGGCTGAGATCATGATCTGAGCTGAAATCAAGAGTTACAAGCTTAACTGACTGAGCCACCTAGACACCCAAAAACCACTTTATAATTTTGAACATTACAACATCTCCACCAAGAAGATGTGGACAACATTCACATTAAGAAGATTAGAAATTGCCAAATTTAATTGATAAAACTCTTTATTGATGTATATTATACTTGTTATCATAAAACTACCTATTTTTACTCTTATGATAATTCAGTATTGTATTTTATTTAGTATAACTTATCTTTAATTCATTGTATTGGGATTAAAACCACAAATATTTGTTTAAAATAGGTAGTCACTTTATACTAAATCAATAACCTATTTATTCTAAACCACTTAGAAATTTTATTAATTTCCTTGAGCAACTGATAGTACAGAAGAAAAATCAAATACAAGAAGTTTGCAACTCAGCAGATGCCGAAGCTTAAATGATTTAATGGGATGGTTATAAAACATGATTTTTTTCTTCTTCTTTCATAAAAGTAGTAGTCCTTAGGGTAGAACAATTTCACATAGGCATCAACATGAAAAGCTATTTTTACACAGAAGTTATCTTTTTAAGTTATATAATTAATGAAGAGAAGTGATTATCAAGTGCTGCTACACCTACTCCGAGAAAAAAAAAAGCATTTGCCCGGATTAAAAGCTTTCCTCCCCTTTCACATATACGCTATGATGACCCCTAGTGGTAAAGTCAGGCAAATGTGCCACGCTGAAGCAGACACAGCCAGATAGATACACATGCGTAGTATAGCTTTTAATCAAGAAGATTCATGTGGGTATAAAAACTTACCTTACTATTACATCAGTCCATGTCTTCTTTTGAATTTTATTCAGAGTGAGCTAGAAAATACTTTCATTTCCTTAGTACACTCAGAATATGAATCTTAACTAAAGTAATGAAAAAAAATCAGGTTAAATTGTATTTATACCTAGTTCAATATTTTAAATTCTGACTTCTTTTTTTTTAAAGCTCTTATTTATGTATTTGACAGACAGAGATCACAAGTATGCAGAGAGGCAGGCAGAGAGAGTTGAGGGTGGGGAGGAAGCAGGCTCCCTGCTGAGCAGAGAGCCCAATGTGGGGCTCAATCCTAGGACTCTGGGATCATGACTTGAGCCAAAGGCAGAGGCTTTAACCCACTGAGCCACCCAGGTGCCCCTAAATTCTGACTTCTTGCAATACAGGTACTGGTTATGGCTTTTGAGATAACGCCAATTTATATGTTCACAGTGTTTGAGAAATTTAGGATACTTCAGAAATCCTCTGATTTCAAATTCTTCATTTCTCATAGAGACTATTTGGAGCAAAGAATGGCTGGGAGGCTTAATTAAATTCAGTCAGCTATTTACTGACAGAGCTAGAACTAAGAAGTAGACTCCAGACTACTGTCTCTGTAATTCTCATACCTGGCAGTGATTTCTTACAAAAAGGTCACAATATTTACTGTAATAGGGAAAAAAAAGCAGAAATGTGTGGTTCTGTATAGGGATCTAATAGTCATTAAAGTAAGCCTATGATATCGTTCCTGAAGGAAGGTATTAATCTTATTCTTTACACAATATATACATACCCCAAGAGGAAAGAAATAAAGTCCTGCTTTCTGATTAATGTTAAGGGACAGCTAAGTACATATATCAATGACAAATAAAAGTTGGAAAGTTTTAAAAATTGAATTTAATAATCTTAAGCCATTATGTTATAATAACAAAGGATCAAGAAATATAACCATATAAAACTCTGAAAATATAGATTTCATTTGCATAGAGAATTTTACATTCAATTTTAGTATGGAATTTTAGTAAGAGCTCATAAATATTTAAATGATTATGATGTAATAAAGGTGTTTTTCAAATTTAAAATCTTGGGGACATGGTAGAGAGGATTCAAATCCCAGAAAGAAAAATGAACTAGCTAATCTTTACAGAGTTAAACCTTGAGTTAAATATTTTATGGCAACTATATGTATGTATTATTTTGTTTAAAACAATTGTAGCCTCATGAGGAGATTTTTAGATATATTTTTCTGCTTCTGGTCAGAATCCTAAATCAAGAGTTTTCATGTTTTTAATGTTCATTTTTATTTTTATTTATTTTTTAAAGATTTATTTATTTATTTTAGAGAAAGGGTGTTCCTGCATGCCTGCAAGTGGGGGAGGGAAAGAACAGAAGGAAAGGGAGAGGAAGAGGTGAGGGAGAGAAGTAGAATCCCCACTGAGCTGGAGCCCAATGTGGGACTCCATCTCATGACCCTGAGGTCATGACCTGAGCTGAAACCAACAAGCTGAGCCACCCAGGCTCCCCTAATTTCATTTTTTTTTCCAAGATTTTATTTATTTATCAGCGAGAGAGAGAGAGAGAGCAAGCTCACAAGCTGGGGCAGGGGCAGGCAGAAGGAGAAGCAGGCTCCCTGCTGAGCAAGGAGGCTGACACGGGACTTGATCCCAGAACCCTGGGATCATGACCTGAGCCGAAGGCAGATTCTTAACCAACTGAGCCACCCAGGTGTCCCTCCCCTAATTTCATTTTTAAATGAAGGTAGTTGAATGGCTTTGCTGATAGCATATTTTATGTGTGTGTGTGTGTGTGTGTGTGTGTGTGTGTGTGTGTGTATAAATTCAAAAATTATTTGCTATATAATTTTGATATGGACAAATTATGGACAAATTGATCAAAATCCCAAAGACCATATGCACTTGGAAACTCCACTGAATATTTTGCTTTGTAAAGTAGTCAAACTCCCATCTTTGGATGTCTTCAAGAAGTAGTTGAATGACTACTCATTAGGAATATTTAGAATAAATGTTTTCATTGGGTGAGAGCATGAAATGAGGCATCTACTCCTTTCCATTCAATGAAGTGTTTCTGTAGTTTTTAGATTAACAATTGAGTCCTCATAGTCCTATGAGGTTTGGCTTTAATCCAACTTAAATGAAACCTTAAAATTAAGCAAGATTTCATATAAATTATATCCAGCTAACTTCATTACCTTATTTTCCAAGGTAAAATGAACATCTGAGTAAGATTCTTTAAAGGTAGAACAATAAAAGTTATCTTAAGAATGACTACACTAAATAGATAAAGAAGATATGGTCCATATATGCAATGGAATATTACTCAGCCATCAGAAAGGATGAATACCTGACTTTACATCAACATGGATGGGACTGGAGGAGATTATGCTGAGTGAAATAAGTCAAGCAGAGAATGTCAATTATCATATGGTATCACTTACTTGTGGAACATAAGGAATAACATGGAGGACGTTGGGAGAAGGAAAGGAAAAGTGAATTGGGGGAAATCAGAGGGAGAGACAAACCATGAGAGTCTGTGGAGTCCGAAAAACAAACTGAGGGGAGGGGGGTGGGAGATGGATGAGCCTGGTGGAGGGTATTAAGGAGGGCACTTATTGCATGGAGCCCTGGGTGTTTTACATAAACAAAGAATCTTGGAACACTGCATCAAAAACTAATGATGTATTTTATGGTAACTAACATGACACAATAAAAAAAAAAGGAATGACTACACTAAGAATTTTTTAAAAGTAAAAGTAATTAAAAATGGGTAAGTGCAGATGTACCATTGATAAGGATAAATTAAAATTCCAAAAAAGAGTTAATCATGTTCCAGAATTATTTTATAGTAACGCTTTTTTTACAAGATTGATTTTATTTATTTACTTATTTACTTGTTTGACAGAGAGAAAGAGAGAGAGAGAGAGAGAGAGCAAGTGCGCGCCTGTGTGCAGAAGCAGGGAGAGGGGGAGAGGAAGAAGCAGGCTCCCCTCTGAGAGGGAGTCTGATGCAGCGGGGAGCATGATGAGGGACTTGACACCAGTGTCCTGGGATCATGACCTGAGCTGAAGGCAGACGCTTAACTGACTGAGCCACCCAGATGTTCCTTTTATAATAAGTCTTAAATTGCATCTCTGGGTAGTATAGTTGGTTGTCCTATGGAAACTATAAGAGTCTAAGCCAAGGCACAAATTATTTTCCTGACTCCTTAGGTTAATACAATGATAATTTTACTTAGAAATACATGATGACAATTGATATAGAAGAAAATCTTGGGTGTAAACAATTTAGATAATTTTTCTCTTTCATTTTTAAGACTTTCTTTTGGATGAGTAAGTTTTAATCTTATAAAGAGTCACATATTTCACCAAAAAACTAAGTAATTACTAAATGTGATTATCACATTATGATTTGACACTGACTTAAGCTCTTATATAAAAACAAGACTGCTTACATTTTGATTATATACTCACAAATTCTGTAAGTCTTAGCTCATTTGAAATGACTATAGCTATTTTTTCAAAGAAGAAATAAATTCTTATAAGCCTTCACATTTCCAGATATTGATTACTTTATAATTTGCAGTGAATGAGTCACTTATGTTTGGTCTTGCCTAGAAACACTATTCCAACAAAAATGGAATCAGATATCTTAACGATATTACTAAAACAATGATAACATCTAACATGTATAATAGGGAAAATGAATCTCTTGGAGGCAAGGATTTTATAAATGTGTATGAACAGGAACTCCCTATTAGACTATCAGACCATTAGAATGCTCTACTCTTCAATGAAGAGGGAAACAGTCAGATAGTAAAAGTTACAGTAGACAACCAAGTTCATTATCATACTAAGTTTGTTACTAATAAGCAACAGATGAATGATTCTGCCTATTCGAGAATTAAGGGAGTGAGGTTAAATCATTTAAAAATCATGAAACATACAATGGAAGCACTAGATACATAGAACTAAGATTATTCAACATCTTTTTCATCTTTCTATTACTGTCTTTCCTCTAATTATAACTACAGTGATATAGGTTAATTCACTTTTATTTTTGTTCTTATATGTAGAAAAGGACATTTCAACTTAGATGTTTAGTTTCTCATTACTGTGGGAAATGAGCTCATAAAAGATTTTCTGAACTCCATAAGTTTAAATTCCAATTCAATGCCTCTAATTTAATATAAAATATTTGCTTCTATATCATACATTTTTATTGTGATCTTACGGCTTTTATGGGTGCCAATCTAATTTCCATTCTGTTTTCCATTTTTTTTCTTTGCCCATGAATTAATGAAAAGTACATTTAATATACCACTCAATAGTTCAAAAGGGGCTAATTATATTTTGATAACAATGTTAAAGACTGCCATTCTATAGCTCCTTTTCTTTTGCTAAGAAATGAAAACCTTTATCATTTCTATTAATACCAGTTAAACACACAGCACTTGTTACTCTCTAATATAACCTATTAGAAATGTTCTCATAGTGTCTTCACTCTTAACATTTCTTACTTGTTTTAACTTCCTTTGTTAACAGTCCCAATGAACCTTTGCTGCCTGCTTTCCGCATGTATAGCATGACATAGTCACATGCTGTAATAATTCCTTATGCAGTTTAGCAGTTCAAAATTTATAGAAAGGGTCTACACATAATACTTCATTTAATCTTCACAACTGCCCAGAGAGTATGACATCCCATTTTATAGATGAAGAAAATGAAATTTAGAAATATGATTTCCCCACAGCTATGCAGTGTCTAAAGGTACCGTTAATTCCTTTTCTCCATTTTTAAAAAAGATTTATTTATTTATTAGAGAGAGAGCACGAGCATGAGCATGGGTAGGAGGAGGGACAGAGAGAGAGAGAAAATCTCAAGCAGACTGTGCTGAGTGAGGAGCCAGACATGGGGCTCGATCCCAGGACTCTGAGACAGAACCAAGAGTTGGGTGCTTAACTGACTGAGTCACCCGGGCACCTCTCCTCCTCTCCAGCCACCTACAGAATAATATGTCCTTTCTTATCAGCTCTGTCACCCCATTCTAAATCATGACAAGTCTGATAATCCATAGAGCACTATACAATTTTAGTCTACCACAATTATTTATATGGCCTGGGTGAAACAGCAATGAAATTATGTTTTAACATGGGATGTTTGTTCCTGGTGTTTTCCTGCATGTCCAACATAGTTTACAATGAATCTTTTTTCTTTTAGAGAAGCAATCCAGCTATCAATCAGAATATATCTGTCATTACCTTTGCCAACTAGTCACAGGACTTACTTAACTTCCATCTTTTTATTGAGCCTCTATCTCTTCTTCTTCTTCTTCTTCTTCTTCTTCTTCCTCTTTTAAGATTTTATTTATTTATTTGAGAGGGAGAGAGAGAGGAGAATGAGAGGAGAGAGGTCAGCAGGAGAAGCAGACTGCCTGCTGAGCAGGGAGCCGGATGTGGGCCTCGATTCCAGGACTCCAGGATCATGACCTGTGCCAAAGGCAGTCGCTTAACCAACTGAGCCACCCAGGCGCCCTCTATCACCTCTTCTGAATGACAAGGAATTTAAAGGAGAGAACTTTAAAAATTTCTTTGCAACTTATCCATGCTACGTCTATGCTGAACATGATATGTAAGAAGAGTAGAAGGGGAATGCTACAATGGACTGGCATGAAGAAAAATGGGAGACAAAAAGAAGAACAAATGTACGTACAACATATTGGATGCTACTGCAGTGGTTAGTAATGACACGGCAGAGTGTGACTTTGTAAGGGACAGTGATTAACTATGAGTGCAAGTGAAGGAATGAATCACAGTTGTATTGGACAGGAAGACATGACAGCTACCAGCGACTGATTCAACACAGAGCATAAATTATTATTAGTCAGAAGTGTTCAAGGCTTAGTGAGAACATGGGTCCAGATGAACAAGTGGGCCCAGACTGAAATGTGGGAACTAAGGGATACCCCATCTCAGGATAAGGTGATAAAGTGGGTTGGGGACATACTGAGTTTTAGGCGAAAGCGATAACGTGAATTCTAGACCATAGGATTGAGCTTAGGGCTAGAAATGTGAAAATCACTAGGGTAGAAGTAACAGATAAAACTTAATAGCGAAGAATCTCTCTGAGGAAAATGGTAGAGCAAGACAACAGAGTTAGACTCTGAGCTTCCAATCCTGTGTGTGTTACAGCACACCAAGGTCACTGGGGAGAACATAATAGTTGTAGTGCTGGAGGAATGGCCTTACAGGGTGATGGACCCAACGATAGCCACAGACAAGACTCCCCGACCACCTTAGCCTAATGGTAGCAAAGGCTGTATGCCCAGTTTGTTTTTGTTTCCTTCTCTCGTCTGGTGAATTCCTCATACTTCCCAGCTATCTTGGACCGCCAAACTTCAGGTACTACCTGATGAAGAAATGGGGAGGCCCTGGAGGCCATTTCCACTCACTCACCTAGACCCCAATCTTATCTCTTCTATGTTTTGCACTGCTAGCTACTTATTTATGTCGATGGTAAATCCAAGTGAAAACAATTTTAAAATCCAAGACTTCATTCTTATCTGTCTGAGACCCTAACCAAACTGAGGTGGTCTGTCTTAACTCTTCACATTTACCTTTTTTACATTCTCAGTCACTTGGTATTTTACAGTGGCTAATGAATGTTCAGTGGAGGAAAGAGTGAACAAATGAGCAGAAAACCAAATATTTGAGATACACATAGTTAAAGGAGAGCATAAGTTGATGAAGGAAGCAGGGGAAAAAAAAATATATATATATATATATTATCTTCCAGGGCAGTGATAATAGCTAGCAACTTCTCAGCTTTACCCTGAGTATGAATCACAGGGACATCTTGGGGTGCAGCAGAGACCCAGCCTTTCCAACAAGCTCTCAGAGCTTGAGGTTCCACCAGGGAGCATACTTTAAATGATAAGGCTGTAGGGGACTGTTCTACATACGCATGCCCCTGCTAATAACAGATGTATGTGAGAATGCCTGTAGCTCAGCCCTAACTCATATTCTGCGAATTAAAATAAAACAAAACACTGTAGTTTCAATGGATGCAAATGGAGAAGAAAGCCCATAAATTCAAATGATAGAGGAATAAACAAGTTTATATAACTTCCAATCTAGAGAACTCATTTCTAAGGCTCTAGTTCATTAAGAAATTGGGTTCCATGATGGTTATATTACTCACCTCTAATGTTATTTTAGGTAGCTGTAATCATTCACACGTCTCAGCATGCCACTCAACTGCTCACTTATAAGTACCTGTCATTTGCCTCTTGGGAGTCATACATATCATTTACTTTTTCAGACCCCTTCTCTCCTAAGTAATTTTTATTGAATTGCTATTAACCTTTGCCAGGGTCAATTGTTATTTTCCTTTGGCTTTCTTACTCATTTTCTTTTAATCTCGTTTGGATTCTCTGTTCTCCATTCACATGTAATTCTGAGATTGTTCATTAGTTTTGTGAAATTGTGAGAAGAAAGGAAGTAAGTATGTGACAGGAAGCACACACAGCAAGGGCCAAGAGTTGTGAGGACAGATTTAATTAACACTCTAAAGGGGAGAATGATATTCTACATTTTAACTTACTGAGGATAGAAAAACAAGACCTTCTCTAAGAAGACCACCAACTAAGAAGCTAACACTACTAAGATATGAAATTAGGAACTTCTTCATGATTTTGACTCTTAAAAGATAAGCCTACCTTACAGATGAGAGATGGAATAACAAACTTACCTGACAAGGAAAGTGATTACATTTCCACAGATACCCAGATGAGTCCATATGGGGAACTGTTTTGTCAGGCTTATTTTACTAGCACAGATATAAGGTCCAAAAAACAGTAGATATTAAATGCTTAATAGAACATTGAAGTAAAAAATATAAGCACTTCTAAAAGGTGACTGTTTCCACAGAGTTGGCAAACATACAACAAATGCAATGAAAATTCAATTGCCTCCTCCTAAGAATTCTTTTAGGCTAAAAAGTCTAAAGTCTGAAGTGGCACACAGGACTTTTCCTGATATGATCTCTGCAACCTCTGACCTTAACCTTACTTTACACACCGCCTTGGTGTCCAGGCCTGACAAACCATTTGTAGTTCTTCAGATACTTGTATTGTTTACTCCTCCATGGCACACATGTCTGAAATATCCTTCCTTTTCTTATCTGACTGGTCAATTTCTACTCTTTCTTCAAGATACGCTTTGAAAACCAGTACTTTCATGGTGCTTTCTTCAAGGACCTGAAGAAAAATCAAATACTTTCTTTCACCCTGTTCTATAGCATCTCACATATGTAATTACCTGAGTCCTTACAACAGTGCCATAATTATTACACGTTGGTCTCAGTATTTTTTTTATTTATTTTATTTCTGTCAGTATTTCTAGAACCCTGAAAACATATTAACTCATTCATTGCTCATTGAATGCCCACCAAGGACTTTAATAAATATTTGCAAAAATTTATTATTACTAATCATTAATTTGAGATTAACTTTTGAATTTATGATTCCCTACTCTTATTTCCTTGTTTCTTGGCTCCTAAAGGGCATAAGTCTCCAAGGATACCTCACTGAAAGAGGCCCTTATAGTTTCACCGCTGGACTACAACCTTTTAAAACCACTACTTCTTTGCATTCAGTTTGTCCCCATCGCCAATCCTATGTATAATTCTAAAGATAAACTTTCTTAGTACCTATCCCTATCTAAAATGGTTTAGCAATCCTTGTTTGACTATTGATGAAATGTTAACTCAATATTTCATTGCAAGCCCCTCCCCATATCTTATCCTGCACATCTCTTTATTCTGAGCGTAGGTATTTTCTTCAACAAACAGGTGGCTTGCAGTGAGAAATCCCTCTTTGCAGATAGCCAGCAGCACTCAACTTGCATTCCACTTCCTTGACAAAGTCTGCTAATATTCTGGCTCATTTAGCAAGGACTTCCCCATTTAGAATCATTTTCTCAGGTACAACTTGCATAAAATTTTTAAAATCTCCCTCCTTTCAATACTATCTCAAGGATTAGGAAAAGGGTATAATTTTTTGTGTGTTTCTCTCCCCTCTCTAATTTTGCACTTTGCTAAATATAATGTATACATTAAAACGATTGTTGATTGACAAATACTCTCTACCACATTTTGTTACTTTATTTTGGCACACAACACTATACCTTGTATATAATGATCTTGCTTTCTAATCATTGTGTTTTGTTTGTTTTTTGTTTTTATGTACTCATTCCAACCTATGGGTTATAAAAGTGTTAAGAGGAGAAATGGATTCCTACATGGAAAGTCACTGTCATGTAGCAGGAAATGCATTGAACTGGGAGAAAACTCAGGTCTGAATTCTGCTACTTGAATGGTTTCCTGGAATGTTATCTTTTATTACCATCGTTTCTCCATCTGTGAAACAAAAACAAAATCCTCAAGAGTGTTCTGAGAATTAAATGAGATACTATGTGTGAAAATATTCTGCAAATTTTAATATGCTGTACAATATAAGGTATTTCTTCTTATGTCTTCAAGATTATTTTATGGATAGCATATGTGCATAGAGCAGTCAGTCAGAAAAGGCTCTCTGAGTCTTGGGTCAAAGTAGGTGGGTCATATTTCCTTCAGTTTTTAAAGCGTTAGCTACAAAATCCTATTCCTTTGCTTTTTTGTTTCTCTTTCCTATACATATTATGACAGTCCAATGCAATTTTTGGCCAAAAGTTTTTCAATGTTTTTTTCATTTGCTTACCAAATATGACCTCTTGCAGTTTTACTTCTTCTTTACTAACTCATCCATGAAATTTGCCTTGTCAGTTCTGTCTTCCATCTTACCGAGGTAGCTGTCATACCTGGGAGCAGCCTGTATTCTCAACCTCGCCTGCATTTCTTTCCCGTGGGCTCCTCTTCCCCTCTGCTGGCTGCCAAGGAGAAGCACATTTATTGGCATGGCCCCCAAACAGATGCCTACCTGCTTCCCTTCCCCCTTTCTCTTTCAGCCAAAGCATCACCTGCCAGGGGCTGGCGGTTGCTGCCCCCGCTGTCCACTGCCTCACACTGCTGCTGCTGCTCCAGTCCTTTTTGGCAGCCTCTTCTGAAGTTCCCCTGCCCGCAGCTCTCCTGTGCTGCTTGCCAGCAGCCTCCTCCTCCTGCCTGCAGCTCTCCTCGCTCCCGCCAGCGTCTCCCCCGCTCGGTCTGCGCGCAGCCTCTTCCTCCCGCCCTTGCCAGCTGCTTTACTCGCCTTTCCTCAGGCTGCTCCCCCTCCTTTCTTCCCCAGCCCTTCCCCTTGCTCTTGCAAGCAGGGTTTCTTTCCAGCGTCCCCACCCTCCTTGGCCCGGTGTTTTGTTAACGTCCGGGACCACCTCTTTTGGGTCCCAGTGTGTATGTACGTCCAGCCGATAGGACATTTTTGGAAAGTGAGTATTTTCTTCCCGCTTCTGTATTTGACTAGACACCAACCCCCAAACCCCGTGCCTACTCCCTTAGCCCGAAAAGGTGGGGTGTAGTGATGGTAGAAGAAATTCAGGGAAACAACAGGCCACAGGCTCGGTCTGTGGACCCCAATAAAGTTTTGGACGCTCGGGACTTGCCTTCTCAGGCTTCCCAAACTTGACCAGCCTGGCAACCTACGCGAGCGCCCAAACACGCACAGTGACTCCGGCGCTCCCTGATTCCCAGCGCTCCCAGACCTTACAGGGACGCTTGATTGAGGGCGCCAGCGGCTCTCCAGGACCAGGCCTGGGCCACTCCCCAGCCCAAGCCAGGGTCCGCAGCCTGAGCCCCACCCAGTCCCCGGCTGGGGAGGGGCGCACTTGTTTCTAGATGCTCCGGAGTGGGTGGGCTAGATGAAAGGTTGGAGCCGCCCAGGTTGCTGGGTTCTAGTCTCGAAGATGAGGGGGTGGGCGGCATGCCAAGGACCTCCTCCCAATCCATGGCCCTTCTGAAGGTCTGGCCACTTCCAGTGCGCGGTACAGTAGCGGTTCCCCTTCACAAGCAGTCTCCTTTAAGAAGAGGCGCGCGCGTATGTGTGTGGAGTTGTGTGTGTGCTCATGTGTAGATATATGTGTGTGTGTGTGCGCGCTCGCGCGCTGGTGTGTGTGCGCGAGTGTGTGTGTGTGTGTATGTGTGTGTGTGTGTGTGTGTGCGCGCGCGCGCGCGCGCTGAGGGCCGGAGAGTCAGGCAGACCCTGGGAAGGAGGAGTTATGTAGATTACGGATGAACATTCTGGAGGGGAGCGAGGAGAGGAGGGAAGGAGAAGCAAAGGCGAGAAGCGAGGAGCGGCGAAGACCCTTCCCGCAGAAACAGGAGGCGGCAGCGGCGGCGGCGGAGGAGTGGGCGGTGGAGGAGGAGGAGGAGAAGGAGGAGGAGGAGGACGAGGACGCACGGGCTGGAGGCGGCGGCGGCGGCGGCGGCGGCTGCTGCTGCGGCTGCGACTCGGCGCTTTGAGCCGGAACCGCCGGTGAACTTGGGCGCCACGTTCCCGGTGACGGGCCCCCGAGGATGGTGAATGCAGGCTGCTGCTGACCCTGCCTCCGCCGCCGTTTCTCGGAGACTGCTGAGTGCTGGGCCCTCAGTCTCCTCCCCTTGCCCGGCTGTGGGTGAACCTGCAGGCTCCTTACCCACCCTGAGGACTTTTTTTTGAAAGGAAACCAGGGAGGGAGGGAGAGAGAGAAAACGAAGGGGAGCTCGTCCATCCATTGAAGCACAGTTCACTATGATCTTACTCACATTCAATACTGGAAGACGGTTGGATTTCGTGCATCATTCGGGGGTATTTTTCTTGCAAACCTTGCTTTGGATTTTATGTGCTACCGTCTGCGGAACGGAGCAGTATTTCAATGTGGAGGTAAGAGTATGAGAGCTTTCTTCCTTCTCGCTTGCCTGGGCAGCTCCCTGAAACATTTCGTTCACTCCTGGGATCTGGTCAGAGCCGCCTGGGTCTCTACACATTGTTTCCTTTGCAGCCGCCGAGACCCTGGTTGAGTTTCCCTGTGTCTTAGGTGATGGATGCGCGCGAGACTGAGAATCCGTTATCCCCAGCAGCACAAAGCACGATGCTGCGCGCTCAGAGATACATTTGTAGCCGGTCCGTGCTTGTCACCCAGGGAAGAGGCGAAGTCCTACATATAGCAAACGTGTGGCTTTAAAAAAAGCAGTTTGAGTGTATGATGAATAAACTGTTCAGAAATACAGAATTCATTGCTTGGCATCATGTGCTTCCTTGGTATTGTTCCTGAAATCTTTCTCCCCGTGTTCTGTGCCTAACAAAGGAGGTTAAAAATCAAAGAATCTAGAGGAGAGCGTGGGAATACTTGATATGTTTAATAACATTACTTTGTGATAAAACACTTGACTAGACAGTCTTTTTCTCATTTAGACATAACTTAATACACTGCAGCTAGATCTGACTACAGACAACATGAAATCCATCTCTTTTAAAGTGTCTTCTCTTCCCCTCCCCCGCCAACCTAAAATAAAACGTGGCCCAATGTAATAGTTGCGAGGTGTGTTTTTAATCTGATTTCACACTCCCCTGGCAACACTGAGAGGTTTTAGTCTGTCATTTGCTTTACTTTGATAGCTTTGGGAACAGACAGACATAAAGCAGAAGGGAACTTGAGGATAAGGACTTGTCAGACCTCTGCCAAAGTACTCTTCCTGTCATCAACTCAGCACTAAAGCCAGTAATGTGCAGTAAATCAATGAAAGTGTGTATACACCTGGGCTCTAACTCCAGTTTATAACATACACAGTGGAATACAAAGACAGAAGGTTTTAGTAAAATATACTCCTTTTGATGAAATCTTCTGTCTTCTGACATCTCAAAAGAATTTCAATTAAATCTCTGAAGAATAATGTGATTTTTAAAACATTGTTGATTCTTTAAAGCTTACTGTCATTTTGCTGGGAGTGTGTGTTTACACAATAGCAGGACCTGTTGCACAGCGTTTAAACATGTTTCATGTAACAAATTTATATACAAAGTGTGCATAATAAAGGCCATGTGTGAGGCCATATTCTGAATATAACTGTTTATATAAACTGTTCTTAGGACTCCATGTAATAAGTGATGGTTGGTAGAGAAAGTATTTGAAAAAGTAAGAGCCATTATCAAGAGTTAAAAAAGTTTACAGATGTTAGTATGATTGTATTACACAAAAACACCATTTTGAAAACCAGAACTGTTTAACCTTTTGAAAAATACAACTTTGGTTTTCTGAATAAAAAGAGAGATGCAAAGGGGCCGAAAGTCCAGACTTCTCTTGATAGCAAATTTGAACTTTTAGAGTTCTATGCCACGGATGGATTTTTCTATCTAATACTAAAAATCAAAAGATGTTTTAATATTGAAATGAAGGAGTAATTAGTTCATAGACTGAAGGAATAAAATGGCAAGCTGTTGTTTATATTGTAAGCGAAGGGACTTCAGTTTGATGGTAGTAAAGTGATGGTGGTAAGGTGGGGCATGGGGAAGGTGGGTAAAAGTAAGTGCTTGGTTTTATTTTGCTCACTATGAAGCAGAAGGGAAAGTCTGGATTGATGGCTACTTGCTTTGGTAAAGTCTTAGATTTGCTTTCAGAGATTGTTGGGATAGCATCAGTGTTTGGATGATTATTAGGTTTTCTTTTTGAGACTAGACATACATTTTATTGTATTTCTTTATAGTTTGAATCCCTCAGTTCAATCAGATATTATTATGCAAGAAAAGTTGATTTTACTCAAAAAGAGATTTCACTTCAAATATACATGATCCCTTCTTTAATATGTATGTGAAAAAAATGGTTCATGGAAAAAGAGTTATTTTTTTATAGTATTTAAGTTATGTCATCCATATTTATTACACGATGCAAATATTTAATTATGAATGATAAGGGGCTAGTGCCATTTGAGACCTTACAAACCTTCTTTGTTACAATGGAGATTTCCTAATGACTTAGATTAGATTATGCTTCATAGTTTGTATTATTTCCAATTAGTTTTTTTAAGCACTTGAGCATATCCTTAGTTGGGTTTATGTACTTCCTTATGTGTAATGATAACCTCTATCTTTCTCTTTTTAATCATAAGAGTAGCTGCTTGTTAATTCAACATACTCTGAAGAACATGGAATGACAGGATATTTTCTGACATGAATTTCTGCCTGATTCACCTTTATTAGATATTTCTTTTTGGTAGGAAGCTCTAATAGGAAGAATATCTATCACATATTCTCCAGAAAAGCACTTATACTGTGTTCTTCATTCTTGGTTGCAAAACATACACTGGGAATGCTTATTTGATTGATTCTCAAGGACAGTCTTAAAATAAACAGTAATGGTATCAATCATGCATGAAGCTCACATGATCATAAATTTTTTTTTCCAATAAGCACACCAAGTTATTATAGTTGGAACAAAGCTTCTGAGAGATGCTTTTTATGCTGACAGCTGAGATTACAATATTTTATTCCTCACTGAACTTCACAATTGGTGGGACCCTTCTAATTTTCATCCCTATAATTTAAGGTTCAAAAACATTTTCCTCTTGGAGGTGTGGGCATTGAGTAGAAATATTCATGTTAACTCTTTCCTACCTTATTCTTAAGAATATAAGCATTTGTAATTTTCAGTTATCAGAATAGGAGCTATTTTTTAATATGCTGATGAAAGCTTGTTATAGAAAAAGAGTACATTTTGTTTATTTTTGTTTTTAAGAAGCAAAAAGAAATATCTCAACAGCTAAGAAAGGGTCAGACACTACCAGAAGTAGTATAGAAGAGATTCAATTCATTCTTCTCCTTATATGTTTTAGGAAGAACACTATTTTTAATGCCAAATTTTCAGCGTATATTTGTTTAAAGATTTTTATACTCTATAGGATGCATTTTTGGGGAATGGGCCTTTCGGTGTGTAGTCATTACCATGACATTAACATTAACTAAAAGTCAAAGACTGCTATCATTGGACAGCAGTCTGAATCAGAAGTGTTCATTGGTCAGATGACGCTAAATTGTTAACAAAAAATCAGGATTGAATCTCTGTGCTCTAAAAAATCATATTGTCTCTAAAATAATGGTCTTCTTAGAGGAATTTCCATGATCCTGGAGCTCTTTATTTTTTAATTTTTGTGGGGTTTTTGGACATTGCAAGCATTATAGTTATGAAATTTGAGATAGACTATAGTTCATGAGGGGCACCTAGGTGGCTCAATGGGTTGTGTCCAACTCTTGGTCTCAGCCCAAGTCCTGATCTCAGGGTCCCAAATTTGAGCCCCACATTGGGATCCACTCTGGGCATGGAGCCTAGTTTAAAAAAAAAAAAAATATATATATATATATATATATATATATATGTATATATATATAGTTCATGAGGATAGTAACATTCATCATCACCTTTGATAGTTTGCCAAATGTTAAATATATGAGTAACATATTCCTTATTGTTTCTTAAAGTATCACACACATTTCTAATGAGAAAAATTATTTTAAGCCAATTTAATGGTAAAATAAAAATGTGATATTCTGAATGATGCCCATATCAAAGCATAAGAAGATGATTACTTTTTTGTGACAAAAATTCTTGATAAAGCAAAAATTGATTTTGTTGTTTTTCATTCACAAAAGAAGAGAGATTTTAGATTTTTTAAAGACGATATTTCATGACAAATACTATGTATCATGAGTGTAACCATTTCCTACCTTGCAGTATGTTTCTTTAACTGGTTTCATATTTTATTCACCTTTATCAGGTTTATCTGAATCTACTTGAAAGTCAGAATAATCAACATGCCTTATTTCATTGGCTCATGGAAGGTTGCTGACACTGATCTGGTCAGCCCCCTTGAGTAAGGGACTGTTTTGATTACATCCCATAATTCTCAGTGTAGCAGTTTTTACTGGGCAGGAACAGGGGCTGTGTGACTGATTCATGAAGGTTTTTATTTACTGCAAATTCCCAGCTTTTCAAGACATCCCAGGTGTGCTGGCCGTTTGGAATGCTCATAAGGACCAAAAATTATGACCGGGAGACCAGAAGACTCAGTAGCTCTCAGGTTCTCCTGTGTGTCCCTTGATGTTTTTCTCTGTTCGGAGTTGCCTGGTCAAATTCCCCAATCTAGGATTATTCGTGAAACTCTTGCAGGTGAGCGTAGGACAGCAAGGGAGATTGTCTCTTACTACCCCTGAAAAAATTACAAAGAACAATTTTCTAAGTCTATTCTTTCCTATAGAGTTGGGTTTCCTCTCTCAGGGTCTTCTTCCCCATCAAGTAAGGATAGTGTTGGATTCAGTAACAGCTTTTTTAATCTCTGGAGTCAGGTTAAAAGTGATCTAAAGTTTTTACTTTTTCTTATTCATGCTATTTTAGGTTATGAACATAAAATTTTAAGGTTCTTGTTTAGTGGTATAATTCTTTTCTCTGAAGTTGCATTAATCAATTATTTTATGTCAATTTATTTTACTGCCTGACCTCCCCAACTACTCAAAATGTACCTGTTTAGAATATTTTGTAAATGGCCATTTGGAATTATTTTAGGACCAAAAAAAAAAAAAAGCCATTGGACATTTAAATCAATTACTTAAACTGTTCAATGTCAAAAGGAAAAGATTTCGTTATGCTCCTTCAGGAAATTTCTGATCCTTCAGCATGAATATGCAAATTGGAAAGTCACTTTTCATGTTACTTTCTGTCACAATTTAAGTATCTGTGAATATAATTACATCCATCAAATTGTTTTTTATTATATGGAGTAATATAATGATTAAGATCACATATTCTGGCTCCAGATCGCTGGATTCTAATCCCACCTCTTTTACTTGCGAAGTTAATAATGGACAGTTCATTAATCTCTGGGGCTTACTGTATGTATCTGTAAAATGGGGATATTAATAGTACCTGTGTCATAGAATGTTTTGATGATTAAATGAATACATGTATATAGTATTAGATAGATGGATAGATAGGAACATACCTTCACCTAGTTAAACATTCAGTACTTTTTAAATATCATTATTATTAGTAAAAAAAAAAAAAGGATGCTGATACAAATGTAAATTATCATGATAGCATTTAATTACATAAAAGTCTATCAGGTTAGGACATACCAGCTGGTCCAGGAAGATTTTATTTTAATACCTTTTTCATTTTTAAAAAGTGTAATATACTGAATATCAACCACTAACATTAGTACATTTTCTTCCCGTGGGCTTTTCTTAGACAGTTTAGCTTAGGAATATGATTTGCACATTTTGTCTTGTCATCTGTTACTATCATAGAATGTCAAGTTCAGCTCACACCTTCTTTTACAAGACTGAGTTTACAGAAATCTGTTCATCTTGTAATACCCTGGAAAATAGGCCTTATGATTCAGTGGGCTTATTTATTTTAATTGGCTCAAGGCCCATGTGCTTCCTATCTACAGTAGTGGGATTCAGTATGTAACTTGGGCCAGGTCTTTGTTCTACCCCTAATCCAGAACATAAAAGTCTTTTTTTAATTAATAGAGGGAGGAGGGGGATGGGCAGAAAGAGATATTAAAGTGTTTTCTGCAATGACAATGACATTTTTAAGCAGCAAAGATCTTCTTGTAACACTGAGAATAAAAGGTAGCTAACAATATAATGTGATGGAGCCCTACTAGGCCAGAGGTCAAGGAATGCAGGCTTTAACTGATTCTTGTACTAATATAGCTTTGATCTTGGACAAGTCATTTCTTTAATGCCTGCATCTGCAAAGACAAAAATTAATTGAAACTATCATCAAAGACATTTCCAAATTTGAAATTCTATTGTATTTAGCCTCCAATCTTTAATTTGTATAGACAGAGGAAAATCGTACATATTTACCATATAAATATGGGGTCAACTAGATGCCAAAGGTAGAGTGTTCAGATTTTTTGTTTTAAAAAATTTTTTTTCTTAAAAAAAAAAAAAATTTTTTTTCTTGAAGTGGATATCATGAAGACATACAGAATGGGCAACTTATTGCTAACATTTGTTATCATCTGTAATGACACAGGCTGTTCTATTTTGAAAATAATCCTAGCCTTCTGCTGAGTAATAAAAACATTGGCAGCAAATTACATGTAATTTTAAAATCAATTTTTGGCCAAGGTAGCATACTTTAAAAATTTAATGTTAAAAACATGGATTGATGTTATTTTGAAAAACGTGTATCATCTATAAGTTGGCACTTTGATCTTAAAAAGGCAAGGTGAAATAATATCAAAATTTGTTGTTTTTTTTGTGGTGGGAGAGGGTCTCAAAATTCAAATCTATCTATTATCAAAAAATATATATACATGTATTTTGTAGTGAAATGAAGTGCTTATACTGTCTATCCCTTTCACCCATTGTGGGAAATAATTTTGGCACATGGCTCTTTGAGGGTTATTTTTAATTCTTCATAACACATCTGATTTTGAATGTGAAAAATCAGATTCCAGTTGTTTTATAAAATATGCAGCTTATGTGAACAGTAAAAATATTCCATGCTATAAGGATAAAATACTAAGTAATAATATGTGTGATACTCAATTTTTTATTTGCCGCCTTTTTCTTTTTCATGGGAAAGTTATTTATAGATTTTGAGGTTATTCCTAAAACCGTATTTGATTGTTGCTTCCTGTCATTTAGCACTCTGAATGGATGTTCTTTGTCTTAGTGTTTCACCACAGTCGTTTGGCATTGTGCATCCTTGGGTTTGGATCAGTGGAATATGTTGATGAGCCTCTTAACAGAAGTTTAGCCAAGGGAATAAGAATAATCCCACTATGGCCCCCTGACCTTCGATTAAATGTGATCTGCGGGTGTAGTATACAAAAGGAGGCTAGAGGGAGCTATTGAGCTGTTTAAAGACTCCAACAGAGTAGAAGAATTTGGTTTAAAATCAAGGACACTAGGTGCAATCACATGCCTTAAAATGAATCATAACCAATCATAGAGAGTTTAAGAAATCAATGAACACATGGTTTATGATTTAAGATGTGAGATGGGCTTACTGAGAGCCAGTTGGCACCCGTGATTACATATTTGATGAACTAAGAAGGAAATTAGCACTTTTCAGGGAAGCTGGGAGTTCTGGGCATGACTGCTTGGCCAAGAATGTTTTAATGCAGGACTGCGTTATACATCCCTTGCTTTTATGTGTAGAGTAGGTCACAAACTATACATTATAGTGACTACAGGTGCTTTTGAAATTCTCATTTTAACTAAAATGTCTAGTGAGATATTGTAGTCTTAACAGATGAGAGGTGGGCTAAATTTAATCGGATCGTGCCTTTTAAGTTACATGTAGCAAAAATCCAATTTTAAAAGCTTTTGAGACTAAACTTATCTTATTTTTAATGTTTACCATAGGCCTTTGTTGAATACATGTTTTTCAATGAAAGCAGATTTTAAAATACAGGTTTTACCTATTCTTTTTAAAAAATATGTACGAAATGAGTCACAAAAGTGTGAAGCTGTTTTTTCTTTAAATAGGAACCTCAGACATGTTTTCAGTTGAGCAGCTTATATTGTGACCTCTGGTAGAAGGAGGGAGGTTAAAAAAAGACAACCACGAATGCAAGGGCACACCAACATTTAATTAAGATATTATAATTTCCTTGTAAGCATCATTCAGATTTTTTAAATGTTTCTTAATCTAGTCAGTTAAATGAAATACGGGTAAATGAAGTAAAACATGGCCCCACAGTAATGGAGAAATAGTCCTTGGAGTGATGTATTCAGATGACCAAATAAACCCAAATAAACTGCTCACTGGAATGGAATTTTACAGTATTTGTTTTAGTCACACTTAAGGGGGAATAAACTGCTTCTTTTTAAGGGAAGCTGGATACTTTTATGAACTTTATTTCACGTCCCCAAACTGCACGCACCTGAGGTGATGTCAGTGGAATGCAGGCTTGTGCCTCAGCACAGGCTAATGCAGAGTCAGACCCTGAGTGATGTCAGTGGAGGCATTTTTTTCCATAGGAACTTCCACAGTTGAATTCATACCATGTGTTAATAGTTTCTCATTGTTTATACTGATTAGATATTTGAACTTGTTTTGGGTTTCTAATGGCTGTGCCTTCATTCCCTCTTTACTTTAAACAATTGCTAGGCAGTTCCTCCTCGTGGTCCTACTTGTTTCTTCTAGTCTGGGGTCTGGAGGGACTTCCTATTTGAGATTTGACTTACAGGCCTTTAGGCTTGAAAATCGGGCAAAATTTTACAAAAAGCCAGGTTTGCATCCCTCCCTTGTTTCTTTGTGAAGAAGTGAGAATAGATTCAAATGACTTCTGGAATCAAATGTATACTCAATGATTTGTATGAAATTGAGAACAAGTTTATAAAAACTCACTCGCGGTTACAGATAAAACTGTTTTAGCAGTTTGGGTGTTTTCATACTGTAACAACTTGGGTGCCTGGGTGGCTTAGTGGGTTAAGCCTCTGCCTTCAGCTCAGGTCATGATCTCAGGGTCCTCGGATCGAGCCACATGTTGGGTTTTCTGCTCAGTGGGGAGCCTGCTTCTCCCCTACCCCTCTCTCTGCCTGCCTCTCTGTCTACTTGTGATCTCTCTCTCTGTCAAATAAATAAATAAAATCTTTAAAAAAAAATACTGTAACAACTTTATTCATATAACTTACTGATTTACTCTTGCGTGTGGATTGAGTGAAATTGTTCCATGGGTGACTCAAGCAAATCACTTAAGCAGTCTTTGCCTTATTTTGACCATTCATGAAATTGATTTGTGATCTTTACTGTTTGTCTGTAGCACAGGTTATGTAATTATAGCACTGAGAAAATGCTGGGCAATCTCCTTAAATAAGAATAGGGTGTATCTCAGTGCCTTCATTCCTACCAATGAGATGACCAGAGTTTAGAAACAATTATGAGCTGGCATTATATACTAATTAGACAAGATCCAAATAACCAATAAAACAAAGATATATAGAATTGGCTTTATCGAATACCTTCTTTTAATAATAAAAACAATGTTAATTAACACTGGTTGCACATTTGCTGAGGGCCTGATTATGTTCTACGTGCTTCATATATATCAACTCATTGAAATTTCATTACAATCTTGTGAGTTAACACTGCTGTTTCTCTTTCACAAATGAGGAATCTGAGACACCAAGAGGTGGAGGAACTTCCTAAGGCCACATAGCTCTGCTCCTCCCACAGTGGAGTAGCCCAGAATCAAAGCAGACAAGTTGGCTGCAGAGCCCAGGCTCTTAACCAAATAGAGGCAAGAATTTCCAATTTCCCAATAAGACCGTGTGATCTAGTTCCATGGTTCACATCTTTTGTATTTCAAACTGAAAAGAGATAATTAATATGTATCATGAAAATGCTAGGTCTACCCTAGCATAGAGTCTTGCCTGGAGTAAAAAACTGAATGGGCTGCTGTTGATTTGATTTGTTGATTCAAGATCGAGTATGTGTGCTCAGTAGTTTTCCTCTTGAATACTCCTTATGATTTTTTGCTTATTAGAAAGTTGCTAACCTATGTTTAATTACATATAATATTTAAAGTGACATAATTTCAAATTTATCATAGTATTTCCTTTCTCAACTATTTGCCATGTTGCAGTTCTTCTTTAAATGTGATTTTCAAAAGTTTCAGGAAGATGTGATTACATTCCAAGATGAAAAGAATAGAACACTGGAGAAAATATAAAGGAAAACCCGTGTCAGGTTTGTGTTCTTGTGCCCTGAGGGGAAGAATATGTATGTATACAGTGACTATCTGGCATGTTCTAAGAGTTTTCAAATTTGTTATTTTTATATGTTGCATCAATTGGATAGAAGTTATAAGGAAACCAGTTTATTTTATTACTTCTAATATATTTAGTTATAATATGAATGAGAACTTTCTCAGAGATAGGTTAATTTTGACATGGATCCATGCTTCAGAAATTAGTGAGCACCTTCTCACTCTTTGAGAATAGACCTGATATCCAGTTATTGTCTTCGATGTGAAGGGAATGGAAATTCAACTTGGTGGTTGACCAAAGGCTGAAAAAAAAAATCTTTAGTCCTTAAGATCATTGCTGTGTATAGCTTTCAGTTTCACTTAGTTCATTCATTAGCCTTTCAAGGAGAACTCTTTCTAAACCCATTTACAAAGGTAAGAATCTAGCTGATTTTAGAACATTTCTCAGTGTTAAAAGTCATTCAGCTGTTTCTTACCTCCTCTAGAGGCAGTATATCATAATGGCTATGTTCAAGAACCTGTGAAGATATGCTAAAAAATCTTAGCTGTATCCCTACAAGTTCAATGAACTTGAGTGAGCCAGGTCATTGACCATGTGCTCCAATTTATTCATATGTAAAATACAGATAATAGTACCCAACTCATGGGTTGTTGTAAGATTAAAGAGGTAAGGGATAATGGGGCAAGATAAATAACAGGCTCTTAATTTACTCTATAGTGAAATAATGAAACTATAGGGAAGAAATGGTTTTCAAGTCATTGGACATCAGATAATGAAGGGATGTCGTCCCTAAGAGATGGTAAACAAACAGAGTGAACCCTAAAATTGTCTCAGTTGACCACCTTGACAGGGTTTCCAGACAGTAGTACAGGGAATGCAGAACTAGGTTGAGCCAGGCAGGCTCCTGTGTTAGGGATGGAGCTGGGGGTAGGAGGAGACCAAGGTGGCTAGAATTCACAGGTCAGAATTCCGGAAAAGAGAGAGCTACACAGAGCAAGGAGCATTGGAGGGTCTGTAGAGAGTTCCCTTAAATATTTAGTTGACAACTGATCTGCTCATTCCTGTGAAGTAGCAACTAGGGGACAGTGAAAGAAGCAGCTGAAGGAATCAGAAGAGACAGTGCTTGGTGCTCACATAGGGCTGGGGGTAGTGCCCATTCCCATCAGCCATACTTGGAAATCTCATTCTTTACAGGACAGAGGGTAGAGTACTCAGAACTGTCCTGCTCCGGTAGTGGGAACAAAGTCCTGGACTGAATACTGCTTTAGTTCCCCTTAAAAAGTCTTAAAAGCAAGATCTGAAAGGATCGAACTATTTCTAAGTGACTTAATTGCTTCCCACAACAAAGCTCAATAAGATACGCAGGAATACAAAAATACGCAGTACTCAACAGTTTAAAATTCACAATGCCTGGCATTCAATTAAAAAAAAAAAATCACCAAGCATGTAAAAAAGCAGAAAAATACAACTCATAATGAGGAGCAGTGTCTATCTAAACTGATCCAGAAGTGACACAGATGTTGGAATTAGCAGATAAGACTATGAAAGCAGTTGTTATAACTGTATTCTTTGTTCAAAAACTTGAGACATGGAAGATATTGAAAAAGACTCAAATTGAATTTGTAGAGATTGAAACCACAATATGTGACGTTAAAGACACACTTGAAATTTATAACAGATTTGACATTATTGAAGAAAAAAAAAAAAGTAAACTTGAAGTCAGCAATATAAGTTATCCAGCGTGAAACACGGGGAGAGAAGAACATTTATAAAGTGGAACGTGGGATATATGGGACAACTTCAGGTGGCCTAATATATGTGTAATCTGAGTCCCTGAACAGGGCAGAAAGATTATTTGGAGACATAATGGCTATAGCTTTACCTAATTTTTTAGAAAATCTGTAAGCTCACGGATCAAAGAGTCTCAGGGAATCCCAAATGTAAGGATCATGAAGGAAACTAAACCAAAATACGCCATAATCAAATTGTTAAAATGAGTGATAAACAGAAAGTTTTATGAAAAATAAACTTTACAAAGTAACAATAGTAAAAAAGACATTGTCTTCTATTTTTTCAAAGACCTTTAATATCTAGCTTAACAAAAGATAGTTGGACTTTAGTATTTATTTATGTATTCACACTTAAAATACTATAACTCATGTAGCCTGTGGTAAACTGCACTGCCAATTGCAAGTAAATGAGAGTGAAAAGACAAATAGCATCATTAAAATAATTTTGCCCTACTGTATTCCTGTAAGAGTTTTAGGACCCCCAGGGGTTCCTGGACCAAACTCTGAGAACCATTGTTCGAGCAGGTATTGTTTTCTCTTTTCCTCCTGTATATATCAAGATCCATGTACTTTAGTGTCTTCATTAGAATGCTTAAATCCTTCATTTCTTTTCTACCCCTGTACTCATCCCTTAGTAACCAGCAAATATTATCTCTAATCCCCATCTGCACCCCCACCAGAAAATGAGCCCATTATGCTTTTATAATAACCTTGTCTACTACTTATTCTTCAAAGTACTTTTCATAATTGTAATCACAGAATGTTTTATCTTACCTCAAAGTTGCATACTGATGTATGTATGTAAGACAAAAGGCTCACTTTTAACATTACTGTTGAAAATCCATTTAATAGCTCATTAATTGCTAAAACTTGGCACATGGACACTCAGGAGCCAAGTATCAACATCTTTTGTTTCTCTGTGCCTTTGAGTTTTGGTCTTCCTGTCTCTGGAATCATATAGGCCAAAATTATATTTGCTGGAGGAGAAATTTAAGGGGATTGGAACTAAATAATTTTTCTGTTTCCCTGGAGCATATGGCTAAATTTGGTAAATTAAATGCATGTGCCAAAAACCTGTTGTACAAGGTTCTTATGTAATAGATTCATGTCTGACTCTCGCAGTAAATTATAACTTTATGATGAGACAGTATATCTGCCATGGTCACCACTATAATTCATGAGCCTAACACTGCCCTAAGAAAAGTACAGTAGATATGTGCTGAAGGATTGAATGGATTACATCATCCCTTTGCATAGGTGTTTCTAGTTTAAGTGATATTTTCTGACCCATTTCGATAGTTGTTACCTTCCCTAACTCATTTAGCCCTTATTGGGTGAAAATATGGTACTTGTACCTTACATTTGCTTCAGTTACTCTATTAAAAATATTAGCTTCTAATAATCAAAGATGTGTTTATTTTAATGATCAGTGGTTAACTGGTAAGGAGCTAGGACTTCCAGATTTTTTTCTCACCATCTCCATTATGTTACATTAGTATATCTGGTATAAATAAGTACTTTATATCTTCCTTCACTGGTGTAACATTTATTTAAGTGCCCATTGGCTTGACATTAAAAAAGTTGGTCACTTTTTTTTTTTTTTTCAGAAATGTGTATCCAAATAGCTAGGGAAATAAATATAAAGAAAAATAACTTTGTTTTAGTTCAGTGACTTCAATTGTAGCTATCGCTATTAATAAATGGCAACTTCCCCAAGACAGTTTCCAGGAAAGAGCAAAAACAGTTTTACTTGTATTTCACTGGACATCTTGATTCATTTCAATCACTCTTTTATCTATACAGATGAGAAGAATGTTGATATGCTATCAACTTTTGCATCCATTAGCATGAAAACCCTAGGAGTGCATAATCATATAACAATTTGAATTTCTAACTTACATTAAAATCAGATCATGTTTATTGTTCTAACAAGTACAGTATTGAAGACCCATGAAGAACTGACTTAAGAGTTGTGAAAATTTTATGGATTTTCTCTTGCTGAACACCTACACATTGGTAATTGGCAGGGTAAACACAGGGAAAATACGACTTTCTTCAGTCTTTCATTGATACATGTACTGTCTATCTAGATTACATCTTTCTTAGGAGGAGAGGAAATGTAGACCTCCGAATATTAAACAGTCCATCATTCACTTTTGCATTTACCAGGAAAAATGAGTCTTCTAGTAAAGCATCATATTAGGAATGGCAAGACTTACAGAGTCTTTTGGTTGAAGACAGCCATCTGCCCAAGGGCTATAGGTTTCATTCATTTAAACAGCAATCTGGTTTTCTTTTCTTCTTGTTATTTGAATAACTTCTAGAGATTTTTGTAGACACATATATACCCTTCATTTCTCCTTTTCTTCCGTTTTATGGAAATACGTTATTTAAAATATTCTATGTATTTTTTAACATAAATATACACTTTGGAGAATTTTTCATATCAGTATGTAAAGAACAACTTCATACTTGTATGGTATCTTATAACTTATGTGGTAAGTTAACAACATTATTATTGCTGGCAATAGGTTATTTTCAAGGTTGTTTCTATTATAAATAATAATATCATATGCTTACTTAAGCATGTGTGAGTTTAAAACAAATATTTTTGGAAGTGTAGTTGCTCTCTTATTGGTTGTTTATTTATCTGTAATTTTGGTGAATTCTGCCAAACTGCTACCCGCAAAATACATCAGTTTACTAGTTTTCAGCAGTGCTTGGGGTGCCTGGTGGCTCAGTCAGTTAAGTTGTGGGACTGTTGATTTTGGCTCAGGTTATGATCTCAGGGCTGTGAGATAGAGCCCGGCATCTGGGTGTGGGGCCTGCTTAAGATTCTCTCTCTTCCTCTGCCGCCTTCCTCCCCACGGGTGTGTGTGTGCATGCTCTCTCTCTCTTTCTCTCTCCCCTTCTAAGAAAAAAAAAAAAGTTTTCAGCTTTTTGAGCTTAAGCACGGTTGCTTCCACACACACCTGCCACTACTTAAGATATTTTCCCTAATCTGCTGGGTGAAAAAATAATTTTACGCAAATTTAAATGAATATCAATATTCAGCATTTTTTTCCTTTTTTTTTTAAGTATTTACTTATTAATCTACCTATTTATTTATTTATTTCTCAGAGAGAGAGAACGCACAAGCAGGCAGAGTGGCAGGCAGAGGCAGAGAGAGAAGCAGGCTCCCTGCTGAGCAAGGAGCCCGATGGGGACTCGATCCCAGGACCTGGGATCCCGACCTTAGCCGAAGGCAGTGGCTTAACCGAGCCACCCAACACTTACATTTTTATTGCGAAGGTTTCCTTTTTCCTGCCATTCTTTATTTTTGTCTTCTCTTTTTCACTGATTTATAACAACTTGTTTGGTTAAGTTGACTCATTCTCTATCCCATGTAATAATATGAGTTTGTTGATATATTTTGGTTTTGCTAATTTATTTTTTCAGATTAATTAGTCATTTATATTTTGACTTCTAGTTTTGTATCATGCTTTAAGAAATAGCATTTTAAAACTGTTTTTAAAAACACTCATTTCTTTCTTCTTCTTTTTCTTCATCTTCATCTTCTTCTTTCTTCTTCTTTTTTTTGGTTTAAATCTTAAAGTACTTTGGTGCAGGTACAGAAAATGGAATCTAACTCATTTTCCCCAAAACTGGTTAACAGAGGCTTTAGCAATACATCTTTTCTCTTAGCACTTGGGTTTTTTTATGGACTAATGACTATAAAATTCAATGCCTTAAGACAGATTTGATTTGATTTGATCTGATGGATTTGTGGGTGGTGCAGGGCACCTGTGTTTCACAGCTAGGCTAGGGCCACTCTTCTCTGTGTATTGCATGTAGTCTTAAAACCAGAGGAAAACTGGAACATGTTCCCTTGGGGTGGTAAAAGCATTTGAGGACAAGCAGCCACATATGATGCCTCTGAAGTCTTAGCCTCTTAACCAGCACACAGTGTCTTCTGACCACATTCTTTTGCCCAAGCAGGTTGGTTACATAGCATGGATACAGTTTGGATACACTTGCCTGTGATGAGGCCAGCACAAGAGTGTGGATGTAGGAGGAGGGAAAGGTTGGGATCAGTAATTTAATCTATAATATCCTCACTGATTTTTTTTTTAAAGATTTTATTTACTTATTTGACAGATAGAGATCACAAGTAGGAGAGAGGCAGACGAGGGAGGGGGCGGGATGCAGGCTCCCCACTGAGCAGAGAGCCCAATATGGGGCTCGATCCCAGGACCCTGGGATCATGACCTGAGCCGAAGGCAGAGGCTTTAACCTACTGAAACACATAGGCACCCCATCCTCACTGATTTAAAAACTGCCTTTGTCATCTACTAATTTTCACAAATAATTCAACCTATTTTTGGATACATTTTTTTCCCACTGATATATTTAAATCTTCCTGGGACAATACCAAACTTATTCCTTTCAGCAGTGTTTTGTAGTTTTCTGTAAATTTGGAGTTAATTTTTTCCTTTTTTGTTGCTATTTAGAATGGGAACTTCCACTACATTTACCAAGCAATTTATTTTTAAAGAACTACACTTATTATGGTGAGCTTTTTTTTTTTTTTTTTAAAGATTTTATTTATTTATTTGACAGACAGAGATCACAAGTAGGCAGAGAGGCAGGCAGAGAGAGAGGTGGAGGCAGGCTCCCTGTGGAGCAGAGGGCCCGATGTGGGGCTTGATCCCAGGACCCTGAGATCGTGACCTGAGCTGAAGGCAGAGGCTTAACCCACTGAGCCACCCAGGTGCCCCTATGGTGAACCTTTTTTTTAATGTATATACAGTAATTGTCACATCACTAGGGGTACACCTGAAAGTAATATGTCAACTATAATTTAAAAAGTAAAATAAGGAACACCTGGGTGACTCAGTTGGTTAAGGATCAGACCCTTGATTTTGGCTCAGGTCATGACCTCAAGGGCATGAGATTGAGCCCTGCCTTGCGCTGTGCATTCAGTGTGGAACCTGCTTGAGATTCTGTCCCCATCTGCCCTCCCCTGTCCACTGACTCTCTCTCTAAAAAAAATAAAATAAAACAAACCTTGATATTTCCCCCCCAAAAAACAAGAAGAAAAGCTATTGACCTTTATATATTAATTATCAAATGACCACCTTGTTGAATCATCATATTGTATCATATAATCCTTCTGTAGAGCCTCTTGAGTAGTCTGGACACATGGTCATATTATTTAGACTTAAAGATAATTTTACCTCGTGTTTTCTCTCATTATTTTGGATAATTGTACTGACTAGATCTTTTAGAACAGTATTAAGTAATTATCATGACAGTAGGCACGTTGTCTTTATTTTGACATTAGGGGCGGTGAATACCCATTTGTTTCCAATTGTTAGTTAACCTTAAAAATATTTAAAATCCTAGTCACTTTATCCAGGATAATTAATTCTCAAATCTTGTATACTGTCTTTAAATTAAAGATTGATGGTGAGACACAGCATGACCAACATGGCAAGATATTGAAATTTGTTATATTATCAGTATCCTCTATTTTCTCCCTCAGTTTTAATGTGGCTTTTCTTTTACTGTTTCCTTATAGTTTCATTGAAAGTTTCCTTAAATTTTGGATCTCTGACTTAGTAGTCATGTTATTTCCATGGAATATCACAGTGGTGGGTGGACAAAAATTATCTTCTGAATGAAACAACGAATGGATTAATTTTGTGAATGGATTAATTTTGTGATAAAATTTGGACATTTCATTCAAGACTTTCATTTAAAACTTCTGGATTCATGCAACAGAAAGCCAGTTTGAACCACCTTCTCCAGTATAGGAGGTTAATTGGAAAATACTGGTGTAGGTCAGAGATCGTGGGAAGGGGCTGACCAAACAAGCAGCTGTAGATATCTTAAAGCTGAGACCTTTGCAGAGCTTTCTGTCTTACCCTCACTCCTGCTTCTCTTTGTTGGTTGGCTTCATTCTCTTGTTGCAGATTGTCATTTTCCATTTTATACGGTTTCCTATCACCTGGCAACCATTTTTCTTTATCACTTTTCTTAGAGAAAATATCTTCCCTCGGCCCATATGCTTATACTTCCAGCTCTGCTGTGAAAAGCCCTAAAGAAAGTTTCTCATTAACCCAGTTTGGATCACTTGCCTATTCCTGTAGCTGGAAATACTTTGTGGGACCATGAATGGCAGCTCCTGTATTATCTGATAGTTGGAGTGGGGGAGTAGTAGTTTCCTCAGGAAAGAGAAGGCATGTTGACAGAATTTCAGCAATAGATGTCTAAAGCAGTTCAATTGATTTATTCTTTTTTCTTTTCTACTTTTCCCTTTTATCTCTTTTCCCCTTCCTTCAGCATTTCCAACTGCCCTCCCCCCGAACCCCCCAACATATACACAGTGACCTTCCTGGCTATTTTTTCTCTTCCCCTTTCTTTTTTTTTGTCATTATCCCTCCATTTCTCTGAACAAGTTAGGATTAAGGTGTGTATTCTGCTATAGGATGTTGCCTATTTAGAAACAATTACCATGAGTAAAGTTTCAGTGGAAAAGGAATAATAGTCACCGTGCAAAAGTGACTCTAACAAGCCCAGAAATTAGAATAAATGTGGCCAAGTTTTGTGGCAGAGTCACTAGTGTGACTGAGAAAATCACAAAGCCAGGAGGCTTACTGTCGGGTTCAAGCAATAATTTTTGGACTTACCCTCAGTATTTGTGCTCAAGAGATAAGAAATAAATAACTTTTTTTTAGTTCCAGAAACTTCTTCAACTAATTTTATTTGACATGTAACACCAAAGTGCTGAGACTGTTGTTCTTTGCCCCCCCCCCCAATTCTTCTTTTTTCACATTAGGATCTTAACCATAATTTAGATCAGCACCTTTTTATTTTTTATTTTTATTTTAAATTTTTTAAGAGAAAGAAGGAAAGAAAGAAAGAAAATTTAAGAGAGCGAGAGAGAGCACAAGTGGAATGGGGAGTGGAAAAGGGAGAGAGAATCTCAGACTATGCCAAGCATGGAACTGAATGGGGGCTTGATCCCATGACCCTGAGATCATGACTGAGCCAAAACCAAGAGTCAGATGCTCAACTATCTTAGCCATCCAGGTGCCTCTAGACCAATTCTTCTTTAGATGAGGAATCTGAGGACCTGGTTGTGGGCATAACTTCACCTAAGGCTTCACAGAAAGTTTGCAGTAGAAACAGATAGAGACCTGTTTCCTCTCCAATAAAGGGGGTGGGATTCCCATGTTCTCACCAGGGTTTATGAAGAAATGTGCTGATGTCAAAAAATGGGCATTCCAATGATAAATCACAGAAATTACCATCGTGATGTGTGATTGATAAATATTATTTTATTATTATTTGGATTCTTGCCTATTGACAGAAATACCTTGTGAAAATAAATTAAAAGATAAATAAAAAGTTTAGCCATTTGAATATTGATATATGGATTTATTATTTATGTATTTCCTGAAAAACAGTTTTAATAGGGCAAAAGGATAGAGAGAAAATAGTAGGGCATTACCAAATACCTTCTAAATGCACATTTGGACAAGTTCATTTTGTCTCAAATCATTTTATTAGAGATACGCTTTCTTCCTCAATAGCAAAGATGTTTGTGTTGTAGCTATGATTCAGTTATCACAGTTCTAGGCACTATTAAATAAGAGCATCTTTGTTTCATCTTTGTTTAAATTTATCTGTAATGTTACAATTAAACACATTTCTAACTATATACACATAAACTCATATCCATGCATATATATGTGGGTTCATAAAGGAAAGATATAGAATACAGCATATGTATGCATGCATATATTGAAAGAACTTTCTGAGCTATTTGGGAAATTAGCTTTTTATATACATCTTGGGATTTTCATCTTATTTTTAAACTTTGTAGCAAATAAGACAGTGATATTAAAGGGAGATAACTGTTTTCCTGCTTCCAAGAAAATGTAAAGAAGAGGATCACTTACGCTTCCAGAGTTCTTTTTTTTTTTTTTTAAAGTCTTACTTGTGGGGTTTATTGCAGTTATAAAAGGCAAGGAGGCAGAGATGAGAAGGAGGGTTATTGAGGAAACAAAGCGAAGTCTGAGAAAGGACCTTTTCCCCACTGCCCATCCTCCCTGGAAGAATTAATGTTGCTAAAAAGAATATTTATCTTTTGTTGTAGAATTATTGTATGGAGCCCTATGAGAGGTAAGGCTAGTTTTTTATTGAGCTAGGTTTAAAATAAGGATGATATTGTTTTTATGTCAAGGTAGGGTAAACGAAATATTAAATTGGAATGCATTAATATGAGGCAAAAATAAATATTCAAGTAATATTGCCTCTCACATTAGTCTTTCAACTTCCTGATTCTCTCCACTTTTGAAACATATGTTTAGAAAGTAGTAAACGTTACAATTCTTGGTCTTGTTTTTTCCCATCAGTCCATTGTTTTGAAGTCATTTTCGTGCTGGTGACAGATGGTATTTCATTAGCTGGTAGTAGAGTTACTCTAATTCCAGACTCTGAAAGAACAAGCCCTTCATATCCAGCCTTTCCTCAATCTTAGAGGATAATTTACAAGATAGAAAAATGGAATAGAATTCCCATCATAGGTTTTCCTGATAGAATGTGTGTTTTTTTTAATGTTCTGAGTAAAAATATGGCAGTTGAAACTATAAGGGTATTGCCCACTCTTTCCTAGAGAGGCCACTTGCATATGGTCTGCATTGTGTTTGCCTTTTTAATGTGAATGTTTTTGGCATTTTCCAACATGGCAGACGTTTATACTTGCTTTAATAGAAAGGAAATATAAGCCTAAATATATAAATATGCATTCTAATTTGTGACTAGGACACCCAAAAAGTGGATGTTAAGGCCTTCGCTGCATATATAGACTGGAGAGACAAGGGATGCAGCTATAAAACTAGAATAGAAAATAAGGCAGTGTGTTTCCAAGTCCTGATGTTTGCAATATAAACTATCATTTATAGACTCCTTTATAGACTCAATTATAGGAGGTTGGAGATGAATGACTTTGTGACTAAGGGGGCTCTTATCTGTTTTCTGAAATACAGTTGACTAAATTAAATGACTAAATTTTTTCCCAAGACTTAAACCGTTGCAGGATACAATACAACTAGTCTCATAATACCATTATGAATCACCTCAAACTGAGTCTTCAGATGAAATAGTGACAGTTGAGTTCTTAGGTGGCAAGATATTGGTTAATATCTGCATAGCTTCAAAAAAATTAGGAGGGAGAATTATTCACTTTTATGTTTTTATTGTAGGAATGTCTATGGTGGTGCCATTGTTGAAGTATTCTTTGAGGTTGTGCAGAAGAAGTGAGTGATGGGGAATGGGACTTCATCTCCAGGATCCTTTCCTTTTTGGGTTAGTTCTTCCAGGTAGGATCCAGACAGAGGATCAAGAGACAGAGTGTTAGCTAACAGTAATTGAAGAATTTGGAGTTTGGAGGACTTTAATTTTTTGCTTTTTTATTTAAACATCATATTGATACAAGTGGATAACCAAAAGCATGAAGCAGGAGTTTATATGTTCATTTACCGAACAAAAGAGGTTAGGCCATGAAAAATATGAACTAATGTGTTTGCAATATATTCCCCTCAAATTGGGAACAGATACATATGTGTAGCTACAGAGTGTAGATAAACAGGACTGAGTTTTTCACGGAGTAAACTCAGCTTTATCCCTCTGTCTATCGTACCTTTCTCTCATGGAGATGTCTCTACCTCATTTCCCCCAGGTTGTGTAATTTTAAAATATTAAGAAGAAAAAATTTTGCATTTGTACTAAGCAGATTACAACCTATAAATCTAATGTTGGATATGAGCTAAGGCAATTTTACCTATAGGTTTTCCATGATTAAAAAATTTAGCAGATGCATTTAAAGTTAAATGCAGTCATATATTGAAATTCAATTTGATTTTTCAAACTGTATACCCTTACCATTATGACATGTATTTGAAGTAGGATAACACTTCTTAAACAAGGTAGATGACACTCATTACTTATGTAGGCAATCATAGAATAAGTAGCACTGAATTGAAAAGAAGCCGTTAGTATTTTTTTGGTTCATCCTCGCTTGCTGTCACTTCTTTTTGTGCAGTGGGGCTGTGGGTGTCAAACTCACTGTGCAGATGAATCATTTGGAGGAGCTTGTCTAAAGTGATGATTCCTTGGCTCCTTCTTCAGAAGGTCTATTTCAGGAAGTTTGAGGTAGAACTTCAGAGTCTACATTTTGAAAAATGTCCCCCCTCCCCCTTCGTGATTTTTTTGCTGCCGAATCATTGATCTGGCTTTGGGAAACATGGTTCTAGAATTTCCTAAGGATTGTTATCTGAGCAATTCCACGTGTTTTCTATTTCTCCCTCTAAATTGAATTCAGGTTTATTGGCCTGTAATTCTCTGGTTCATCTCTTGTTCCACACGTCAATTTGGCAATTACAAGCAGTACATTTTTTACCTCCCAGTCTGCACTTTGATGCTTACATGGATCTGCTTTCTTATATTATTCCTTACATGGGGGGTTTGGGGAAGAGGAGATAAAAATGTTTTAAGGCTATTGTGAGTTTTAACTGAATGTACTCAAAATGGTTCTATCACATTTTTTTCTTCAGTTCTCCTAATGGTGACCTCTTACTGGCTTGTTCCCCTTCTCTCTTTACCTTCTAATCACTTTGAACAGGCAGAAGTATAAGTTAGCTACCTTTCTCACTTTACTTACCCATCATTTTCTTTTTTTTTCTCTACCCTTTTTAAGAGACCTAGATCTTTGCTTTGTGTGAAGCTGAACTTGTTGAATTCATTTGCATATGGTAAAATTATAGTGTTGGTTTGCGTTGGTTGCATTTGGTTGGTTTGAATATCTTTGCTCCAGTTGTCGTCTTCATAGACATAGCTCCTTTGTCCTGAAAAGAAGCCAATATTTATTGAGCACTTGCCGATGTGCCAGACACTGGGCTAAATGTTTTGTGTATATATATATATATATATATACATATATATATATATAAAACCTTATTCAATTTTTAACTTTCTGGGAGGTATAAAATATTATTACCATACTCACTTTACAAACAAGAAAACTGAGGTCACTTAGAAGGTTGAAAAACTTGCCTAACTAATAATAAATGTGAAAGCTGGGAATCAATTCCAGATAGTCTAACTCCAGAGCACACTTGGGCAACCTTGCACAGCACATATGGTAATAAGCTGGGGTAGACCTTCTGTTTTGACTCTACCAAGGACCTCACTGGCAGAGCAACACCAGGTCTTTAAGGAAGATGTGCCATCATTTTTTTCCTCTAATGGGCAAGTCCTTAAAACATCCTGGTCTTTGGGGTAGGCCGTATTCTGAGAAGTCATCTCTATGGTTAGCTGGAATGACATATGTAGCTTTATTCTCTCCAGTACCCACAGGGCACTGTTCTCAGGTCTCAAAGATTTTCTTGGTTATTACAGAGAAGTTGTCTGAGTTTGGGAGAAGCACATGTACAGGGTTTCTTTGCCAGACGTTAGCATTTCTTCATTAGAGCACTCTGCAGTCTTCTTCCATTAATAGCCACCACTGGTGACAGTGGTACCCATGCTTACATATTGCCTTTAGCAAACTTGCCTTCCTGATTACTCTCAGGGGTCACCTTTCAGGCCTAAGTACGCATGTAGAGTGTCAGGCACGTGTATGTAGCTTTGTGGGAGCCAACCCTTTGGACAGAGTTATATTTTTAGCCAACTGATAAAAATATAACTATGAAATATTAAAACTGTTGAAATTCCATTAAATACCATATGAACCATTGTGCAATGCTGGTGGGAGTGTAGATTGGTACAACCACTGTGGAAAAGAGTGTGGAGATTCCTCAAAAAATAAAAAAATGGAATTACCATATGATCCAGAAATTCTACTACTGGGTATTTACCCAGAGAAAATGAAACTGCTATGGATCCCTATGTTTACTGCAGCATTATTTACAATAGCTAAGATATGGAAGTGGCCCAAGTGTCCATCGATAGATGAATGGGTAAAGAGGATATTCTATAAATACACACACACACACACACACACACAGGAATATTACTCAGCCATAAGAAAGAATGAGATGTTGCCATTTGTGATGATACAGATGGGCCTAGAGGATGGACCTAATAGTAAGATAAGTCAAAGAAAGACAAATACCATATGATTTCACTCATAGGTGGAATTTAAGAAATAAAACAAATGAACAAAGAAAAAAACTAACAACATCTTAAATACAGAGAACAAATCGGTGATTCCCAGAGAAGAGGTGCATAGGGAGATGATTAAAATAGATAAAGGGAGGGGTGCCTGGCTGGTTCAGCTGCTGGACCACATGATTCTTGATCTTGGGGTTGTGAGTTCGAGTGTGTGTAGAGATTACTTAAAAATAAAATCTTTAAAAATTTTTCTTTAAATTTAAAAAAATAAAATAGATAAAGGGGATTAAGAATACATTTATCTTGATGAGTACTGAGAAATATATAGAACTGTTGAATCATTATATCATATACCTGAAACCAATATAGTACTGTATGTTAATTATACTAGAATAAAAAAAAAACTATTGAAATTCCAAATTAAATACCATAATATTACCATTTCTTTACAGTAAATATACCAGAAATTCATTTTTAATTTTAAAAAATAATAATGTTTGTCACAGATAGTAACTTACTTTGAACTTTAATTTTGAAGAAAAATGTTACCAGCTATCTCATTAGTAGTAAATGTGGTTGAAATCACATTGATTTAAATCATTGTTGACTTCATTTCAGATATCGTAGAATTCTTGAAGGTAGGTTCATATTCTTCTTTTTATTCTAACAGAGCCTGGCAATTAGTTCAAGCTAAATACATGATTATAGAATGATAGAGACTGAGGAAATTTGAGCTGGGAAATAGTATTTGATGATAAGCACATTCTTGGTATTTTATCCAGACCAGTGTCAGCACTTGGGAGTAATGTACAACATATATACATATATATGTATATATTTCCATTATGAATGTATTTCCATTATGAATCACTTTAATTCATCAAGCAAGATATTATACATAAGGTTTTATTTTATTTTTCTTTTTTTTCCCCCTTTGTATGCGTACTGTTTCATATCTTGTTAGAGAAAAGTGGTGCAGTACAGGGTTCATGGTAATATCATCTGCATATAAAAATATATCCTGTAAAAGCAGTGTATTACCATCTGTGCTTCACTTATAATTTCCAAAGAAATTACTACACAATTTCCAGAATTACCTTACTTCTTTAGCCGACATGTGTTTTATGAAAACAGATTAAGGGTTGGAGAGCATTTCTGAATTCTTTCCAGAAACCACCATGGTTATTAGATTTGAGGGACAATTTGGAAAAAAAAAAAAAAAGGCATTTGAAAATATCTTTCTTTGATAGACTCAGCCCCTTTGGAAAATTGAGATCATAACTCAAAAAAATGCTTAATTTAAATTGCTATTTTAAGGTATAAAATACGTTCTCTATAGTACAAAGTTTTCTCTGAAAGCATCTATAAATGTGGGGTTTATTGGGCTCTGTCAAATCTGTAAGTCTATCACCTTTCTCTTTCATTCTCTTCTCCAACTTCTTACATCATGGTTTACTGTTACTAATAGCAGTTTTCACTTGAAATTACTGGGTTTCGCTCAGCTGTTATTTTTCCTTCCTGGGTGTTTGGAGAAGCTACCTTCTGTTTTCTAGGGATGAGCAATCAGGTATTTGGTTATTGATGGAAAATTAGAATGCAGTGTAGAGCATATCTTCCAAATGAGAGGAGACTAATTTTATATCTAGGAGGAAATTTGGAAGCAGTATGTGCCCTTATTAACTACTAGTCATGTTTGTTAATTAGGATGAGTTTTGACTCCTGTATCCTTCATGCCATATCCTAGAGCATGTGTGATATTTTGTAAGATGGAGGGGATACTTGCAACACTAATCCCTTGAAAACTGGAATTGAGATGTAAGTGGATGTTTCTCTCCTGTATTTCCCTGCTAATAGTGAAAATGTCAGGTCCAACAAAAAGAAACACAAACCAACACAAACATACACACAGGCAATACAGGCTTAATCATCAATTTGTGTGTCCTCGTAGTATGGATTTTAATTCCAGATTGTTGGTTTAAGGGAATGTGACCCAAGCCCAGATGGATTGTCAAGAAAGCTATTATGTGCATGGACATGGAGGCATATAGATAGAACACTGAGGTTTGCTTCGTTAATGGAAATGTTAGGATTTATAAAGCCCTTTTACATAAAAAAACTTAAAAATACAAATATCTTCATATATTAATTTCAGTAACTTTTCATTTATGCTGCTACATGACTATACATAGCAATTGGACTGATGCTTGGTCTAGTTTTGAAGTGTTGAAGCATAGGCTTCAGACTTCTATTTATTTTTCCTTTTTTCTCTTTCTTATCAAATTGGAGAGTGCCTAGAAAAGTATCTGACACATAATAGTTACTCACCAAAAATTGTCTAATAGGATTTGTAGTAATTAGGAACACTTTATGTAAAGGGTGGAAATCAACAGAAGGCATTCTCTGGCCTGAATTTAAATCATCACTTCACTATTCTATATGTTTTTGGGCAAATTGCTTAAATACTCTGAATTATTTTGCTTTTCAAAAAAAAAAAAAAATGAAGGTTGCCTGTTTTATGGATAATAGGATTTATCTCATTGAGTTTTGAGGATTGAATGAGATGTGAAAAAAGATACAGTATACACTGTAATATATTTCCAATACACCTTTGTTATGTTTTTCAAGGTCAAAGAAAATGGATGATGCTCACTTTTAAAAGCAATGTATTAGAATTTTTTAAAAGTGTTTATTATTATTGTCACTTAAATTATAATGTTATTTGAAAAAAATAGCTAACTAAAGTAGAGTTAATTCTGATTTTTTTTTTTTTTTAAGATTTTATTTATTCATCTGACAGAGAGAGACACAGCGAGAGAGGGAACACAAGCAGGGGGAGTGGGAGAGGAAGAAGCAGGCTTTCCACTGAGCAGGGAGCCCAATGCAGGGCTTGATCCCAGGACTCTGGGATCATGACCTGTGCCAAAGGCAGAGGCTTAACCCACTGAGCCATGCAGGTGCCCCCCCCTTTTTTTAAAGAGAGAGAGAGCACACATGCAAGCAGGGAGCAGTGGGGGAGAGGGAATGGGTGGAGGAATTGGGAGTGAGAATCTTAAGAAGGCTCCACGCTCAGCATGGAGCCCCATGTGGGGGTTAATCTCATGACACTGAGATCATGACTTTAGCTGAAATCAAGAGTTGGATGCATAACCAATGGAGCCACCCAAGTGCCCCAACAGATATTTTTAATTGATAATGAGTCTGATTATATAGGGGCTCATTTCCAGTTCACAGTTAGTTTAAACTTCCATCAATCATCAATTGTTAGAGTTGTCTTTTTAAAAAAAGTAGGTAGTTTGGGGATGGGGAATAGCTTAGATCACTATCAGCTAAGTAAGTAGTGAGGAGAAACTGTAGAGAAAGTACTAACACATAAAAATGCGTTCTCAGAATTGAGAAAATTTTGTTTAGTTGTTTAATTCTCTTTTCTATTTACTTAAAACCATCTATGGTGTACTAAGTATTGATAATGATATAACCAAAATTACAGTTGTGGTATTTCATTCATTTTTGAAGTCTTATTTGTAGTTTTCATAGCTGAGTATTTATTACCTGGTGTTCACAGAACTCTAGAGAGCTAAGTAGATAGACATCAGGACATTGTGAGTCATATGTGTCACTTTATACATATATTTTCCAGACTCTTCAGATTCTCAAAGAAGTTCAAAACTCACCGTTAACCAGTAGTTAAAACTAATGTCACTGTGTGTTAATTTTTTTTTTAATGGTGTAATACTTAAACTAAAAGAGGCTCACAGATTTTTTGTTAATTTTTAATTCATAAATATAATCTCTTATTAAATGCTAACCCTTCAACAAAATGTTTCTATGCATATATGATGGTGGTGATTGGATTAAATGTTTACAGATTGCCGTATTTAGGCTTTTATCAATACCAGTGAAGGAAAACCTGTTTAGTTATCCAGATTATAAACACAACCTATTTCATTAAGACCTCAGACATGTGGTCTTTAAAGACATATGTCTTTAATGACATAGATTTACTTTTCCCAATCATGTGATTTCTGTTAAATATTTAACTTCCTAATATTTATTGATTTTTTACATCTTTTTTTAAAGATTAAAAATTTTTTTTAAAGATTTTATTTATTTGACAGAGATCACAAGTAGGTAGAGAGGCAGGCAGGGAGAAAGAGAGGAGGAAGCAGGCTCCCTGCTGAGCAGAGATCCCAATGTGGGACTCAATCCCAGGACCCTGAGATCATGACCTCAGCCAAAGGCAGAGGCTTTAACCCACTGAGCCACCCAGGTGCCCTAAAGATTAAAATCTTTTTAACTGCCAGTTGGGGTGTGTAACAACCAGTATTATTTTATGACTGCTTGAGCTAGAATAGTATTTTCACTCAATGCTGAGGTTCTGTGGAACTAGTTCTGAGGAACTGGTTCTGAGGTATTGGTGTTCACAGAACCCTAGAGAGTTGTCTATAAGGATATCGAGATGCTGTGAACTCTCAAAGGCAGTATTTGTATATGAATAAACTCTTAGGGTCTTTTCTTCAGATTCTGAAGGGGCTCCGTAACCTCCCTGACATCAGCTAAGAGTTAAAACTACTGATACTGTGACCTAATATTTAAAAAAAGAATTAACAATTAAACTATAAGAGTTTTGAAGGATTTTGCTGACCTCTAACTTACAGATATAATTTCTTATTAAATGTTAATCTTTTCGATAAAGTAGATAATTCTTTTGGAATAATTCTTACTTAATAACTATTGATTTTGGTTTTTGATTTACTATCTTCAGGAAGAGGCACCCATTGTGAAATGGTTGAAAAGGCGCCTCCTCCTACTTCCCCGCCATCTTGTCTCTGACCCCCATTGTGAAATGGAGTAAGAATGGACTTTGTATCCAAGCAGATCTAGGTTAACAGTAACACCTCCTCAAAATACTAGCTGTGTATAACTTTAGGGAAATGCTTTAGCAATTCTGAGTCTCTGTATCTTTGTGTATAAAACAAAACAATAATGCTTACCCAGTATTGCTAGTATGAAGATTAAAGATATATATAAAGCATTTGGTAAACACCAAATTCTCAAAGTATAACTGTTAATCACATTAAATAACAAAACTTGTTATCTATTGAAAATACAATTCGATATATTAATTTTTTGTTTCCATTTTAATCATTTTCCTTGAATATTAACTTAAAAATGTAATCAAAGATTATTCTCTAAAAATCTAGTCTTTGCCTTCCCTTGGACTTTAGCTTTTATTAATTTGTTCACTGCAGATGTATTTTTCTACTTAAAGAGAGCTTAGTTTGCCACTATCCTGATTTGGAAAAATACATGCTTCCCTGCCTCCCTAACACTAAGACACTGAGTTCACTTTTGAATTCTGGTGAAAACAGACTCATAGATCAGAATCCTGAAGTGCCTGCCCAAGGCATAAAATCTTCCTGTAGCAGGAAGGCTCTTTCTAGTTTACTTCTCTTATTATAGCTCCTTGTAGCTTTGGTAGTAGCTACTGGTTTTGGCATATAGCCATACTTGTAGGTTAAAAAGGGCTTTAAAACATTTCAGCCACTTCCTAAGTAGAATGTACTCTTCAGTCCTGTTTTCCTTAAGAATTGACCTTATTTTTGAACAGACATGAAATGCCAAATCAAACAAGGTTTTAGTCATTGGAATTGGATAATTAGATAATCATTTCATTTCTTAAATAGTTAGGAAATTTTCCCTATCACATGTGTATGGAAAGAAAACGTGAGTAAAAAATATATCCAGCTTAAGTTATAGTTTCTTCTGTATTTGCTTTTGTCTTTCAGAAGGTTGCAAACAAGTCAGGTGTCATGATTTGATGAATACTATTCTTGGCTTTTTTTTTTTTTTTTAATCAATTTGGAATTGGTGTTTAGCTTTCATGTGAAATGAATTGGGTATTCTCATCCCTTCCTCCCTGCTTTCTGCTATAGGGTGTTGTAGATTTTAATGCCTGGTGAGGAAGCGGTCCCTCACAAGTGAGGAGGAACTTACTGAGCTGTTGTTGGATAACTCAATTTAATACATGTCTATAAGGTCATAAAACACTTGAAGTAGAAAATAGTGATGGAAAAACCTTAGTGATCTGTAGACTTGAGGTCAGAAGAAAGTTCTGGGATTATATAATTCACTTCATTTTCATTATACAGAGGAGAAAATTTCAGTTCAAAACAGTTATAGACTTTCTTAATCACATGTTTATTAAATGGAAGCCCCTAAGCTGACAGGGCTCTTTCCATTGTACCACACACCACACAGCAACTTTTCTATGTATGTGTCATAGGATGACATGAACTGATCCATAATGCATGTGTTAACACTATATAGGTAATCCTCATTTTTCGTGGATTCTACATTTGCAAATTTACCTACTCACTATAATTTGTAACTTCAGAAAGAAGCAATGGCATTTTCCTGGTCATTCGCAGACTTGCGTAGAGAAGTAGAAAAACAAGGGTCACGGACATACACATTCCCAGCTGAGGCCGAATGAGGCAGCCCTGGGCCTTCTCATTTGGTGCTCACTCAGAGATGGGCAGAGGACAGAGATAGTAGGGGAGGCACAGGACAGTGCAAGAGGATCTGGTTCGTTTGGACAGGTTTGAATCCCAACTCTGGCCCTGGTTAGTCGGGTGGCCTCAGGCAAGTTACTTAACACTTCTGAAACTTGTTTTCTCCTTGGTAAATTAAAAAAAAAAATCTGTGCTGTTTTTAGGATTGAAGAATATCTAGGTGAGGTAGGTGTGCATGTGTGCATGTATTTCCTCCAGGAGCCGTAATTCAGTATTTGCTAATTAGTGTTGATAGTGACTTTGCAGAATATAAACTATTGTGAAAAATGAGAAATGACTATTTTTAAGTGAGATCTAAAAGAAATGTTTAGTGTAAGATAACTAGCATTATTGTAAAAGTACTTCTTGTGTGTGTGCGTGTGATGTATATGTATTTTATTTGTTCAAGCTTTTGAAATCTTTTGCTCTATTTTTTCCCTGACAACAGACCTCTGATGTGATAATTATTTGATGACGGGCTTTATGGGTCAACTACACATGCTATTACAACTACTTTCTATTTTGCTTGCTTTTACAATAGCTTTAAATTTTTTCCCCTGATGAACAATATTGAAATTTTATAAATATGGAAGCATATAAAGTAGAACACAAAAGTGACTCATGTTCCTCTATGGAATTTTCCTTTTTTTCTCTGTGATCTCTTATCACTCTGATTCACCCCTTTAGTGTGCTCCTCTCCCTATCCAAGCCATACCATCTGATTGGAATGTTCTCCCAGGTGTCTGTCTCCCAGTCATCTGACTAGCCCATACTTGTTGTAAGGGCATCAGCTTGAGTCTTTCTGTCCCCACCGCCCCCATCTGCATGAAGGGCCCTACCTCTTACCTACAAATTGAAATTGTCTGTTTTTTGTGTGACTGTCTCTCGTAAGAGACCTGTGAGGTCTACCATGTAGATTCCTGAAGGTAGAATTTTTCATGCCCTTTTTTTTCTTACCAGAAAATGCCCAGTAACTATTTATTGAGTGAAGGGATAAATGGGTATAAATAAATCATTAAAGAATACCAAATGAATAAACACATCTTCATCCACATCTCTGATTGTTTCCTTGAGTTAAATCCTAGATTATGGAATTACTAAATCAAAGTATGTGGCCATTTGAAGTTCTTGATACCAAATAAGCATTGCTTTTCTGAAAGTTTGTACCTGTTTATACTCCCAACAGGAGTTGGGAGAATTTCTATCTTAGTGCATTCTCATCAACATCACTTTCTTTATATTATGTATATTTGAAGTGAAAAAATGGACTCTTCACTGTTTTAACTTGCAATAGATCCGTGACTGAAAAGCAACTGAGGCTTTGAGTTGGTATTGGCAAAGTATTGTGACTAACGTTCACTTTTAGGCAACTTCAGAACTATTATTTGCCCATGAAATCAGCAGGTGCATTTGTTTAAATTATTATGTTTGAAATGGATGAATATCATCACTCATTCAAGAAGTTCAGTCAGACTCTGGAATTCATTCTAGATATTATTCTCTTACTGTTTAAATGACCTTAAGGAAATCATGGAACTTCTTTGAACCACAGTTTCTTGATCTATAAAATAAGCCCAGTACTAGTACCTATCTCACCATTTATTTTGTGCTGATAACTCAAAAAATGCCTGATTAGTCAAAACTTTGGGACCTTATCTGATACGTAGGAAGTGATCAATAAACATTAGCTATTGCCCAATGCCTTGGATAGTGCCTAGACTATAATAGGTACTCAGCAAATTATTTGGTGAAAGATTGTGCTTTTTCAACAGATATTTTAGGACCCTACAATTCATTATCCATTCTTATATCCATTATTTTTGTTCAAATATTTATTGAGTGCCTACTGTATTCCAAGTCCTAATTCCAGGGGCTAATTCCAATTGGGTTGAGGGGCTATAATGGTGAGCAGAAAGAGGCATGGTCCCTGCATCAAGTCAAGGGCTTGAAGCAGAGGATACATTTAAATTAAATAAAAAGAAATTTAATAGTATGGTAGGTGCTATGGATACATTTTGATACATATCCAATGGTATGAAAACTAATGGTGTTCTTTGATCTAGCTGTTCCAGGCTTTTCCTAACAAGTGACATTTGCTGTTTTCTAAAGAACGGAGGGTTGTTATCTATTTGAAGTACGACAGGAGTGGGGAAGCTTCCCAGGCACATAGAATAATACACAGAAGGGGTTGGGAGGGATGCTGCTGAGAAGAGAGGGCTGTAAGAAAGCCTAAGTGGTTGTGGCTCAGAAGGAGACAGGTAACCACTGGATGTAAGGGCTGAGATGTCCGTAGAGGATCAGACCACACAGAGCTTGATAGAGGACTTTGTCTTTATTCTGGGAACAAGGAAAGCCCTTGCATGGTCTTCGGTGGGCAGGGAACTTGAGGTTTATGTTGCAGTGGAGAAAGTACCGAAGCTGAAGCCGGAGTACATGTAGATAAACCGGTGAAGTGGCTGTTAGAGCAGTCTAGGTGGGGAGATGATGCTGGATTTAAGATGGCGGCACAGAAGCTACAAAGAAGAGGATAAACGCGCTTTTTTAACAAATATTTTAGGGCCCTATAATTCATTTACACATTTGTGTATCCATTATTCCGTTCAACAAATAGCACTGGTGATCAAAAGCTTGGGAGACCAGAGGAGTGGAATATATCAAGATTGAGTGGGTCTCTGCCTCATATAACAGTCTGAGGGACAGTGACATTCACTGAGGGAAGATAACACTGGAAGAGAACACGCTTAGAGAAAAAAATCAGAAGTTTGATTTGGAATGTAGAGTTTGAGGCATTGCAGCGTAAGATAAAGCAATTTTTAACACTTATTTAAAGCTCAAGGAAAAGTTTTGACTGTCACATACAAGTAAGTATAAATATATAAAAGTAAAATACATAAATATAAATATATATTTTTTTTACCCAAAGTCAAGTCAAGGCATGGAGAAGGCTACCTATGTGGGAAGGGGGGAAAGAATATTATGAAGACAGAAGAGGACCTAGAGGGAAGGCTCTTATTTTGAGTGGCATTGTGTGGGTGAAGGAATTATATAAAAACTATATAGAAAAGGAGCACCTAGAGAGACAAGAGGAAAACAGGGAGTATACTGGGCCAGAGAAGTGAAGGAAGAAGTGTATTGAGGAGGAGGAAAGTGGGCAACAGTTAAGCGTATTGTTGAGAAGTGAAACAAGCTCAGTGAATTCATCAGTATGGGCCACTGCTGCTCACTAATTGATACCATCTTGGAAGAATGATGACACTTTAATCCTGATTGGAATAAATTAGGAGTAGGCATTTGGTGAGAAAAGAGATACCATGGGAATAGAAAGCTGGCTTTGAAGAGAAAGAGAAGGGGTCTCATCTCACTGGAGGAGATGAGATGACAGATAGTTCACATTTTATTTTTAAGTAGCAGATGCTTGAGTGTGTTTAAAAGCCATTGAAAAAAGTTCTGGAGGTGGATAGTGGTGGTAGTGACATTGTAAATGTCACTGAATTGTACATTTACAAATGGTTAAAATGGTAATTGTATGTTATATATATTTTCCACAATAATACAATTTTTAAGAAGAAAAGGGGGGAAAAAGGCCATTGAGAGGGAGAGGTGTCATATATACGATAAAGAAAAGAGATAATCAAAAGTTTCAACCTCCCGATAAAAGGCAGAAAGGGGATGGGATCTAATGTGGTTGGAAAGATTTGCCTTAGAAAGAAGAAATAGCTCATCTTTCATGAGTAAGTGAGAAAGCAAAGGACTTTTTTACGGGGTAGCCTCTTTGGATTATATTGTCTAAAAGGTCTTGGGGATAAGGTAAAGTGGTGAGAAAGATTAAAGCACAGTGCTTGTCCTGGGAACTTACAGTCTGTCAGGGAGACAGACAAATAAGAAATAATAACAAATGCTAAATGCTGTTGTAATGAAAATAAACCACTTATGGGAGCCTATTAACTTGTATTACACAATACAGATTATTAAGAATCAGTGAAGTTTACCTTGAAGAAATAACATTTAAGTTGTAGCCTCATGGCTAAGTAGGAATTAACCAGGAGGAGACAAGGAGGAGGAAAGAGTGTTTCTGACAGAGGAGGAAAACAAAAAACAAAAAACAAAGCCTAGGAGAAAAGGAAGTAGTTTAGGAGGAAGAGGGAATTTAAATCATTCAAGGAAGGAATTAAAGCAGCTCATCATTGGCTGGAGTGTGATTATTTTAGGAAGTGCTGATGCAGAAACTTGAGCCGGAGAGAGAGACCAACTGTGCCCCCCAGTGAGTAATGGCACAGACTTTTTCTGGCTGGCCATTTCAGCCTTCTGTCATCTGCTCTTCAGAAGTACTTTCCAGTGTTTGTAGACCACAGTGCTGCTACTGACCTTGGTTTCCAGGAGACAACAGGTTGTGAGGGAAGGAGCACTGAATTAGGAAGCAACAGACTTCCCTCTAGGACTGATTCTACCACACAGTGCTTGCAAGGCCTTGGATAAGTTCCTTAACTTCTCAAAATCAGTATCGTTTTTGTAATGGAAGGAATTAAGTTAGATGATTCTTCGGATCCTTCTAACTGAACAGTTTATTATTATTACTGTTATTAGAAGCTAGATATGCACATATGCAACATGCACCATATTGATAGTAAAAGCCAAGTGTTGACAGACATTTTTCCAAGCTGTTTACCCATGACTGTACATCTGTGATACATAAGCAGCATCATTTGTAAAAGCTGTTAGACTGGTGTGATAAAGCATGGCTTCCTGTATTTTGAGAGTTAATACACAGTACTGGGCTGCTCTGGGGAGTGGAGCTAGTGCCTCATGCCATTTCAGATTACTTTCATTAAAACAGTTGAAGAAAAATATTATCTTAATGGTATCATCCAGTTAATTTTCTGACAGAATACTGCCTATGGGCAAAAATGGATAATGCTTTGGGACAGGTGATTTATGAAAATCTATGCATTTACTATTAACAATTATCATTAATTGTTTCAACACTTATTCAGTGTTCAAATACAAAATTGTGAGTACCATCTCAGGCTTTGAAAAATATTAGGACAGCGCTGCTTCAGTAATGGTAACATATAAGAAAAAATAATAAACAAGGAAAGAAAGATAAGCAGCAGAGGCATATGAGCATAGTTTTGTATACATATATTTGGCAAACATTAGACTTGAATTCAATCTCATCTTGACCCTGTTGTCTTTCATGTTCCACAGTTAAGTGGAACCAAGGGAATGCCACTGAAGAGAAGCATTTTTACTGTTCCTTAAATGATTTACCTCATTGCACCCAAAATCAATTGCCAGCCAAGCCAGGACAAGAGCTGTACATAAGAAATGCTTAGCAATTAAAGGTGATCCATAAATACCTTTAGTCACAATTTTGTATAGATTACCACAAAACTTAAAACCATTTCATGCAGAGAAAAAAAAGAAAAGCTACAGAATATTGCCAACACAAATGTAAAGGTAAGTATTGTGAATGTGAGAATCTTGAATAACTTAAACTATATATTAAAAGAATAATATAGGGAGCCAAGTGAAACAACCCAGGAATGTAAAGGTTGTTTTAAAATAAGAAATTTATTAATATTCTACACTGTGGTAGTTGATTACAGAGAAAGACTATGTGGTTCTTGCAGACAATGCAAAAAGCTTTTGGCAGTCTAACTTCCACATGATTTGTTTTTAAGAAACAAAGACAAAATAGCTTAGGAGAATTCAACTACATGGCTACCTCTTTGACCACCTGCTTACCTCCCAGCTTCAAGAGAAATAATGATTCAATGGAAGCATTTTTAGTTAACTCAGAGGAAAATAACCTAAAAGAGAACATGTTCACTATTGCTAATATTGTTATAGAAGAGAGCCAATCAGTACAAATAGGAAAAGAGGAAGAAAAGCACGAGACATATTGGGAAAAAAAGACAGCATATTTAACATTAATTATCTAAAATACGATTTTTGCTGGAAAACTCAATGGATTATATCAAATAAATATTCATACTTTTTGATTCATTGTATTTTTAACTCATTATTTGCATGTAGGAAAACTCTGGAAGTTTTAATATTAATCTTAATTCTTTATTAAAGTCCATTATATTTCTTTAAAAACAAAATATGTAGAATTTAATTGCCAAAGAACCAGCAGGAACTGTGTGCAAAACTTAAAAACCCTGCTATGGGATATAAACACGCTCTAGGTATGGAGTGGTCAGGAGATGCTTTCAAAAACAAATTTTGGAAAGAATGAGTAAACAAAGGAGTGGTCTAACAGGTTTTCCTGGTTGATAGTGTGGTATAGAAAGGCTTAACAAGACAAAATGGGTCCGGGAACTAATAGTTGTCCACTCCATAACTGGGGCATCCTCGCACAATGCTTCTGACAAGGGCAAGTCAGGCTGTCTGCTTACACAGAATCCGACTCTGTGTTCTGGAGCCTGGGTAAACGCACTGATTAAAGGCTTGTAGGTGACTGCCATGGGCGCCCTGGTTAAGAGCTATTGACTGGAAGGATCACCAGCCTAGAGGAGTAGGCTGGGATTCTAATTTGATTCTGACATTATCAGGGGCAAAAGTCCCAGTATCCTTCTCAAGAAGGCCAAAGGCATTGTTATTCCTTTATTATATCAAGTTTGCTTTAGGATCATTTGGAAAATGACTGTAACCTTCCCCTAACCCTTCCACTGATGTTTTGATGAAGAAGCAGATTGGGATGCCCTCTTACTGTTGAGAGCTCTCTCTTAAATCTTGTGCTGATCATCTACTTCTTCCTATAAGCCAATAATGTGTTTTTTTGTAGGGGGGAAGAGAGAGAGAGAGCACGTGTGAGTGGGGGTAAGGGGAGAGCGGAAGGGGGGAGCTGCCACGTTTAACATGAAGCGTGAGGCAGTGTTTGATCTCAGGACCCTGAGATCATGACCTGAGCTGAAATCGAATCTGATGCTTAACCGACTGAGCCACCCAGGCACCCCACCAAGAATGTATTTTTATATTCCTTTTTGACTCTTTAGATTATTTTTTTTTAAAGATTTTTTTGTTTATTTGACAGACAGATCACAAGTAGGCAGAGAGGCAGGCAGAGAGAGAGAGAGAGGAGGAGGAGGCAGGCTCCCTGCTAAGCAGAGAGCCCTATGTGAGGCTCCATCCCAGGACCCTGGGATCATGACCTGAGCGGAAGGCAGAGGCTTTAACCACTGAGCCACCCAGGCGCCCCTCTTTAGATGATTTTAAGATGGGTCTTAACCCATCTTTAATATGGGTCTTGGTTAAAACAGAGTTATCTGTATAACTTGTTTTTCTTTTCTTTTTTTTTTTTTTAGATTTTATTTATTTATTTGACAGAGATAGAGAGCACAAGAAGGCAGAGCAGCAGGCAGAGGGAGAAGGAGAAGCAGGCTCTCCACTGAGCAGGAAGACTAATAGGGGGCTCCATCCCAGGACCCTGGGATCATGACCTGAGCCGAAGGCAGATGCTTAATGACTGAGCCACCCAGGCACCCCATAATTTTTTCTTTTCCCTTCAGATATTCTTAAAAGAAATTGAAGGGAGAATGGTTTATAATTCTGTATGAATAGATGAGCAGAGGAATTAAGTGAAATTTTGAAGTTCCAAAGACTTTTTCTGTGACCAAGTTTTGCACTCTTGGCTTTGCTGTGTTTATGGATTTAAACTCCTGGTTTGGAGTGAAATTTCATGTTTATTACTTTGTGTTGTGTTGATTTTATATGTACTATGTGAAATTGATTTAAGGAGAATAGCGATGTGCTGATACGTTTAAATATTGCGTAAATGTCATAAGACGAGAGGTTTAGAAAAGCAGAAGGTGAATTTTAAGAAAATGTAAAGATATTCATAATTTGCACAATGTAAATTGTCCATATTTAATTATAAATGTACATATTTCAAGAAATACATAAAAATTGGTTTAGTGCAGATTGAAATTAGTCTGTTATTAAATCATGCTTTATGTTATTCAGTTAATTGCTGTAATGACCATGAAATTGAAGTGTTAAAACTTTTGAGTGTACTTCCATACATTTTATTTGGTTATTGATAACTTACATGCATGAATTAGAGTATATGCAAAACAAATAAAAAAGAATGTGATTTTTAAATATCAGTATAACAAGAAATTGTGATATTTTATTCCATCTCCCCAGTAGATTATCTTCTACATTTCCTGGAATGAATAAAGTTTATATTATGGACCAATATTCTATTACATTAAATCTGGAAATTTCAATTCAAGTCTGAATTTCAATAGATTTTTTTCCTCAAGGCAAAAAGCAAAAGTATTTTATGTTAATCCATCATCTCTCTAATGTATATAAGTAAATGAAATATTCAGTACTCACTGGACTTAAATTTAAGACATAAATCTGAATTCTTCCTTTAAAAAACATTTTGGTGTTGGGGCACTTGACTGGCTCAGTCAGTTAAACGTCTGCCTCTTGATTTCGGCTCAGGTCATGATCTCAGGGTCTTAAGATCGAGCTCTGAGTCGGGCTCCTTCTGTGCTTGGAGCTTGCCTGGGATTCTCTCTCTGCCCACTTGCACGTGTGCACTCTCTCTCTCTCTCTCTCTCTCTCTAAAGTATGATATAAGTAGGTATTTTTAATCTTCTGCCATTTTATTTTACTTGCTTATAGCAGCATGGGTAGAGTTCTCTTTTATATAACTTTACTTTTTTCATGTCACCATGTGGAAAAGTAAGTTTTGCTGATGTAGTTTGAGTTTTGGTATACTTTTCAGAAAAGTACATTATTATTCCTATATGTGTGTGTGTGTGTGTGTGTGTGTGTGTGTGTTTTATATGTTTTATGTTATATATGTTTATATAACATAAAACATCTATAACACATATATGTTATATATGTGTTATAGATGTTTTATATATATATAAATAAATAAAATATCCTTATTCCTATAAGGATAAATAAATTCATGAATACAACCATATTGTAGTACTAACTTCAGGATATCTTTGTTAAATTACATGACATGTAAAAGAAAATACAGAGCAAACCATATGTGTACGAGTTAATGCCGCTTAAAACAGATACAGTTTGGCTTTTTGTTGGCTCTGATAGTTCTGTAAAAGCATAGGCAGATTCTTTAAGATCATCCATGGATGGAGACTGCTCAGTAGAAAAGATGTAGGAGAGAGATGGGGAATGATGGGGAGATTTCTGAATGCTGAACCACTGAGGTTCATCTCCCATTTTGGGCCTCCTCTTAATTTCTGCTGCCACTAGCATTCTGGCCTCAGGGCATTTCTCTCTCTCTCTCTCTCTCTCTCTTTTTAACACTTTAGTTCATGCAGGGCTTTATGATTCTTACCTAGAGGTATCAGAGCTCCCTGAGGCCTCTTTGTGTTTCACTGAAGACTGTTTCTTATTAGCATCCTTTTTAGATAGTATGCTGAGGAAATATGGCAAAACATTTAGCGTCCTCTAAAAGTAAGGCTTTGTTTCGAACACTCTTTCATATTTTGTTTTTTTCCTCCTTATCACCAAAGGCAATATCCCCTTTTATGGGGAAGTAGGGGCTGTCCCTCTTGGGACTGGAATTCATGAGGTCCCAGAAAATTCCTGCCTACAACTTTATGAGGTGGTTTTTCCCTGGCCAATGCTTCCTTGCTCCTACATGAGAACAATAGAGTGGGCAATTCATCCCGTCAAAACTCTCATTAAAGTTTCAAAAAGTTCTTTGATGTTATTCTAAAAGCCTCTGGAATATTTCCAGAAGGATGTTACTTTACCTAGACAACACATTAAATCAGTTCTGCCCAATAGAAATTATAATGTAGGTATGTAGATAATTTTAAACATTCTAGTAGCCTTGTAAAAAGAAATGCAAAAATAAACAGATTAAATAAATTTCCATATGTATTTAATGCAGTTATATCCAATATATTATTATTTCAACATATAACTAATAAAAAATTGTTGGGGTAGTTTACATTTTTTGTACATTGCTTTAGTTTTTAGATTTTAAAATGTGGCTCTAGCCACATGTACCTATTGGCTATCAGAGTGAACATTGCAGCACTGGACCAATAATTCACCCTGTATCTGTTTCCCTTCATAGCTGTGTTATCCATGCAAATTCAGGATTATATGATGTACTCTGTATAAAGAAATGCGTCATATTCTAAGCAGAACATTGTAAAATCTTCTCATATTGCTTCCTACAATGGGAAAAGTATTTCATCCCAAGACAACCCTTTGTTTTCACCAAATTATAAAAACGATTCTCCCATGATTCTCCCATTTTATGTCAGAACAGTGAAATTTCAGAATTATGCACTAACCTATTTTCATGTTTTCATTTTTTTTTTTTTTTTTTCTTGAGCAATTTAGAGGAGTTTTGCTTAGGTAACTTTTAGAGCCTGAGTCATTTCTTCAGGTATAACCATGGCGTATGTTCCACAGTAATTTTATGTAATTTATGCAGTACTTTTAAGATTGGATTCTCCTAGGGGTGCCTGGGTGGCTCAGTGGGTTAAGCCGCTGCCTTCGGCTCAGGTCATGATCTCAGGGTCCTGGGATCAAGTCCCGCATCGGGCTCTCTGCTCAGCAGGGAGCCTGCTTCCCTCTCTCTCTCTCTGCCTGCCTCTCTGTCTACTTGTGATCTCTGTCTGTCTGTCAAATAAATAAATAAAATCTTTAAAAAAAAAAAAAAAGATTGGATTCTCCTAATCTTAGGTCTCTTATGCTTCCCATCACTTCATAGCCCCAGAAAATTAGCAGCCTTCGTGAAGATATGGCAGCACTAGTATTACAACATACCCAGATCTCAGGACCAAATGTGGCCACCGAAGCAGTTTATGACCCAACACTATACAGCAGGATTTCCTACACAATAGAGACATGCTCACAATCCATTACAAATTCTATATTTTAGACCCATGTTGTGAAACTTAGTGTTACTTGGAGGAACAGATTAGCAACAACATCCGAACAGCTAAAAATACAGGTTTTAGGATTTTATTTGGAATGGTGGTGGTTTAAAAAGTACAAAACCAGGAGGAGGAATATATTTATGGGTCAGTGATGACAATTTGTGTTTGCCCTTCCTGGTCTTTTTTTTTTTTTTTTCAATTATTTTAAACCATTTTTCCTGCCATATGTAGAATTTCAGGCACCTGTAGCCAGCACTGTCACCTTAGTCACTGAAAATGCTCAGTACATTTCTGGGAATTCAGTGCAATCAATAGTGCTGGTGGCAAATCCCCTTCAAATACTACCATATTAGATATCATTGCATGAGTGTTTGGTTTCTCAAGATAAAAGCAAAAATATCATTCTGAGAGTTCATTGGACCTGATGGTGATGAAATCAATATATTATTATATTTGAAAGGTACATGTGTTGAAGATTATTCTACACATCACAAGTGTTACACACAGTGCAGGCTTGGTAACTAACCATAAATTTGTTCCATGTCAGATCTGTTGTCCAAAGAGTAGCCAACTGTATAACATATTATTTAGTAATGGTGAAATAAACATAATGACCCTTGTGGTTCACAAAGGTATTTATGTATTATATTTAACGTCTGGGTGAACATTAATTTTCAAAATAACCAATGCATTTGCCTAGAGTTCCGTTTCAGCCGTGGTAGATCAGGAGAGAGAAATGGGTGATACATGTTTCCAGTCTGCTCTCTTCTGAAGACTTCTGTGAATCCCTTGATTAGAATCTTCCTAGAGCTTAGATGGATTTCATCCAAATAACACACCTGGGTGTAGACAGAGATCTTGAGGCTTTGGGACTTCATCTGAATAGCCTGAATAAAATATTCATAATTAAAGGGATTTGAAGAAAATGCTATAATTATAGTGACAAATTAAATACATAGGGGAAATACATCCAAAGTAATTAATATTGAGCTGCTGAGCTTTCCACTGCTTTTGCTCATAATCAAAATTCAACATGTTTTGAAAAAGAGAATAAAAAGTTAAAATATAAGAGTTGAACATCTTAGTTGTACTTCAGTGGCTTAAGAATAGTTAGTTAATATGTATTGCATATGTTCTTTTTCCTAAAACAGATTTATTTCACTCTTTTAAACCATATAGTGTAATTAAGATATCTAACTTTAGGGACGCCTGGGGTGGCTTAATCGTTAGGCATCTGCCTTTGGCTCAGGTCATGGTCCCAGCATCCTGGGATCAAGCCCCATGTCCCATTTCAGGCTCCCTGCTCGGTGGGGAGCCTGCTTCTCCCTCTCCAGCACCCCCCTGCTTGTGTTCCCTCTCTTGCTCTGTCATAAATAAATAAAATCTTTAAAAAAAGATATTCTAACTTTACTAATATTCAGTATACAGAAAAACATCTTTGATGGTGAAAATGTTATAAAGTGAAAAAAATGTTGACCCAGCAATAAAGATAATTGTTTTAGTTAGCATATTACTGTTGAACTTCTGTGATTTGTAGTTCAGCTGAGTTTTTACTTAGTATAATTTTTTTTTAATATGGAAGCAGAAAGAATGAGACTTGACCTAATTAACATTTAATTAATTTAACCAATGCAGAAAGATTAATTAATCTTACAGTGGTTGTCATATTTATAATTTAGAGATGACCCTAAGCAGTACTGGTAAAATATGTGAATCAGAATGACTATTTCATACACTTCCTTTCATGGCATAAGATGTGGACTGATGAAGCAAGAGATTTTGCTATTGCAAGTACTACATATTTAAAGGAAATTTTTAAAATATTTTCTTTGAAATCACAGGTAACTAATATTTGTCCTCATAGTTATTTAGGGTAGTTCTCTGGAATTTTCTAAGATACTGAGCCGAACATTTGAATAAACATAAAGCAATGCATTTGAATGCAGAAGCAGAGAATTACTTTCATATCTTATTTAAGCTTCTGTAGAGACAATAGAATTATCCCCAAGGGAAATGAGTAACACTAGAGACCAAAGATGCAGCAGACTGTAGAATATTGGCAGAATATTCAAACATATGCATGCACACACACATATAAAAACTTTAGCACACATGTGCACACACACACTATACACATTTACATTTTTAGGGATATAAGAAGCTGTATACCACTTGCAGTGTAAGCAATATTTCTGTGTGTGTATAGTGGGCACCACGCTCTTGTTGTTATTAAGATAATCTTCAGGGGCGCCTGGGTGGTTCAGTGAGTTAAAGCCTCTGCCTTTGGCTCAGGTCATGATCCCGGGGTCCTTGGAATCGAGCCCCACATCGGGCTCTCTGCTCAACAGGGAGCCTGCTTCCTCCTCTCTCTGTCTCTGCCTGCCTCTCTGCCTACTTGTGATCTCTTGTCTGTCAAATAAATAAATAAAATCTTAAAAAAAACTAATCTTCATACCTTGATTTTCTGCGTCTACTTCTACAAATTTTTAAAGTATATTTGCATATAATTTTAATTTTTGAAAATGTTTAATTTCAAATGTTAAGAGACCTGAGTTAGACTAGCCTTAAAAAAAGTTGTGTGTGCTGGGTCTCAAAAAAATGATTTGGGGTGACAGTTAGGGAATGGGGATATATGTGCCATCTTTACATCCCCATTATTTGCAGAAGAAGTAATAGTGCTATTAGTTGATTATGTGAAGGTTCGTCATGAGGACATGAGATTCATAGCTTCCAGGAATATGAGGGTAGATTCCTATCTCGGCTAAGAAGAAAATGAACACCACTATGTATTTTTTAAGCGTACGCGATGACATTATTTATGATATTGGAGAAATTGTTCCCTGGGACTGTTGCTCCAACTATTAGTAACCATCTCTCATTGTGCAGCTTATTAGACCCAATTCTCATATTTTGATATTAAGTAATATATGATAAGGACTGAATAGGATGAAAGGGATTCTGAAAAAAATGGCTAATCTTTATTGGAACAAAAATCATTATTCCAAATCTCTTCCAATAACCAGGGGTAATCTAGCTTAGTCTTAAAAAGATATTAAAGAAGGCATTCCATAACTATTTAGTCTTATTCTATAATTCTGTATCAATTAATAAATAATATTTTTATTTCAGACAGTCTCACATTTATTTAGAATATCATAACTACTTTTCTTATTATTTTTAATGATTAGCTGTTGTTCCATTGATCCTTATCTAGACACAGAAAGTAATGGGAAGATTAGCCTGCAATTTTAATTCTCATAATTCCTTTTCCAGAGAGGTCCTATAAGTATAGCTAAAATATTTATATTCCTATCTCTTTTAGGTATTTGAATTCCCCTCCAATATCTTATCTGGCTAAACGTTGCTTTAACTGTAGTGACATTTATTGTTCCTTACTTCTTAATGTGATTCTGTATCTAGAAGACAATAATCTTTTGTAAGGACAGATCGGAGAATTGGGTAATGATGAATAAATATGCACTTGTGTGCATAACTTTTAAGGAAAGTTTTAGCGACAAATTGTTTCAGCCTGTGTTTTTCACCTTTGTTCAGGAATGTTCTTGGTTGTGATGTTGGTTGCTCTCATTATTTACTTTCACTCCAGGCTAGCCTTAAATATCCTTTTTCTGGTGTGATTCCTTGGTCACCTAGCACCTGGAGACATAGCAGATACTAATTCCCTTGCTTCCTTGAGGAGCACAGATGAAAGAGTCCATTCAGACTCACTGGCGTTTCACAGAGTACTAATTTAATGACTACAGATTGAATCTTTTACATTTGGGTAGTGCATCTGCTCGAATCTGTTTTTCAGTGAACTTTTACATGTCGTCTGTTTTTTCATTCAGATGGTTATTTTTCTATACATTTATTCAACACATTTCTTTTTAGCATCTACTTGGTGCCAAGAAAAGTACTGGATACTAGAGTTATAAATGGAAATAAGACTGTCTCTATCCTCAAGGACTTTCCACCTTCTGTTGGTAAAAGCAGGTGAGAGTTTGGTGAGAAGTGCTAGATAGCATGGGGCCTCTAGGAGCACAGAGGGAGCTAATTGTGGAAACAAAGCTTGAAAGACCAGTGAACTGTTGGCCAAGTGGAGAAGAAGAAGAGAGGGGAGAAATCCAAGAGAAGGGGTAGGAGCAATATGTACAAAGGCATAAAGGTTATAGAACATCCGACATATTTAGGGATATACAAGGATCTGAGAAGGTCTGCAGACTTAGATATTAAAGATGGGTGAGAAATAGAATATGGATTAGAGAAGTAAAGAAACCAGTCACAAAGAGTGTTATAAAACACACCTGGAGGTTTGAGTAATAATTGCCCTCCCTTACAAATATCCTTAAATTCCCCATTTCTTCCTTCATTGTAGTCCTCAGGCAAGCTTCTAGCCCTAAGTAGGCTCAGCAATCCCTAGATCCTATATTTGCACTCAAGCAACTCAACACTGCTAAAACAAAAACAAAAACAAAAACAAAACAAAACAAAAACCAAAAAAAAGCCCACGAATTTGGTGATTGGTCTTACTTTAAATTCTTCATCACAAATCTGAGATACTTTATCCTGCTGAATATTCTCCTGCCCATCCATAATATGCTTGCTTTCTCACTGTCCAAGATAATTCTTCTGTACTTTCTTTTCCATAAAATTACTTCTCTCAAAGGTCAGTCCATCCAGGATTTTATATATGTAATGCCATCAGAACAGTATCTAGTATACAGAAAGGGATTAATAAATGTTGACGATGTTGTTGTTGATGACGATGAAGGTAACAGTTATGATCACAAGGATTTTGATGATGGTGATGCTTTGTGTCCTGTCCTGTCATCTTATCAAGGACTTTGATTCTGCCATTATTCCATCTCTATTTTTGTAACATCCGCTTCTCCTCCAGTCTGTCATTCCCATTGACATTTAAACATCATATATATATATGTATTTCTTTTTCTATATGTTTTCTTACCACTCCCTCACCACACATTCTCTAACACTCTAACAACCAGTCAGATGTCTACTACCATTCCACAGAAATCTCATTTTTGTGAAGAATCCAATAATATCTATGTTGCCAAGTCCAACTGGCTATGTGGCTTTATTGTTCTTTTCTTACTTGACACCTCCATCCCTTTGGAAGCCCTTTCTTCTCTTGGTTCTATAGCCAAATCCTGTCCTGGATTTCCTATTACTGCGTCTTCCTCTCCTTCCTGGCTTTTTGATGACTTCTCTTTATATTTTGTGAGCATCAAGAATCTTTGATAATGACACTTCATTTGTTTTCTAAGTTCTTTCCTGGTTAAAAAATAACAATGTTTATCATAGAGTTTTTGTTCTATTAAATTATTAAGGGGAAAGATTGAATTTGAAGATGCCTATTGACAGTTTCTAGTATTTGTATGCTTTCAGCAACAATTTTATATGAAATTTTAAATGTTTGAATCAGAAAAAATATTTCATAGGTAAAATCTCTGCAAATCAGTGAAGTGTTTAAAAGCATTCCATTTCAACCATTCTAATTAGGAAACTATAAGATTGGCATATGGCCATTTGCTTTCTTTAATTTATTCAGTTTAATTTGTAGCTAGAATATAGAGTTAGTGCCTTTTTGTATCAGAATTTATGCATTATATATCATCCTGTGAAAGATTAGCCCAGAGCAAAATGTCATATTCTTCAGATGGGTGAGCTCAGAGGATTCAGGACCAGTGTCTCATCAAAGCCAGGTTCTTTACTATTTAGCTATTCAAAGCAAGAGAGACACCATTTTTTCTGTAATGATTTATTTCAAGTCAGCCTAGAAGCAGGGACTGAGCTCTGGAGTTTCATTACAGTCCTTTTTCGTTTGATTTGTCTGAAATTATGGAATCATGGGACTGACTCTTACAGTAGGCTCTGAGGAAGAAATCTTGAGGTCAGATAGTCTAAGCTTCTTTTCAATATCCCTGACATGTTCACTTTGGGTGAGCACTGCTCCCTTTACTGCGTGCTTAGAAAACATGTCTGCTAGAATTTCACTAGCGATCAATGCTCACTGGTCTACAATTTTGAAAATTCATCTCCTGCCAACCTTTTCAACATAGGTTTCACAATTGAATGCCTCTAGGCTTTGGCTGCTTTCCTGTTTCTCCTGACAACAGAAATATCCACCATGGTTATGTGATCACATTTACCTGCAAATTATTCCATTTATTATATATACATATATATAATTTATGAAAGTAATTATTATTATATTCCTTAGAATTAAATTATTTGGGGTTTAAAGATAACTGTAGTGACTTCTTAGTCTTCTGTTTCTGTTTTATCTTTCACTGTTTTTTTTAAAGATTTTACATATTTATTATTTTAGAGATAGAGAAAAATTGTGAGCATGAGTGGGGGGAGGAGCAGAAGGAGAGGGATAAGGTGAGTCCCTGCTGAGCGTGGAGCCCACTTGGTTCCATAACCCTGAGATCATGACCTGAGCTGAAATCAGGAGGTGGGTATTCAACCAACCGAGCCACCCAAGTGCCACTTACCTTTCACTGTTTACTGTGGTTTTCCTTCATAGAGAAGTAAAAACAAAGGAGAATTCAAGTCACTCTGCTCTTCCACATATGTTTCAAGCCCCAAGCTTTATATCTTGTCTTTTTCTTACTCCAATATGTTTTAAAAACATGTTCTCCTTGACCAAAGATCAGAAGATAATGAGGATAATGGTGATGATGACATGGTGCTAATAGTAATGAGAATGCTACTCCTAATATTCAGCCCTCAGTTGATAACAATGATACTACTACTACTACTACTACTACTATGACACCCATCACTGCACTCATACACACACATGCCCATGCACACATACAAGCACACACACATGTTTAACTCAGTATTAAGTACATTCCGTGAACTGTACTAAGGACCTTATATACACTTTTTTTAGTTTCCATAAAAGCTTTATGGGGTAGGTTTTGTCTCCATTGAGTAGGTGGACCAATTGAGAACTTAAGTATCTCTTACATTGCTGAGCTAGTGTTCAGATCTAGCCTTCTCTAAATGTAAAGCCCATTTATATAATCATAATACAATACATAGATACAGAGTCTATGCATTTAAATTGACTTTCCTATTATCTGGCAAGTTTGTGTTTGCTTTGTGACTGTCCCTCTTACCATTTTACTTTTAAGCCAACACTTTTTTTTTTTTTTTTCCTTGTCTGGGACTCTCAAATTTTGAGGTCTTTTTCATTTAAGCATTTGTATCTATGGGGTCATGCTAACATTTTTATCTGAAACTTTGAGAATCAAAGTTTGAGAATCAACTTCTCCTAATATCTGAATTCTCCTTTTTTTGTAACTTTATTTTATTTTATTTTATTTTTTCAGTGTTCCAAGATTCATTGTTTATGCACCACACCCAGTGTTCCATGCAATACATACCCTTCTTAATACCCACCACCAGGCTCATCCAACCTCTCACCCCTCTCCCCTCCAAAACCCTCAATTTGTTTCTCAGAGTCCACCGTCTCTCATGGTTTGTCTCCCCTTCCAATTTCCCCCAACTCACTTCTCCTCTCCATCTCCCAATCTCCTCCATGTTGTTCAAATGTAAGTGAAACCGTATGATAATTGACTCTCTCTGCTTGACTTATTTCACTCAGCATAATCTCCTCTAGTCCTGTCCATGTTGATACAAAAGTTGGGTAATCATCCTTTCTGATGGAGGCATAATACTCCATCCATTGTATATATGGACCATATCTTCTTTATCCACTCATCCGTTGAAGGGCATCTTGGCTCTTTCCATAGTTTAGTGACGGTGGCCATTGCTGCTATGAACATTGGGGTACAAATGGCCCTTCTTTTCACTATATCTGTATCTTTGGGGTAAATACCCAGTAGTGCAATTGCAGGGTCAGAGGGTAGCTCTATTTTTAATTTCTTGAGGAATCTCCACACTGTTTTCCAAAGTGGCTGCACCAACTTGCATTCCCAACATTGTAAGAGGGTTCCCCTTTCTCCACATCCTATCCAAAGAAGACATACAAATGGCTAACAGACACATGAAAAAATGTTCATCATCATTAACCATCAGGGAGATTCAAATCAAAACACATTGAGATTCCACCTTACACCAGTTAGAATGGCCAAAATCAACAAGACAGTAATATCTTAATTCTTGACTGACAATGCCTGATGTACCACTATTAGCTCATATATAAATAATTTTCTATCAAGATTCCTCTATACACATTTAACCAAAATGTGTTGCTGCTGTTGTTGTTGTTTTCTGTTTCAGTCAGAGTCAGATCTAGAGAAGAAACTCCTACATTTGCTTCTATTATGGAAGAATGGTGGAAAAAATCCACCAGGGGTCAAGAGTCCTAATAGTGGTCTTCTTCCATGGTAAATGAGAATTCTCATAGGCCATCAGAAGTTGAAGTTTCTCATAACTCCTGTCTCCTTTCTTTCAGTTTCATAAACCATAAATTATCACTTCTTTCTTCTATCTGGTTTGATAGTCTTGGTATACTCCCCCATAGAATATCATGTTTTCCCTCATTCTTTTTATATTAAGCTCAATTTGGAATTTAAGCTATATCCTAAATCCAAATCAATTGTGCCTACTTTACTTTAATCTTGTTCATTTTGTATGCATATATCTAGCAAATGCCAGGAACTGTACCAGGTCTTGGGTATAGAGAGAGATAAATTAAGGTAGATGTTCCTACTTAGTTATTTTTCACATAGTTGCTGAAATGTCTGAAACTTGTTTGGGTTCTGATTCAACTAAGCCAACTCCTTTTAGGAGCACTGGTGGGAAGACAATTCATTAGGTAAATGTAATCAAGTTTGATGAATGTTGAAAGAGATACCAGCAGACTATACGGCACAAAATAAAGAGCTTTAGCTTATCTAGTGTTTTAAGGAACCATCTCAAAGGAAATGACAATTGGTTTGCTACCCAGATAAATGAATAGAAGTTGTCTTTGGGTGCTTAATTTGTGCCAAAGACATTTTATAGGCTTAGGGTAGGCATCTATTAAGTCAATAACTGCTTCATCCCTTTACCACAAGGAATTTCTCTGATTCTCAGTATCCTTGTTGAGAAAATGTGTGTAATAGATTATTATAAATAATCAATGAGATATCTATAAATGTTTTTGTAAACTATACATTGACTTTCAAATCATTTCTCTTGGGGCACCTGGGTGGCTCAGTGGGTTAAAGCCTCTGCCTTCGGCTCAGGTCATGATCGCAAGGTCCTGGGATCGAGCCCTGCATCAGGCTCTCTGCTCAGCAGGGACCCTGCTTCCCTTCCTCTCTCTGCCTGCCTTTCTGCCTACTTGTGATCTCTGTTAAAAAACCCAAAGAAATCATTTCTCTTATTATCCTTTTAATTATATGCCAGATGCTCTATGGGTTGCAGTGGGAATACAGTGATTGCAGATCGTATTCTCTGATTCCTGCACAGGTTAACCACTCTTCCTTCTTTTCTCCCTGGTATTTTCAGAAGTGATCTGATAAATCTTAGAGGAAATTTGGATGTGAGATTATAACATTAGATGTTCTGAATTTATTAAAGTGATTTTATGGACTGAATGACTTTGGTTGTTCTTCAGTTTCCTACTTGAGAATTATGACATTTTAATAATACATGCTTTCATAATAATAACTACAATATTATATATATACACATATATATGTAGTTACAACATTCCAAAAAGTTTGAAGTACTTAAATATGAACATGAATCTATCACTTTAGTCCCACAACAACAGTGTTAGAAGGTGCTCTATAATTGATTCTAATTAGATAAAGGAAACAAGAGGTAAAGACTTTTTAATGCTTGGATCTAATATGATGTTCTACTATCAGTGAACATTTGAAACAAATATGCATTATAAAAGAATGGCTTGTGAAATGAACTCCTTGTATAATGTCTAGTTATTCTTTAAATTCTACCTAAACGCTGTTCTATTTCAAATGGGTCTCCATCAAGAGTAACACTAAGATTTAATAGAGCAGAGCAGTGACCAGTGGTGTGGACACCATTCCAAGAGCTGGGTCAGGATCCAGGAGGGCCGTCTAATTAACACTTTAGTTGCTGGATCCTTGATTATTTGGAGGGATTGATTAGGATAATGGCTATATATGAAGCTGGATAGAAGATGTTTTGTGTTGTAGCAATCAGTCAGCCTGCAGTGGCCCATTCAACCGATCACCAGCCCTGGTCTCGGTCTCAGTTTATTTGTTTTGCTTGATCTTATTTTTTATGCATCTGAATAAATATGTCTCTCATCTCTTCTGTCTTCCTGTTTATCGCTAAGATAGGTACAAGGTTCTTGTCCACTTTTGACATGGCTCGCCCTGGTTGCTCTGTGATAGTGTTTCTTTATAGCGAGATCACTTGTTATTTTGCTCTTTTTCATATTTAGACTGTTCACAGTGAAAGACAAGCTGTGAAAGACAGAGGCAAGGCTCTTTGGGCTTAGCTGCCTTAGATCAGGCCCCTCTGGGGGCTTCAGAAAAAGCCTGAATGACCACTCTGACAGCAGTTGCACCGTCTTATCAAATATTAGTCAAATCTTCAAATCTGACAAAAATGCCTGAGTGATTTCAAATTTTGTCATGATCCACTAATAACTGATTAATGCTATTTTCCATGAAAAAAGTTTAATAATTATTAAGCAGTGATATTCTAATGTAAAAAATACCTTGGCACATTTCAAGGATATCCTGCTTTTCTTGTGGTCAGCTCTGCACACCCTATAAGGATCTCTCCATTATCAGCAAGTACGGTGGTTTCTGGTTGCCTGTTATATACAGCCCAGTGCTTCAGCTTCTTACACTTGGGGGACTCTATTGCGTTTGTGTAGGAGATGCAGCTAAGAACCAAGGTCAGTGGTCAACGCTTTCAATGTCGGTGTGTCACACTGGGAATGGAGAGAATGGAAGAATGGTAAGGGAGACTATCAAGAAACAAAGAACAATGAAGGAGAGGGAAATTGGGGAAGAAATGAGAGAGAAATACCCATCGATGGGGGAATGGATAAAAATAGTACATTTACATTGATGACCGTCATATAGACAGGAGGAACAGCAAAGCATTTACTTAAAATCCAGATGCTTGGAAGACTAGATCAATGAATTTGTAATTGACTTCCAGGGAGAAATTAGCATGCAAAGAATAAGAAAAGCTGAACTTTAATGGCCCCTCCCCCACCCCTTTAGACCTAAGCATGTACTAGAGTTCCTATAAAGATTTTATTTGAGGGAGAAAAAAAAAGTTGTCTGGAAAAAAAAAAAGGACATATAAATTATAGAAAAAGACTATATACTCCTTAAAGTTCTTCGGCATGTTTGTTGAGTAGAAGATGAATTCATCTTTGATGAAAAATCCGTTTGTTGAAAATCCTAGTATATTTTGCAGGAGTCTCATACAGTTAAAACGTTGTTTAACTCTACTATTTTTCTATATACACCATATTAAAAACTGTAGTTTCTTTCCTTTGATCTCTTTATTCACACTAGTGTATAATGGTAACTCAGTTATAAGTATCAATGAATAAAAATGTGTGAATTTTAGAATTGGTTATGTTTCTTAAATATGTTCCCTTTCATTTCCATATTTTCAAATTTTTCTTCATTTGTTAAAACTATGATGAGCTTACACAAATTTGATTGTATTCCGTATAGTAAAACCTAAATTTCCTTTCCATATTTAGGAATAACATCATTTCACCATGTGCTTTATCTGATAATTCTGCAAACTCTTAATTTTTAACATACCAAGGAAGATTTACAACTAACCCTGAGGGGACATTCTTTTTTGTGCATTCAATGAGTGTTTGTTAAGTGCCTGGTACTTACCAATATTGTGCTGGCTATATAGAAGTAAGGCAGGTGTGATTGTTAACCTACAAAATCTCACAGTCTGGTGTGAAGAGTCAGGAGTATTAGTAAGTGCAAGGGCGTTATGTCAGCAGGCTCTTTTGGGTATTGTCAGGACACAGAGATCTCACAGTGAATGGGAGTGAGGATTGGTTAAAGGAAAGTGGTTGAAATCCTAAGTGAAAAGATTTAGTTTTAAGACTGGCCCACTACTAGGGGTGCCTGGGTGGCTCAGTCAGTTAAGTGTCTGCCTTCAGCTCAGGTCATGATCCCAGTATCCTGGGACTGAGTCCCACATCAGGCTCCTTGCTCAGTGGGAAGCCTGCTTCTTCCTCTACCTGCTGCTCCCCCAGCTTGTGCTCTCTCTCTCTCTCTGATAAATAAATAAGTAAAATATTAAAAAACAAAACAAAACTTACTCACGGCTAACAGAAGTGTCTTGGGCAAGTTACATAACCCTTTGGACTCCACTCAGTTTTCTGAGCTGTAAAATGGCAATGGATCACCCCAAATTTTATAAGAATCAAATGGTCATGCTTTCTAAAGTGTTTTGTGATTCCATCAATTTCTAAAGGGGCACTTGGGTAGCTCAGTCAGTTAAGCATTGGACTCTTGATTCCGGTTCAGTTACTGATTATCATGGTCATGATGGAATGACCATGGAATGGTCAGCCCCATTCCAGCTCTGCACTGAGCATGGAGCTTCCTTAAGATTCTCTCTCCTTCTCCTTCTGCCTCTCCCCCTCTCCCCCAGCTTGCACTCATACTCACTCTCTCACTCTTAAAAAAAAAAAAAAATTCTAAGAAATACTAACTTTTTCTCTGTAGGTCCACCTATGTAAAAGCAAGTGAACGTTTGTAATATTGGAGCACCTGGGTGGCTCAGTCAGTTAAGCATCTACCTGTGGCTCAGGTCATGATCCCAGGGTCCTGGGATCGAGTCCTGCATCAGACTCTACTCAGTGGGGAGTCTGCTTCTCTTTCTCTACCTCTCCCCCGTGCTCATGCCCTCTCTTCCTCTCTCTCTCTTAAGTAAATAAATTAAAAAGAAAAGAAGGTTCATAATATTTAGAGGCAGGTATCAGTTAGCAAAATGTGGAATGCCCAAGAATGGTATCTTAATTTCCCACAAATGTCCTATAAATTAACACTTATCACATAAGCATCTTTCTTCCGTGTGCATATTCATTTCCTGTGTTCTCCTGCTTTGGCGACTATTTTAGAATGGTTTTAGATTCTTAACTAATGTAACTGGTTTCTGTGAGGAAATGTATAAAGCAGAGGTTTTCCGGAGTCACGCAATAGCTATTTGAAGGTAATTGCCACTGATTCAGTGTGATTGAAATCCAAATGACAAAATTGGTTAGAAAAAGATTGCACTATGTTCCCTTTTTCATGCTCTAGGGCCTCCCATTTAAAAAAAAAAATGAACGGTTACTCACCTTGGATAGGCACATTTCTTTTTATGTTTCTACAAGCTACCAAGTAGATGATCTCTCAGAGAGCATTAAGTGGACTTTACTACTATGAGAAAATGTCCTCAAAATTGTGAAATGCTCATTTCATAGTAGGAGGGAACTTGGGAAAAATAGGGTGTCCGATGAGTATGATGCCTAAAGCCTAAAGCCCTGGATGAGGTGGCAGGAGACCTAGGTCTTTGGTAATCATGTGACAATTTTTCTATGTTATAATTTTTCTATGTTATAAAATCACAAGAGGGGCCCTAATTTAGTATGATTTGTGTCCTTATAAATATTTTTATTTATTTATTTGACAGACAGAGATCACAAGTAGACAGAGAGGCAGGCAGAGAGAGGTTGGGCTGGGGGGAAGCAGGCTCGCTGCTGAGCAGAGAGCCGGACGCAGGGCTCCACCCCAAGACCCTGAGATCATGACCTCAGCCAAAGGCAGAGGCTTAACCCCCTGAGCCACCCAGACTCCCCTGATTTGCGTCCTTATAAAAAGGGGAAACATGGGGGCGCTTGGGTGGCTCAGTCAGTTAAGCATCTGACTCTCCGTTTCCACTCAGGTCATGATCCCATGGGTGGTGAGATGGAATCCCAGGTCAGGCTCTGCCCTCAGAGGAGAGTCTGCTTGAGGATTCTCTCTCCCCACCCCTCCCTCCCCACTCCCTACTTGCTTGCTTTCTCTCTAAAATAAATAAATCATTGAAAAAGTGTTTAAAAAGTGGACACAGAGACATGCATAGAGGGGAAATGATACGAAGAGACATAAAGAAAAGCTGGCCGTGTGCAAGCGAAGGTGAGAGGCCTGGAGCACACTCTTCCCTTAGCCGTCAGGTGGAGTTAGCCTGCAGCACCTCAGTCGCAGACTTCTGGCTTCCAGAACTGTGAGAGAATACATTTCTGTTGTTTTAGCCATCCAGTTTGTGGTACTTTGTTACTTCAACACTACTATGCAGGGTGGATGGGGAATTTGTCCTTATAGAGTCCCTCCCTCTCTGCCATAGCTGTCCTGTAATTTAAGTCCTGCTTTATTTATGCCAGGACAATTCATATATGTGTGATACATGTGAGAGGAGAAATTTCTGGTAAATTGAAGTCAGTGTCTCTAGACGTCTAAAAAGAAAAAAAAAAGCAATTCTTTTTTTCGGAAATTGCATCTTTCTCTGTGTTATATTTGCTTTTGAACATATTTGTTGGGATAATGGAAAATGACTTTATTCCAATGCATGGAGCAGAGTCTAGATTGTCATAATTGATTTTCTGTATTTGTCACTTATACAGAAGCGTGATAGCAAAGATAGTGGTATCTAAGCACTCCTCTTGAATTTAAAAACTTTAACTTGCTCCAAAATTGCCAATTACCTGAAAAGAAGGTTTTAAAAGCAAAGGGTGTAAAATGCTTGCAAAAGCCCAGAGAAATTCAGAAACCTAAAAAGGAAACTGCCAACAGCCTATATACCTGCCATGGTATTGATGGAAGCCCACCAGCCTGCCCATGCTGATTCTGCTGAGCTGTAAGCAGCTCTCCCAGCCAGGAGCCTGGAGGTGTGTGTTTTCTGCTTCACAGATGCAAACGCAGTAAAGTGTAAGTAGGTGGTTTAACATTTGTTTCTGCTGAAATCCCAGAAAAATGTTTTAGGATTTTAGGAAGTGTCATATTGGTAGACAGTCCATATTACCCTGCCAACCTCATGGAAACCCTTGAGAGTCAAACAGAATCCAAACACAACCTGTAAATCTGCAATGGATGTATTTCAAAATTTTTATATTTTCTCGCTCTAATAAATGTGGACATAGTTGTGTTGCTTTAGTCAAGCCTGTTACGTGGCTCTGACCTGAAAACACCTGGCGGTCTTCTACAGAGCCATATGCAAGTAAATTTTATCATTTATTAAGAACTTTATAGCTTTTATGGTTTTCATGCCTACTTTTTTCTGTTAATAATACATCTCTGCTACGCATAGTCCCCAGTATTTAAGTTTTGTTATCCCATTTGTTTGTTTCTATCTTTGGTGAGAGTGGAGCTTTGGCTTGAATTGATCCAGAAAGTAGAGCTTTGACTTGAACTGGAAAGCTGGGTCCTGAACATTGGGATTCCTTTGTTCTGGCCCTATGCTCAGTGCTGGGAAGTGCAAATAGGGAGACATAGTCTTTTGTCTTAAGGAACTCATAGCTTTCAGAGCTTGCTTGCATAGTACCTAAGTAATCTTGACCAGGTTACTTTTGGAAGCTTAAATTATTTATAACTGTACATTTTTTTGGAAATTAAATAATATAATGTGTCCATCATGCTTGGTATAGTGCTTAGTGCATAGGATACACTCAGTAAATATTAGTTATCTTACTCTTCTTCCATCCATGGACAGTTACGTTTGTGTGTGTGTATGTAGTTAGAGTTATGGGTATATAGGTATAGATATATAGAGAAATGTTAATTCATGATTTCCTTAGCCTGATATATCTTTTTGCCCAATGGTTTGTAGGGAGTCTGAATTGGAGAAGGAGTTTTAATTGAGTGGTTGGATGAAAAACCTATTCTGAGTAGAGAAGTATTGATTATATTATCAAGTATAGGAGTGAAAAATGACTGATAGGATAGGAATTCAGGAGATTGTAGTTTAGAGGTATAATGCTGTTATAAATTGTAGAGGTTTTTTTTTTCTTCATAAAACTGGAGCAATGAATATATAATAACATATTTTTCTGGAATGGAGAATATGACTGTCCATATTTGACTCATCGTTGGCATATTTGTCTCCTAAATATTTTCTAACTTTAATAAACTAAATAACCAAAATCCGTACAGATCGAATCAGTTACATTGTTTGTAACTACCTAGATTGTTTATAGTGATGCCCTTGACACCGAGGGGAATGATTAAATTAGCATCAGTGTGTTCTGCTTAATAAAGCAGGGAAATGTATACTATATTTGAGGCATATTTTAACAAAAAGTGTTAGGTACATTCAGCATTTCAAAATGCAGTGTATTTCCTTACCTATGGCAGGCTGGACTGTTGAAATGGGCTGCCAGGGTGCTCGAGTACAGGGTGTTTCTGAAAATGGGTTAGTTATCTGAGATGGCCAACATAAGAATTAGCCATTTAGTGTATTGGAAGGTGTATATGATTTAAACCAACAATGCTCTTCAAATGGGAATAGATTACCCTTAGAGCACTTAGATATTGAAGTCTAAAGGCCAGTTTTTAAAGTGCCTGCTAACTGAGGAGCATGACAGAACTCATTACTGAAACATGAGGATTTTTCAGTTCTGTGGTTATGTTTATACTTCACATACACTCTTTGTCCTAATTTTTAATCTGTACTGTAGTTGCTAAGTCTCATCTGACTGTCATTGTTTAAAATGTTGATTTTTTTTTTTCTCCTAATAGTTTTGGTCCGGGTTAATTGTCTTTCCTTCTTGGCAGAAGTAGAGAAGATCTGTCTTTTGGATTTTATTTGTAAATTGATTAAGTCATTTAAGACGTTAGAATATGGAGAGATATCCTCTTCTTATTGGTAATATGAATACTCATTTAGGGCTCTACAAAACAGAAAAAAGAAATCACTATATACTTCTTTTAGTAACCTATTCAGAGACTTTCAATACTTGACTCTAGAAAAAATAAACCTTTTTGGTGAAAAAGTGAAATGAATTGATGATGTCTTAAGTGGCAAGAAAAAATAGGTCTTTTACTTTCATTATGTTTTAATTTGTTACTTTGTTTTGCAAAAGCGAACATGCACTTATTAAATATGAGTGTCTTTTGAGAAATATTTCATATGAATGACTGTACAGATAAAAATTATATTCTTTTCTCTTTTACAAAGTAATAGAACAATATTATGAGAATATGGGAAAGTAAAACAAAAGTGAAAAGAATGAAACATTTTTATCACTTCAAGTATTCTATTTTTTTAAATATTAATTTATTTATTTTAAAGAGACAGAGAGGTTGTAGGGGAGGGGCAGAGAAAGAAAGAATCCTCAAGCAGACTCCCTGCTGAGCACGGAGCCAAACATGGGGTTTAATCTCAGGACTCTGAGATCATGGCCTGAGCTGAAATCAAGATCCTGATGGTTAACTGACTGAGCCACCCAGGCACCCTTCAAGTACTCTTAATGGTCTGTTTCTTCTTAATGATATCATTGTGGGAACTGTTTTTTCTACTTCCTTGAAGTGTACATTTTTCCGTAGAGAACCTGTTCACTTCACTTGGTCAACCCAATTAACCTAATGCTGTCTACCTTTAATGGTTGTGATGAAATAAGTGTTTTGGGTGCAGAAGAAGGAGCCAACAATTGAGTTACTTATTAGATGATAATTTGCTCATACCCTTTTACCAGAATGACTGAAATTTAAGGAATCCAGCTTCAGCTCATTGTTTCTGTTTTCATGGACAAACATCGATGTGTATGTATGGTGGGATGCTTGGTGGTAGCTGGACCTAAGGGACGGAACCTACATGTGCCATAAACATTGGTACCTTTTTCTAAAATAATCTTCAACGTGATCAGTACTTTTTATGTCTGTGTAGGTTTTGATGCAATCAATGTTCCATATTAATAGCTATAATCCTAATTATTGAAAATTTCCCTTTTTTTCTATTATAAATAATGATAAGATGAATCTCTCTGTACATTTCACTTTTTCACTATTTTTAACTATTTGTCTAGGATTTGATGGATTCATTCTCCAAAGTACTATTACTACTTTAGATTAGGGTAGATGTGTTACTGTTAGTAGGACTGTAACAATATAAAATGCCTTCAGTTGTATATAAACTGCTTCCTTACCAGTATATGAACATGATCATTTTCACTTTTGTTCTTTAAAATTTGTGAGCTTTTGGTCTTATCACTATTTTATATTCTCTTTGAGATGTTTTTGTTGAGAAATCATCTAATTTCCTAGCTGAACCTATTTTTTCCCTAAAGCTGTCACTTTGGCTGGGGAGAACATATCCAGAGAGTTATGTAAGTACTACATGTAGATGGCATACATCTGTGGCTTCTGAAGATTCTGACTCTGGAGTTAGACAGACATGGGTTGAAATAACAGTGCAGCTACTAGACAAGGCATTTAATCTTGTTGTGCCTCAGAATCTTCATGTATGTATAAATGTATAATGAAGATGATGGATGGTGAAAGATAGGGGGCATACCTCTTCGTATAGCTACCATGTAAAACTCTTTGGACTTCCACGATGGTTTCCACAGTTCTCAAATTGTTCAGATGAAATCTCTGAATCATAGCTATGCAACTTATATAAGTTAGGTAGAACTCAATCAAGTGTTTTGATTTTTAATGATTTTCTATCAGCTAGAGGTATTTTTTTTTCTATAGTATTCCCTCATTACTTTATGCCTTCTCTCTATGAAAAGAAATAACAGAATTTCTAAGTTGTTGAGAGAAGAGGATGAGAGTAACGGGATTCATTTTGTCCAGGTTAGAAATGAAAATATTTTTGGAATTTTAAGCCTTTTCTCTTTTCTCTTACTGTAAACAGTTACTTAACACTTATTGTGTACCATGCGTTGTGGAAATCACAGGATAAAATTTTATTCAAAAGGTATATGCTTTATACATAAGGTTTTGTTTAATTTGGGTTGTTTAAGTGATTTTCTTTGTTTTAGAACAAAGGGCTAATAAAGAGGGGGAGACTTTGGAAAGGAGAATGAGGGCTTAGGCAGAGAGAGATTTTTCAAGTCAGAGAGAGACCTGATGTGGTGTTAGACAGGAATTAGTATGCCTTACAGCCAACTCACTGGAAACTCACTCTGGTAAAGCTATTCATAGTTTTTGAAATTGAAAACCTATTTTAGCTACTGATCTTAAGTATAGGCTTCTGACTGCCAAACTAGGTGCATTTTAATCATCTTTCTTCTTGAAGGCAGGCGTGAAAGGAAATTATATTAACCTAGCAGAGGTGTTAACACACGCAGCCTGGACAAAGCTATAGGGAAAGAGAAGATGAGAAGCAAGTCCTGGGCAAGAGAAACATATTGAACTGTGAATTTCCTAGCTTCAGGCTGTGAAGTTAGGTGCCCTTCCAATGTGTTTGACCCTTCCTCCCCGCCAGCCTACTCTTTTCCTCCTGGAAAATGTGTTTCTTTCAGAGAGTTTCAGAGAGTTGAGAAGTAACATCCCTGACTCTAGTATTTTCTTCCATTTAATTGTGAACTTTGTTAAGACAAGGTTTAGGTATGATCGTTTTTGTATCACCTTTAATGGGAGAGTGAGATCAAGTGTATCCAATAGACAGTACACTCTACAAATGTTTTTAAAAATGAAATGCCAAGGTATTTGTTCATTTAGTCAGTTTAACAAATATTTATTCAATGCATAGTATGAATCAAGCATTGTTATTAATGCTTATTATGCATTGGTGGGTAAAAGAAATGAACAACCTCTGTCCCCATGGGTTTATATGCTAGTGGAATTCATGGCAATAAATTATAAATAAAATTAGAATAAGCTTTACTTTTAGGGATATTTAGCCCCATTAATGGCAGATTCCTTAGAAGGAATTAATCTATTAAGAAAGATTTGATGTTTACTAGATGCATGAACTATGCCAGCAACAGTCAAAAGTAATTATAAAGTAAATTTAACATTAAAAAAATTCAGTTAATTAACATATCATGTATTATTAGTTTCAGAGGTAGAGTTTAGTGATTCATCAGCTGCATATGACACTCAATGCTCATTACCTCATATGCCCTACTTAAGGCCCATCACCCACTCACCCTATCCCCGCACCCACCTCCCCTCCAGCAACCTTCAGTCTGTTCCCTATAGTTAAGAGTCTCTTATCATTCATCTCCTCTGATTTTGTCTTATTTTTTGTTTCCCTCTCCTCCTCTGTGATCTTCTGTTTGTTTCTTAAATTCCACATATGAGTGAAATCATAATTGTCTTTCTCTGATTGACTTATTTTGCTTAGCACAATACCCTCTAGTTCAAATGGTAAGATTTCGTTTCTTTTGATGTGAATAATATTCCAATGTATATATATATCACATCCTCTTATCCATTCATCTGTCCAAGGACATCTTGGCTCTACCATAGTTTGGCTATTGTGGACATTGCTGCTTATAAACATTGGGGTGCAAGTGCCCCTTTGAATCACTATGTTTGTATCTTTGGGATAAATACCTAGTAGTGCAGTTGCTGGGTCGTAGGGATATATTTAACTTTTCATTTGTCTGTATTTTAGTCTCCCTGTTAGCTATGGTTTTGCACATACACAATTCCGCATAGCCATGACCTGTAGTAAATCTTACTGATTTCCTGGAAGGTGACCCCTTCTTTTATTCTCTTCCTTTTACAGGTCTCTAGAGTGTATTGTCCATAGGTATTTACTATTATGTATATAGGGCTGTTGTCCAGGGATCTGGGCTTTAAGAGAAAAGACTATCTTGTGGGTATGTTGAATGAATGCAGATCCTTAAGTTTAAGTGTAACCCAATTTCTATGTGTAGATTCAGTAGATTAATTGAAAGGATTAATTAAATTAATTAAAAGGATGCAAAGTGACAATGAGTTATAACATTTAAGAAAATTAAATTACTAAATTTGAAATATAAGAAGGTGAAAAAAGACATTGTACAGAAAGCAGTGGTCATCTTACTGAGGGTAGGACAAAAGAAATTCAGCAGAATTGCAATGAATCAATCCATCGTTCTTATTTTTGAAAACTCTAGTATTATTATGTTTAGAATTGCTTAAATAGGTTGTGAAAGAAAGAGAGAATAGCACTGAGCTGTGGTGACCTAACAAAACCTTCCAGCAAAAAAAAAAAAAAAAAGGATAGTCGTAAAATGTGGACATTTATATTTCTGCTAGGGCAATTATAAGCCAGTGCCCCCAAGTAGCAGTATGTTGCCACTCTCCAGGTGTGTGTGTGTGTGTGTGTGTGTGTGTGTGTGTGTGTGAGAGAGAGAGAGAGAGAGAGAGAGAGGATGTTTAGAGAAGGAGGGCTTAGGAATTGAGAAGGGAGGAAAGCAAGGTGATGACAGATAGTGACTTATATATATCCTTACTTCTGTAGGTTGACTTTCTTCATAGAACAGGCCATGAGAATTGGCTATAAAGTAAACTTTGTTTCTTTTCTGAGAGTAAGTTGGCTCTAAGTCCAAGGCAGGAAATCAAGAACTCACGTATGCATGTAGGGTAGAGGAGAAGGGGGACTGAGGAAAGCAGCCTGCCATCACGTTCTGCAAGCCAAACCCAAGGGCTCTGGTGTCAGTAGGTGTGACTTTCCTGATGTTTTGGGAGAAGCCAAGAAAGGGCCCAAAGCCCTAGAATATTGAACACCTTTCAAAAACAGAAAAGAAGGCAGGAGCTCAAAGCAGTTTTTGGTAGTAGACAATTAACTGTTTATCTAAATCTTATCTCACCTTATAGTTTACTAAAGTTAAAAAGTAATGATTTCCTTTAATTGACAGTATGTAGTTATTTCCGTAGATAATGCTGGCAAGTATATGTTCAGTTGGTTGCCTCCAAAGCCTATCATGTTATGATCAGCATTAGGACATTTTCCTACAGATAGAAGACATTCACAGTTGGTTGATGGAACATGTTTGCTCAAAGAGAAATGCATATGCTGGGAGGAAAATTTTCCATGGATCAATCACTGTTAATTTTGGGAAAGACTTGCCAAATTCTTTGGATGTATTTTAAAATCAGATTGTTCCTCATTAATTACAGATACTTTAAGACTCCTTCATTTAGAGAGGAAAACAAATTCTGTTTCAAGGCTTTACCTTCCTTTAAAAAACTTTTTTTTTAATTACTCTGCACAGAAATATTTACTAGACAGAAGGAGGACATGATGAAATAGCACTTGTCTTATAATCAGAAGAGCTGGTTTACTATCTTAGGCTCCTTAGCTATGTAACATTGGGCAAGTTGTCTAATTTCTGTGCCAGCCAGTTTCATTGTTTATGAAATGAGACCTTTTGAACTAGAATAGTTGACATCTAAAATAGTAATTCTATTCAAGCAACCATAAATGAATCTTCTGAAAACATTTAGCATTTGGTAATATTAAATATCATTGGCAAAAATTTTGCAGAGATTTCTGTGAAAACTAAGGTTGTCCCAAATGGAAGAAATTGATCCAATTTCTGCAACCTGGTACTCCTCAACTAATTCAGTGCAGGACAGATTCTTACTGGGACTTTATGCCATTTCAGAATTACCCTAAATCACCAAGTAATAGATTTGACTCCAGCAGTTCCTGGCAGAACTTTATGATTAGCTTTTCCTGCTCTCTAACAGTAAACTTTTGTGTTTCTGTGTGGGCACCTCAGGGTAGCAGCTGTGGAAAAGCACAGGAAAGTCAGAAGTCAATCAAAGAAATAGGATGATGCCATTTCATTTGCATTCTTCCTGTCTTCCTCCTTGCCTTCATTCATGAAAGCAGCATTATTTGAAGGGACATGCGCACTAGCATCTCTGTCACTTCAGAGTCAGGCTTGGTGTCAGAAAGGACACCAGTATGAGATTTGTTCATATGAGAGCTCTGTTGGTATATCTGCTTTAAACAATACTCTGACAGTGAAACCAAAACAATGACAGTTAAAAATAATTGCACCCAAGGATTATCAGCTTTATTTCAAAGGCCCTTTTAATGGTTGAATTGAATGTTCTTTAATTTTTAACTTTAGACTTAGCTATTGTCTTTAATGCCCACTTTGTACAATCTTTTAACAGCATAACATTATTCAAGAAAATAAAAGCATCATTAGAAATCTGCCAACTTCACATCACAATCTTCTCTAAGTTTTCTTGTGCTCTTGAATCCCATAGGTCATTTTCAAGTGGTTGGCAGCAATAAAACAAATTGAGACTAAACCAAAATGTCATTCTTTTTTTTATACACTCACTTTCTGGGATGGTCTTCACATTTCAGTTTCAGTTCCTATGCTGAAAGAGTTCAACAATTCAAGACACACTTATGAAAGTTCTGCCTGGGGATTAAAAAAAAAAAGTGCTTATGCCATGTTCCCACCCTGGAGGAATATTAAGTACCTGGGGAGTTAGTCACAAAAGGAGATTATTTCAAAATGATGGAGTAAGGGAGAAAGATTCTTTGCTTGACCAAACTTAAATCAGGCTTCTGAACCATCTTCTAGGTCCATCTGTCCTTTCCTTATAAAAAAGAACCCTGCTAAGTCAGTTTAACCAGAACTTTCCCTCCGCCCTCTTGATATTGGATCAGGCCCCTCAACCTTCACCATCTTTCAAGGGATGTATGATTACTCTGGCTTCAAGAAGAATCCTGTTACGTTGGTTTAGCCAGAACTCCCTTTACCCTTGATGGTTCTTCTTAGTAATTTTCCATCCCCTGACCCCTGCCCTGTTCCTTAGACCTTGTCCTTTGCTGAGTATTTGGAATTAAACCCAGTTCCATACTAAGGTCTCTTATTCCTTATTACAGTAGTTCTGAAAATCTGGTTTTACTACATTCACTACTGTCCAGCCCTGGCTTTTCTTTGACAGTTCTCGTGCTGACTCAGACAAGATCAGCTTATCATTGGACCCCCTGACCACTCACCTAGGCCTTAAGTACATATCTTTGAACCTTTTTGTTTTCACTGATGGTCGACTGATTAGAGGTCTCTTTGGTGAAACCAACTGCTAAACCCTTGCTCTGTTCACACATCCAATGAAACTGGTAGGGACAGATTTTGATTCTTCAGACTGAATATACTCTAGAAGCTGGGTTAGAGTCCTAGACAAACAGAAGCTGGGTTAGAGTCCTAGACAAACAGAAGCTGGGTTAGAGCCCTAGACTTCTCAGTTTGTGAGAGGCTTGTCTCCATAAAGAACAGAAGCTGTGTTAGCATCAGTTTTACTGTGATACTTTTGCAAAAGTGCTTCATCTAAGAAATTCATGCAAAGAACTCTGATAAGTACAGGTTTCTGATAACTTTAAAATCATACCACTGAACTGATGGGGCACCTGGCTGGCTCAGTTGGTACAACATCTAACTCTTGGGTCTTGGGGTTGTAAGTTCAAGCTCCACATTGGGTATAGAGATTACTTAAAAAAATAAAATATTTAAAATCATATCATTGAACTAAGAATTTTCAGAACTCTAATAGAAAAGCTGGATTCCCGAGATCAAGGCAAACCAAGAATCAAATATATGGAATTAAATAAGCTGACAAAGATGATTATGCTTTTATGAGTTTTTGTTTGAAATATTGCTGGTTCTTTAATCTTTTGTTTTCCAGATTTATGGAAATGTTTTCCCTCTTCTCTTCAGCTCTGTATAGCTTAAAACAATTTGGTAAATGATAGCTTTATGGACAGGATTGGAACATTTCTCTTTTACATTTTATCTGATCCCTCTAGACTTTAGAAGCTTTTATAGGGTATTCTTATTTTCATGGCAATACAGTTATTTGCATAAGTTCAGTAAGAATCTCTTCTTATACAGAACACAATTGGAAATGTTAGTTATAATACCAAGACTTTGACTGGAATATCATATTTGAGAAAGATGTGTATATAATCGAGTATGACCAGATAACTTGAAGGAACTTTGGTTGACTCTGTGGAGTCAATAAAGCCCCCCCCCCTTCCCAACACACTTTGAAAAACTGCCTGGTATCTTGCGTGTAGAATTTCCAGCTTTATAGATTAGTAGGGAAGATCATTTCCTGGCAGGTGCAGGAACCTCAGGATATTTTGAGGACCTCAAGAAGAAAAAAATTCACTCAAATTTAGGTGTTTCAAGCAAGGTCTGCCGGTGACTCCTTTGTGTGGATTCCTAGCCTTGAGAGGCTTTTAAGTCTAATCCAAAATTGACGATGAATAAAGAGTTCCAGCAGAGTAAACCCAAAAGACCTATGTAGTCAATCACTATTCTTGCTGCATTTATGTAAATAATCAGGCCAAGTTTAAAGAGAAGAGACTTATTTTGCAAAAAAAATGATTTTACTTTGATAGAAATGGGAGTGACTTCAGAGAGAAAAATGATGTTTCAATGGAAAAATTATAGCATGTCTTTATGGGTATTAGATTCTAGTCCTGTTCATTGCCTGAAGGTTTTGTTATCTCCCTGTAAACTAGACTGGATCCCGAATTCTAGTTTCCTCCCATAGTGGGCTCCATCTCTCCAAATTAATGCCATCTCTTTCTCCCTTCTGACTTGAAATCATTGAGAACTAAAACTGTCTTTTCCTAAAGCCCCGCAAGCTGAAGTTGGATGACTTGGTGGAAAGTCTCCGTAACAGATCATGTGTGGGCAACCTCTGTGCCTGCTGCTCTATGGGGTACTCAGAAAGTTCAGCAGTACCCTCCGTGCCAGCACAAGAGACATTCAAGAGACTGCAAACCAGGTACTCTGTTGGGTTGTCAGTACTGTTCTCACTCCACCATCTAATGTTACTTCAAGTCCAACATCTAGAAATCTTGACTGGCTTACCTCTGGACTTCAAAAGTAGATTTTTAACTATTAATCTTTTTTTTTTTTTCCATTTACTCTCATATAGACTCCCTTCATTAAATTCCTGGTTTCTAATACCATCCAACAAATACCCTTTACTATCAGGTCCCAACAGATGATTCAATTGGTCCTTAATGAACAGAAGGCAACCAAATGAGAAACAAACTTATACTCTTCTCTTCTTCAAAGAAAAGAATATCTCTTCTATCCTTTGAACAAGAATGAGGACTGACAAAGACTCTTTGTTTCACCAAACTCTAACCAGAATCTTGAATCTTTATATAGGCTCATCTGTGCATTTCCTTGACTACTAGGTCAATTTAACCAGTATCTCCCCACCCTTGATATGATCACCCAATTTATCCAATGATCAGGTTGCTTATCTTCCATCATCCCTCAGACGTTACCTGATCACAAGAATCCCTGTCTTTGGCAAGAATCCCTTTTATCTAGAACCCCGTGGTTCCTCTTAGTAATTTTTCATCTGCTGATCCCTACCCCTCTCAATGACTCTAAATTCCCATTTGCCCATGCTGTATTTGGAATTGAGCTCAGGTACATATTGAGGACTCTTTCCCCCTATTATAGTGGTCTTGAGTAACATCTGTCTTTACTGCTTTAATTACTTTCTAGCTCAGGTTTTTCTTTGACATAAGTGAAGAGATGGAAGTTAGGGTTGGGAATGCAGAACTGAGCAATCAAAGAAACCAATCCCACTGGGTCACTGCCTGGCTTAATATCCTGAAGACGACCCTCTGCTTCCCACCTTCCCAAGCACTAGCAGTGCCCAGAACTCTGCCTTTCCATCAAGACCTTTGTACACTGGTGCTCAGGACTCTGCCCCTGTGCTCTGCTTCCCGATCTCTATCCCAAAGCCTCCTGAAACTTTCTCCAGATGTTGATCTCTTGTCCATGGAGCAGTTGCTATGGTGGATGGACATGGGCAGTAGGGTCAGTGACTAATGTTGACCACTGAGTTGTCAGAGAGGACCCAGAAAGATATAGATTGCTGCTGGGCACCAAGGGTCCTCAGTAGTGTTAACAACAGTATCTTTTGGCTGTTCTTATTCTGTGTGGCTATGCTGATTTAGTGGCCAAAATTTAGGGTTTGGGGTATGTAAAAGTTGGGCTTAGATTCAGGAACAAGTTCACTATATTCTAGATGTCTTTGGACCCTCCTTCCTAGGCTGGGAAAGAGGTCAAAATCCTACCTCAGAAGAGGCTTTATTTAAAAGAGAAAACAAAGCATTAGTTTACATGCTCACATGTTTAGGTCATTCAACATCGCAGCTTGTTATGGGAAATCCTTTTGACCATTCAGTTTTTCATTTTGGAAAGAAAGAACATTAGCCCATTCATCTAGCTGGAAAGATTGATTCTTGTTAGATACAGGCTAATTGTAAATTAAAAAAATTGTTTTTTTACAAATAAAACAGTAATTTTGTCAGGTCCTCTCTCTCTCTTCTTTTTTTTTTTTTTTTTTAAGATTTATTTATTTATTTATTTTAGAGTGCGGTCCTGTCTTTGAATAATATAGTAGAAGCATTTCCCCTTATTTTTTAAGCATTTAGAACATTACTGATTATAACATGGCTTGGCTTAGAAAATATTCAACTATATAACAGAATTGGTGAAGGAAGAATAAATGGGTTAAAAATAGTGCCTAGGAAAATTCACAAGCTGAAAACAGGAGATGAGCTGATTTAATAAGATCAGAGACACGAGGTGCAGAGACATTACGAAGATAAGCTGGGACAACCTTGAGGTTCAACCAAGAGGAGAGATAAGAATGACCTCTGGATAAATGAAAAGATAGAGTAGGAGAAAATGAAACTCAGTATCTGCAGAAAAGTTCCCTAAAGCCATCGCTGCAGAAATTGAGATCTAAATGATTGGATTCCACCATTAAAATAAAACAAAACCACCCAAGCTGTATGCTTTACTATGGCAAAATTAGACTCTTGCTCAGCTGTCCATCATTGGTGTGTGTGAATGCAGGAATATTCTGTGTTTGAAGCACATATACTAAAAATTACAATTAACTCTTCTCTTCCTGCTTATCTATTGGCAAGTAAGGATCTATTTATTTTTAACTCAAATGGATGTATCAAACCTCTATTTACAATGCAAGCTATTCACGGAGAAGTTCAATTATATTAGAGGAAATCTTTTAGGTTTGAAAATCTGCTCTTGGTTTAAATTCAGCTTCTATTAATGATCTAGACAGATCACCAGATCTCAGAAAAGCTCTGTTTTGTAACTATAACTTAGGATGTGTGTGCACACATGTGTGCATGTTGTGTTGTGTGTGTGTGTGTGTGTGTGTGTGTTTGAATTCTTCCCTCCTTTTTTTAAATAAAATTTTTATTTAAAAATAAATTTAGATTTATAGAAAGGTTATGATGATAATACAGATAAATCCTGTATTCTCCAGAATTAGTGTTCCCTATTATTAACATCTTATATGAGTATGGTACATATGCCATACACAGTTAATGGTCCACGACTGATAAACTGCTATTGACTACAGAACACATATTATTCAGATTTACTTAGTTTATATGCTATCCAACTTTTGTTCTAAGATCTCATCCAGGATACCACATTACATTTAGTTGCCATATCTCCTTAGCGCCTCTCTCTATAGTGACAGTTTCTCAGATTTTCCTTATTTTTGATGACTTTGACACTTTTGGGGAGTATCAGATGTTTTTTAGAATGTCCCTTAATTGGTACTTGTTTAATGTTTTTCTCATAATTAGACTGAAGTTACCAGTGTTGAGAGGAAGACCACAGTGGGAAAGTACCATGTTCATTACATTGTGTTAAGAATACATCCTGTCAGCGTGATTTATCACTGTTGATGTCAATCTTGATCATTTGGCTGAGGTAGTGTTTTTCAGAGTTCAATACCACAAAATTACTCTTTTCCCCCTTCTGTATTACAGTCTTTGGAAAGAAGTTACTGCACACAGCCCACACTTAAAAGTGGGGGATTCTATTCTACCTCCAGGAAAATCCTGTTTTATGAAGGATATTGTGACGACTAAATATATATAAATGTATATAAAACTAAATGTATATAAAAGGCCTGGAAAAATATACAGTATCATTTAAATGAATAGTATCAATGACAGTCATAGTACTAAGAGTGTCAAATGGCTGCTGGGTGTGCTATTTAATCAAGATTCCTGCAAATAACTGATAAATATATTATAAAGTTGAAGGAGTAGATGGAAAGAAAGAAGACTGAATTTTAATTAAGGAAGCAACTGTCTTTCTAAGGAATTACCTTATCAGAATTTCATTTCTATCTTTACAAGTGTTCTGAACTAGTTTGCAGACATGTGCTCATTTATTTTTCAAATCTACTTGGTTAGCAAGTGTTGTTTTGTTTTGTTTTGTTTTGTTTTGTTTTGTTTTTGTTTTCCAAATCTGTTTGGCTTAGATGTCAGGATACCTAATTTGCATTATCATTTATATACCAAAGTTTTACAGACTCTCCCTTTACACTCAATTTATAACCAGTCAACTTTTTAGAGTGGTACAAAAATATGGTAGAATGCAATTCAATTATGATTTTTTAGATGTATGTGCCCGTTGGATATGAAGAAAAGAACAAGAATTAAGTGCTATTTTTATACAGCAAGAATGAGGGACTGCAGCCATCTAGGTTATCTATATCCTGAAATTTCATTCCTAAGTAAATATCCATAGAAAATTGCATGGAGCACTGGGTGTAGTACATAAACAATGAATTCTGGAACACTGAAAAGAAATTTAAAAAATAAATAAAAATTAAAAAAAAAAGAAAAGAAAAAAATTGGTTTTGGTGCACAAGCATACTTAATGTTCATTCAACAGAAACTATAAAAAAATATCATATGAGGGGGTGCCTGGGTGGCTCAGTCAGTTAAGCATCTGCATTCAGCTCAGTGATCCCAGGGTCCTGGGATCAAGCCCTATGTCAGGCTACCTGTTCAGTGGGGAATCTGATTCTCCTTCTCCCTCTCTTCCCTGCTCGGGCTCTTTCCCTCTCTCTCTCTCTCTCAAATAAATAAATAAATAAAATATTTAAAAAAATATTATAACAAAACAGTGATATTGGTAATTCATTATTTATTTAAGGTAATAGAGAAAACTGTCAGAAAAGAATGGGTCATATACTTGGGGGAAAAAATTGCGATGAGTGGGAAAACAATGATAAAAGTTAAAATTGTAAGCTGTGAATACCTAGAAATGGAAAGTTGGCTACTGAATAGGTTTATAGGTATTTACATGAAATGTAGAAAAGAAAGGCTGTAATTTTATTCATTTATTATTTTACATAGAAATGCATGTATTAAACTACCAACAAAAATCAACGGTGCATGGGGCCCCTGGGTGGCTCCATTGGTTAAGCCTCCAACTCTTGGTTTTGTCTTGGGTCATGATCTTGGGGTCATGGGCTAGAGCCCTGCATTTGCTTTACACTCAGCACAGAGTCTGCTTGGGATTCTCTCTCTCCCTCTCCCTTTTCCCCTACTCCTCTTGCATGCACGTTCTCTCTCTCTCTCTCTCAATAAATAAATATTTTTTTAAAAAATCAGTGGTGTATACCATTTTTCAAATGTTTTCATTCAGCGTGTTCCAGCAACTAACTTAGAGCCCAGGAATTACAGATTTGCCAAAGGGCCATGATCGGTTTGGAAATTCAAGGTCAGTTTTAAGAAGAACTCCTTAAAATCCAAAATAAGGTTCCTATGTAATCCCTGTGTAGTTCTTGCTATTGAAAGGAAGCAAGAAGTAGTGTGAAGACAGATTTGGTTTTGAATCCCAGATCATTCATTTATTAGCTGTGTGATTTTCAAAAAGCGCTTAGCCATTCTGTGTCTGTTTTGTATGTGTAGAGGCCTATAGATGATGTCTGTGAAGTGACCAGTACGTGGTACATGCTCATTGAAGAGAATATGTCATTGGAATTTATGTTTGACACTGACCTCTGGTGTATATGACTGCTACTTCACATTGGCTTCTTTTGAAAAAGAAATTTTAAAATGCTTTGCTCTTACTTTGAGAAAATAACTATTAAAAATTTCTAGATTCCCCAAGCTACAAGTACATACACCACTCAGGGAAATTACTGTTACAGTTGTGTAATCAGTTATGTGGCTTTGACTGGACCAAAGTGTTAAGGCTAAATATCCTGAGGAGAGTTTTAAGTTCATTTAATTTTTATTGTGCCCTTAAAAATGTTTGAAGGATATAATTAAAAAGTCTGAAAGAAGATGTGAAGTGTCACTTAAATTCCTGCAACTCTTCAATTTTTTCACATTTTATTCTTTTCTCTTGTTAAAAAGCAGAAAAAACACTTTTTTTTCTGAAATTTTCCTATTAAAAATGCTATTCAATTTTATTTTTATCTCAGAATATTAGGTTTTGGAACTTTATTTCTCCATTCTTTATGTTCGACAGATAGAGTATTGGTTTGTTTTTAGTGAAGCTGGGAAAAATAGTTCAAAGGGAAAATAAGTAAAATGCATTTGCTATTCAAGAGCTGAAAGTGTAGGCAATAATGAAAATCTTCCTATTAACTGTAGTGATTGAGAAATCAGTTGGAGAGCTGTAATTGTCCATTAAGATAATGAGCACCATGAGCTAGAAACAGCATGTGTGGAAAAAGGGCTAGTACGATGCACCATAGGAAAACTGCAACTATCAGAGCATCATAAACACTAGAGGAGTATAAAACTACATCAAAGAATTAGAGATACTGGGGCTGCTTTGATAATTTTCAGGGACCTCTTAATGACACTCTTAAACATGTTTAATATGAATTTTAGGAGATAAAATATTTTCATCATTTACCAATTATCTTTTTGCATATTTTATATTAAGTTGGTTATTGTTGATGATTTGGTCATTAGTCTACAAAACAATCAGATTTAGTAGTTGGGCTCCCTTTGGGCTTTCCCAAGGAAAAATAAAATTGCTCACATTTGATTAAGTGGTTGTAAAATGAAATTAATAGTTGTAGTGTCACCTTCAAACTTTTATGGATTTTTATTCAAGGAAATGAAAAGTTTGGAAATTTTCAATCTTCTTAATATTAGCTCTCAATAGTAGAATTATTTAGAGTGTCTTCCATACTGACATTGTATCAGGCGCTTAGAACTGAAAACTAAGAAAGACATCATACTTGTGCCCAGTCTATTTAAAGAAAAAAATACACTCTGGTGCAATATATTCTATACAGTTGAGGTTTATGCAGAGCTTTGCAAAGTTTCTGCTTAGGAATCCATTAAGCACTGATGATATCTGAAGTTAGATCATGAAAATGCAATAGAAATTTGCAAGGCAGCAGTAAAGCCTTTTGGGCACTGAAAATACATGTTTAACCAAAATATTAAGAAATGAAATAATTTGGGAATGGAATTTTTGCTCTCTATGGTTAGAGCCTATTTTGAATGATGGGGAAATAGAAGCAGCTGATAGAAAAGTAGGTAAGATAGTTACAAAGACGAATGTTTGCTTATATAACTAGACCATTAATGTATGCAAATAGTGTCAAAACAAAAGAAAAGAAACAAAAAGAAATATTTTAGGAACATTATATTTAACTTAGTTAAGCACTTTAGTGCTTGCTGAAAAACAGATTCTTAAAATCTGCTTCCTAGCTGAGCTGTCTTGCTTTGGAATATTAGAAACATACTTTGTTGGACAGAGACAGAATTCATCTTTATGCCAACCCCTCTATCCTTGCAGCCTGACTCTGTGGTGTAGGAGTCTGCATCCACTAGGATTCTTGCTTCCCTTCTTTACATCACTGCCTGGAGGAGGTGTTGGCCGAGGAAAAGGGAATGATACTCCAGGGAAGTATCTGTCTGGCCAGGGAGAAGGACATTGTTAGCTGTCAGTCAGTAGAATGTAGCTTCTCTATTCCTGAATCAGTACAAGTTGAAGGTCCCTTTTGGCATATGGGTGTTAAAGTGGAGAGAATACCCTGGAGTCAGAAAGGGTAGGGGCACCTGGGTGGCTTGATTGGTTGGACGACTGCCTTCGGCTCAGGTCCTGATCCTAGAGTCCTGGGATCGAGTCCCAAATCAGGCTTCCAGCTCTGTGGGGAGTCTGCTTCTCCCTCTGACCTTCTCCCCTCTCTCTCACTCTCTCTCTCAAATAAATAAATCTAAAAAAAAAAAAAAAAAAAGGTAGGTGTTCTAAGAGATGGATCTCGTCTTTAGGCAAAGAATGTGATGTGAGTATAATTGTAGTATCTGAAAGGTCTTCATGACTTTTTTTCCCATTTTTACTTTGCTTCATTTCAGCCATTCATCAGACCTCTGCTGAACATAAAGGCAAGTGACAAAGAACTGTGTAATTCCTGGCAGTTGCTGAGCACAGCACATAAGTGCCCCTTTCTTATCAGGGCCTATTTATGTTCATTCTTGCCTCTCTGACTTCCAGATTTGGCTTTTTACTTAAGTTGGGTTCAGTCCCCATTAGTTTGACCCTCTTTATGCTGACCCTCCCCTTCCCCAGGCATTTCAAAGGACATTGTGAACTTTGGACTCTTCTATATCCTGTGATTTTATCTGTTTTTGCCCTCTGGTGCCCCCTATTGTCTCTAGGATTGCTGGGTTGCTGGTTCTTTAAACTTTGATCTTTAAACTTTGATCTGTCCCAGCCCAACTCTTATTTAAAGAGTTGTGTTGCTTATAGGCTTTCTTTTCTTTTTTAACAGATCAAATATGAGATTTCCTCCCAAATCATAATAAGTGGAATTTCAAATTTAATTTAGTGAAAATACTCTTTTAAGTTCTGGAAACTGGCCATAGTAATACTAACGGTATTGTGATAGGGAAACACACTGAAAGTTTATTTTTAACTATGTCCAAGATAACTCCAGGAACAAAATTATTTTCATCACCTTCTACCTGGGGGACAGTTCCTTTTTCCTGTTCTCAATTCAGAAATCTTGGTGCTGCCACATTTCACTAGTCAAGTCCTTCTGCGTGTATTGTGATGAACAGATACGTGAGAAATTACTGTCCTTGGAAATCCAGAGTGGAAATACTGGAGGCCTTAGAGGCCATGGGGCTAATCCAGGAGGATTAAGGAAATAGAGCTTCTCCAGTAAAGAGGCAGAGGACACATGTGGGAACCTTAGCTTTTTTCTCCCTGCCTCTGTCTTCTGTATCTCTGAAATTTTTCTTTACATTTTCTGTTTATTTCTCCCTGATGCTTAATCTGTGTTGCCAGTTCCCTAATTCATTCTTCACCCTGAACTGTTCTCCTCTTCAGTCAATATGTTGAGTTTATTATTTCTACAATTATATTTTGTGCACCTGATATCTCCAGTTGTGTTTTTATTCTATCTTCTTAACGCCTGCTCAGATACTCAAATTTTTCTTTTATCCTTTGATGTTCTTCTGTATACTTATTTTAAATATTTGTCCTGCCTGAATTCATTCATTCTGCATCGTATGGTATAGATGGTTTTGTACATGGTCTTTCTTTTACAAAGCTTGTGCTCTAGGTGGGTGTAACCTGCAGAGATTACCAGCCAATGAAGCCCCAGCTTTCAGCTTTTGTCTCCCAATCTTTGGGAGTTGTGCGTGTGCAAGGGTGAGGCAGGCACCTCAGGGTAGTGTTATGATCTGGAGAGATTTTTTAAATATACTCTGCTTGCTGAATCTCTTCCTCTCCTCTTCTGATTCAGTTGGCCTGGTATGGGACCCAAGGTTCAGGTTTTTCAAAGTTGCCTTGGTAAAGTCAACATGTAGCCACATTTGAGGACCTCAGAGTCCTAAGCATTGTGGTGAGAAATGGTAGTAGGAGGAGATGCTTGTGGACAGCTGGGCACACATACTCTGCCATGTTTCCCGTGACTTTATGACTGCAGCTGGGAATAGTAATGAAGTGATTAATGATTGGTCCAGAGCAAGGTGGAGAGAAAGGACAACCAGTATCCCTGGTACCTATCCTCCATCCATGACCCAGGACTTGACTTTTCTCTGGATTGCTGCATCTGAAGTTGCCCCAGGGTCTTCCCACCTTTTTATTATCAATCTCCCTCTCCTTTTATGTACCCTTTCCTGGATTGGAGGGAAGATGTTCTTTTGGGAAGCACACTGTTGAGTTCTCTAGTCTGTGAGCCTTGCCCTGTGATCTGTGGCAAAGAGTGCTCAGTGACAGCCGGTGGTGCACTAGGGCAGGCTCTTCTGTATCATGTGTTTCCCCGGTGGCTGCCATGTCTGTTTAACTACCCCCACCCTGGGGTACTTAATCAGCTGTTTTTGAAAACTAGTATTATGGTAACAATTTACATTATTCAAGTTTTAAAAATTCTAAAAATGATAAGATTGAAAGTGCCTTATAGTAGGAAATATTCCTGTGGAATGGGTATTACATGCAATTCATGAATCATTGGACACTACTATGAGAATTAATGATGTACTATATGCTGGCTAACTGAACATAATAAAATAAATATTCCAATATAATTTTTTAAAGATTTATTTATTTTAAAGATAGGGGAGGGGCAGAAGGAGAGGGGATGGAGAAAGAGAGAGAGAGAAGCGGACTTCCAGCTGAGCCTGGAGCCTGACAGCGGGGCTGTATCTCAGGACCCTGAGATCATGATCTGAGCTGAAATCAAGTCCGACGCTTAAGCCGCTGAGCCACCCAGGTGCCCCTCCAGTATACTTTTGTTGAGACTCTTTAAAAATTACTTTGCATTTTCCTATTGTATTAAACATGTCCTCTGAGTATATTTTAAACACTTAGTGAAGACTTAAGGTAATCATAGTGAATATTTCTGACTTTGCTGCATTATGCCTTTGTAGTCCTTGGAACTATTTAATAGTTTTATTCTTTATTAACTGGATATTATGATTTCCTATGCCTTCAGAAGAACTTCTGTTCTGGGGTGCCTGAGTGGTGCAGTCACTTGAGAGTCCAGCTCTTGGTTTTCGCCCAGATCAGGATCTTAGGGGCATGAAACTGAGCCTGTGTGGGGCTCTGTGTTCAGCTCAGAGTCTGCTTAGGACTTTCTCTCCCTTTCCTTCTCCTCACCCACCCCGGCCCTGGGCTCGCTCTCACGCACGCGCTCTCTCTCTCTCTCAAGTAGATAGATCTATCTTTAAAAAGAACTGCTATCCCTGATTCTTTGTTTTATTCTGTAATAGTTTCTTTTTAAAAAGATTTTATTTATTTATTTGGCAGAGAGAGAGAGATCGCAAGTAAGCAGAGAGGCAGGTAGAGAGAGAGGGGGAAGACGGCTCCCCGCTGAGCAGAGAGCCCAATGCAGGGCTCGATCCCAGGACCCTGAGATCATGACCTGAGCCAAAGGCAGAGGCCCCACCCACTGAGCCACCCAGGCCCCCTATTCTGTAATAGTTTAAATAAAAGGATACCCATTTTATTTAGAGTTATATAAAAAAGAGTAAATACACACAGACTGAAGCTTAATTTGAGGAATGAATCTCTGCCCAATTTTGTGAAATTTATTTTTACACTTTTGGGAAACAATGTTCGGCATATTTCTTATTTTAGAACTATGTTCAGATAGTTGACTTTGCTGGATTGAAATAACCACTGGAAAAGCTAGGTGGTTACTCTAATTAAGTGGTATCCCATGTGTCCTGATGTATTATTTTCCTTAAACAACAGTAGAATTAAATCCTCCACCCCCACTATATTGCATACTCTCTTTTCCTCCTTTAGTTCTGGAGCACATGCCGGGCTCTTTAGTACACACTGTTCTGGTTGCATCAAATGTTTCCGTAAGCATTCTACTATAAACTGAGGTGAAAAGGGGGCTGGGTGGTGTTTATCATTCCATAGAGTTTTATAAGAACTCTCTTTATGTACAGATGATATGCCACCAAACTGAAATTTTATTTTCAACCATCTTAATAGTTGCTGTGAGATAGCTACACAGTCTTTAAGGTGACCAGATCAGCCACTCTGCTCATCATTTTACCTGTCACACAGAGGCATTCATGCACTCTAGTCCTCAGGTGTGCTGTACAAGATGTAGATAGGTGTATGTTACTGAATTGGATATGACCAAATTATTTGATGGATTCGATTTTCTACATATAACAAGTAGTTCATAGAAACATTTGATCTGCAGCTCAACAAGACACCTGAATGACAAATATTAAATTCGAATATAAAATAGATCATTATAAATAGGACATTGAAATAAAAATCTAGGTATCTTTCTAATTTCCTCACTTTTCTTTTTTTAACCAATATGCCATTACTGAATATACTGAAATAAAGAAGGAACACTTTACGTAGGTCCTTGATTAAAATAGGTCATTGGAACACTCCGTAATGTTTTTTGTAATGCATGGTTTGCACAGAGAAACTTATTTGTGTTACGAAATATGGTGTTTTGCAGTCAGACCTGCCAATAGGATAATTTAATGCCCATGAGGCAAATGAAATGTACCATTAAATATAAATACATTCTTACTGAAAAGGGCCAGCTTACCCTCTGATTATTCAAAACTTTGGCAAAGCAAATATAGCACTATTTTAGTCAGAATGGGAATAGTTTGCTTTATATACAGTACTTATCAAAAGATCTTTTCAAATGTCATCTGACTTTGAAATCCTTTGCCTTATGTGTACCGTTAGAGTCAGAGAACTTGTAGAACAGAGAAAATAGAGAGTAGAAGCATAAAGTAATTCATGTCATGAAATCTTTACATTTTTTGCCCCTGATTTATGCTGACATTATCACACTGACTTGAAAACATCTGATTAACGTTGTCAAGGACGTTTAAATTCCCATAATAGGCTATGTTTTAAATAAGATTTAACCAATATTATTTTGAGTATTACTCAAAATATATTATCAAATCCCTGATTTGCTCTTGTGCTTGATAATTAACACACTATAAAATATGTATTTTTAGGTAACCATGTAGCCACTGAGAGTGGATTGAATTTTGCTTCTCCTGTTATCTCCACAGCCTTTCATTAAAATTTCAACGCAATCAGTCTTTTGTTGACCAAAATTGAGTTTCTCCCCTGTAAAAAGTACCCCTCCTGCCTCATCACAGAAAACCTGTGAAAGATGCCAGCTTCAGAGTACACCAAACAAATCAGAATCTTCGGTTGCTTATCTGATAAAAGAATGATTTTTCCCAGTTTTGTTGGGTCCTTAACCGTATCATTTTGGTGGATGTGGCTGAGAATCTTGCAGCTTTCTCCGTCTCATGCCGATGTCATCTTCCGTATTCTTCTTGTCATCCGTCCAGGGAAGTTCAGTGTTCCAGCTGCTGTTCTTTCTTCCTTTGAGGCAGTTCCAGTGCTAAAGTCTTTCTTTCGCTTTGCCTTATACAGGGTCTGCCGAGAAGAGGCTAGCTCAGCTGTCATAATAGTGTGCCTGTAGATTTCTGAGCCTGTCGAGAGCACACTCCTACAACTGCCAAACTCAGTGTCTGACGTTTTAGGGACTCCTAAGGTCATCTACTGAGATTATCCTTAGACTTTTAATAGTGAGGCATAGCTTGTGCAGTTATTGATTCCCAAACAGAGAGGACCTTGTGTGGTCAAAACTGTGATGTGAGAACATAGGTATATACATATCCTGAACCAGAAGGATTTCTATTTTAATATTTGTACTATATTGAGAATTGCACCTGTTAGGCATAATTAGCAAAACAGAAAGCTGCAGGGTTGAAAGGGAAAGGGTCATGTAAAACATATGGCAAGGATAGAATAAAGATTTCGTATTAAAAGCTGGGAAGAAAAACAAAGTGAAATTAAATCAGTCTGGGTCTTAAACTCCACATTCCAGGGTGTATTGGTGTGGAAGGAAGGAGCAGAGAGATATTTCATTTGAGCTGAGGACATATGTTTGGCCTGAGGTTTATTGACAGTGTTAGGAGCATAAATCCCTGGATATTGGAGAGACATCTGAGTAATATCTACTGAGACTAGGAGGGATAATAATTGAGTAATAGCACAAATATGTTCAAAACCTTTCTAGCACATAATTTTGGTCATGTCTGTGAAAGTCATGAAAGTGAAGAGAAATGTTAAAACAGTTGCCAGCCATGACTCTGAGTAGAGCCACTTGTGTTCAAACTCTGGGTGACTTTTTTCAGTTTTTATCAGCTGGATGACTCTCGATAGGTTATTAAACCTCTCTGCGTCTTGGCTTTCTCGTATTAGAATGTATAACATAAGGCTATGGTTAGAATGAATTAAGTTAATGAATATAAAATACAACAGTGCTCAGTACATAAAAACAAATGATAAATACATGTTAGCTAAGAACAAACAAACATTAGAATAACCAGGATATTTATGATAAAGGAAAAGAATCATAGGCCACAAGGGAAATTGGACCTGTTTTTCCACTTGGCCTTAAAGTACTTTTCTGCAAGCAGTTTTCAGGACCTCATCTGCAGAGTTTGACGTGGCTTTTGTATTCAGGTCCATAAATGTTTTTTGGTCATATTTAAGATCCTGTAGGGAATATGATATAGTTCTGTAAACTCACAAAATAATAGCAATATCTTATCCTTTCTGTTTATTTGTTTTCTAATTTATAAGGTTGTTTTTTGGAGATAGATAAGGCAGGCAGACTCTACAGATCAGAAAAGAAAGTCTGTTTAGAAATTTGCCTTTATGAACTTGTAATTTGATAGAATACAATGCTGGCTTCAGGCCAAAGAAACATTTATGTTTAGAGTGGTAATCAGCTCTTGCCTTGAGCAAAGGAAATATCATCAACTCAATTTAAAGGTTCTTTATTAGGATTTTTTTTACTGAGTAAATTAAAAAAAAAAACAACTTTCATTACTTTTACCTTTAATAAAAAACAATTCTGGTAACTAATTTACCTTTGTAAAATACTAAATAGTAGATGTCTTTTGCTTTGTACTTTCCTCCCATTTAATACTTTGGCTCAAATGAATGGCTGTAAGAGTAAACTCTAGCAACCTGAGCTTTACATTATCTTCAATAGGCAACCTGAGGACTATTACCTAGAAAGCAGTTCATTATTCATCTCTTTTGAGCAGTTGCCCAAAAGAAACAATGGTGTCATACGTTATATTAACATGCAGCACAAAAGATCTCTGCTTACTAAACAGTTCTGAGCTCGGGAAAGGCTTGGGCCTCCTTCCAACTATTAACGTAAAAAACTTACTTACATCAGCAGAAAGCAAGTATTTAATGCAACGCTATGATAAATCTGAGGACTCTGCCCTAAATACAGCTTTTTTAGCTCCTACGATCTTATTCCATCTTCCTCCAGATTCCGCTGCTGCATTTCTCTAGTGAAATCATGCTGACTAGAAATAAAATTAGGAAGATCTTTGTGGCAGGAATTAAATATCTTTAGTAGCAAGAATGGCCAGCCAGGGCTGCTGTCACCCTCAGTTACAATGGAGCCTTGGATGTTGTGAAGAGAGAACCAGGTGTTGGGCTCATTCTGATGGGTCTCTGCACCTAGCTTTCCTGTGGCTTCTACACGTGGACGTATGAGCAAAATGCATCTTCTGCCTTCCTAAATCATGCTACACAGAATGACTGCTAATGACATTTTATCCAAAACGAAGCCTCAACAAATATATATGACTTTGAACTCATTTGTATTTGTAACAACCTTTTACAGCAGAATGGGACTTGAGCACTACATTTCCACTCACAAAACCTGCTGAGTTCCTTCTTCCAACAGCTTTACAACACGCCTAAGTAGGCTTAAAATTTCACTACCCTAAACAATGCTTTTCTTTGGACATAAGCCCTATACATAGTTATTCCCATCAAGTTGGTTCAGTTTAACATACTAGATAACTACAGAGGTTGGGGATTTAAAAAGTAGATCCTAGAAGGTGAAAGTTGTTCACTACTATTTTTCTTTTAAACATCAAGGCATAACTCAGACCACTTCAGTGTGGGGAGGGAGATTTGGTCTTACTAAGGAATCTGCTTGATAGCTAAACACTTTAGACCACACAGTTAACATTAGGTTACATACACCTTACAACAAATGTTACCTTGTCCTGTCAAAATAAGCCAGCATGGAAGGAGGAAAGAAAAACAAGCTGGACTTTAGTTCCTACATGCCACAGTATCACACTCAGAAAGATCTCTTATCTTCCCCTTAAGTAGTTATTGTCATGCCACACAGATTTTTTAAATGTTAACAAAAATAAAGTCATCCTTGAAAATATATTATCAGAGGGAATGAAGATAAAGTAGAGGATACATGTACAAGTAGTTCTTGGGGGCAGCACTTAGAAGACTTCCGCATGTGACATGTCGTCCTTGCCTTCAAGGCGGGGTGGCATCTCTTCGCAAATGGTGGTGGTGGGGTCATCTTTGTCAGTGCCTGGACCAAGTTTGATCATCCTAAAGATCCTGTTAGCATGAGTCTGGAGAATCTTTCAGACTGACGCGGGAAGACAGGACTGCAGTTTCGTAGAGGAAGATGACCAGATGACTTTAGGAATATTTTTATCTTTTTGCTCCAAAACTTGTTAACAACTGTGACTCTCATTTTGAAGAACCATTCTTTATGCCTGGAGTGGAGGCTGGAAGGAGGATGATTGCTTATTGAAAGGACTGAAAACTCACATTCTTAAGAAGAATGAAGAATCCAGAAAAGTATGTTTGCAAGTATAGTTAACTTTGGCTTCTGGGAACAGGGCATTTGCTTTCAGATATGTTAAAGATGTGTATAGGTTTACTGTCACTTTCCAGCCAACTGACTTATCTAGTCAACTGTAGGCCATTGGCGGGAATAAAAGAATACTTGGGTAATACATGTTAACGAATAACACTCTGCTCTCTCTCATTTTTTCTCACTGTTGAACGGATGTAAGGATTAACTACTGTCTTCTGGCTAACCTGAAGAAGGCTAAGGATCAAAATTTTCTAGTCATAGCATTTAAACTGTGACTATCCAAGGCCTTTATTACTGTGACTTATATTGCCTGTGATAGAGTTCTTCTATATTTACAGTTTCAGAGTACTGTTTTTACTTTAGAATGGACTCAACCCATCAGTTTTGGTATGCACGTGGCATTCAGATTGGGAGTTCACCCTCTCTGAGTGGAAGCTATGTGGACAACTTGGTAACAGTGCATTCCTGTGGTACTGTCCCCTTTACAATTTATGAGAGCTTGGTTTTGCGTCTTCTTTTGGGCACAGTTCTTTGTATTTCTGTGTCCACACAACTTTATTGCAAAGTATCATTTGGCTTTAAATATGTCCTCTTGCACTCTAATCTTTGTCTGGAAATATCCAGAAAGTATATTGTTGATAAGGCAGTCTAACCATTTGACTATTGATTTAGAAATTTTTGTCTAGAATTTTTACTACAAATTTTAAGATACAAATGTTAGGAAACTAAAGTAAAAAAGAGACAAAGTGATAAATCTATTTTTTTCATCTTTAAATACAACTACCTACAGTTATGTGCTCTATTCCCATCACCATTGAATGGGAAAAAATATATGTTTTATTATCTTCATTTCAAGATTTTGACATGAGTTGGTTCCATAGCTTTCTTTTGTATTTTCCTTCCAAGTCTAAAATATTACATATTTTACCCTGTAGCTTAAGTAGATACAGTATTTTTCCTAATGCTTCATTTATTTTTTCAGCTTTATTGAAATGTAATTGACAAATAAAATTATAATATATTTGAAATATAAAATGTGATGATTTGATATACATGTACAGTGCAAAAATATTCCCCCAACTGAAATAATTAACATAACCATCATATCACATATTTATTTTTCGTGTGTGTGAGAACACTTAAATTCTACCATCCTAGTAAGTTTCAATTATACAATACAGTATTACCAACTACAGTCAACATGTTATGCAGCAAAGCCCTTATTCATCTTATAACTGAAAGTTTGTACCCTTTTACCAATGTCTCCCAATATCCCCTACTTGCAACCCGTGACAACCACTATTCTACTCTCTCTTTCTATGACTGTGATTTTATTTATTTATTTTTTTTAAAGATTTTACATACAACGGATGCCTGGGTGGCACAGTTCGTTAAGCATCTTCCTTTGGCTCAGATCATGATCCCAGGGTCCTGGGATGGAATCCTGCATCGGGCTCCTTGCTCAGCAGGGAGCCTGCTTCTCCTTCTGCTTGTGTGAGCACGTTCTCTCTCTCTCTGTCTTTCTGACAAATAAATAAAATCTTTTAAAAAAAGGATTCTACATACAAGTGATACCATGCATATTTATCTTTCTGTTTAGCTTATTTCATTGAGCATAACGCCCTCCAGTTTCACTTATGTCACAAACGTTAATATTTCCTTCTTTTCTGAAGACTGAATAATACATCACACACACACACACACACACACACACACACACACACACACACACCACATTTTCTTTATTCATTCATCCATTAGTGGACACTCAGGTTTTTTCCATACCTTTACTATTGTGAAAAAGGCTACAATAAACCTGGCAATACAGACACTTTTTTGAGATAAAGATTTTATTTCCTTTGGGCATATATCCAGAAGTGGGATTGGTGGATCATATGGTAGTTTTATTTTTAATTTCAGGAGGAACCTCGATACTGTTTTCCATAGTAGCTATCTTAGTTTACATTCTCATCAACAGTGTTGTATGAGGGTTCCCTTTACTATACAATTTCAGTGGCATTTGTTATCTCTGTTTTTATTAATAAATATTCAACAGGAGTAAGGTGATATCTCATTGTGGTTTTTATTTGCATTTCCCTAATTATTAGTGATGTTAAGTACCTTTTCATGTACCTGTTGGCCATTTCTGTGTTTTTTGTGGAAAAAAGTCTATTCAGGTCCTTTATCCAATTTTAATTGGATTATTTGTTTTTATGCTATTGAGGTATATGAATCCATGTATACTTTGAGTATTAAACTCTCATCAGTTATGCGGTTTGTAAATACTTCTCTCATCCCATAGGTTGCCTTTTCATTTGATTGATGGTTTCCTTTAATGTGCATAAAATTTTTAGTTTGATGTAATTTCACTTGTTTATTTTCCTGTTTGTTGCCTTTGCTTTAATATCAAATCCAAAAAAAAAAAATCATTGCCAAGAATGATATCAAGGAGCTTATCCCCTTTGTTTCCTTCTGTAAAAATTTATAGTTTTAGTTCTTATGTTTAGGTCTTCAATCTTTTTTTTTTTTTTTTTTTTTAGATTTTATTTATTTATTTGACAGACAGAGATCACAAGTAGGCAGAGAGGCAGGCAAAGAGAGAGGAGGAAGCAGACTCCCTTGCCGAGCAGAGAACCCAATGCGGGGCTCGATCCCAGGACCCTGGGATCATGACCTGAGCTGGAGGCAGAGGCTTTAACCCACTGAGCCACCCAGGCGCCCCAGGTCTTCAATCTTTTGAGTTGATTTTTGTGTATGGTATAGGAGAGTGGTCCAATTTCATTCTTTTGCATGTGAATATCCAGTTTTCTCAACAACATTTGAGGGACTATACTTTCCCCATTATATATTTTTGCTCCTTTGTTGAAAATTAATTAGCCATATACATGTGGGTTTATTTCTAGGCTCGCTATTCTATTCCCCTGGTCTATATATCTGTTTTTATGTCAATACCTTACTGCTTTGATTAATATAGCTTTGTAATATAGTTTGAAAACAGGAATCTTGATGCCTCCAGCTTTGTTCTTCTTTCTCAACATTGCTTTGGACTATTCAAGTTCTTTTGTGATTCCATATGAATTTTAGGATTAAAAAAACTCAATGAATGATGAAATGTTAATAAGTATCACACTGTATCTCTAGAGGGCTTTGGGTAGTATTGACATTTTAACAATATTAAATCTTCCAGTCCATGAACACAGATTATCTTTCCATTTATTTGTGTCTTCAATTTCATTATTCAAACTTTTATAGTATTCAGTGTACAGACCTTTCATCTCTCTGGTTAAATTTATTCCAAAGTACTTTAATCTTTTTGATGCTGTTGTAAATGGGATTGTTTTCTTAATTTATCTTTTGGATAGTTTGTTGTTAATATGTAGAAATGTAATTGAATTTTGTATATTAATTTTGTATCCTGCAAACTTACTGTATTTGTTTCCTAGTTACAACAGTATTTTGATGGAGTCTATAGGGTTTTTCTAGATACAGCATTATGTTATCTGCAGATAAATTTTACTTCTTTCTTTCTAATTTGAGTGTCTTTTATTTTTTTCTTGCCTAATTGCTCTGACTAGAACTTCCAGTACTATATTGCATAAAAGTTGTGAAGGTGGGAATCTTTGTCTTGTTCTTGATCTTAGGAGAAAAGCTTTTAGCTTTTCACTGATGATTATGATGTTAGCAGTGGGCTTGTCATATATGGCCTTTATTGTGTTGAAGTACATTCTTTCCATACTCAGTTTGTTTATTTTTTATCATGAAAGAATATTTAATTTTGCCAAATGATTTTCTACATCTATTAGGGTGAACATATAATTTTTCTTCATTTTGTTAATGTGGTATATCACATTTATTGATTTGCATATATTGAACCATATGCAGTTTTGATTACTAATTTCATCCCCTTACTAGGAATTGGTCTCATGAAATTTCCTGTTTCTTCATTATTCAGTCTTGATAGGTTGTATGTGTCTAGAAATTTATCCATTTCTTCTAGCTATCTAGATTGTTGGCATATAATTGTTCATAGTAGTTTCTAATAATCCTTGATACTTTTATGTTATCACGTGTAAGGTCCCCTCTTTCCCATCTGACTTCATTTATTTAAGTCTTCTATCTTTTTTACTTGATCTAACTAAAGGTTTGTCAATTTTATCTTTAGTTTCATTGTGTTTTTTTTTCAAGTATCTTTTTTAGTCTTTATTTAATTTATTTCTACTCTGATCTTTGTTACTTCCTTTCTTGTACTAGCTTTGGGCTTTACTTGTTCTTTTTCCAGTTCCTTGAAGTGCAAAGTCCAGTTGTTTACTTGAAGTGTTTTTTTGTTCTGTTTTGTTTTAGATTTTTGTATTTTTGGTTTTTTTATGTAGGTATTTCTTGCTATGAACATTTCTCTTAGAACTACTTTTGCTTCATTCCTTAAGTCTTGGTATGTTGTATTTCTTTTTTCATTTGTCTCAAGATATTTTTTAATTTCCCTTTTGATTTCTTCTATTACCCATTGATTGTTCAGTAGCATGTTGTTTAATCTCCACATATTTGTCAATCTTGCAGTTTTCTTCTTGTAATTGATTTAGAGTTTCACACTGTTGTTGTTGGAAAAGATGCTTGATAGGATTTCAGTCTTCTTAAATTTATGAACATATGGTCTAACATATGGTCTATCTTGAGAATGTGTGCTTGAGAAGAATGTGAATTCTGCTGCTATTGGATGAAATGTTCTGTATCCATCTGTTAGGTCTGTCTCTTCTAATATGTATTTTAAGACCAAAGTTTCCTTATTGATCTTCCATCTGAATGATCTATCCATTGTTGAAAGGTGGCTCTTGAAGTACCCTACCATTACAGTATTGCTGGTATCTCTTCCTTCAGGTCTTTTAATATTTACTTGATATATTAGGTACTCCAGTGTTGGACTCAGACATATTTATCACTGGTATATGCTCTTGATAAATTGACCCCTTTATTATTATATAATGTCCTTCTTGGTCTTTTATTACAGTTTTGCCTTTGAGTATATATAGTCTGGTATAAATATAGCTACCCCTGCCTTCTTTGGTTTCTATTTGCATGGAATATCTTTTTTCATCTCTTCACTTTAGCCTGTGTGTGCCCTAAAAGTTGAAGTGAGTCTGTTGTATGCAGCATATAGTTGAGTACTGTTTTTTAATCCATTAAAAAAAGACAAAGAGTAGTCTTTTGATTGGAGAATTTAGTCCATTTACATTTAAAGTAATTATTGGTAGGTATGGACTTACTGTTGCTATCTTATAAAGTTTTCTGGCTGTTTTACAGTTCTTTGGTTTCTTTCTTCTCTTGTTCTCTTCTTTTGTGATTTGATGAGGGTTTTGGGGGGTAGTGGTATCTTTTGATTCCTTTCTCTCTATATTTTGTGTCTGTACAGTAAATTCTCACTGTGTGGTTTTCATGAAGCTTACATCTTGATAACAGTCTACTTTAAACTGCTAACAACTTACCTTCAAACACACAAAATACTACTTTTTACACTCTCTCCCCCCAAATTTTATGTTTTTGGTGTCAATTTCCATATTTTATATTGTATATCCATTAGCAAGTTATTTTTATTATTTTTACTTTGAATACTTTTGTGATTTTTTAACCTTTATAACAGCATTTAAGGTTATTCACCTATCATATTACCATATTAGAATATTTTGAATTAAGCTGTATATTTACCTTGACCAGTGAGTTTAATTATTTCTTATATTTTCATGTTGCTAGTTAATATTCTTTCATTTCAACTTGAATAACTCCCTTTAGCATTTCTTGTAAGATCAGTTTAGTTGTGGTGATCTCCTTCAGCTTTTGTTTTTCTGGAAAACTCTTTATCTCTCCTTCACTTTTAAAAGACAACTTTCCCATATATTCTTGGATGACAGTTTTGTTGTTTTTTTTTTTTTTTCCCCCGGCACTTTGAATATATCATCCCACTGCCTTCTGGCCTGTAAGGTTTCTGCTAAAAAATCTGCTCACAGTCTTAAGGGTGTTTCTTCCTATGTAACACATTTCTTTCCTCTTGCTACTTTTTAGATTTTCTCTTTGACTTTAACTTTTGACATTTTAATTAAAATGTATCTCAGTGTAGATTTCTTTAGCTTCATCTTCTTTGCCATTATTTAGGCTTCCTAGATCTGAATGTCTTTCTTTCCCCAAGCTTAGGGGGTTTTTCAGCCATTAGTTCTTTGAATAAACTTTCTGCCCCATTCTCTCACTCTTCTCCTTCTATATAATGCAAACATGTTCTGCTTAATGGTGATCAGTGAGTCTCTTAAGCTGTCTTCACTCTTTTTCATTATTTCTCCTTTTTGCTTCTCTGATTAGATGAATTCCACCATCCTGTCTTTGAGTTTGCTGATCCTTTTTTCCACTTAATTTAGTCTGTAGATGAACACCTCTTTTGAATTTTTCAGCATAGTTATTACATTCTTCAGATCTATGATTTCTATTCTTTCTTTTTGTTTGTTTTTATAATTTTTTTATTTTCTTATAAACATATAATGTATTATTAGCCCCAGGGATACAGGTCTGTGAATTGCCAGGTTTACACATTTCACAGCACTCACCACAGCACATACCCTCCCCAATGTCCATAACCCCACCACCCTCTCTCTACCCCCCTACCCCTATTCATTATTTCTTAATGTTTTATATCTCTTTATTGAATTTCTCACTTGTTCATGCATTGCATTTTTTACTTTGCCTATCATCTTTGTGATTGTTATTTTTAACTCTACTGAGTAAATCACTTATCTTTGTTTTGTTAGGATCAGTTTCTTCCAATTTATTTTATTCTTTTGTATGAAACACATTCCCTTGTTTCTTGATTTTCCTTGGTTCCATTTTAGTTTCTGCCTGTTGGCTAAAACAGCCACCTTTTCCAGTCTTTATAGACTGGTCTCATGTAGGAGATGAGATTGTCATTAAGCATAGCCCAAGAAGTCTAGTTGCTTCTCAGACCTTTGCACTTGTCTGAGGCACTCTTTGTTTTTAGAGGCTTCCAGTAGTGAAGGGTATGCCAAGACCCATCAGTGTCCCAAAAGGGAAGATTGCAGTTAACACCTAGATGTAGATTGATTAGAATGCAGGACCCTTAGGCAGCAGCTAGGCATGTGTGCAGTTGACTACATACCTCTTCTCAGAAGAAACCTGAAGATGGGCATTTTGCTTGCTCCTTTTGGACTCCTAGTGGTGTGGTGAATGTTCATGTGCTCCTTAACTGCTGATTCTTTGCTATAGTTCTGTGTTACTCACGAATACAATACAATCCTTTGAGTGGCAGCTGCTATAAAAGTTGGAATGCTAGATATATATACAATTTCATCTCAGAGAGATACTGGCAACTTGGTTTTATTTTCTGATGACTTGATTTAATTGTTGGAATGAGGCTGAGGAAGAATACAGGGAGGTGCCCACTGATCCCCCTTGTCTCCAGAGAGGATTACAGTCAGCACTAGTGTGTTCATTAGAAGCTGGACTCTCAGGCAGCAGTAGTCAGTCCCCTTCCTGGGAAAGACTAGGAGATGGCAGTTTTATGCCTACTCCTTCTGTGCTCTGCCTTTGGAGAATAGCCATGGCCAATGCTTATTGTGCTCTTATGAAGAACTCTTTCTTTATTTGCTATAAGACTCCTTGGGGCATCTGGATGGCTTAGTGGGTTAAGCCTCTGCCTTCGGTTCAGGTCATGATCTCAGGGTCCTGGGATCAAGCCCCACATCAGGCTCTCTCTCTTAAAGGGGCAGAGAGAGAGGGGCTTGGGCTTGCCCCTCTCTCTCTGCCTGCCTCTCTGCCTGCTTGTGATCTCCCTGTCAAATAAATTAGTAAAATCTTAAAAAAAAAAAAAAAAGTACTGTGAGAATCCAAGCCCTGTTGACTTTCAGAGCTGGGATTTTGGGGGTGGGGTCTATCCCTCAGATGGGAGCCTTAAAATCTGAGGTCCTAGATGTGTGGTCCAAACCCCTCACACCTCAGAGAGAAACTGGGAATTAAGGGTTCCCTCACAATTGTATGACACTGTGCTAAGGGTGGGGTTTATTATGGCAAGAGTCTGTCTCAGCCTTTCCTACTCATTTAGGTGTGTGTATTTTCTTATTTGCCAAATGTGTAGGAGTCATACAGCTAGTTTCTGGGTTTCTCTGGAGAGAATTACTCCCTTCGCAGCTGTGTACATTCAGTGCATCTGTGGGAGGAGGGATATTTAGGAGCCTCCTGTGTCATTATCTTGGTCCTGCCCCTTAATATCTCACTTATATATTTAACAGATGTTCAAGTCAATGTTATATTGATTCTTTAATTCTTATGTTTAAAGTTACAGCAAAAACAAGTATTCTAAAATATCGTTTTTGAGATACTGACCTATATTATGTAAATCATATTGCCCTTGGTATCTTTGCATACCCATCTTAGCTAAAAGGATTAATTAGTAATTTTTTCTATACACTTAAAATTGTCTCCTTGAGTTAAAAGGAACTTAAAATTAATGCTAATCATGCCTATTACTTTTTTGTAAGCATTTTTTTTTTTCTGAAAATAATTTGAATACTGTGCTGGTAGGTACAACTAGCTACCTTTTGCTTACAGTTTTTAATTTTTCTTACATCATATGTGTATGAATTACAAAGCATTTTTCCATGTTTTATTTTTTAATAGATCTGGATGTTTTGAAGGAGATAATCTGGTGTTTTGCAATGCCATTGAAAAAGGGTGTTGGCTCTATGCCAAAAAGAAACCTTAGTTTGCCTCGTGGTTGATAATCAGCCTGGCAGAAAGTTCTGTTTCACTAGGCCTTCAGTATTAGACTTCAACTACATTTCCATTTTCTAAAGAGCAATATAATTTTTAATATATTTGTCTAAGATCTGTCCTTTCAACAGAAAAAAAAAATCCTAGTGGGAAATTGGGAAGCAGAATTAGTTCTCTAGATTGTTTTGTGAGTATAGAAATGTAGTAAAGAAAGGATGTTTTTTCCTTTGGCATAGTTCTTCTAGGTCAGAATGACTCCTGATGAAATATTTTTCCACAGAGCAAAATACACTTTTTTAAAAATATATATTATTTATGTATTTATTTATTTGACAGGGAGAGAGAGAGAGAGATCACAAGTAGGCAGAGATCACAAGTAGGCAGAGGGGGAGAGGGATGCAGGCTTCTTGCTGAGCAGAGAGCCCCAACCAGGGTCTTGATCCCAGGACCCTGAGATCATGACCTGAGCCGAAGGCAGAGGCTTAACCCACTGAGCCACCCAGGTGTCCCTCAAAGTATGCTTTTCTAATGATTAGATTGTATGCCCACGGTTTTGCATCTTCCGCCCCTCAAGTGTTGTTCAGACACATGAACAATTTCCTTACTGGGCAAATCCATATGTTAATAACTTTACTTCAGATTTGTTAATGTACTAGTAATTATACATAATCTTTGTGCAAGCAAGGATTTTTGTGTGATTTCTTCACTTACGAGACACAGAATAATGACTAGTGGGTAGTGATTGGTACATAGTAGATACTTAGTAAGTACATATGAATGGACAGCTGACTGACTGACTGAATGAATGAATGTGTATAATTGATCCAGGCTAAACATTAGCTCTCTACAATAGAACTGTAAATGACGTTGTTTCTGTGCTGAAGGAGTCATGCTTTTCCTTATGTCAGATTAAAGGTACCTCACTATTTCTGGCTACCATGGAGAATATAGAAAATCCATAAACTGCCCCTTTAAGAAAAAAAGCATTCCATTTGAGGATATTTTTGTTCAGTACTGGAAAACATCTTTTATTTAATACAACCACTATTTAGTTGAACTTTTTTGTATAATTTTTTGTACAAAGATTCTCTCTGTGTTAAAGAATTTATTAATCTTACATAATCAACTTGATAATATAAACTTTTTCTTATAATGAAATTAATTTTAAGTGTTTCATGTATCTCATAACATAATCAAGTCATAGAATTAATTAATCTTCCTCTAAAATGTTTTCATTTGGGACTTAAACAAAACTCATTGACTCATTTATCTAAATTCATATCTGAGTCATACTAAGGCCAACAAATGCAGCAGCTCAGTTATCTCTGACCTTGGACATTCACAGTCTAGCAGAGGAGAAGAATAACCGTGGTTAGTGAGTTAAGTGATCTGGCAGGGCACGATGGGAGCATGGAGGAGAGGCATCAAAACCAAATTAGAGGAATCATAGAGCTTTTCTGCAGGAGTTGATGAGCTCGCTGATTTTTTAAGAATAACTCCATGCTATTTGATGAAGAAAAGTGGTTGCTATGGAGCAACGGTGGCAGGCATTTAAGAAAAGCAAAGAGAATCTGTGAAAGTACAGAGAAGTAAAAAAGACATAGTAAATGGTTCTGTATGGCTGATGGCAATACACGGATATCAGGAACTCTCAAATATACAGCAAATACTTATAAAATAGAAAGGATAAAATGGCTTTTCTTCCTCTTTTTATCATATGAAACTCTCTACCTAGGTAATTTCAGCCACTCCCAAGGAACATGAATGTATTTATCAAGACTACATGGAAAGTTATTTAAAAAAACCATTTGTGGACTCTAAAGTTAGCTTTAACTTATTTTAAAAAATGTTTCATGCAGAATCCCATTTTCTGCCAATGTAGGAACTTGGCAGTAAGAAATAAAAACCACCTTTGTAAATTTACAAGCATGCTTCTGAACAACTCAGAGATGAAAGAAGAGATGATGATACAACTTATAAAATATAAACTGAATGGAAACAACCACTATGAGTCAGTGCATGTAAAACAAATGCCCAAATACTACATTAGAAAGAAGAATGTTTGAAATGCATTAGCTAAACATTTAGTCTAGAAGTTAGAAAAAACAGCTGAATATATTCAAAGAGTGCAGGAAAAAGCAACTTGTGAAAATAAGATGATAGATTCAGGAAGTAGAAAAATAGGTATGTGATATATAAACGTATAATACAGTGGATCCACAAAGTCACACTGGCCCTGTGAATGGCTAAGAAAATGGACAAACCTCTGGTAGTATTAATAATTTTAAAAAGTACTGAGAGTGGAAATGAAACTATCAGTAGCACAGGGGTTGAAGTGCTACTAAGAGAATATTATGAAGAACTTCCTGCCATCTCCCACTCAGAAGAAAGATGGGAGGACCCAATCCCAAGATCACTGCAGGGGGCTCTGAGTCAAGTCTTTGACTATTGGTTCTTCCCTCCTCCCAGTTCATTATGCACACAGCACAGAGATACCTTTATAAAGCAAATCTAATCATGCTACTTTCTATTTAAATATAAGCTGTAAGTGACTTTCTACGACTCTAAGGAGAACATATAAAATCCTTAATGTTTCCTGCAAGAGATGGCATCTTGGTCCCACCACTCCATTTTCATCTGTCCCTACTCCCTCCTTGCTTGTTGCTCTCCTGCTACACTGTTGTCCTTTCTCTCCGTTCCGGAAATGTGCTGAATTCTTTCTGTCTCAGGCCCTCCACCCATGCTGTCCTCTCCACTGATGGCACATTCCTTCACCACATTCTCTTGGATAATTCTTATTTACCTTCCAGATCTCAGCTAAATATTACTTCTTCCCATGAGAGCTTCTCAAACACTGTAATCCCAGATTAGGTTGCCCTGGTATAGACTTTCCCATTATTCGGTGCTTTTCTTTGACAAGTCCAGTCTCATTTAGGCATGATTCTATTGAATTTATTTTTAATTATTCACTATATACATGTATACATATTATAATATCAGGAGTCATGTCTGTTGAATTAACTGCTTTAATCCCCCCCAGTACCAGCCTATGATATTCCCCATTGTAAATTTTCAGTCTACTTTCTCATTTATTCAGGAAAAAGTGGGTTGGTTTTTATTTTTCGTTTGTTTTTTTGCACATTTTTTTTTTTTTATGTAGCTAGTTCTCCCAGAAGTTATAGAAACTCAGCAGTGACCAACACAAGCAAAATTACTGCCCTTGTCGAGTTTAATTTGATGTATGTATATGAGGAGGTGTGGATGCCAAACAAATAAATGAGAAAAATGCTGTCAGATGATGATGACGATAAGTGCCATGGAGAAGATGTGAGAAAGATAGGATTGTACTTCTAAGTACTATGGAGAGGAAAGACTTCATTGAGAAGTTGATATTTGAGTGATGTTTTGAAAGAGCCTTCTGTAATACTTACCAAAAAAGAGATAATTGCTCCTTCCTCAGGGCTTTTAAAAAATCTTTATTTGTAACAATTTCACTCTAATTTGTTGTTTTATTTCCTGTCTCTTGCCAGCTTTGATTGTGGCAGTGTTAAGGTAATAGTAACTCTTTTATCCTTTAATTCCCATCATACCCATCTTGTCCAGTTACTGCTTTTGAATATTAAAGAATGCTCGAATGAATTAAGGTGTTTAAAGTTATATTGCAACATACTTACTTTGCACAAAATTTTTACAAAACAGCTTTACTGAGGTATAACTGACATAGAATAAGCTACACATATTTAAAGTATACAATTTGGTTAAGTTTTAAGGTACATATATACTAATTTTATAAACCCTTCTTCCTGCCTCCCCCAACCCCCAAATCAACCACTGACCTGCTTTTGTCACTATAGATTAGTTTCATTTTATTAAGTTCATTATATATATATAAATACATAGAGAAAGAGAGAGAAAGAGAGAGAGAAATGAATACAGCTGTATGGCTGATTTTGTATAAACTCTTGTGTCTGGCTTCTTTTATTTAGCGTACCATTTGGGCATTTGTATGTGTTGTTTATCAGTACTTCATTCATTTTTTAATGTTGAGTAGTATTGCATCATATAGGTATAACGGAATTTGTTTATATTTTCCCATTTAGTGGATTTACACAGTGTTTTAACCATTTGTTTGCAACTTACCTCTCCATTAGAAATAGCAGTAGTAAAATCTGCACAGATTAGGGATAAGGAAATACCAAATTCTAAGGTTACAAATAGAGAAACAAGTTTAAGACTATTCTAGGTATTTTCCAACTAATAGACGTTTGACATTTGTGTTTACCACATAAAGATCTGAAAATTGTCTGTATCATTGGCATGCTTTTGGCTCTAAGGATCACCAAAGAAATTCTTGAATATTGGTGGAATCATTACCGGTTATGTGTATTTTAAAAATTATACTAAATATAAAACTGTGTGCTTAACTGCTACATTGGAAGTCTTCTAAAACTATAATTAAAACCTCATAAAGGCATTGTGGGAAAGAAAACAGAATATAATCACTTTTCCTTTGCAGGGAAAATAGATTCCTTTTAGCTTAATCTGTCCCTTTCCTATGATGATTCCTAGATAAAGGGGGTATAAAAAAGTAATGTTCATAGTTTTGTTTAAGTATTATATTCTTTTTTTTTTAAAGATTTTATTTATTTATTTGACAGAGATCACAAGTAGGCAGAGAGGCAGGCAGAGAGAGAGAGGAGGAAGCAGGCTCCCCGGCGAGCAGAGAGCCCGATGCAGGGCTCGATCCCAGGACCCTGGGATCATGACCTGAGCCGAAGGCAGAGGCTTTAACCCACTGAGCCACCCAGGCACCCCTAAGTATTATATTCTGTCACCACTTTCTTCTCATGTCTAGTCTTAACCATAACTTAAGTAATCTTACATAAGGACATTTTGCTTTTCATTTTTTTCTTAGTTTTGAGTTTCATTGGCTTAAAAGGTATCTTTCTACAGGGGCGCCTGGGTGACTCAGTGGGTTAAAGCCTCTGCCTTCGGCTCAGGTCATGGTCCCGGGGTCCTGGGATCGGGCCCCGCATTGGGCTCTCTGCTAGGCGGGAAGCCTATTTCCCCCTCTCTGTCTGTCTGCCTCTCTGCCTACTTGTGATCTGTCAAATAAATAAATAAAATCTTAAAAAAAATATATCTGTTTACATAGAGATACAACTCTCCCTTCTATCCACATCTATCTCTCAAAGTCTTCTTTTGTAGAACAAGGCTAGTCCAAAGAGTAAGTGGGAAGAGAGTGAAAACAAAAGTTCTGCACTGTACTTCTCCTTTCAATACCTCATTTAGATGTTTCTCTGCCAGTGTTTTTATTTTTTTTTTAATTTTTAAAAAGATTTTATTTATTCATTTGAGAGAGAGAGACAGAGAGAGCACAAGCAGGGGGAGAGGCAGAGGCAGAGGGAGAAGCAGGTTCCCCCCTGAGCAGGGAGCCTGCTGTGGTGCTTGATCCCAGGACCTTGGGATCATGACTCAAGCTGAAGGCAGATGCTCAAATACCTGAGCCACCCAGATGCCCCTCTGCCACTGTTTTTATACTGGTGCGTGGAAGGAGAGGAAGTCATTCAAATAAAATAATGTTTACAGATGTTAGAATTTTCATATATTTGCGTATAAGGTCTTTTTTAAAATGAAAAGCCATACAGACTTGTAAAAAGTTACTTCAATTGCAAAGAAATAATACTGGAGTTTCAGGCCTCGAGACATGACTGAGAGACACTCTTGACAGGGCAATGTCACCTGTTTCTAGAGTCACAGATGTCGGCTTATCCTACCTGCAACAGGGGCCAGTTCAGATATCTGTGGTGCAGCTTTAAACTCAAAGAATGCAAGATGTTAAAAGTGCAACACATATGGAGGAAAAAGTGAAAGGTAATCTGTAGAAGAGAGAGACATGGCAATATTGCCATGTTCATGAGTAATTGCCAATTCTTAGTAATTGACAGTTGATTCCGAGGCTTAGTCCTCTGATAAGGGAAGCTGTTTGGCTGTAATTCTAACTGGTTTAACGGAATTGTTTTTGATGTATTTATATCTCCCACCATTTTAGATTTGAACTGATTTATTCTGGAAATTTAGTATTGTACAGAGATTAAGAATACAGTCAGGAAAATCTAGGTTAAAAGTTCTGCTTTTTCCTACTCTTATTTAAGGGTCATGATTGAATTTTTAACATCTTCAAGACTCAGTGACCACATCAAAAAATGCGAATTATTGGGACACGTGGGTGGCTCAGTCGGTTAAGTGGCTGCCTTCAGCTCAGGTCCTGATCCCAGAGTCCTGGAATGGAGTCCCACATGGTGCTGCTTGCTCTCAAGGAGCCTCCTTCTCCTTCTATCTGGCGCTCCCCCTGCTTGTTCTCACTCTCTGTCTCCCTGATGAATAAATAAATAAAATCTTTTAAAAAATAAATAAAAATAAAATGGGGATTATTTCATTAAACTTTCTATGATTGTTAGGATACTAAATGAAAAACATACAGTAACATCTGTTTATAATGCCCAGCCAATAGTTTGTGCTCAGTTAGTGAAAATTAATGGTGGAACCCATGTTTATAAGTTTTGACATTTTCTGCAATGCCTTTTTCCTTGTTAGTCACTGTCTCCTAGACACTATCCTTGTATTGAAGATATAATCTGAAGATAAAGAAAAAAAGCAACATTCTCTCAATGAGAATTCATTAATAACTAATATTTGTCTAACTTAAAAAACACTGTATGTACATTTTCTCTTTTAATCATTTAAAAAATTGAGGAAGTATATATTATTACCCTGTTTTACAGAGTAGCAAATGTGTGCGCACACATGCACACATAGTAAGAGCAAGAGGGAGATTTTTATAATTTTTTATTTATTTATGTATTTATTTATCATTATTTTTTAAAAGATTTTATTTATTTATTTGACAAAGCCAGAGAGATCACAAGTAGGCAGAGAGACGGGGAGGGGTGGGGGTTGGTAAACAGGCTCCCCGCTGAGCAGAGAGCCCGATGAGGGGCTCGATCCCAGGACCCTGAGATCATGACCTGAGCCGAAGGCAGAGGCTTAACCCACTGAGCCACTAGGCATCCCATATTATTTTTTTATTTTTTAAGTAATCTCTATGCCCAGTGTCGGGCTCAAACTCACCACCTCAAGATTAAGAGTTGCATGCTCTATGGACTGAGCCAGCCAGGCAACCGATGTGAAAGAGATTTTTAAGGAATTGTTTCAAGCGATTGTGCAGGCTGGCAAGTCCAAAATTTGCAGAGTAGGCATGCGGGCTGGAGACACTGTTGTCATTCAAGTCTGAAGGCAATCAATAACAGACTTCTCTCTTCCTTGGGAGAGGACTGTTTTTGGTTTTGTTTTGTTTTTCTCTTAAGGCCTTCACCTGATTGCATGAGATCCACCTGCAGTATGGGGAGTAATCTGCTTCACCTCAACTCTACTAATTTAAATTTAATCCCATCTAAAAAATATCTTCACAGCATAAATCATTAAAAAAAAAATCTAGGCTGTGTTTGACCAAGTATCTGGGTACCGTGGCCTAGCCAATTTGACACATCTGGTTAGTGATCAGTTGACCCTTTAGGTCCCCAGGACACAGGTTGGGGGCCACTTCTGTTCATTTCCCAGGCTCCTCATTCGTATAGTGTAGATCATTGGTGGCCCAGACCTGAAAGTGATTCATTACAAGGTAGAAGAAGGTGAACAGGCTCTGTCCTAGGGTCAGTTTTCAATACTGATATTGATGTTAGGTGGGGCCTTCCTTCATCTTGAGTGTTGCCATCAGCCGCTAATGTCATCAGGAGTTAATAGTTAAGTAGTACTTACTATATGTCAGGCAAGCTCTTCTAAGCACATTACATGTAACCCACTGGGATACATATTTTGGGGTCACACCACTAACTAGAAAATGATGGATTTAAATTCTTTTTCAGATGGTCTGACTCCAGTACATGTGCTCACGACCATTCTACCATTCCATCACCTCCTAATAGCCCTGTTCTGTTTTGTCTGCTGTACATGCTCTATGCATGCTTTCCAACTCCAATTCCATCTCCATGCACACATTTTCACTTTATGAAACTCCTCTGTTTCCAATAAATCAGTTTCAAGGTAAAAATTGGTGTTTTGGTTTATTTCCAGCGTATCCCTTCTAAGAAATCTAGCTATTTCCTTAAAGACACCTATGCCCATGTGCTAGGAATTCTGTTCTGGTTGTCTGACTTGAATGTTGGGGGTTTTGAAGGTAACGTGTAAAACTTTTTTTTAAAAAGTCACTTGGATGTAATTGAATCTATTTTAATACCTACTGATTATTCTGTGTTTTTGAGTCTTAATATTTTGGCGCGATACAGATTCCTTCAAGAAGTTGGTAATGCTATGAAATCTCCATGCCAAGGAAGGAAAGAAATGTGCATAAACACAAAATTTTCATGCTCTTCCAGGAGGTTTGATCATCTGAAACCCTTCCTGAGGCCATGGGTTAAGATCATTTGACCCATGGTTTAAGCTTTATTTACCCACATGCAGTAACTTCAGGAATGCTGTGAACTTACTATATTACTTTCTGAAAGACATTTAAACAATGAATGAGTAAATGGAATGAAGGGCAATATACTTTGGGGTTTTGAAAGGCCACCTCGCACCTTTCCTCCATTAGTATTTGACCTTTCTTTACTGCCCTTCTTGACAGCAGGTCTGCTTTTACTGAGTCACCAGAGTTAAAAGGGCCCTGCTGTAATTGTGTCTGTAAGTAAAGGTCAGAGCCTAACCCTGAATTTGCTATATTTGTCCTAATGTCTTTTGAAGGAAACAAAAGATCTGCTGTAGTTAAGGAAGGGTCAAGGAAGAAAAGTTAGTTAAATCATTAAATCAGAATGCAGTCATTAATTTTAAAATAATTGCTGGGGAGACCCCATGGAACCCTGAGCCATTAAAGCAGAAAGAGCTTGGATACATCTGTCCTAAGGGCAAATCTATTCCTGGAATGGCTGGGTAAGAAAAGTAATTGTGTTCACTCGATTTGAATTACATCATACTCTTGCCAAATTACTTTAACTTTTATTAAACTCTCAGGGAAACATGAATACCATGCTTTTGACCTGTAGCATACCCAAAGTTCTAGTTTGTATTTCAGATGAAATTAGGGCTGCAAGATGACAGAGTCATGTGAATAAACCTATTTGTTTAATTAAATGAGTTTCTAAGTTATCTGTCTGCTATCGGATAGTATAAGCACAATCCACTCAATGTTGTTTTATTAAGGATAAGTGACTTAAGATTTTTTTCTATCCCTAAAAAATGAGCATAGATCTCTGCATTTCTGAGAGACTTATTAAACTGTACAACAAAACTGATTTAATCATTCATTGTAAGTTTCTTCTTTTTTCTTTTTATAATCTTTAATTGAAAAACTCTCAAGAGGCTATACTTACCTCCTTAAAGTTGTACATAATCTGTGTCAGTTTGCATGTTTGGCCATAAAATAGAATGATCACTGTGCAGTAACCAAATTTGACACCCACTTTGGGGCTCTTTCAAGTAAAGTAATTGAATAGTACTGGAAAGCCCAGTGCTTTTGTATGCTGTGCATTAAATATTTGTTCAGATGTGAATCAGCTTTGCTATATGAGAAGTTCCCAAGGGACAGGGTCAGTCATGTTCTGATATTTCTTTTGTTAAGTCTGTGAATTCATCATCCATTCAGCCTTTATTTCAGTCTTGCTTTGTGCAGATGGTAGGCTGGCAACTTTGGCCATCAAAAGGAGAGAAAAGCCCAGCCTCTGACACTCCAGAGCTCAGCTTTGATCGTGGACGGTGCTCATCTATACAGATAGAATGTGCTCTTGCAATTAAAAGCATAGACTCCACATCTGGTCTGGGGATAAGGGTTGTATCATGCAAGAGGTAGCACTTGGATCTGACCATCGAGGAACTGTACTTGACAAGGGGAATATGGGATGAGAAGGATATTTGAGGCTGATCAAAGGCACTGCCCAAACATAGAGGGACAGAACATTATAAGGAGAATGTAGAGAAGGCACACCATCAGGTTTGGCTGCAACATGGATTGCCAGTAGGGGAGGTTATGATAGAAATCTAGAAAAAGTAGGCTGGGCCATAAAGTGAAAGAGTATGAATTTATGAAGAAGCTTATAATTTATCTGATAGACTTTAAAAGCCTTTATTTGTCGGGGGAGGGACATAGTTAAAATCACATCTCATATTTATTGAGCATTTACTACCTGCTGAGTATTCTGCTAAGAATTTTCATATTTTATTTAAGCCTTATGGAAGATTTAAAAGTAGGTGTGTTATTATTATTCCACAATCTGTGGCTTAGGGACATTATATAAATTGGTCCAAATCACCTAGGTAATAAAATAAGTGACAGGGCCAGGGTTCAGTGCTTGAGTCCCTTGACTCCAGAGTCTATCCCCCTTATTCACTATACCATGATCTGACTCGGGCCTTAGGAAGATAATTCTAGAAACACTGTATAGCTTAGGTCATTGAGAGAAGACACTAGGGATTATTAAGAAGTGGTGAGACATGAAAATAAGGTACTATTATTATTCAGAATGTGTGGAATGGGCAATAGCATCCTTGCAAAGATCAAAGCAGGGAACTTGGCCTTGATGTTACAGGAACTTGGCCTTGATGTTACAGCTTCCTGAAGGGATTTCTTCCTTTTTAAGTAGAGTTCACTTACATGGTGCCTTCAATCCATATGATCCACAATATTTACATATATTATATATTATTGGCCAGTACTAATCACTGCTTTCTGTCGACTTGTTTTGTTTTTTTGAGCTCTTCATTTTTCTAGGTAGACTCTAAATTCACTGAAAGCAATAATTTGCCTCTCTTATTGAATCTATTCTGCACTGCCTTAACTGGAAGCTGAATAGAGTTGTTGCTCAAAAAGAAGTTGTCAACTTATATTGAAAGTCCATTTTTTGTTTCTGTTGACAGTATTTGATTCATTTCACTGTGTGAGCTAGGTATTGCTGACTTGCATGAACTCTGTGGGGAAAGTATGTATGCACAGTAATCATATATTTAAATATTATATGTGTAGGGAACTTGCGTACTTTTTCTTAAGAGTAAAACTATTTAAAAAAATTTCAGAAGGTGCCTGTGACTCTGTGTGTGTCTGTGAAGAGTTTCACAATACAGAACCATATGTGGATCATTCAGTACAAAAGCTCATTCTTTAAGTGGCCCTGTGTCATTTCTATTGAGAAAGATCATGAGAAATGTTCTGATATATAATAAAGAGAACGTCATAATACATACATACATACATACATACATACATAATATGTAGTAAATGTAGTTCTGTGGAATTTGGAAACTTCAGTTAGTTTAAATTATCTAAGAGGTGGTTTGTTTTTTGTTTTTTGTTGTTTTTTTTGTTTTGTTTTGTTTTTTTCTCGCTTCCTGATTCATTGGATGGTTGCGTCAGTTTCCCCATCTGTAAAATGGTTTTCTATGTAGTATATGGTTAAGTCAATGCAATTAAAAAAGTCAAAGCATAGTTTCTTATAAAATCACTTTGAAATATAAGATGAAAGCTATTTCAGGAGTTCAAATTGGCATTAAATATCCATCAGGGTTTAAATTGACGGTGGGGATCACTTCTTTACTTGCCTGTATATGAACTTTGATCTTCATAGATAAAAGGCTCAAGAAGTAAATTCTTGATAATATCTAGGTTTCTTCTCCACTCCATTCCCTCTTTTTGTGGTTTGATGTCTGGGCAGCAAAATAAACCCAAATTTTAAAATATCTTGATCTAGGCAGTATCATTAGCACTGTTTCATGTCAGAATCTTGAATGATGATGATGATGAATCAGAATGATATTTTCAAAGTTATAATCTAAAAATACATACATATGTTTATTACATTAAAGTATTTTAGGAAAAAAAGTTTTTTAAATAGTCACATCCTAATACAGAACTTGTTTAGACTTTAACATATTTTAAAATAAAAAAGTTAGGATCATTTTGGTAAAGTTGATATTTTAGGTATAGAAAAGAGGGAGCCAGTCAGTGTTGTTTAAACTATATAAGACTTGGGAACCTTTAATATTTATAAGCTGATCACCTGGGTGGCTGCCCAGTGACCTTCTGTGGCTCTCCTGAGCTTTGCTTGGAGAAAAGAACTGCCTGGCTTAGACATGACGTGTACCATGATTGTTTTTGCTTTCTGCTACCACTGGACTTTCATATCTGGGTTCAGTGGAATGTGGCTGAGTACCTTCCTGTGCTAACAGTTTCTGGTTACAGATTTTAGGTAGAGAGAAGCTGGATAATTTTAGATTCCACTTTCAATTGATTCTAGGGGAGTTTTGTATATATAGCTCATCAAATGAACTGCAGGACACACTGGAAATCTCATATGGACTATAGAGTTAATAATTTTATGACTATATTAGGTTAAGTAATAGTTCAATTTTGAGGCAGATACGCCAGTTATTTCCACGAATCATTATAGAATCTACTCCTTCTGGTTGTTAATTCTTTCTTTTCTCAAATCCATCATGGATATAAGGAGGGATCAAAAAAGGAATTTTATAACTTTTTCAAGTTTAAAGTTTTTCAATTTTGTAACATTTTCAAGATGATATTTTAGATTTCTCAGGCAAAATAACTAAATAATGTTTGTTAAGATCCTTGTTTATGTTGGTACTAACAGATATATTGCTTAATTCAGTTCAGCAATATTTTCAAGATGGAAGTTTTCACTCCCATTTTATCCATACTTATACTGAGATTTGGAAAGGTTATAGGCTATATGACTTCCCATACTTGCACAGATTTTACAGATCTTTCATTAGATGTCTTGGAGTGACTTGATTTCTGAGTTCTAGGATTTTTATAGCATATGCAACTTCATATGACTTCCAAAGTAATTACGGATAACAGATATAGAGGTGGCAATTTGTGAATAAGAAAAACTGTGTAGCATGTTTATCCAGCATTTATAAAACTGCATAGTAATCTCATAAAACATGATAACATTTCTTAGAAGGTATTAATGTTGCTTCTTGTTATTGATAGTGTTATTGAAAAACACAACTTTAAGTAGCTCATATGCAGTATGACTTTTTACTCTTTACCCCATAAATTAGCTTATTGTGTATCAAGAATCAGTATAATAAAGGGAAATTTTAGTTAATAAAAATTTTTCTATTGCTTTCATTTCTATCCCTCACTAAAAACACAATTTGATCTAGGGACTATCTAGTGTAAGTATTTAGATTCAGTTTGAAAGGACAGTTGAGGTTCTCTGGACATCGGTTTTGATGCCTAAATAATGAAACATCACTTGTTCAAATTGTCATTTTGCGGTTCCAGTGAAGGCCTTGTGTGTAGTCTGCTCCAATTATCTTTTCACATGTTTGTCCTTGACAATATTTCACTTACCCTCAATTACTTAAAAGGTTTATCTTTGCTGCCCTAGAGTGATGTGGTTTTAGGGCAGTGGCTCTCCACCTGTGGTCCCCAGACCACCAGCATCTGCATCACCTGGGACCTTCTTAGAAATGCAAATTCCTGGTCCCACCCCAACTTCCTGATTCAGAAACTTGAGGGTAGAACCCAGCAATCTGTGTTTTTAAAAGCCCTCTGGAGGATTCTAAGACACTCTAAAGTTTGAGAACCTTAGTCCTAGGGATATGCTAAAATGATGATGAATGTTTATATATAGCTGTATCTTTGTCGTATGATAGTTTCTACATAAAATTGTCAGATTTTTTATTACATTTGTTTCTGAATATCTATTTACTTTTATTAGGAAAGGGGTATGTATTTTTCCAAGGTACTTTTATATAAGGATGAAAAGACACAACTACTCTTTCAAAGAGGGAGAAATAAGACAAATAATCAAAATATGTTGGGTATTCTCACCTCATCTTAAATTTACCATTCTCTCCACCCCATGTTCCTGTATGCCTTAAATGCAGAATTATTTATTCTCAAGGTCATTTAGACTTGGATACACATCCACGAGACTTTTATCTTCCTTGATATCCATGTCAGTTGGTCTTTAAATTTAACAGTTCTATTCTCATAATTTATTCAAGGCCATTCTTCTCTTTTTTTCTCATAATCACCAGGTCATTAGGTCATTGCTCTGGCCCCTGAATCAATCAGGTGCTTTAATCTAGTTTATTATGTATAGATAAAAGTCACTAAACTATTGCTTTTACCCTGTCATTCTTCTCAAATAAAAACCAAACTAAACAAAACAGATTATTGCTTACCTCATGAAAGCCAACTCTCATCTTAACTAAGGCTTCTCTGTAATCTAGTTATGACATGTCTCTTCTGCCTGTTACCCCTCCTTTTCTCCTCATGTTTTCTAGTCAAATTGAGATTTGAGAGCATACTCTGTTTTATGTTTTTTATTTCTCATTTTGACATTGTTTCTTTATTCTTTAGTTTACTCTAGAATATACATTCTCACGGAATGTGGTCATCTAATAAGAATCATTAACCTCATTCACATTTTTAACTTTATTGAGATATAATTGACAAAAATTATATATATTTAATGTGTACAACATGATGATTTGATATACATATATATTGTGAAATGAAAACTGATGTGAGAAACAAAAGCAGAAGAAAACATATTAAATTTCCTTACTTCTTACAGCCCACTGACAAGTCCTTGAAACAGGCAGAGTGACATTCCTCTAGAGATTCAACTGCCTCAATGTTGATACTTTGCTAAAGGCAAAAGGCAGTCTTGGGCCAACCCCCAGGATCCTGTAAATCTACTTTAATATATAAAAATTCCTTTGGAAACTTCCTTTATCTCTATCCCCTGAAGATATGTGTTGGCAATCATCTCCCAAGCTAATGACTCACGGATATATATCTGAAGAGTCTCATGACTAAGGTTTTATTAGACAATAATAAATGACCTTTTCCTAACAATAGCTAACCCCTCAAGGTTCCGGAAACCTTGATTCCAAAATTCCTTAGAGACTTATACAATGCCTAAACCCCTCCGAACTTGAAAGTATATTATATAATGGGCCATTTCTCATGACCCCAGTGCAGCTCTTTCTGCCCAGGGGTCCTGTCCCCATGCCCCATGGGCCCATATATAAATATGTAAATATAAAGTATATGTAAAAAAATATGTAAATATATAAATATGTACATAAAACCACCTTTTGCACCAAAGATGTTGAGTTCAAACCCTAACATCCTTTCTACATCAAAAACCATGATCAAGCTAATTAACACATCAGTCACCTCACATAGTTACCATTTTTGTGTATATGAGAGAACACTTAAAACCTACACTTTCAGCAAATTTCAAGTATATAATACAATATTATTAACTACAGTCACCATGCTGTATGTTAGATTCCCAGAACTTATTCATTTTATAATTGGAAGTTTGTATCCTTAGATCAATAGCACCCATTTTTTTTTTTTTAAGATTTTATTTATTTATTTGACAGACAGAGATCACAAGTAGGCAGAGAGGCAGGCAGAGAGAGAGGAAGGGAAGCAGGCTCCCTGCCCAGCAGAGAGCTCGATACAGGGCTCGATCCCAGGACCCTGGGATCATGACCCGAGCCGAAGACAGAGGCTTTAACCCACTGAGCCACCCAGGCGCCCCCCCATTTTTTTTTTAATATGAATAGAATCATACAGTCTAGAAATCTCAGAACATATATATATATATATAATACACAGGAAAAAATAACAATACAATCTTATCATGTCACTTCAAGCTTTTGTATTAATAATACTTATATATTAATAATACTATTATAGGGGCACCAGGGGGGTGCAGTTGGTTAAGCACCCGAACCTTGGTTTCAGCTCAGGTCGTATTCTCAGGGTTAAAAGATCAAGCCCTGCCTTGGGCTCCATGCTCAATGTGGAATCTGCATAAGACTCTCTCTCCCTCTGCCCCCCGCCCCCACCCTTGCCTCTCTGTCACTCTAAGATAAAGAAATATTTTTAACAATTCTATTATTTATCTTCTTCTCTTGTGTTTTCCCATAGTTGTAATATGGTTACATGTGACATGGTTGTGTACTCAGTTTTTTTATTTTTATTTTTATTTTTTATTTATTTATTTGCACTCCCATCAACCATGTTTTATTTTTCTTCTTATTTATTATTTATTTGCACTCCCATCAACCATGTTTTTCTTTCTTTCTTTCTTCATAGAGCAGTTTTAGATTCACAGCAAAACGGAGAAGGTATAGAGATTTCCCCCACGCATGCAAGGTCTCCTCATTATCAATATCCCCCACCAGAGTGGCACATGTGTTGTAATTGTTGAAACTACGCTGGCGCACCCCAATTATCCGAAGTCCATAGTTTACATTAAGGTTGCTTTTTGTTGTACGTTCTGTGGGTTTAGACTAATATACGATGACATATGTCGATCATTATAGTATCATACAGAGTATTTTTACTCTTAAAATTCCTCTCTGCTCCATGTATTCATTTTTTCTCTCATCAGCCCCAGGCAACCAGTATTCTTTTTTATTGTCTCCGTAGTTTTGACTTTTCTAGAATGTCGTGTAGTTGGAATGATACAGCAAATAGCCTCTTTAGATTGTTTCTTTCACTTGGTAAAATGCATTTAAGGTTCCTCTTTGTCTTTTCATGGACTGACAACTCATTTGTTTTTAGTGCTGAATAATATTCTCATATCTGGACAAACCACAGTTTATCTGTTCACCTACTAAAGGACATCTTGGTTGTTTCCATGTTAGGGCAGTTGTGAATATTGCTATAAAATATGTGTGCAGGTTTTTGTGTGGACATAGTTTTCAGCTCCTTTGGGTAAATACCAAAGAGCTTGATTGCTGAATCATCTGGTAAGAGTACATTTAGTTTTATAAGAAACCACCAGACTGTCTTCCAAAGTGTCTATATACCATTTTGCATTCCCATTAGCAAAAAATAACAGTTCCTATTGTTCCACATTCTGACCAGCATTTGGTTATTCTAATCATTCTAATAGGCATATACTGTCATTTCACTATTGTTTTCATTTGCATTTCCCTGAACTCTTATGATATGGAATTTTTTTTATATGCTTATTTACCATCTGTATATCTTCCTTGGTGAGGTATCTGTAAAAGGTCTTTAGCTCATATTTTCATTGGGGCATTTTCTTTTTGTTGTTTTAAGTGTTCTTTGTGTATTTTGGATAGCAGTCCTTTACAAATGTTTTCCCCCAGTCTGTGGTTTGTTTTCTCATTCTCTTCAAGTTTTCAGTTTTTATGTAGTTCTTTACATAAAAATTTTTAGGCTATCAAATTTTTGCTTTTAAATATAATTTCATTGATTTCACAATAGCCTAGTAGGAATGTTCCATAGTCTGTTTAATAGTTACCTTCTGATTGGATATGCAGGCTATTTTAGGCTATATTCATGGGGGGGAGGAATGGCTGTTATAAATTTTGCCATAAAGAAATCTTTGTATATCTCCAATGTGTTCATATTTTTGGTGTTTAGATTCTCATAAGTAAAGTTATTCCGTTTAATGTTATAAATATATAAATAAAAATCACTTGTAATACATCATTTAGAAGGAACTACTTGTTATAATTTAATAAATGTACTTCCAGTCCTTTCTTGGGCACAGTCATTTTTATATGCAGTTGGTACCATATAAATTATTTCTTGATATTTTTCTTTTTTTTTAAGCTTTTGTTTAAGTAATCTCTATGCCCCAAATGGGACTTGAATCACAACCCCGAGATTAAGAGTGCATGTTCCTCCAACTGAGGCAGCCAGGCATTCCTCTTGATATTTTTCTGTTAACATTTAACATAAGCATTTTACCCTGTCATTAGAGTTCATAAAAATAATTTTAATTACTGTGCAATATTTCATTTAAAAGTTATCAGTACTTAATCATTTTCATTACTTATACTTCGGTATTTTGATATGTCTATTAAAATAATTCTTTAGGAAACTTTTTGTACAAAGTGTCTTTCTGGTTCCTCATTATTTTCTTATAATAATTTCCTGAAATTGGATCAATGTGTATGATCATAAATGCCCTTGAAATGTCTTGCTAAAATTGTTTCCAAAATAGTTTTCCAATTCATACCATTATAAATGTAGGCGATTGCTTGCTTCAGTGCATGCTTTTTTAGCATTGAAGATGATAATGTTTTAATCATTGCTAAGTTTATAGGGGAAAACAGTATTTTGTTTTAATTTGCATTCTTTGATTAGTCGTCTTTGAATATTCTATGTTCATTAGTCATTTGTATTTCTTCTAGGAATTTTCTGTATGTAGTCATTGCCAATTTCTAAATTGTGGTTGTGTGATTTTCCATGTGCTTTTAAGATACTAACCCTTTGCTGATTAAAGTCATTTAGAAAATAATGACAATTGTTTTTTAAGTTCTTAGATATTTTATGGAGTTTCCTCTCCAAAGTTAAATTAAACAGTGATTCTTGTGCTTCAGATATGAAGTAGCTGGTTATGAAGCAATTGTAGACCACATAACAGAAATTAATTTTTTTCCTATAGATATTGTAGAGTCTTTTAATTTTTTGGAACAAGAGTAGAGAACACAATCGCTTTATACATGAGAAAGAAGAAACACAGAGCCTAGGAAATGTATACTAGAGAGGGGCAAGGCACCAACCAGGACACTTAGGAAGCTGGTTTATAGGGGGGTGGGGGAAGATTTCCATAACCTGACCTTAGGGAAAGAGGAAGTGAGGAGAATTAACATATACCCAACTGATAATGACACATCTTTGTCAAGTTTTTATAACAGGGTATTTTGGCTTAGTAAGATTTCTTTATATTTATGTTTGTAATTTTCTAAACCTCTTGTTAGGTTTGGGAGTTATAAATTTGACATTATAAAAATCTATCATTTCTGGGGTAATTTTTCATCTCTTTTATACATCAAAATTCCCTCCCTTATGAGATATTAACTAAGCATTCCCTATTACTTTATAAAAATGTAATTTAATGTTTTATATTTGATGCTTTAAATATCTTGGCATTAACTGTGCTCTATGTGTATAGTAGAAATTTGAATTATTTTCTTTTTCCCTCAAGTCAACTCGTTGTCTGAAAGCAGAGATACTTAACTGCCTTTGTGAGACAAACTGTGATCTGACAGATTTTGCCTAAGTATTATTCATTTTAATTTTCTTGCCCATTTTTTACAGGATGGTTTCCTAATGGGATATAGTTGACTGATTTGTTGATTATTCTCTCTATATTACTTTCATGTATTTGTATGTAGGAAGAAGAAGGAACAGAGAAAACTGGATATTAAACTTCTAGTTAATATTATCTTATTCCTAAATATTTTCATCAATTATTTCTAAGAAAGTTAAAAAAAAAAAAATAGTAGGCCCTTTGAGTATATCTTGCTTTAGTGTGTTTCAAGAAACAAATTTCTCCTAAATGTTTTATTTAAGAAGTGGGTTTTTTAAAGCTCCTATGTATTAGTTGCCATGAACACAGTTGAAAGGCAAATGTTTAATTAGGAAAATATTTTTAACTTATATGAAAAAGTTTTCAAACTTCAATATATTAAAAAAACTAATGTAAGAGAAATGGGGGCACACCAATAGAAAAATGGACAGAGTATTAATCTGCAATTCACACATTCACACACACTCACAGAGTCTAATCTCCCTAATATTCTAATAAATATAAATGGAAAGAATAAGATACATTTTTTGACAAAAATAATTATAATTCAGAATGTTATCAAGAATGTGGGGAAAGGATGATCTCAAACATGGGTTATGGGTGCGATGAAAAATGATGCAAATTTTCCAGAATGGAATGTGGCAATGTCAAACTTTAAAATATTTACACACATTGAAACTTTAAAATATTTACACAGATTGATTCTAACTTGGCACTCCTAAGAATTTTCACATGAGAAAAATCAGTGTTATGCACAAATCTTCTTTTAAAGTGTTATATATAATAATGACTAATTTGAAACAATCTAAATTTCCAGCAGTAGAGATGGTTTAATTGATGGTAAATTTACATCTAATAATCCTGTGTGAGCATTATACTTCATGTTTTAGAGGATTAATGTTACAGAAAAATATTCGTGAGATAGATTGGAAGGATGAAAATAATTCTATATTCTATAAACTTAACACGTAATTACATCTGAACAGTTTTATATGTTTGTTGGGGGAGGGGTGGGTGGTTTTGTGTGTGTGTGTGTGTGTGTGTGTGTGTGTGTGTGTGTATTTGGACTGTGGGTGTTTATGGTAGAGAATATGAGGGTCAGTAGATGTGTTAGTGAGTATGTTTATGGGTTTGGGGCATTTGTGAGAATATGGAAATGTGTATGTTTGTGATACGTATAGGTTTGTAGATATGTATCCTTGTTTATGTATGAGTGTGTCAATAAATATTCAAAAATGAAGAAATTCAAAGGCAGTACATTGAAATGATCATCATAGCTATAGTTGAATAGACAGGATTAGTTTTCTTAATTATATTTTTTCTCCAATGGATGTGTTTTCAAGCATTTGTGTGTTTTCATGTATTTCATTATACATAGAGAAAGATTGTTACAATTAATTAAAATAAAAATATTTTCAGTGATTATAAATAAGTATCTCTAAGGATTATAAGTAACTTCTAAATTCCAATAAATATGCTAATAAATTCTCCTTAACTGGGATAAGATGATAAAGTGGATGAATTTTAAGAACAGAAAATGGACAGGCAACAATTTGTATACACATTTCGGCTATAACCATGGAAACATTCCATGTTTGAAGTGTGAAGTTTTAATTTGAACTAAGTAATGTTAGGTGAGGTATTCTGTTTTCTCTCTCAATGCATTTTTATCTGTTCCAAACACATAAAAAGTCTTATGGATATTTAACATTAAAGCTAGTTAAACTTTAAATTATATGGTTTCAGAATGTATTTTTGACTTGAAAAAGATCCTTTATGCCTCACTATAAAATAAAGGTTATTATTTCAAATATTTAAACAGGTGGTACTTGTTCATAAATGATTTGAAGTGTTAGGATTTATTTAACACCTCACTCAGGAAACATAGCAGGAAAAAAATCAAAGGTTAATCTAATCCTTTAGGCCAGAGACTCTCTCAAATTGTGTTCAGAGATGTTGGAAAAACATATATAAATTAAAGGTTGTGTGGTCAAAAAAGGTTGGGAAATGCTGTCTACTCTAATCCTTTCCTATTGATTATCAGTTCATATTAGCTCTCTCAAGTCCGTTAGGAAGAAACCTATTTTACTTTGTTTAATTCAGCATATACCATATAAATTTGACTATGGAATTCTCTCCTTTTTTTGTTTGTTTGTTTTTGGGTTTTTGTTTTTGTTTTGTTTTTGTTTTTTCATGGATTTCCCATTCACATGTTGTGAAAGTAGAATTCTATAATTATAATTCTATAATTCTTCAGTTCAAGCATAATAACATTTATTTTCAGGTCAAAAATAGTTGCTTCCAATTGTTTTGCATGGCTGATTTATTCAGATCATCCTAAAAATAAGAACAAAATAAAGTAGTAAATCGTAATTTAGGATGAGGTCACCAAAATGTATTTCTAAGCATTTGATGTACAAGTCACATAGTTGATCATTTGTATAAACTGCCTTAAAAAAAGTCTTTGGCAAGCAACAAACATGCATATTAGGAAAGGTAACTACTGTTGATGGAGACAAATTAACCAAAAAATTCTGTTTATAATATATGTAGCTATTTTTATTGCCATATTTTGAGTCTTTCCTAGGTAATTATGTATGTCCTAGTCAGACAAATGATTCATATTATATGGTATCCAGAATCCTGCATTAAGTATTTGAAGAGCCACTAAAGATAAAAGTAGACCTCAATTTGTTTGTAGCCCGATGTTGTTGCACAGAATGAGAACAGATCAGTTTCCTTATAAGTAAAAGCTGCCATTAGATGCATAGGACCAATACCAGCATTCTAAAGTTTGAAATGGTTTTACACATGAGACCTGAATGGTACCTTCCTCCCAGTCCTCCAGAGGCCCTCACATTGTGGCCTAATTCACCCTTTTATCCTTCTGGCCTACTGACACTCAGATTGTGACTTTTTCCCTATAACCTGTGCAATTTGGGTCCTCATGTCCTTTGTCATGTTTTTAGAGCTCATCTCTACTTCTTCTATCAATATCTGACATTTTTTAGGTCCATACCAAGTACTTTCTGCCTGATAAACCTTTTGTGATTGTCTCAGAATAAATGATCTCTTTCTCATGTAGGTTAATTCTATTTTTAAGTCTTTTTTAAACAATTTTATTTATTTATGTATTTATTATTTAGAGTATGTGAGTAGGGGGAGGGGCAGAGGGAGAAAGAGAGAGAATCCTAAGGAGCAGAGTCTGACTCCGGACTCTGATATCAGGACAACAAGATCATGACCTGAGCCAAAACCAAGAGTCAGAGGCTAACCAACTGAGCCAACCAGGTGCCCCAATACTATTTCTAAGTCTTTGACGTTCACTTGATTGTAGTTGATTTATTGACTGTTTTATCAAGATAGATATTAAAAAAAACATGAAGCAAGAGTATGATATTTTTTTCTAAAATAAAAACAAAAGAACAAGTATATAAAAAGATGGTCATTTTGTAATTCAAGTCAAAAACCTTTTAAAGCTGTGATGGAAGAGACATGAACTTATTTGTATTTGTTTAAAATAATTATGTTTATAGGCCTTTAACTTTTTATGTCTTAGTGGCACATTGGGTGAGAGTATCAAAAATAAGTAAAATACTCCTCACTTTCTGGGTTTTGATAATCAATGTTAAAACTTTTTAATTTATCCCTTGATGTTTTAATATTGTCTGTTATTTTGCATTCATTTGCATTTTTATTTTTTGGGGGGATATTTCAATTCATTCTGTCTACCAATTACATTTCATTATAGTTTTGCAGTAATATTTTTTTTATTTTCCAAGTGATTTTATTTTTCTCTTATTTTTTGTATATGTTTATGAGTTCTCTTCTCTCTGAGAATACTAATTATGTGGATTTTATTTTATTATTGAAGTATAGTTGGCATACAATGTTATATTAGTTTCAGGTGTACAACATAGTGATTTGATAATGCTATACATTACTCAATGATCACCTCAATAAGTGTGTAGTCACCAGATGTCACCATACGTTATTGCAATATTATTAACTATATTCTTTTTAATGTACTTTTCATCTCTGTGATTTACTTATTTTATAACTGGAAGTTTGTACCTCTTAATCCCCTTCACAGATCTCAGCCATTCCACCCACCGCCCCCCTCCAATCACCTCCAGCAACAACTAGTTCCCTGTATTTAAGAGTCTGATTGTTCTTTTGTTTGTTCATTTGTTTTGTTTTTTAGACCCCACGTATGAGTGAAATCATCCCACATTTGTCTTTGTCTGACTTATTTTATTTAGCATAATACCCTCTAGGACCATCCATGTTCTTGCAAATAGCAAAATTTCTTTCTTTCTTTCTTTCTCTCTCTTTTTTTTTTTTTTTTTTTTTTTTTTTGCATTTGCTTTGGGTATGACTTCTTTGTGATTTTTTACTGCTATATTATTTACTTTTTTTTAGTTCTGAGTTTGGAAGTTTTCTTCAATTATCTGGTGATCTTTAGCTATCAGTACCTATGTAAGACTAAGACACTAAAAATTTACTATCAAGGCTGGGCTTGCTAATTGGACGCTTCAGCATAGATAGTTATATAGCAATCTAGCCTCTCAGCTTTCACTTTTTTTTTTTTTTTTTTTTAAGATTTTACTTGCTTATTTGAGAGAGAGCAAAAGAGAGCAGAAACAGTTGGGGAGGGACAAAGGGAGAGGGAGAATGTTCCCCACTGAGCAGGGAGCCTGACCCAGGGCTCTGTCCCAGGACTCTGGGATCATGGCCTGAACCAAAGGCTGACTAAACCACCCAGGCACCCGCAGCTTTCACTATTTAAAAATTTTCTTTTGGCATTTGATTTCCTTTGAGAAGTACTACTGCCTGAGGAAAATATGCCTGGCTGCCAGTCTGTGACCTAGGTGGGGAAAGGACAGGGAGTCTCACTGTTCAATATGCAGGCTACCGTTCATCCAAACCTCCTTCCCCCAACATTAGTCATTCAAGTGCCTGATCTCTGTGTTTTACCGTAACTCCTACCATGCCTCCCATCCCTGAGTTCTGAGGCTTTTTGGTTAAATGTCCCAGAAACTAATCCTTATCTGGTTGCAGGATAGTCATCTGGATGCACAGCTGACCCAGATTATATTTTTGAGAGTCTGATCCTTATATGACTTTTATGCAATCCTTTGTGGGGTTTTTTTCCTCACTTAGTAGGATTTCAGGAGGGTGCAAGATAAATGCATATATTCAGTCTGCTAAGTTTATACAGAAATCTTAAATATCCCCTTTGTATATATGCAGAACATCAGTATTATGTTATTGGACATAACTTTGATATGACAGAACATGAAAAGCAGATTTGTTCATAGCAGCCACTTCACATTGACCTCACCTTAGTGATTTTTCTTTCTTTTGCTGATATCTCTTTTCTTTGATAATTATGTGCATATAATTATGCCCCTAAGAAATAAAGATTTTGCAACTCCTAATGAATAAATTTACTTGGGCAATAGTTATCAGTGACTGATTAGATATATATTAATGATACTTAGCACAATCTATGAAGTATTCTAGCTGAAAAAAGTATATTACACACACAAATCTATCCTTTAGCTCTATCTACCAACTTACAGGGTACATAGGGGATTGCAGACTATGATGAGGTCACCATAAAGATGCAGTCAGCAGAAACTAGACGTAGGGATTGAAAGAATCTAGGGATTGAAACAGTCTGGTTCCTTCAACAATGACAGCAAAATTGGAAGAAAATAAAAAGAAAGATGACCTCGGGGGAACTTAGAAACTAAAAAATAAAAACTTAAAAGACATAGTAATCAAAATGCATGGGATTTAGTTGGGTTTCTGTTGAAAGCAAACCGTAAAAAAAAAAAAAAAAGAACTGGGGAAATAAAGAATTGGATAGTTGAAATAAAAAATGGGATATTTGGGGCACGTGGGTGGCTCAGTGGGTTAAAGCCTCTGCCTTCGGCTCAGGTCATGGTCTCAGGGTCCTGGGATTGAGCCCCAGGTCAGGCTCTCTGCTCAGCAGGGAGCCTGCTTCCCCCTCTCTCTCTCTGCCTGCCTCTCTGACTGCTTGTGATCTCTGTCTGTCAAATAAATAAATAATTGAATATTTGAAGATACTGAGAAACTATAGTGTATGTTTTGGGTATGACAATGGTATTATAGTTACTTTAAAGAAATCATATCTAATTAGAAGTTGGTATGAAATACATTACTAGTGAAATGATATGCCTAGTGATTTTTTTTAGATTTGCTTTATAATAATCTGGGTAGAGGAGTGAGTTAGGGTATTGATGAAACAAGATTGGGAATGCATTGATAATTGTTGAAGGTAGTATGAGTACGTTAGATTAATTTACCATTCTTTGCTCTTTGGTCTCGTTTGAAAATTTGCATAATAAGTAAAAAAAAAAGTGGGGGCACCCGGGTGGCTCAGTCCATGGCTCAGTCCATTAAGCCTCAGCCTTCTACTCTCTCTGCTCAGTGGGGAGCCTGCTTCTCCCTCTCCCTCTGCCTGCCACTCTGCCTGCTTTTCTCTTTCTCTCTCTGTCAAATAAATAAAGTCTTTAAGACATAATAAGTCCAAAAAAAAAAAAAAAAGAAAAAAGAAGACTCCAAAGGATGAGTGTTATCTGCTTCTGAAAAATTCAACCCAGAATTCAAAGCACTTCTTTTTTTTAAAGATTTATTTATTTATTTTAGAGGGAGAGAAAGTGAAAGAGGAGGGAGGGGTTGGGGCAGAGGGAGAGGGAGAGAGAAACCCAAGCAGACTCCACACTTAGCATGGAGGGCAAGGTGGGGCTCAATCTCACAACCCTGAGATCAGACCTAAGCTAAAACCAAGACTCAGAGGCTTATTAACCAGCTGTACCAGCCAGGCGCCCCTCGGATTCAAAGCACTTCTAATTCAAAATAAGACAATGGAATTTGCAGTTTGACATGCAAAGCTCTGCATTTGATGCTAGTGTCGGACTGAGATAGGCATACAGATCAGAGGTAAATATTGAAATAGTCATAAATAACCATGGAATATTTTGAAATTTTGTTTTATTTTATTCCAGTGAGCATTGTCATTGTATAAAATATTCCATTAAATGGCTACTTGTCCTATAGTCCATTGCATCTCTAGGTTTTTCAATGTGTCAGAGGACTCCATGAATCCCTGAAATGAATGAGATTCTGATCCCAAAATGCTACTTAAAAAGAAAAAAATTCTTATGGGATAATAAAGCCATAGCCTTTCCTTTTTATGTGTTATATCACTTTTTAGCTTATCACTCTCTAGTGGTTCATGATCTCATGCAGAGGAAAAGCTAAAGTCCTTAAAACAGGCTATCTGGCCTAACATTCCTTGGCTCTTGGGAAATTTTTTTGACTCATCTCCTATTTCTCTCCCCTCTCTCCCTCCACTGTAGCTCCAGAAACATCCTCTTGCCTTCTGTCCTTGACAATTGCCGCTGCTTCTGCCTAGAAAGCTCTTGCCTAATCTATCCGCATACCTCACTCCTTTACCTTCCTCAGGTCTTCCTCAAAATGTCACCTTCTTAGTGAGGTTGTACTTGCCTGTCACGTCATTAACTAGCCCTTCCCAATCCTCATCTTTTGCTTTGTTTTTTTTCTGGGGGCTCTTATCTCTGTATGGGATTCTGTATATTTACCTTCTTGTCATCCTATTTCTTTATTGTTTATTATCTTTCTCACCTCACCTAACTGAGAGCTATATGAGGACCAAGACTTTTGTCTTTTTTATGGTCTGCCCCAATGCTAGAGTGTCTTGCACCTAGATGCTGCTCCATAAATACTTAGTGATTGGATTTAATGAATTATCTGGCAATTTCAGGCTACAGACTAAAATGTTACTTGGTTATTTTTTAAGAGTTTCTAAAATTTAATAATCATAAACTATTATTAGCTCTTGTCTGCATCTTGCTTAGGATATTAATTCAATATCATATTATTAAGTTTGACTATTGTACAATGCTTCTCCTGACAGTCTATCACATTTCTGGTAGCAGGAACTTGGCACCGGGGCATCATTAATGTTTTCTAGATTTGGTGAACATTTTCAGTTGCTGAAATTCTTGCTTTAGATTTAAATTGTCCTAATTTAGATTATTGAGATTTTCTTGGCTTCCTGTGCATCATAGACTATGGATACTTTCCAACAGTGTTTTGGTTTATGTTTATCTAATGTGCAATTAAGAGATAAGAATGTATTATGACCTAAATAGTAATAATTTATGCCATTTTTCCTAAGGGGAATGTATGTATCATACCCACCCTCCTCAGTTTTGTCCTTAGGAGTTGTTTTTGTTTACTAAAAAGAGATAGGTAATAAAAGTAGAAAATTACAAGATCTTTTGCTTGATAAAGTGGGACACAGTAAAAGTGAACAAAACAAAACAATAAAAATAAACAGTCATTCATACATGTTCAAGAACCAAGGTCCAGTTGGGGGTGGGGAGTGGGAGATGAAGAGATTGCTTCACATAGACATAAGCATTTCCTGTGACATGAAAGATATATCTCCAAACTTCTAATTGGCTTAACCAGGTGATTTCTTTGAATTTTCCCATAAACAATTATGTAATTTGCAAAATATGTAATTTTTATTATTTTCATATTTTTTTATTTCTTTATATGAATTAAATGAAAATGGTGATAGTACAGGGTAAGTATTTTTTTCTGATTTTAAGATAGTGCCTCTGGATCAGAACTACTTGAACTAACTTTGGCATGGGGTTAGGGATGGGATTGGTGCTGGTGGAGATAGGAGGTCAATTACATAGAGAGGGGTTGATCACATGACTGAATACATTAAGGATAATGGAACCTAGTGTTCATATTGTCAAAGAAGGGCATTACAAATGCAAAAGGAGAAAATAATTGTTTGAACCCTGTGGTGGATTAACTGATAATGGTAAGCCATGGTTTTAAATACATATGTAAGTGGTCACAAAGAAATATAGATTTAAATAATGTGAGTATGTAAGAAAGCAATATAATAATAAATAATGTAAATATATGTGTGTATATGAACATTTGTGTACACACACAAACATGTAAATATATACTTACATGTTTTCCTTAGCTCATACCTTGAGAGAGCTAAGATCAGTGACAGTCCAGTAATCATCTTTTCCCCAGATACTGCCTTCTTTTTTAAAATTTTATTTTTTAATTTTCATTTAAATTCTAATTAATTAACATATAATATTATATTGTTTTCAGGAGTAGAATTTAGAATTTAGAATTTCACTTAACATATAACACCCAGCGCTCATCACAAGTAATGCCCCCTTATTACTCATCACCCATTTAGCCCATCCCCCACACACTTCCCTCAATCAACCCCTCAGTTTGTTCTCTATCATTAAGAGTCTCTTATGGTTCATTTCCCTCTCTCTCTGTCTCTTTTTTCCCCTTCACATATGTTTTGTTTCTTAAATTCCAGGTAATGCCTTCTAAATAGCATTCTCTATTAAAAACAATTGCAGCTTCTTAGAGAAATGACCAATTCCAGGACTGAGGTGAGGAAAGCCTAACATGGCCCTAGAATCTCTTGTTTTGCTAGAATACAAGAAAATGGGGTGCCTGGGTGGCTTAGTGTGTTAAGGCCTCTGCCTTTGGCTCTGGTCATGATCCCGGGGTCCTGGGATCCAGCCCGCATCGGGCTCTCTGCTCAGCAGGGAGCCTGCTTCCTCCTCTCTCTCTCTGCCTGCCTCTCTGCCTTCTGCCTGCTTGTGATCTCTGTCTGTCAAATAAATAAATAAAATCTCTAAAAAAAAAAAAAAAAAGAAAGAAAATTTAAAAAAATAAATAAATAAATAAAATTTTAAAAAAAAGAAAATCCTTCAAGAATTATGTCAAAAGGACACAGATAATATCTTGAAGACCTTCCTACTATTAGAACATCAAAGAAAGGTAAATGATAGTAATCAATTATAACTCATTGAATAAAATAGCAAACCATGAGTACATACAGACATAAATACATAAGTAAATAATTTGTAATTTCACGAGGAACAGGATATTTATATAGTTTTAGTACATTCCATAACTTTACAGTGGAGAAACCTGGCAGACACCACCTAATCAAGTAATCAATGTAAACATTGTCATTAATGGGAGAAATTGAAATAAATTTTCAATTTATTGAAATGATGGATGCTCACAGCATCATCTGAAGATATTCCTCTCAAAGATACATAACCAAATCTAATTGTGAGACAGTGTTAGGAAACCCAAAGTTGATGGACATTCTCAAAAATAACTGGCTGATATTCTCCCAATGTGTCAATATCATGAAAGTGAAGAAAAGATTGGGGCAATATTCCAGATTAAGGAGACTAAGATGACATCGTCAAGCAACTCATGCTTTTGAACTGGATCCTCTGGTATTAAAAATATCATTGAGGGGCTCAGTCGGTTAAGCATCTGCCTTTGGCTCAGGTTATGATCTCAGGGTTCTAGGATGGAGCCCCATGTTGGGCTTCCTGCTCAGCGGAGATCTGCTTCTCTCTTTCCCTTTCCCTCTGCTTTAGCTCTTCTCTATCTCTCAAATAAATAAATAAAATATTAAAAAAAATATTATAGAGACAACGGGATATCTTGGAATGGGATCTGATGATTATATGATAATAATGTTCTAGTGTGAATTTCTTGACATTGGTGCTTATATTTAGCTATCCAGAGAAGTGTTCATATTTATAAGAAATAGAGTTTTCAGGGTATCATAGCATCATGTTATTGGAAGCCTATTCTAAATAGTCCAAAACTATAAAAATCTCTGTACTGTACCTGCAATTTTTTACTAGTGTGAAAATAAAAAATCTGTGGTAATAAACCAGTTTTAAGATTTTACATCTGTAATGGATCAATACTTTTATTAAATGTTGTAAAAATATTACATAATATCAGAATGCTATACTAGTTGTTAAAAGCTTACTCTTCTGTACTTTCTCTTGTCACAGATAAGCCAGAAACAGTCATGAATGACTTTGTATTTCCACCTGTCTGTAGACCATAGTTTGAAAAACACTGCTCTATATTACATACAATTTTTTGTGATAAAATATGTATTCATTATTGTATAAAAGTGGTTTTCAGGTAGCACAGATGTTCTTTTGAATAGGCATAGGCATTATCTAATGGTTTTGTAAAAGGCTATCAAGATGGAATCTAAAGTTGATGCTGTTTTGCTGCATTTTCCTGTTCATGGAATAACCCCAACTTGGTATATGCATTGGTCATTCATGTGAGTCAGGATTCTGGCAGGAGCAAATGGTTCACTCTGTTGAACCAAAAAGAGTTTTGTGAGGGGTCTGTTTCCTCAGATTTAGGGAGGGTTAACAGAACCTACAGGAGGATGGTGTGATGTCCTTTGATTACCAACAGCTGGATAGCGTTATTATTTTTAGGACTAGGAAGGCAAGAGGGGAGTGATTCAATTTTTAGAGCCTGGTGAGATCTGGAGTCAGATTCTGGAAAAATACATGCCCAACAGATGTGTAACCATAGGGAAATGCAGTGAGGGTAGTGGAATTGGCAGGAATATCTCAGCTTCTTTCTTCTGTTCTCTGTTGTCTACTGTTAGAACTTCTTATTTGCTCCATCCAACTGGAAGTCAAGTGGCAAGGGAGCCCAAATGATGCAGCCCATGGAGGTCAGCCTCCTAAGGTACAGAGCAAGGGTGTTAGACCCACTGTAAAAAACGAAGATGAAAACTAAACCACATAGCATTTTTTAGAAAAGTTTTTAAATTCAGTTGCTGTTACTTTCTGTTAAGCTTCCAATCTGTTCAGTCATGAAACTTGTCTCTAGGTTATTTATTTTTTTAAGATTTTTATTTATTTATTTAAGAGAGAGAGAGAGCAAGAGCAAGAGAGAGAGCATAAGCGGGGTGGGGGGGCAGAGGAGAAGCAGACTCCCCACTGAGCACACATGACTCTGTCCCAGGTCCCTGAGATCATTACCTGAGCCAAATGCAGATCTTTAAATGACTGAGCCACTCAGGTGCCCCCTGTCTCCAATTTATTATCTCTGCATTTCTTTTCAGATTTAAAGATTAGAATGATAGTTCATTCTTTGAATGAGTCCAAATGAATTCTGCCTACTTATGCTAAGCTCTTTTCTCTCAGTGTTTGAAAGATTTCTGACTAAAGAATATCACACTGGCAGTAGATAAGGAGGTAAATCAAGAGTAGCAACAGGGAGATCATTACCCTTATTGGCGCTCATTACCACTTTTCAGTTTTAGAAGTTTGAAGCCTAATCTAAGGCAAATAGTGGAGAGATGAAGATGAGTCTGAGATGTTCACTGTACAGTCAGTCAGATGTGTACATTGGTTGACTGGTTGAGAGAGACAAGAGAAAGAGAATATGTTGAAATTAACTTTCGGATTGGGAATTGGTTGCAGGACAGTATCATTTACCTGTATAAATAACGTAAGGGCTGGGCTACACTTTGCCTACGCTGGGAGCCAAATGAGCAGTGCTAAAGGCTCAATTTTTAAAATGGTGCCTGTGGAAACATCTGATGTAGATGTTTGGCAGAAAATGTGATATGTATTTTGGCAGCTCTGGAGAGGCCTCATCTAGAGTTATACTTGGAGGAGTCATCAACATTTAGGTATTGATTAAAGATATTATTTTTTTAATTTTTTTTTTTATTAGGCAGTGGGGAAGGGGCAGAGGGAGAGGGAGAGAGAGAATCTTAATCAGGCTTTATGCCCAGCACAGAGCCCAATGTGGGGCTCAATCTCACAACCCCAAGATCATGACCGGAGCGGAAGTTCAGGAGTTGGACGCTTAACCGACTGAGCCACCCAGATGCCCCGAGACATTATCATTGTTGTTGTTTTTATTATTAGCAGTCTCCAAGTATTGAAAAACCACCACAATGTGCCTGGTGCTTGGTAGAATCAGAGAAGTTCAATAAGTTGCTTCCTTAGGAGAACATGAGTTTTCTGCATGTAGAAAAATTAGAATAGGTAGATTATTCTCAAACTTCTGGAATATATTTGGAGGTGAGGAGAGATTGGGAAGGAAGAAGCATCAGCAAATAGAAAGAAAATAATCTGATTTCTTTTCCAACTTAATATATGTTGTTAACTATTCCAAGTGATGACTGCTTTTCTTTGGTCTTTAATTAGGAAACTAATATATAGCCTCAAGTTCACAGAGAAAAGCAGCATTTAGGATTAGGAGTAGAGAATAAAAATGTGTTCCTTCTAAAGTGATCTTGTGACTGTCATAATTGATCTTATAATTGCTCATTTTTCTGTCTTTACTCTGAATTTTAGGGAATTCAGAGAATTAAGTGAATAGCATCTATATAGGATATTAGAGTAGACATAATAATCTATATTAATTTTGCCACTGGCATGTTATCTTGTCTACTCTTTTGCCCTTAAATATCAGTGTTACCTCTTTTAATCCTATTGAGTATATATATATATTTTTTTTTTGTGAGCAACATCATATATTGAATGGGGTGGAATATTTTTAAAATGAATCTAAATGTAATCATATAATTTTGTTTCACAAAGCAGTTTTCCTCATTCCGCAACAATTCGGAATTGTAAGGTTGCCCCGTTTCAATTTTTAATTTGCTGTATTTATCAAGTCAAAATAACATGTTAAATTAAACACAAATGAGTAACATATAAGAATCAGTGTGGAAGATTTAAACATAATGTTTACTGGATTAGTGGTCTAATGATATTGCTACAGAAATACAGAACTCATTATGTTTAATCAGTGCAAGTGCAGTCCTTGAAATCCATTTAAATTGCATTGTTTTAGGCAATCTTTGGATATTATGTGGGGTATCATCTGTTATATATAGAAAGGACTGCTTTTAACCAGACTTTGCCTCTGATTTTTCATTTATTTAATAGGTCTTTCAAAAGCATAATCATAGAATAATTAAGTAGTAAAAGTTAAAAAGTTACTTCTGTTTCCATGCTTTACCCACAAGTTCCTTTCACAAGAGATAAACATCCTTAATGATTTCTTGTGTAAACAGGTAGAAGTCTTCTGTGCACATGCAAGCATAACATATAGATATGTACCTATGTGTACCTATGAGTCCATCGGATTCTTCTTTATGAGTAAATAACATTCAAATATAATCATTTGTTCATCCATTCAATATTTATTGAGTACCTACTCCATGCCAGGAATTGTTCTGTCTGTAGTTTAGTAAGACACACATAGTCCCTGCCCTCATAGAGCCCAGAGTCCAGAAAGTGGGAGACAAGTAAAATAAATATCTATTTTGGAAATTACTTTAGAATTAAATAAGTTATTTAAATACAAAATAATAGGAGAGGTCTGTTTACTTGGGATGACTTGGAGTGGATGCTCTCTGAGGAGGTACCATTTGAACTGAGACCTGAGAATTGAAAGGAAGCAATGAGACACCAAGAGAAGGTCATAGTTTCTTCCTCACACTATTACATAGAATCTCCCTGAAATATTACAGCACATTTCATTTGTCCACTCCATTCTCAAGTTAGGTTTCCTTTTAATTTTTGTTTTGTTCTGTTTTGTTTTGCACACAAGTCTCTGGTGCACATGTGCAAGAATTTCTCCAAGGAATGTACCCTACAAATTTATTTAGAGTGTTTACATCTATGTTAATACATTCCAAATTGTTTCCCTGACATACTGTATAAATTTACATTCCTGTCAGCATTGTGAAAGAGCGCCTGTTGCTCTACAGCGTTGCCAATGCTTTGTGATGCAGAGCTTTTTTGTGGGGGCTGGGGGGGAGGGTTAAGTTTGATCAGTCTTGATGGATGTGACCTGGTAATCCTCTGTCAACTTTCATGACACCTCTGATTCTTCCGCTACTTCTCTGGTGTCTCCATTGTGTCTTTTGTTGGCCTCTTTTCTTAATGGCACCCCTTCACTGTTGGTGTTTCATTTTCCTACTTCATGTTCTCTTTCTTTTTTACTTCTTACCTCCCTCTCTGTGCCACTATTGTCCTCAAATAGCGCAGCCCTTATAATTTTGTCAGTCTTGCTATATGAATGTTCATATCACCAGGAAACATAAGATAACAAAGATGTAGTTTATCTGCCTTTTTACCAGAGGGAAGCCAATTAAAGGTGAGGGGCTGCAGGCTCAGCTGACGCATAAAAGGAGTACTGGAAGCCGTAGGATAACTCAGCCTTGGATTTGTAGAATTAAGCAAAGGTGGCAATTCATATAGATAAAATAAATGCAGTTAGGGACAAGTTCTCAGAAGAAAAGAGGAAAAAAACTAACACTGATGCCTGTTCCAGACTTTGAGCTCATCTCTTAAGAGTATTATCTTGTTAATACAATTTGCAAGAGATGACAGGAGACTGAGAGAAACCCAGGAAATAGAAAACAGGATTTATGGTCGAGAGAGGATACAACTCAAAGTACCGGAACCTCAGAAGAAAGATCCCCGAGAGGCTCATGAGATGTTCATCAACAATGGTATATGGTAGCAGGGGAAAAGTTTTTGTTTTATTTTGTGGTTTCTTCTCAGTGGGTGTAGAGGTCAGAGATACTTTTGTCAAGAGTGTAACAAATCTGTTACCTAAAATTGTCATGTATTCCTCAGATATTTTGGAAGTGTAATTGTTATATAAATAATTGTAACATACACAAATATATATATTTTTATTCACTATTGCTGAACTATTTTGTGCCATACCCTATGATAAGTACTCTTATAGGGATATTTTATTGAATCCTCACTACAACCTTTAGGTGGTGATATTATCTCCATTTCAGAGATGTATGAACTGAAACTTACAAAGGCCCTGTATTTTACTCAAGACCATAACTTGTGAGTATGTGATCCAGGCTTGAACATGTATCCTCTGGACCCAAAGGCTGTGCCCATACCCACTTTTGAGCATTACTGTCACATGATGACTTTATAAGTGTTCAGTGAGCTTCTTGTACACCAAATACAGGAGAGAGAGATAAAGAGAGAGAGAGAAGGAAATATAAAGACTTCAAGGAGGACTGAGTCTTGATTGGCCAAGACACATTGCTGTGTTCGGGATAAGGATGGTGTGGGACTGGTAAGAACATAAGCAAACTGGGAAACACATTCTGTGGTCCATAAATCAGTTTGAGTAATATTCATTTAGTATACTTGTTTTTAAAGAGGGTTGAGTTTGCAGAAGTAGATACATTCTGAACTTTTGGAGTTTATTAAATGCAAGAAAAGAATTTTAAACCAGTTCAGGAAGTAAATGATAGCAATCATAGTGTCTTGAGCAGGAAAGTTAAAAAAAGGAAATGATATTTTAGGATAATTAATCTTTCAGTACTAAGTAGGATAGATCAAAATGGAAAGAATATGGAGCCAGGGAAATGAATTAGGCAATTAGGCAAGTGTTGCAATATTCAAGTGCAAGTAAAGGAGAACCTAGTCTAGGGAAGTGACCTTGGAGATGAAAAGAAGACAGAGGAGCCTTTTTGTAAACTAAGGAGATTTGAATGCCTTGAAATCCTTTTTGAGGTATGTTTAAGTTCTGTTACCATCACCCCAAAGCTCTTCCCTCTGAGGTTTGGCTGACATATCCAGGTGCGCCTTTGGTGCCCATATAAGCTTTCATCAGAATGTTTGCTTCTTTGACACCTTGGCTATGAACACCTTCATAGCAAACACTTTGAAGTTTCTTTGTATCCTTGTGCCTACGATTCAACCCTCCAAAAAACAGTTTGTACTTAAGTGGTATAACAACAGCTGCAACATACTTTATAGCTTACAAAGTTGTATCTGCCTCTCAAATGTATCCTGAAATCATCTTAGCCATCTCCCCAGCTACTGCCAGAATTGCTTTTACTTCCTAACTGTCCCACTTTATTCATATTTTCTCCAATTAATTACCCACACAGTAGCCAGAATGACACTTTCCTAACCCAAATCTGATCATATCACTTAGAGGTTTAAAACCCTTCCCTGCTTTCCATATTATATTCACACATATTAAATGCTATAAGTTACTGCATGACTTGATCATATAACTCTTTCCTAGACTCACTCCCTCTTAGCCAAAGTGGCTTTCTTTCAGTTCCATGAAAATACAAAGCTCTTTCATGCTATTCCACTTATCTGTTACTGTGAAAAAATTAGTCCCAAGGCTTAGCAGGTTAAAACAACAACATCATTCATTTTACTCACAAATCTGTAGTTTGGGCTAGGCTTAGCAAGGGTAGCTTGTATTTATAAGTACTATTCATAGGCTGGGGCTAGAATCATGTGAATGCATATTATTCCCTTGTCTTTCAGTTGATGCTGGCTCATTGGCTGGGACTTCACATGAGAATGTCAAAGGGAATCTACATGTGGCCTCTGTATGTGGCCTTGGCTTCCTTACATTATGGAGACCAGATTCCCGGGTGATTTTCTCTTTCAAGAGAGAGCCAGGCAGAAGACTTTTTTAACATAGCCTTAAAAGTTGGGCAACATCTCATCCTTCCATCATACTCTGTTAATCAAATGCAAGTAATAAGGGGCACCTGGGTGACTCAGTGGGTTAAAGCCTCTCCTTTGGCTCAGGTCATGATCCCAGGGTCCTGGGATCGAGTTCCGCATTGTGCTCTCTGCTCGGCAGGAAGCCTGCTTCCCTTCCTCTCTCTCTGCCTACTTGTGATCTCTGTCTGTCAAATAAATAAATAAAATCTTTTTTTTTTTTTTTAAAAGCAAGTAATAAAACTAGCCCATAATCAAGGGGTGGGGAAATTAGACTCCTCCTTTTGATGGGACAAGTGTCAAAGAAATTGTACACATGTTTTAAACCCACTACCCATGCTTCTGGGCATACTTGCCTGCCCATCTCCCACTTTAGTATGAGCTTCTCTCTTTTTTCTCCTTTGCTTTTTCTTATATTTTGAGCTTCAGTTCAACTCTCAGTTCATGTGTCTTCTTATCCTCTAAATCTAAATTAGATCCTTCAAATAGATTTCACAACACTCTGTTCTGTTTAAAGCGCTTGTTGCAATCTGAAATGATGTGTTTATTTACAGATAGCTTACTTACTGTTAGTCTTCCAAGCCATCATCTAAATATTCCAGGAGACCAAGGGCTACTTCTGTATTGTTCAGTGTGGTGACCTCGAGGCCTAGCCAAGAACTTATACATAATGGGTTTTTAGTAAATATCTCAGTAAAAATCAGTGCACCATGGAAGGGGTTTTTGTTTTGTTTTATTGTTGTTTTTGTTCATTTGTGGTTTTTTTTTAAAGATTTATTTATTTATTTATTTGACAGAGATCACAAATAGGCAGAGAGTTAGGTAGAGAGAGAGGGGGGAAGCAGGCTCCCCGCCGAGCAGAGAGCCTGATGCGGGGCTCAATCCCAGGACCCCGAGATCACAACCTGAGCTGAAGGCAGAGGCCCAACCCACTGAGCCACCCAGGCACCCCTGTTCATTTGTTTTTTAAATTCCATCTTTTTTAGAAGAATTTGGAATACTTCTTACCCTTGAGAAACTTTAATTTCCACTCATTAATCCTAAAACATATATAGTTTTAAAACACAGGTATCTTATTTTGGGAAAAAAAAAAAAAAACCCTCCTAATTTTCACGAAGTATTTATTCTCCAAATCACGTTAATTATAATAGATTTTAAACTCTTTCAACCTTCATACTATGTTATTCCCTTAAAAAATTTTTTTTTCATATTTTCAAGAAGTGTATATACCTTCTGGGGCGAAGGATGCTTTCACAATTTTGAAGCACAGGGTTGTCCCTGGAGATAGAAAGCTGATTACTGAGTGCTGGAAGTTGGAATACATGTGTATTTGTTATTGTTTTTATTTTTTTTAAAGATTTATTTATTTTTTATTTAAGAGAGAGTGTGTGTGTGCGCACAAGGGAAAGGGGGAAGGAGGAGAGGGAGAAAGTCTTCAAGCAGACTCCCCACTGAGTGTGCAACCCAAGTCAGGACTCTGTCTCACAACCCATGAGATCATGGCCTAACCAAAGCCAAGAGTCTGGTGCTTAACTGACTGAGCCACCCAGGAGCCCCTTGTTGTTTATAAATATTCTTCCATTATTCACTCTGTCTTCCAGAGTTCTATCAGGAGAATCTATCCTTATTAATTGTCCTTCCTGACTTCAAAATTAAGTACAAAGGTTAGTGCTTACAAAATCTCAGTACAATAATTAGTTGGTAAAATCAAACCTCTTTTCCTACCATTTGGTGGAGATCAGAAAGACATTTGCCTTGAGAGGGTTATGCTGTTTTGAAAGAAATAGAGGTTTCTCTTTTAGAGAATAAGAACACTTTTCAGCCTTTTGAGAGCTCCTTACTTTTCCTATCTCTTTGCTAGTTGCTAGGGTTCTGTTGGACAGATAAATAATAAAGTCTTTCAGTTGTTTTTTGTTTTGTTTTGTTTTTTCAGCAAAATGTCCCAACTACCCTGGGATGAGACTCAGCTATGTGAAATAAGACAGCTGATTTCTGACCTAGAATGGCCTGCTTGGGTCATCCTTAATCTTATACCATAAAGGCTAGTTTATCAAGAACTCACGCTTCTTCGCTTCCTGACAGTTGCTAGGAATAAGAGCCATTCTAGATTCACACCGAGACTCATATCCCTGGATATCACTTATTTACTCTATAGCCCTGAGCAAGTTGATTAACCCTTCTCAACCTGTTTCCTCATCTGTAAAATGAAGATAATACATCTTACAGGCTTGTTGTGATAATTATATGAGCCAGCGTATTAAGGAGATTAACACTGCACCTGACTTAATAAATGTAAGCTCTTGGTGCGTTGTTTACACTGAATATCAGTACTTTTCTGAAAGCAATTTTCAAGCTGTAAAAACAATTCCACATTGATTTTCATCTCCAGGTGTGGGGATAGAAGTTGAATCTGGAAAGGCAAAGACGAAAACTGCTAAGTGCTTTTCTAACATTGACCCAAACTGTCACTCATATTTTACCTTGTCCGTATTTCCTAGAATTATTCTGAGGTGCCTGGAAGTTACTAACCTTTGCTATGTATGTGATGGGCTGAGATTTATTGTTCACATTTGGAGCCTATTTGTATATGTGATGGGAGAATGAATAATTGGATAGTTAACCCAACCCAGTGGGTTCTCCACTTATCTAGCCCTTGTAATTCCATTACTTCAGCTCATAAAATTGTTCTAGGTGTTGTGCCTATCATGTTGAAAGAGATAGATGAAGATAAAGAACAAACATATAAGTAAACCAAGCCACCACCACAAAGTGATCCTAAGTGCTGTCAGGGACTTAAACAGGATGCTCCGTGGTGCTGGTGGTGGTAAAGTGGGGTCAGGGAAGGTTTTTTTGAAGAAGTCTTATTTGAACTAAATTTTAAAGGATAGAGAGAAATGTATTCTTGTATTTCATACATGGGAAAGGTAAATGCGGTACCCCAAGGCAGGAAAGAATTTAGCTGTTCCTGGGTGAGAAATTAAAAAAATAAATAAATAAATAAGTTAAAAAAGACCATATGCCTGGAATATTAAAAAGGGATACTATGAAAAGAAGTTAAAGATTCAACAGTGACTGTGCATGGACTTGCTGGCCACAGTAAGGAACTTGAGTTTCACATTAAGTCACTGGGAAACTACTGAAGGGTTATAATCAAGTGAATAATATTCTTTGATCTACATTTAAAAAGTTAATTCATACCACTTATTTGAAAAATTAAAAAAAAAAAAAACAGAAGATAACAGGTGTTTTTGAGGAAGAAGAGAAATTGGACCCCCTTGTGCATTACTGGTGGGAATGTAAAATGGTGAAGCCACTGGAAACAGTAAGTCCCTCAAAAAGTTTTATGTAGATTTACCATAAAATGCAGCAATTCCACTTCTAAATATATACCCCCCAAAACTGAAAGCAGGAATTTGAAAAGACATTTGTAGATCAGTGTTTATAACAGCATCCTTTATAATATCCAAAAAGATAGGAAAAACTAAAATTTTGATGGATCAATGGGTAAATGAAAAGGTATATATACATGCAATATCATATTATTCAGCTTTAAAAATGTTACATACTACAAGTTGTAACATGGATGAATCTTGAAACATCCTAGATTAAATAAATCGGATGCAAAAGGATAAATAATGCATGATTCCACTTACATGAGTTACTTATAGTAGTCAAATTCATAGACAGAAAATAGAATAGTGGTTACCAAGAATTGGGAGAAGGGAAGTTTTTACTTAATGCATATAGAATTAGTTTGGAATGATGAAAAATTCAGGAAATGGATAGTGGTGATGGATATATAACAATGTAATGTACTTAATGCCACTGAATTGTTACATTGAAAATGGTTAAAATGGTAAATTTTAGGTTATGTGTCTTTATTTTAAGAAAGAAAGAAAGAATGAATGAATGAATGAATAAGATGAGACAAGAGAGGTAGCAATTGAAAGCAGAGACCAGTTGGAGAATCTTGTAATTTGGGGTCATAAATGATAGTGTCCTAGACAAAGAGGTGTTAGCAGAAATAAGGTTTGCATTCAGGGTAAGTTGAAGCTAAGGAGTGATGATGGATTAGATGTGAATGATGAGGAAAAAGCAGAATTAAAGATAATTCTGTATTGGGGGTGTAAACAGCAGTGCGGAGGCACTCCTGGCATTAGGGCAAAGTCAGGGTTAGAGGGTTAAATTGGTCTGTCATCAGCACATAGATAGTATTTGAAGGATTAATTATAGAAGAGATAACCAAGGAAAGTGTAGATGTAGTTAACTAGCAATATTAAGGCTACAATAAGAAAGTGCTGTGAAAGAATGAATGAAGAAAGGGTAAGTCTCTGGCAAAGAGGGTTACAGTGGTTTTTTTAAACTGTAAAAGTGAAGTGGCCATACATGAAATATTCTAGCATGGAAATAAGAATATTAATTGGCCTGGGCAGATTGGACTGTGCGAGCCTGTTTTGCATTGGTAATTAGAGAAGCCCTTGGAGGTAGGAGTGAGTGTAAACACCCAGAACATAGGCAACCACAATAAGGTATACTTTTGTGATGTGTAATGGGATGGTTTTTTTGCATAAAAACTGAACACTGTCAGTTACTGTAGATATATTTTCAGATGGTCTGCCTTCTTGTTTTGAAATGTGAATAGGTCTCCTAGGATTTCCCAGGATGCAGACAGGCAGCTGGGTCTTTTCCATGTCCAAGAGGCAGCCTAGGATGACAGAGAGAGCCAAGCGTGTGTATCTGTCAGATCTCTGTTTAAATACCGATCTTCCCTCTTATATTGGTGCGTCATTGGCCAAGTTATTTAATCATTCTGGGGGTGTATTCTGTCATTTTAAAAACAGATAATAGTCCTTAATTTACAGACGTGTTATAAAGGATAAAGATAATGCATGTAAATTGGTACGTGGTGGCAGTAAAGGAATGGTTGTTGTTTTTATGGATGTCTGTTGGGAGTGGGACTCAAATTTCTGTGTGACTAAAGAACTCCATGGAACAAAGCAACAAAGGCATACTTTGAGACTAAATCACAAATGCTTGGAATTCATTCTAAGGGATTTCTTCTTCTTTTTTTTTTTTAAGATCTTATTTATTTATTGGATAGAGAGATCACAAATAGGCAGAATGGAAGGCTGGGTGGAGGGTGGACTTTGAGCAGGCTTCCCACTGAGCAGATAGCCTGATGCGGGGCTTGATCCCAGGACTCTGGGCTCATGACCTGAGCTGAAGACAGAGGCTTTGACCCACTGAGCTACCCAGGCATGCCCTAAGGGATTTATTCTATAGGACTTGAGTAGCTTCAATAGTGTATGACGGAAAAGGAAGAACTTGGGAATTGCCCCAGTCAGAATGTAATATATAGATATTGATAAACTGTCTTCTCATCCCTTAGGGAGAGTAAGTATATCACATTGGAGAGAATTTAAGGAAGTAGCTTCATTTTTAAAAATAGAATACTTCCTATCAGATCAGTGGTCTCTTTGATTGCATATCTCCATCAATCAATTTTTTTAATTTACCCTCTCTTATTTATAATTCTATTCATGAACAGATGTACTTAAACTTTGCATATATTGTGAAACATACTTAAAATAGAAATATTAAGATGAGCTAAGGATGTCATAAAATTTAAAATTTAAAAATATTTTTGTTTTCCTTATTAATTGTATTTATATTGTTTTGCTGCTATTAAGACTATCATTAATTATTATCTTGGAGAATTCTGTGACTGACTGCACTGTAATATTGATTTAACACTTTGAAATACAGCAGTTTAAAATTACAATGGCCAAAAAAGACACCTCACCACCTCATAAGGAAACATACATACAGCTTAAAAAGTTGTATCATTAGCTGATTATAACTCATGAGCCTCGTTTTATAATCCTACCCATCAATTATGGAAAAGGTTTTTGGTAAAACTCAGACAGTAATTTTCCATCTTCCATCTCGAGACAGATTACTCTCAAAGTAGCTATTGAGTAGCATACTATTTACAGCCAGTTCCCTTTACAGAAAAAGCCAACACTGTTGTCTTTTTGTAAAAGAAAGGCATAGCTTATTTAAGTTTGACAGCTCTTTAAAGTACTTTTTCGTAAGATAACCAGAAAACATATATGGTACAGGCTATTCTTTTGGTCAGTCCCCATCATATCATAATGTATTCTAAAATTTTTACTTCTAAGATATAACCCATAAATTCATTTAATCTGTCACAGAAAAATAGTGGTATGTTATAATATGCTAGAATCAAGCTATCACAGGTGATTCTGCAAACCCCCCCACACTGTGGAACTCTACCTCCACCTTCCAGACACCTGCTGGAATGTAGGTGATTAATAAATGTCTGTCCATGTGAGTGCCCCCCTATCAATCTGAACATTAAATAAAAGTGAAGTTTATTCCTTCTTATTTTATAGATAAGTGTATTCATGCATAAATGTGTGGATGCACACATTACATAAAATGCTGTGGCATTTTGGGCCTCCATCTCAATGGGACATATTGTACTCCAACTTTGAAGACCCTGAGATTAATCTCCTCATTATCTAGTGTTGGTAAGACATATTCTGCCCCCAGAAAGTAAGGGTGAGTTGAGCTGATCATCTACCTGACTCAGGCTCTAGGGCATGTCTTTTAGAAAATTCACAGGATGCCTTGTACAGCACTTCACTCAACTGGTGTAGTGAAGCACAGATTTGAGGAGAATTTTCCTCTATTTAGATTTGTGAGGTGATTTAAATATAAAATAGAATCATGTTAATGACTAATATAAGTAGTTACTGTTTTGGTAATTATTTCTGTCCCAAAAAACTAGGGATGGTAAGGTGATGCCTTGCTGTTGTTCATTGTTGCTTGAGTTTTGTCTTTTTGAGTTTTTTTGGTTTTGTTTTTTCAGCATGTATGTGTGTGTGCATGTACACTATATATTCATCTTTAAAAATGTAAAACATACTTAGGAAAAACCATAAAAGACACATAAGGAGACCAGTATATCATAGTACTCGAACTTTCCAGTACAATGACTAGCATATGATAGAATCCCAATTAAAACCAACTGTTTTTATTTTTGTTTTTGTTCTGTTTCTTAGTTTGGTGGGGTTTTTTGTTTATTTGTTTGATCACTGGAGCTCAGCCATTACTATTTGATGGGATTTGCTCCCATAGCTATGGAATACCAACTACAGTTCACTCGTATGCAGAATGGAAAATCTCTCCCTAGCCTTTATATCCTAAGTTTTCAGTTTCTATCATAAATTAGAGAATTTCATGTTAAGGTGAAAAATATGGTCATCATGATCATTATAAGTTTTACTAATGATCCAGCTGTTTTCCATCTCCTTGTTCAAATGAAGGTTGTCTCTTGATTGCTTCGATGTTCACTGGCGTAACTTTTGGTCCTTCCACTGTTTGATTTCCATTTAAGAAGCCATTTAAATAGACAGTAAAATTCTAAAAGAATTGAATTCTATGTGTGCAATTTCATACACTGCTTCATTCATGGTAGGGATGCGATGGTGATTTAGAACCCATTTAGATTTTTGAATGAACAGAAAGGCTAATTTCTGCCTCATTAACTTATCCTATGAATTTTCAATTTGACCAATTCTGAATGACTACTCCCACATCAGTTTAGTTTTTTGGTTAATAGGTAGTTATAATTCATATTTATAGCCACTTTTCAGACTAGAAAATTTAGCCCCTAAATCCTGCCCTTCTTTATAACTATTAAATATATGCTATTTTCAGGGGAAAATGTCCTTAAGCCTCTGCTAACTCCATAGGTAATATACAAAATAGGGGATTGACACTTTTTAGTTGTTAATTTTAGTTAATAATAGAATTTTAACAAATAACATTTAGAAGTCTCATACTAAAGGAGGGAAAATAATTTTATAATATTGAAAACTATTAAAAATGCTTTCCTTCAGTCTATGTTATCAGGAAAGTCAATTAATTGTATCAGAATATATGTTAATCATTATATATGTAAATATTTTTGTTAATAAATAATGTTAAAATTTAACATGAATTCAATAATTTTAAAAATGACATCCCAAATCAAAAGTTATACAATTGTGTAAATTGAAGTGATTGTTTCTAAATAAATACCATAAAATGCTATAAAGTAAATACTAGAAATAAAACTATTACCTCTGCCCTTTTCCTTCTATATTGAGTGCTGTAATTTGGATCATATGATCACTGGGCCCGTGGACCTTGCATTTGGCCACACCACACATGAGCTGCAGTGAGCTATACCTGAAATTACTGGCTCAGTCACAAATAGACATGTGGTCTGGCAAAGTGATTTTTCAAGTTAAATAAAATTCCAAACCATACCTCTTTTCTTCACCTCCAGTAATTTCCATAATATCTAAAATATATCCTTACCAGCCCTAGTAAATTCATTAGTTTAATTATTTAAATTCTTCTTGGAAAAATTTCAAGATGTTTCCTCTGTATGTTGGGTCCTGCTAGTGATGGAATTTTAATCTGCTTCTTGCATTTGTGATTCACCATGAATAGGAGTATCTTAATGTTCTATTAAGGCATCGATAAACTTACTAGCTTTAACAACTGGAGGAAAATTTGTTTCTCTAGATTTTAGTACTGGCCTGAGAGACTAAATAAAAATATGTATTCTAAAAATCCTCTGTTTATATTTGGTGTTAGTCATGAAAACTGCTAATGTTTTCCTTTTGTTGTTGATAACCATCTTCCAGGATACCACACTGATATATGGTATGGATAGCTGAGTCGATTAACACAGGTTTTCCTAATATGGTTACATGAAGTATTAAGTGACAAAGATACTCTTTCTTAAGGGATTTACTAAAACTTTGTATGCCTGCTCCTCGTATTTATATTACAGTCTGGTAAAGGCAATATCTATTGGCACGGAATTGAATATGTAAATGTTTACGTTTCGTGGCTTGGTAAGTCCCCTCACTCTGCAGAGATCCTCACTCTTCTGGTCGTTCCTCCATCTGAATGGTCACTAAGTACAGGAAATTGGTTTTGTCTCCGAAATAGCAAGATAATTTGATTATGTTAGTAACACAGGGAAGGTAATTCAAGGTTAGACACTGTTGCCGAATTTGAGGTTCTGTGATGGCTTGTTTTTTTGTTTTTTTTTGTTTTTTTTTAAGATTTTATTTATTTATTTGACAGACAGAGATCACAAGTAGGCAGAGAGGCAGGGAGAGAGAGAGGAAGGAAGCAGGCTGCCTGCTGAGCAGAGAGCCCGATGCGAGGCTCGATCCCAGGACCCTGAGATCATGACCCGAGCCGAAGGCAGAGGCTTTAACCCACTGAGCCACCCAGGCGCCCCATGATTGCTTGTTTTGATGATAATGACATGGGCTAACTCCCAGACAGTAAAAGGAGGCAAGTTGTGCCTCCAGAGAAACCTGTTTCTTGATAGTTTTCCAGTGCTCTCAAGTGCATGTGTCCATCCAGTAAGCAAAAGAGGGCAAAAGAAAGAAAACAAAATAAAAACAAGTTATCTTTCCTCACAACTCTTGATTCCTTACATCTTAATCTGAATTTCAGTCTTGCCCCATTCCAAGGACAGGTCTTAACCTGAGCAGGAATAATTTCAAGAACTCAGAGCAATTAGTAAACATAAAATAATAATATGATGGATGGAGCAAAAAATGCTGGTGTCTTTATGTATTCTCAATCCTCACATCAAACCTGCAAATTCAACATCATTTCCCCCAGATGCATACATGAGGAAATCATTCCTTAATTACTAATTACTTAATTATCCATTATATGCATTTGAGAGCACTAAAATGTGTGTGTGTGTGTGTGTGTGTGTGTGTGTGTGTGTATACATATGTATATATCAAGAGACAAGCAATCTCAGAAGGCAAGTTTATTTCCTGTTACCCAGGAGAGCAATATTTTAAAAACAATGTTTAAAACAGGGATCTAGGGGTGCCTGAGTGGCTCAGTGGGTTAAAGCCTCTGCCTTCGGCTCAGGTCACGGTCCCAGGGTCCTGGGATCGAGCCCCACATCAGGCTCTCTGCTCGACGGGGAGCCTGCTTCCTCCTCTCTCTCTCTGCCTATCTCCTCTGCTTACTTGTAATCTCTGTCTGTCAAATAAATAAATAAAAATCTTAAAAAAAAAACAGGGATCTATTTCATAACACTGTATGAGGAGTCTATGAAGTCTAAAGTATGAAGTCTCTGGTATAGTCTTCAAGGGATAAGGTGTACCTTCAAATATTACTTTGTATACTTAATTTAATTTTCTATCAAATAAGATATTAAGGGTTGTAATTTAATAGAAAAGAGACAGGTTTTCTATGTCACTTATGTCATAATTCAATTTTTGTTTTTTTAATTACTTTTATTAACATATAATGTGTTATTTGCCCCAAGGGTACAAGGTCTGTGAATCATCAGGCCTGCACATTTCACAGTACTCACCATAGCACATACCCTCCCCAATGTCCATAACCCAGCCACACTTTCTCTACCCATCTACCCCCCAGCAACCCTCAATTTGTTTTGTGAGATTGAGTCTTCATATTTCAATTTTTAAAATTTCCTTTTCTTTATTCTAGATTGATAGGGTGCCAAGGCTACCCACCATACTCTATTTCTGTAATACAAGGGTTTTGTTCTATAGACATAGAATAAGGTAGCTTATAACAAAGTTTCATATACTTCTGTGATGATTATGGACAGGGGTTTGAATCTGATATACACTGTTTATACCTGATCTTCATTCATTGGTGACTTAAGAGTCAGCATTTACAAAGCTCTAGGGATTTTGGCCATAGTGGTTTTCTACCATTGATGCTGAGTGTCCTGTCCACCTTGTATTTGGTCAGTTTTATATCACCATAGTGACCAACTTAGTCTCCTCCAAGCAGCATTAGCATCTTATGTAGGGCTATTTGGTACACATTTCTTTTCTCTATCATATAAAAAATGACCAGACTCTCAGAATTCTGTGGTGTGGACACTTAAAGAAGTAATTAGTATAAGACAAAAACAAACTGAAGAGACTATCCTCTCTCAGTGTTTAAGATTATTTAGGCACTTATTTATTTGTTTTTCCCTGCAGTTTCCATATTGAGTAGTAGATGTAAAGAAGCACTGTGGATCAAATTAATACTTTGGGTCATTGTAGGTATAATTACTTGTTTTTTATAGCCACCTAGAGTATGATTGTCCACAGCAGTTTTTGTTTTAATAAGAAATATTATTGATGGCTTGCTGGTTTCATACTCTTAATATGACACTGATATGCTTGATTTTCCACTGTTTGGTGGAAAGATGCATTGCAGCTTTCCATTGAGAATTATTCCTGGTCAGTTCTTGATGATGTCAGAGATTTCTTGATTAACAAATAACAATGATATTAAGAAAGATAAACTCAAGGTGGCCTATAATCTCAATGACAGTTATCAGACAAAACAAATTTTGACTATAAAATGGTAGGTCCTGTAGGTTTTCTGATATTTTTCAATTAAAAAGAATTATCCACTTCTTGGTCATTTAGAAAAAACTGACTTTCATGGTAAATGGCATAATAGAAAAGAGAACTTGAAGAAAAATCACAATTTTTTTTTATTATTCCAACTCATTTGTTTGAAAGGGTAAGGCATAAATCAATATGCATTTTTATAACATGCTTTTTTCACTATCCATCTAAAATTTATATATTTTATAGTCTTTCTATTTGTATATAAATCATAGGGTTTATTATTAACAGTTTTCTCTTTGCTGTCACTATAAATGACGTGGTTGCCAGTAGCTGAGCACCCATGAGTAACCTAGCAACAAGTCAGCTCTCTAACAAGTAAGAAATAAATGCAAACAAAGTGTTATGGGAAAAAAGAGTTCAATTTCAGAATATTAGTGCATGTATACTGCTAAATATCAAGATGAAATCTTCTAATTTGGGGGAAATTACATTACAATAGGTATTGAATTTTCTAGTAAATAATACATTGCCAGTAAAATCTTGTCTCCTTCATTCAGAAAACAAATGGAATCTATTTCAGACTGCAGCACTGTTGACTAGGTAACTGAATATATGTGTCTTCCCTGGAACCCTATTCATTACAGATTAGATGAGAGAAGTGTCTTGGCATGTTTTCATTATGTGGTAGATGAGTTTACTAGATGGAGTTTTAACAGTAAACCTTCCTGACAGTGAGGTATTGTTGATCTCTTAAATAGTTTTAGAATAAATGTTTTATATTATTTTCAAAGGGTTGTGCTTATAGTTCTGAACTTCTGGGGGCATGATTTTCTTAGAAAAACTATGAAAGACTCCACCTTGTTTTTTCACATGTTAAAACTTTGGTATATTTAATATCAGTCTCTTCTGGTGAAATTTAATTTATATAATTACTGTTTGTTTTCACTGAGAAAATAGCACTCCTCTCTGTTAGTTGTCAGGTCATAGTGGAGGTAGATCAGGTATTGGGGGAAAGCTGTAACTTGATGGGATCATCATTGGTATGATGAATAGAGCCAGGTAGAGAGGGAAATACATACTGGCGAGTACCTTCCATTAAATAGCACAGCTTCTATTCTGTGTGACAGGCAGAATTACTTGGCCTTTCTCAATTTGACAGGCAGTTCATGCACTTAAAGAAATCTTAGTGCCCCATGGAAGATTGAGGTAAGGGACAGAAGGATGGGTTAGGAGCTGAGCATATGATTTTACATTTAAAATGAATGCATAGAATGGTAGAACTGGAAAGCATCCTCTCTCTGCTGAAAAATTTTGTTTTCCCCAAATACCCTGAGTTTTAGGTTACTTTGAAAATCTGACGTTAAATGACTGAATTGTTGCTACAATCACGCTTGGGATGTGAGCTCAACTCTGACCTCTTTCTCTCACTATCCACACAGATCTCCCTTCTCTGGAGAAGAGGAGAATAAAAAACATGAGATCCTTAAAGAGAGACCCAAACATACTTACCAAGATAGTCTGATTTCATCTATATATGAGAAGTTTGGTCACTTACATTGTTTGGATTGAAGTGAGTCACCTTAAATAAATGAAAGACTATTCTTTACATGAGAAACACTTACCTCCCTGGAAGGCATTTAGCTACAAATGAATAGATCAATTGCATGAAATTTGTACTCAAAATGTCATGACAGAATAATATGGTCTATATTGTTGATGTTACTCATGATGGCTGCAGTCCTTGGTTAGTTGTTCAGGAAAGTGGCATTTTAGATGCAGCTTATGCACATTAACTACCCCTTTTAGCACAGATGTCTCTTTGGGGTTATTGTTGAAAAGGTATCATTCCTTATTTGGGGAAGTTGAGTTCCTAGAGGGCAGGGATCATCTTATTTGTTTCTTTTATCCAATATTGAGTATTCTTGTAAATAGTGAGCTTGCAACAAATGACTAACTTTTCTTTTCAGTTAGTGTTTGTAGGGGTGCTAGAAAGATTCACAACAAAAACCAAATTTATATTAAACTACAGAATAGATGTTAAAAAGAGGTAAAAAATCTTAATACATGCCCTTGTAGAGGAAATAATGTTTAAAGATCCACTGTGGACATAACTTAATTACTGTACAGTTATGGTTCAATTATGAGGTTGATCTAAAAGGAACTGTCCTTATTGCAGGTTTGGTTACAAAAGTACGGCTATCTTCCACCAACTGACCCCAGAATGTCGGTGCTGCGCTCTGCGGAGACCATGCAGGCCGCCTTAGCTGCCATGCAGCAGTTCTACGGCATTAACATGACAGGAAAAGTGGACAGAAACACAATTGAGTAAGTAATGGCATCCACACTCTTCTTTCTGTGGTCCTTGAGTCAAACCTAGTAGTCTGAGAAAGTTCAACCACAAGTGGAACAATTTGTCCTATTCTTTGGAATTTAACCTGTCTCAACCCTCCTCCCCTAGGACGTCAGGTTTGTCAGAGTCAAATTTACTCACTTGACTTTAGCTACACTTCTTCAGAATAAGAGGGGAGAAAGGAACAATGAGAGTTAGAGTAAATGTACAGTTGAAGCTGTTGCAGGAAGAGCTACGTCAGTGATGCGTTGGAGCCGGCTTGTGCTGCTGGTGTGGACATACTGGACACATCTCTTCCCTGTTAAGTGACATGATATCAATAGCTTGAAATTGGCCGAAATAGGAATATTAAGGAAAATGGGACACAATACAAATCCAGGCTCTTTTTGAGGGAAAGGGTGTTAGAGAGTCACTTAACCGTTTATTAGCCTCCAATTTGTGGTCATTCTCTACATGAGTTAAATCAAGAAGAGGTTCACTGAAAGTCTCTCCTTTTAATTTTTGATTAGCAAATGGATTGTTTCTACTCTTTAATAATATTTGTGATTTTATGGATTGATTCATCAATCATTTGTTCATTTATTTATTCAACCAATGACTCATTACTGGGCATTTCACCTGTGAAAGAGGCATATACAGATCGGAGGACAGAATTTCTTCTTCAGAGGAACCAGGTTAACTGTGTAGCTAGACATAATCACAAATTATTTTAGCACAGGTACACCATAAGTTCTGCAACATTATGAAACGGCATTATTGTTTTTGGACAGCAAAGGAGGAAGTGATTAATTCTCTGAGTGCAGGGAAGAATCATCTGTGTTTATCGAGTCCTTGATACTCGGAAGTAAATCTACTACATCATTTAATACGATCATCATACATCAACCCTCCACAGTAGGCAAGACAAGGATACATTTTTCTCTCTAATTTTTCAAATAAAGGAACTGAAAGTCAAAGGCTAAGTGAAGTCCAGAGGAGTTGCAGTATCCAGACCTTTTGATGTTTTGTTGGAGAACTTTCTACTATACCATGTTGTGGATCTCAAGAAATGACACATTTATTTTTCTTTTTAAACCTTAAATACTTGAAATTACTTAGTCCAGATATATATACTTTTTATATATTAAACTAATTCAATATGTAATTTAAAAATTATATTTTGCCTTCTAATACTTACAGCATGATATTAGTCATATAATTTCTATTTCATCAAGATAGGATGAGTACATGATAAAAGGCTTGAAGATTAAACATTAAAGCAGTTTGGCAAAATAAATATAATTACCTCTCCTAGCATTTTTAAGAGATAGATAAATATTAACTTTGGTATACCATCTGGGAAAAATAGAACCAAGAATTAATATAATGCATTCTGCAAGAATGAGGAACTTGTTATTAGTATTGGGAATAGAACTTGGATATTTTGAACCTGCTGCCCTCTATTCATTGCAATTCGCCATTAAGAGTGTCCTAAATAAATATAGCTTTAAATTAATTTTTATTACAATTATAAATTAATTTTAAAGATAGCTTATTAAGTTAATAAGCAAACCCACAAGTCCTACATTTTGTTGCTGCGTAAAGTACAGAATTCCCTTTAAATCATACTTCTAATCCCAACATTTTACAAAGTGCTCTAAACAGCTTTTGTGCTCCCTAATGCAGAGCTGTTATCTTCTGATTCACTTTCTTGGGCCATATGACACAGTTTTTAAAAACACAATAAATTGAGAGCTTGGGAAACAAATTCCTTTGAATCTGCTTATTACCAGATATTAAAATTCAGAAAGCGGAGTTCTATAGAAGGTGGCATCTGTGTTTCCTCTCCGTTTTGAGAGCTCCTGCTGGTCATTGGGAGCACTCAAGATGGATAGGTTTGATTTCCTGAGATAGCTGGAAAAAGGTCTTTGTCAGGAGATGATGGAAGAGGAATGTGCAGGATTTATTTAGGCTGCTTAGGTGGAAAGGGTCTGAACGGTTTTTAGTTGTTCTCCAGCAGGACAATGTCAAATGCAGAGGTCCAGAAAAAGACCCCATGTCCTTTTCTGCCACACAGTGGCTAAGATTCCAGACCAGGAGAAATGATTGTGTCGGTGTGTAGGAGTTAAAGTAGAATTTCTGTGAATTATAGCATTGTAGAGAAAAGATCAACTATATAGGCAACCTTTAATTTAAAACCAACCAGTGTTTTGGTCTGTTTGTTTGGTTTTCTTTAACCAAACTTTGTTCTAAGTCAGTTTTTTTTCTTTTTTCTTTTTTTGTTTTGAATTGGAAATGCATTTTTTTCTTTACATACAGTATTATTTTTAGGTGAGCCCACTAAAGCTCTATTAAACCTTCATCACCGTTCCTTCCTAGGTGACCCTGCTTCCTCTGTCCCCTCTGGCACCCACATTGTCACTCAGACTAGAAACCCTGTGGCTTCATCGGCCTCCTGTCTGTTTTTTTCCACTGATGTATCCCCAGTCCCGAGGTAGTGTTGCGCAGGGTACTCAGCTCAAATAATGTACTATTTTTGGAAGTATAATCCCCATAATCATGCTACTTAAGCAATTGTCTGTGCTTTTATAATCTCAAATGTGTCGTAACAATCCCTGCTGAAATTGTACTCTATTATTTTACATAGCCAAATTATAAAGTATGAGTTTTTATCTAAACCTTATCACATAAAATATGGACTACAATTATAGACCTAAAATTACTCCTCAGTATTAAAATAAATGGCTTAAGAATCATTTTCAGATGCTATAAACTTTTATCTAATTGTAGGCTCTTGTCAAGATCAGTTGTTTTTAAATTAAATTATGTCCTCCTTTGTCAGACAGACATTTGATGCATTCGGTCTGTAGTTCTTGAGTAATTAAAAGTAATGATGCAGTTGTGGTGATTCCTATATTATGTTGAAGAAGTTAACCATTTTCCAGTGACAAATTTAAGTATTACCTTAAATGGCTTATTATATTGCTTTCATATCAGTTAGCATTGGTGTTGGAGAGACAGGAAGAAATACTTTACTCCCCTACCCCAAAATGAGCTCGTTATCATCTGTTACAATGGTTCAAAATTGTGGGTTGCTTAGCTAATTTTTATAAGCAAGCTTACTTAAATTCCTTAGTAAGTGAAGCAATTTATGTTATGCATGAAAAAAAGATTGTATTTAGCATGGAGGGAAAAAGGTAGCAAGGCAGTAATAAAAATAAGGCTAATGTGTTTTTACAACATTAATGGTAGTATTTTAAAATTTTAATTCATCTTCTATGTGTGCATATTATCATGCATTGAAGCATGCTTGATGAGATATCATTTTAAGGTGAACTTTCTTTTTTATCTCCCTCCATATATATGTATATACATATACATACACATATATGTGTGCACACATAAATATGCAAATATAGACATATATTCACACATATATAGGATGATCTGAGTTATTCTGCTTATTAATTCATCTTAGTTAAAATTAATTTAAGACAGAATGTATAGCTTTTTTCAAATAATTATTATGAAACCCCAGTGTATTTGAATTCTCCTAATTTGAGAATTGAAATATTTATTTAGTTATATCAAGAACCATAAGCTTTGAGGCTTAATTTTCAGTATGTTTCATGAGTTTCAGTCATTTGTCTAAATTATCAAGTTAAGACTCTTTCAATCTAGGTATAAAAGATAGGTTCGTCAGTAATTAAATTTCTTTTTCTTTATTTCTGATTATAGCAATAGGTTTGAAACACTTTAACATTATAGGATGGATCAGTCCTTATTTTGGTAACTACAGAATGGTGGCTGCTAGCTAAATCAGCCCCATTCCCCCTCTAGAAGGTGAAAGGGGAAAGCTTAAACGAGAGCTGACAGTAGCTGAGCTTTTTCTTCACGTTGCAGATCATGGAGGCTTATTACATCTCTTTTCTGTGATCAGGTTTTCAAGTACCCTAACTGCAGTTTCAGCTTTGTGAATAAGCTGTGTCCATGGAGGTCGTTCATGAGTGGATAGAAAAAAGAAACTGTGGACCCGAGTGAGCTGTCATCCTAGCTACATTTTGAGCCCTAAGCTAATTTACTTTAGAAAATCTTCTTCACGACTCCTGGACTTTGTTCTCTGAGTACAAATAAAACCTAAGGATTTTTTTAAATTCATAAAAATTAGCATTTTTAAAAATTTGTAAAATGATCTTTTGGGGGCAACTGTAAATAGTAGCTATTACTCATACCTTCCATTAGAACATGGAAGAGTCTGGAGGATAGAAACCTGTTAATTATGCAGATGAACATTTTCTTACATTACTAATCCATAAGGCAGGAGATACAATTTTGTGAGGTTTTTTTTTCTCCCTGGTTAAAACAGGTATATGTATACAGAGCCCCTGTGTGGTACCACTCCAATTCCAAGGGACACCACTCCCATAGTATGCTTTTTATTGAAATACTGTCTTCCTATAGCCCCACTCTGGGGGCACCAGGTGAGTGGACTCAACCTGAAGGCATCCTTGACAGTCATACAATCAGAGGCCTGATATGTTTGACTTGAATACCCAACTCTTGAAAAAAAAAAAAAAAAAACAAGAACAAAAAGGGTTACTGACCTATGATCCAGCAATTGCACTACTGGGTATTTACCCCAAAGATACAGAGGAGGTGAAAAGAAGGGCCATATGCACCCCAATGTTCATAGCAGCAATGTCAACAATAGCCAAACTGTGGAAGGAGCCAAGATGCCCTTCCAGAGACCAATACACAATGGAATATTACTCAGCCATCACAAAGGTTGGATACCCAACTTTGGCATTGACATGGATGGAACTGGAGGGGATTATGCTAAGTGAAATGAGTCAAACAGAGAACGTCAATTATCATATGGTTTCACTTATTTGTGAAACATAAGGAATAGCATGAAGGACATTAGGAGAAGGAAGGGAAAATGAAGAGGAGTGGGGATCAGAGGGGGAGATGAACTGTGAGAGACTGTGGACTCCTGGAAACAAACTGAGGGTTTTAGAAGGGAGTGAGGTAAGGGGATGGATGAGCCTGGTGGTGGATATTTTATTATTTTATTTTATTTATTTTATATTTTATTTATTTTATTTTATTTATTTGACAGAGAGGGAGAGAGAGAGAGAGACAGTGAGAGGGAACATAAGCAGGGGGGGCAGAAGAGGGAAAAGCAGGCTTCTCGTGGAGCAGGGAGCCCAATGTGGGGCTTGATCCCAGGACCCTGGACGGTGACCTGAGCTGAAGGCAGACGCTTAATTACTGAGCCACCCAGATGCCCCCCTACCCCGGTGATGGCTATTGAGGGCATGCATTGCATGGAGCACTGGGTGTTAAATGCAAATAATGAATCATGGAACACTACATCAGAAAGTAATGATGTACTGTATGATGACTAACATAATAATAAAAGAAAGAAAAGAAATAAAAAAGATTAAAAAATTACTGAAACCAATGACACTCATATATAGTGGCTTTTATTACTGCAAATTTGTTTAGAAGTTTGCAGCTGCTTTATTTACATAAAACAGAAGATTGTGTCTCTGTTGGTATCTGTATTATCAAAATACCAGGATATCCCTGTTTTGCATAACAAGGGATGTTAACACATAGGTCAAGGTGATCTAAAACGTGTTATTATCAGTGTGTTGCTACTGCTGCTGCTTCTGCTACTAGTACAGCTGCTTCCTGATGTTTGTAAAATAATAATAATTATGATAAATTAATAGTCATAGCAGTTGCTATTTACCAGGCACTGTTCTAAGTGTTTCACATGATTTAACTGCTTTAATCCTCACATTAATTCAATAATATTATCACTTCCATTTTCTAGATAAGGAAATGGAGAAACAGAAAGAAATAGTAGCCAGACCACTAGCCCACGGCTGGGGAGCTGGTGGAGTTGGGTTGGGAGCCCTAGCGTTTGGCCCTAGGATCCCTGCTCCTAACTTTTACAGTATTACTCCTCTCAAAAACATTGATGTCAGATATTTTTCCTTTCTGAGTTCAGTTAAAGAAATTACTAATGATCTGCCCAACTAATTTTTTTAAAGATTTTATTTATTTATTTGACACACAGAGAGAGAGATCACAAGTAGGCAGAGTGGCAGGCAGAGAGAGAGGGGAGAAGCAGGTTCCCTGCTGAGCAGAGAGCCCCAATGCGGGGCTCAATCCCAGTACCCTGAGATCATGACCTGAGCTGAAGGCAGAGGCTTAACCCACTGAGCCACCCAGGCACCCCGTGCCCAACTAATCTGAGAATGTTCTGGGTTCTAAACAATTAAGTCAGTATTGACTATCAGTATTACATTTATGCAAACTGAGGTAATGCCATTATTTACACCTTAAAACTACAAAATGACTTCCTTGTATCTCCCTCCCAAACCCAGTGCCCATTCCCATGTCTTTGTTTCCTTTGGAATGCCAACTTAAAATTCTTGGCAAATGAGTCAGTAAAGAAGCACTTGTATATGGGCTATGTATTGACATGCAGAAAAATGAGTGTGTTTTAGCAATGGTACTTTCACAAAAGCACTGCTTGAAAATAGCGCTCAATCAGGTGATATAGTTGTTAACCTGAGGTGAAACAATCAATCAATTCTACTTGTACATGTAGAGTTTTGCACTCTTGTGTACAAGTATATATGGGTTTTATCAGATTGATATATGAATACAACTAATACTTGGTGCATGATAACTAGGAAGAAATCCCAGTGTCAGACTCTACCTGAATAATATTAATATACCAACTTTACCTTTAGTATTAGACATTCAATTCATTGATGAGTCGTTAAACACTAATTATTTTTATCCACCAAGAATTTTAAAAATTGTAGTAGAAAGAACCTGACCCCTTATGAAATTAAAGAATGATTTAAATGTTTAGAGTCACATAGAAGGCCCCACGGCCAATTTAGCTCAAATACTGTGTGTCATATTCAGCGGCTTGATGTGCTTCTATCATATTTTGGGGATTTTGCATAATTTGATAAATAATACCTGCTAATATCTCTCTGCCAGAATATTTGGATGCAAATATTGGCAAAGTTAACATAGAGTATTCTCAGTTCAACCAACCCTTATTAAGAGTCATTTGCATTAAATTACTGATAAATATTAGATTATTCCTGTTCTTATGTTTATTTCTTACACTTAAGTCACCTGCTTTATGATTTAGTTTTACATAAAAATACCTACACAATGTCCATGCAATAAGCATTTGTTCAAGGCACACACCTGGGAAGAGTTACAAAGTCTTCAAGAAACATGGGCAGTAAGGGAGATCAACATGAACAAAAAAGACATGCAGACTCAATTCATTTGCTTCATTTGCTTACTGAAGACACTTCACTGGGTACGGGCCCCATTCCTGGCTCTCTGCCTTGATTCCGCTGGTAGAAGATAGAGATACAAATCCAAACACATAGTATAATCCATACTGTGTTGGGATGGTAAATGTAGCTCCGTGAGTTGAATAATGAAGGATGTTTAGGATTCTCAGTGTGAAACAAGAGGAAGTTACGCCAGACAGAGGTCACTGCATACGAAGGCAGAGAGAGGTTTAGGTCTGTAGGAACCTGAGTGGATCTTGGAAAGGGGGGGCGGGGATCCTCCCTAAGTAAGCCTGAATCAGATTCTTTCTATATAAGCATTTCCTACCCATAACATATAGAGAACACATCTGTGCTCTGGGAAGATTTATCTTTAGGAATGAGAAGGATGGCATTAGTGAGAGAGGGAAGAAAAATTTTGGAAGCAAGAGACTATATTCTGATAGATTAAATGTGAGGAGAGAGCAGTGGAAATGTCACCTGGGTGTTAAAACTTCTGGCTGAAATAAAGCATCTGAGGAATTGGTACAAACCTGGGTAGGAAAATCATAATTTTTTATTACATGTAAAATTAGAAATAATGACAGGGTATCTTGACAGAGATATGTTAGCACTTAAGCCATTGTATAGTAATTTTTTTAAATCATGCATGTCTTGCCTTACAGAGTGAACTCAACAAGGGCTTCTTGCCTTGTTTATCTTTTTAGTCACACTTTTTCTTTATATCTCTTAGCATGTTATAAAAGCCGAAAAATATTACAGGATGAATGAATAAGGACTGAATGAGTAAATAAATGAAGAAGTTGGAACATAAGAAAAAATATACATATTTAATGGGCAACAGCCTAGGAAATACATAAAGAATTCGGCAGAGATATCTTTCAGCACAAGAATCTAATACTCATCCATAAAAACCCTATTCTTTGGAACATACAATGCTTCACTGAAAAAAATTTTTACTAGATCCAACATATGCATAGTTTAAAATGGAAATATATTTTAATAAAAATTTTCTTTTCAATTGTTACCTTCCTTTTTAAATTTTATTGATTATTAAAGTAATTTTAGAGAATATGTCCTCATTGGCAATACATTTTATCCCGATAGTAGGTAATTCTCTTTTGCCAAATTTCATCCCATTATCCATTTCAAAATTATTTCTTTTCCCAGAGTGCTAACTTAAATATTTTTCTTAGCAAAATGTACATATAATCACTTCTCACATTTCGTAAATTTATTCATATTTAATAACTATATATTATTTATTCTCTTAGTGCTTTTGGTGAGATAAATAAGCATAAAAACCTGCCTTAGGAATATTACAATTTTTATTGAGAATATAATTAATGAATACACATGTGTAAAAGCCACTTAAATCATAATAACCCCTCCAATGTGTAATATTTGCTAGTTTAATCTATATCTGTATCTTACAATATGTAATAAAAATTAATGATTTTGCATTTAAAAATACAAAGTGTCCCTATCCACTTATTCATTGAATATCTCTTATATTCCAGGGGTTGTGCAAGGTAGTAGGAGTATATAGATCCCCTACCCTTGAGTGTTTACAGTCTAGTGAAATGTCTCTCAAATGAAGTGGTTAAGGAATGCCCTTGGAATATTAGTTAAAAATAGAAGATCTCCATTCTCAACTCTACAGAATTCAATTCTATAGGACCATATAGCCTCCTAGGAGTTGGGAGACTTTAATAAAGGGAAAGCGATTTTCTGAAGTAACTCCACAATGCATTATAAACTAGGATGGGATTTGTTAAGTCTGGTAACCGCAATGTCTGCAGTGTAGAGGCGGAATAAAAAAGGAGAGACGTTTTTCAGTACTTATGGTAAAAGTGTCATCTTTCTTAAAAAGCAAAAGTCATGATTTCATTGTTGTCTCAAGTTATTATTGTGTATTAGAGCTAATTAGCTGATTTATCCATGTAATATAGAAATTATTTCTTTCATTTTCACAAAATGGATATCTTTAGATAGTCATCTCTATAGTCAATTATTTTCCATTTAAAGAGTAAAGAAATTATAAAGTATTTGATGAAATACAGCAAAAATTGATTCTTTTCTCATTTCTACTTTCTGAAGAATATAGCACCATGAAGATTTTGCACTAGCTTTGTTAATTGTTAAATTAAATGTGCTAATGAATCATAAAGCCATTTTATGAGTCACCAAAGAAACACTACTCAAAATCATGAAAATCTTTCTTCTTAGATAAGAAGTGAGACTACACAGAAAATATTATATTTGACCAATGAGACTCTGTATAAAAGAAGTTCCATGACTGTATTTATATAAGTATTAAAAATCAATAAATCAAAAAACAGCATGTTATTTTCCTAATACACTTATGGTAAACCTTGTTTGTGTGATGCTAACACCTCATAATGCAGAAAAAAAATTAAACATTGAATTTGGTTATTAGTTACTGATTTAACAAATGGTTGTTACTTGTAAATTGGGGTAGTGATCAAAGTGAAAAGAAGAAAAAAATGGAGAAAGGCAAATGTTATTTGAATAATTTACTTCTATGTAAGCTAGAAGAGAGAATAGAATATACCCTCTCAAATCCTGAAATGTAAGGACATGTAATATATTTTTTAAATTGTTCAATGTTAAACCTGAGTTAGTGAAACTCTATTTTTAGTTTAGTTTAGTTTAGTCTATTTTTAGTTTTAGTTTAGTTTAGAGTTATTGAAACTCTATTTTTAAAAGTCTCATTTTATGAATGAGACTAGGAATTAGTTACTTACCCAGGGTCTCAAATCTTATGAAAAACAGATTCTAGTTGGAAGATTAAGAGGACCTCATTCTACAGTAAGCTCAAAATGAATTAGAGAAAGAAAAAATATCTAAAAGAGCTGAATTCCAAACCAGTGATTCTTGATCTTTCGGGGACAAAATCTGCTTTCTACTTAGATTCAAATTGCAAGAAAACTGATCACTTTCTTCTTTATGTTTTCCCATTTTCATTACCACTGCCATAGATTAACTTCTCCATTGATTTCCTTTTGAAATTCACGATTAGGGTTGTTGGTAAATAACTGGAAAATACTGCTTTTTGCAGCTGGATGAAGAAGCCTCGATGTGGTGTACCTGACCAGACAAGAGGTAGCTCCAAATTTAATGTTCGTCGAAAGCGATATGCATTAACAGGACAGAAGTGGCAGCACAAACACATCACTTACAGGTATAAGAACTAATGATGAATTACTGTTCTCTCCATTTTTTTCACCACTATTTATTTTGACATTTTGTTTGACATCTTACGCACATTGACTACATGGTAACATGCAATTCTAGAATATAATGTTAATGTAGGGAACTGAGAACTGCCATTGAGAAGAGAATAAATTGCCCATTTGGTGGCCTTGCAAATATTTCTTAAATACTTGATCTCGTCTGTAAACTATATCTTTTAATATTCTTGAAAGAATATCAAATTCTGAGGAACTCTGAGATGAGTATTATAGCACATTACATTCTTTTTAAGCTTTTATTTATTTATTTGAAAAAAAGAGAGCCTGAGAGAGAGAGAGCACACGCGGGGGGTGGGGCAGAGGGAGAAGCAGGCTGAGCAGGGAGTCCGATGTGGGACACGATCCCAGGATCCCAGGATCGTGACCTGAGCCAAGGGCAGACGCTTAGCCAACTGAGCCACCGAGGCACCCATTATGTTCTTTAGTAAGGATTTATAATCTAAAAGTAATCAAATAATAAGTTTATAAATGATTGTCATCTAAACAAAATGTCTTTGAATCTATTAATTAACTTTTAGTATCAGTTCAGTCATTCTACTTTCTATCTTTTTGGCAACAATGCAGACGGATCGTTATTTCTTATTTTGTCTTCAACGAAGGATGCCGAAGGGACTCCAGTGTCTTCCAACCTGGAGGGACAGTTGCTGCTAAAGGAGATGTTCCTATTTATTCATTAATTCATTGAACAACTGTGTATTGAGTCTCAGTTTAAACAAAAACAGTTCTAGGCACTGGGGATATAGAAAGAAATAAAATATGGGGACTCCATTTGTCCTCTTGGAATTTACAGTCATGTGGTTAAGTTGAACAATCATATAAATGTGATGCCTATTACAAAAAGGAAAGAACAGGATGCAAGAGAAATGTAAAACAGGGCCATCCAACCCACTCTAGAAAGCCAGGGAAGGGCTTCCTGAAGAAATGGCCTTTCAGCCAACACCCACAGAGAGAGAAAGCGTGTGTTAGACCAAAGGGCAAGGGAAGAGGCAAGGCACCTCAGGGGAAGGCTAAGATGTCAGGAGTACATGAATAAAAGACATTTATAATTCTTGTTCTTTGTATAAATAACCCTTCACATATGCTTAAGGATAAAATTTAAAACTCAACATATAGATTTTCTACCAATATATCTGGTTTGTGCCATTGGAACTTATTTTAGTTATTTTGAGAACACTTTTCAATGTTATTTTATATTCTTATGCCAATCCTCCCAGATAGCATGCTCCTAGAATTTTTATGCAACACATTTCAATTACTTCTGCAGATAAGAGAAATCAAAGAGGAAGTAGTCTTAAGCCAAGCCCATATAGGAAATGTGACAGGTTAGAAATACACCTTCAGGAGCAACAACAAAGTCTCTCTAAGTCTGCTATCTCTAAGTCTGCTCAACAACATCGCATAGCTACATATAGTTGTAAGGAAATAAAAGATATAAGGACTTGTAAAGAAATAAAACTATCATTAGTAAGTTTATATCACTTTCTATATAGAAAGCACAGAATCAACTCTAGATAATTTTCAGAAATAATCAAAGAATATGGCCGACTTTTAAAAAAAATAATACATTTATGTTTTAGGTAATACAATTTTAGGTTTACAGAAAAGCTGAGCAGATAATACAAGGAGTTCTTATATACTACACCCCCCCCACCACATATACACATGCATAGTTTCTCTTATTAAGATCTTGCATTTGTGATCCATTTGTTAAAATTGCTGAGCCACTGTTGCTATATTATTTCTAACTAAAGTCCATAATGACAATAGGGCTCATAGTTCTTCTAGTCTGTGGATGTCTTCTCATTCTTTTACAGTGTCTTCTGCAGAGCAGAAGTTTTAATTTTAATAAAGTCCAACTTGTCAATTATCGTCTTCCTTTATTGTGCTTTTGGTATTGTATAAAAAAAAAAAAAAATCATTTCCAAACCCAAGGTCACTTAGTTTTTCTTCTTTGTCAACTTCATATCCTATCACCTGAAAAAAAGGAGTTTTGTTTTTCTTTTTCCTTCCCAATGCGTGTATCTTTTTTTTCTTCTCTTTTTTCATCTCTTATTACATAAGGGAGAGCTGTTGAAGGCAAACATCATTGCCTTTTTCCCAGTCTTTAGGAGAAAAGCATCTAGTGCCTCGCCATTAACTATGATGTAAGCTGTAGGCTTCTTTCTAGATGTTTATCAAGTTGAGGAAAATTTTTATTATAAATACGTGTTGGATTTTGTGAAATGCTTTTTCTGCACCTATTCATATCAGATGATCATATGATTTTTCTTCTTTAGCCTTTTAATGTGATGGATTACATTAATTCATTTTCAGTTGAACCAGCCTCTCATGCCTAGAGTAAATTCTACTTTGTCATGGTGAATATTTTTATACATTGTTGGATTTGATTTGTTAATTTTTTGTTGAGGATTTTTATATGCATGTTCATGAGTGATATTGATATGTGTTTTTTTCTTTCTTTTAAAGTCTTTATCTGGGTTAGATAGGAGAGTAATGCCAGCCTCATGGAATGAGTTAGAAAGTTTCTCTTTATTTCAGTTTTCTGGAAGAGACTGTAGAGAATTGGTATGATTTCTAATTGAAATGTTTAGTAAGCCCATTGCAGCTATTTGGGCCTGGTTCTTTTTTCTTTGACAATTATTCATTTTTAATGAAATCTATTTAAATGATGTAGTCTTGTTCAGATTATCTGTTCTCTCTGGGTAAGTTTTATAGATTGTATTTTTCAAAGGAGTTGGTCCATTAAATCTGTATTAGTCTGCTCAGACTGCCATAACAAAATATCATAGCCTGGGTAACTTAAACAACAGAAATTTAATTTTCCAAGTTCCAGAGGCTAGAAGACCTGCTGTCAAGGTTGGTTTTGGTGAGATTTCTCCTTCTGGTTTATAGAGGCTATCTTCTCATTGTGTCTACCTCTCACCTTTTCTCTGTACATATGTGGAAAGAAAGATTTCTGCTGGGATTTTTTTTTTTTCTCATAAGAATGTCAGTCATACCAAATTAGGACCCCACCCTTATGACTTCATTTAACTTTATTTACGTTCCTTAAAGGCTCTCTTTCCAAATATAGTTACAATAGGGTTGGGGCTTCAATTTATTTATGCCAGAGAAAACCTTGTATATCATTGGAGAAAGGATGGGCTCTTTTACTTACTAAGTTCTTCTGTAATAATTGGCTATCTATATAGGAAACAATGAAATTAGAATTCTTACATATAAATTATATTCTTACATATAAAAATTAGTACATATTAATTAGATTAATATGTATAATCAATTTTAAAAGGACAAGCACACAACTCTGCATGTTGATATTTATTGTTTTCATTTCAGATAGTGTCCTTTTTCTGGCCTTATTTCCCGACTTAACAGTATACCCTGTTTAGTGTCTCTGCATACTTAGGTACTGACTACACCATTCATTTATTTTATTTTATTGTCTTGTCTTGTCTTGTATTTATTTTATTTATTTTATTTTATTTATTGTATTATAATGTACTTATTTTATTTTAGATTTTATTTATTTATTTGACAGAGAGAGACCCAGCAAGAGAGGGAACACAAGCAAGAGGAGTGGGAGAGGGAGAAGCAGGCTTCCTGCTGAGCAGGGACCCTGATTCAGGGCTTGATCCCAGGACTCTGGGATCATGACCTGAACCAAAGGCAGACACTTAAATAACTGAGCCACCCAGGCACCCCCTGACTATAGCATTCATTGAAGGAAGGAAGGAAGGAAGGAACTGTTAAGAGCCATTATGTTCAGAACTAATCATAATTCCATTGAAGCTGTGTCCCTATACTGACAATCGTCTCAGCCAGTCTTGAATACTCAAACAATTAGGTGTCTATCCCTATAAACTTCCAGCTTATTGATAAACACATCATGTGGTTAAGAGTCCTATTCTGGAGTGAGAAAGATCTGGATTTGAATCCTGGCTCTGATATTTGCCACCTATAAGACCAGGATCAAGTTATTTAATCTTCTAAATCTCATTTTCCCTGTATGCAAAGTGAGTATGCTAGCTACCTCATGAAGCTTAGGCGATAATTAGGTCAGGTCATGGTGGGGAGAACGCCCAAAAAACAAACCAACAAAAATACCTCAGCACAGTGCTTGAAACATAGTGCTTAGTAAATAGCCAACTATCATCTTGCTTTAACTTACAAGGCAATTAACAGAAATTGATGAGTGTATTCTAATAGAATTATAGAAAGTTGAGGGTGAGAGCTAAGGATATTAAATTTTAAAGTTAGTCTAGGTAACATGTTAAAAACTTGCCCTGTGTAAAATAAGTACTGTATAAGCATGTACTGCCACTTTTATTACTGTATTTAGAAATACTAATGCAAAACATTACATTTTGGCTAAAAAAATTACTTTTAAAAGGATAACGGAAATGTGCCATTACAGAATGAAGCCAGGAGTTGAAGTGGGAGTGGTCGAATCTAGGTTTTATTTGTTGGCGAACTCATTACGAGCCAACAGCATAGTGTGGTTCAAAAAGAACTCAGATGAACAGATTAGACTGATAGAAAGCAAAGTGTCCAAAGTAGTGAGAATGCCAAGTTTTCTCTTTGCTTTGTTGGCCAAGCTTTACCTGATGTATCCTTTTCACTTTGGTCTACCACATTTCCAGCTGCTTCTTGGCAAATTAAAGTCCACCTCTAAAAGAAATCAAAATGCTAAGAGATCTTACAAACAGTCTGCATGAAAAAGGGCTCAATATTAGAGCCAAGGATTCTCAACATGATGGAAAAAATATTTAAAGGAGAAATTTCCAGTTATGTTCAAATACTTAAAGACTTTCAGAAGAACCTAATATTTTGAGCTATTGGAAAATTAAATTATTCATCCTATAAGTCTTCATTGTTGGAAGCATATAAACCAAGCAGTCTATTCACTTGTCAAGGAAATTAGGGACCATTTGTGGAATGGTTGGAAAGTTAGATTATATAATTTTAAAATCTCTTCCTATCTTTAAAAGGTGGAATTGGAAGGAACCTTTTATAATGACTCCATTTGGAGGGAATGTCTAGGCTGCGATGCCTTCCACTTTAATGACCTCAGTGCTTGATGTCTGGAAATGGGAACTTCTGAGGTTGTACCAGAAGAATCATTTAAGTACTGTTAGGGGTATATATAACACTGGCTGATACATAATTTACATGTTGGTAATAGTTATAGTGTAAGTATTGGTAGCCATTCATCTCTTAATTGAACCTTTTTTTTCTTTTTTAAGATTTTGTTTATTCATTTGAGAGAGAGAGAGAGAGAAAGCACAAGCAGGGTGATAGGCAAAGAGAGAGGGAGAAGCAGACTCCCTATTGAGTTGCAACCCCCCAATGTGGGGCTCATCCCAGGAACTGAAGATCATGACCTGAGCTAAAGGCAGATGCATAACCATCTGAGCCACCCAGGCACCCTCTTAATTGAATCTTTATGATCAATTTTTCTTTTGGCAAATTTTGCTTCTTGAGTAATTAGATGTTGTACATTCAATAAATGGTTATTGAACAGCATTATGTGACAGCACTGGAAGTAGATGAGTTAAGCAAGGTCCCCACTCTCATAGGAAATATAGTCGAATGTGGGAGACAGGTGTGTTTAAGTGAATAATTACAAAATAGTATATTGTGGGGTGCCTGGATGGCTCAGTCAGTTAAGCAGCTGCCTTCAGCTCAGGTCATGATTCCGGGGTCCTGGGATCGAGTCCTGCATCGGGCTCTCCTTGCTCCATGGGGAGTCTACTTCTCCCTCTCCTGCTCCCCACTGCTTGTGTTCTCTGTCTCTCACTCTCTCTCTCTCTTTCTCTGTCATATAAATAAATAAAATAATAAAAAAATTGTACATTATATGTTTCTTCAGGACCTTACAGGAACTTCATTACATCAGAGACCATATACATTTTACGTTCCCTAGAACCTAGTAGAGTGCTGCTGGGTATTATGCCCTAATTAAATAGCTTTTGAATAAGTTAATGAATTCTTTGTAGGCTCTGTTTAAACTTTATTCAAAACAATAATAGGAATGTAATGCGTAAGCTCATTTTTAGCAAATATATCTTTATTCCCCATTTATTAAATATTATATAAAATAAGCTTAGCTAAATTTTTTTTCTTTATAAAATCTAAATTCCAAAATAGTATTTTATGTAGTAAGTGTCTCATGGAATATGTACTTAAAGTGCCAGATGCCTCTGTTTTTTAAATTGAGTTTTATTAACAATAGTATTAATAGTTTATTTTATTAAAATTAATATTTTTAAAAATTAAAATATTTTAATATTTAATTAATATTAAAATTAAGTTTTATATATCTTAAAATTATTTTATTTTATAATAACTTAAAATTAATAGTTTATTTTATTAGCAATAGTATTAATTAATGTGATAATAGTGTGTTATATTATATTAACTGGTATTGATTTTCCTAGTAAATTCTCCTTTAGTTAACCTTGATTTTTAGTGAATGTTTGTCTGTGAATGTTTGTGAATTTTTGTGAATGTTTGTGACTCTGAGGATACACATCAGATGTTATTACTTTACTTTAATAATATATGCAGAGTTGGGATACCTGGGTGGCTCAGTGGGTTAAACGTCTGCCTTCGGCTCAAGTCATGAACCCAAGATCTTGGGATCCAGTCCCTCGTTGGGCTCCTTACTCAACTGGGAGCCTGCTTCTCCCTCTGCTGCTCCCCCTGCTTGTGCTCTCTCTCTCTCTGACAAATAAATAAATAAAAATCTTTAAAAAAAAAAAAAATAAAACCCAAAATAGTATGTACTTTAGTCTGCCTTACCTGGAAAACTAGCATCTTGTGAAATCGCAAAATATTTAACGTAAGCTTTTCTAGAGAAAGAGACTCCATATTCAATCTCTATTCTCCGACCATGTCTTGTACAAAAAAGAAAAGTGAAGCCATACAAACATAGTATGAATGAAAATATATTAGTCTATTTAGTTCTCTCTTGATAGAATATTGTAATAGATTCTGGATATGGATCTGAAAATATCTATATAGCTTATTATTTTTACTCTATTATATTCTTAGCAATTTTCTATTTTCCTAGTTAGAGTAAGTTCCATTTAGTTGCCAGTCATTTTTCATAAAATGTTAGTATGCTTTTTTGGACAACTAATTTTTGTCTGTTGAATTGACTAAAGGGTATTTACTCTTGACCATACCAAAATAATTTTGACACAAGTATATATACAACTTCTGGATCTTAACTAGATGCTCAAGTATTCAGTTTTTTTAGTACTTCCTTCAAAATTAGAGATAAAACATTACCCTATCTTTGGAAAAGATTTATCACTCTGTCAAAATTCAGAGAGCAAATAGCCATTGTTAATATATAGAGTTGTTATTAAATAAATTGCTATAGATCCAGTGATGTTGTAACTAGAGAATCCGACTTTCCACAGTAATATTAGGCATAGGGTAATATTTACTATGTCACTAGAGTAACTAATTAGAGTTTACTTCATTTGAAAGGACAAAACCTGTTGCAATGGCCTTGTTTCACATTTCCTATAACATCTGTCCAAATGAACAAATGTGTGATATTTTACATTTTACGTTCTTCTGTTTTACAGAACTAATGAAGCAAAATAATTTCTCCAGTGTCATCAATAAAGAAAACACATACATATTTCAGTGGAGTTTTGTTAGTAAAGGTCTTACTCCTTCAAAATTTACTGTTTCTCTGAATGTCAAATTCTTACACTTTTAAAAAATTATCCTAGAAGCAGCATAGTAAACTTAACATCTCACTTATTGAGATGTGCATGTTTCTACTGACAATATAAGGCAGAGTACAAGCTTCTTTTAACTTTTAATATACAATACAAATATCAAAATATTTAGGTTTTTTTCTTACTTTCATATTAGAGATAAAATAATGCTCCTAACTTTGGGAAAGATTTATTACTCTCTGAAAAAGTTAAAGGGGAAATACTGCATGACTAGTATGTAAAATTGTTATTAAATGAATTGGTAAGGATTCAGTACAGCTGAAGCTAGGGAATTCTGACTTTACATAGTTATCTTATAAGTCAATTGACATACCTTGCCCTCACTACTAGTAGTTCTGATGATAAAAAGGTCAAAAAATTTCCACTTGATCAGCTTTATTATGTAGGATTGTATAAGGCATGGATTATTATGTAGGATTGTATAAGGCAAATTAACATTTGTTAATTTTTTTAGGTAAAAGTTCCAAAATTTAGCAACATGGAAGTTTAAAAAAGAATCGGTGAAATGGTATAATGAAAAAAACCTGATAAAGTCTTCAAAAAATGAAATCAATTGTCTTATTAGAATGAAAAATATGTTCACTCTACTCTGTTTACAGAAAAGCAAAGTGAAAACATTTTCAAATTAGTTCTATTAAATTTTTGAAACAAACTTCCTTTTATTCATTTTATAGCATTTTTTGTTCTAAAAGTATATGTATTAATAACTTTGTGCATTATGTATTAGAACTACTAAGAATAGAAGTCCTATTATTCTTTATACCATATGATAGCTCTGTTCCCCTTATTATTTCAATTATTAGTAAATACAAAATACATCTTAATGGCATAAAAATTCCCAAATTAGTTCTTTGTACTTCATTCAGAACTCTGTACATTCATGTATCAAAGTACACTCATGTATCTTTTAAAGATTTATTTATTTATTTGAGAGAGAGTGAATGAGCGAGAAGACGGTGGGGAGGAGCAGAGAGGAGGAAAAAATCTTAAGCAGACTCTGTGCTGAGTGAGGAGCCCCAGGCAGGGCTTGATCTGACAACACTGAGATCAGGAGCCTGAAATCATGACCTGGAGCTGAAAATGGTTGGAAGCTTAATGGACTGCGCCACGCAGACACCCATTATGTGTATTTATTTACTAATGACATCACAAATACTGTGGTTAAGTATACTTATATACTTAACCAAAGTATATAACTTAAGTATATAAGTATAAACTTTGATTAACCGAAGTTAATTGGGGCCTAGCTTTGAAAAACACCATGATGTATTTACAAATCCAAATGATTTTTTGGATTTTTTTTTTTTTTTAAGATTTCATTTATTTATTTGAGAGAGAGAGAGAGAGAGAACATGAGCTGTGGGAGAAGCAGAGGGAGGAGCAGAAGGAGAGGGACAAGAAGACTCTGTGCTAAGCACCGAGCCCCAACATGGGCTTGATCACAGGACCCTGAGATCATGACCTGAGCCAAAATCAAGAGTCCGATGCTTAACCACCTAGGTGCCCCCACATTTATTATTCTTTATTATGTTGCTACATTTTTCTCAGAACCATTATATACTTATATATATATATATCATACTAATGATTTTTTTTGTAAGATTAGCTTTTATTTTAAAACAAAATAACTTCTTCATTACACATTGAATAATACCAATTCCCATTAATAATACCCTCAGAACACACACTGAAATGATCCAGTTCTTCATGTCTCCCTGCCTACCACTCTGGGACATGTCTCTGTCTTCTCTTGATTGAACTTCCAAAATGTTTCATTGCTTCCATGCTTGTCTCCTTAATCATTTTTCATCAGAAATAGTAATCTTTGTAAACTAGAATAATACCAGGATACTTGTCTGCTTAAAACTCGCCAGTGGTTTCCTTTCATGGAAGATAACTCACTTCCTGCCAGTTGTCTTTAATCTCAAACCGCTGTCCTGAGTGTTCGTTTTACACCAATTCACTGAGCACTCCCATTCTTTGAACTGGCCAAGTGTGTGTGGGCTGCTCACTCTTCCTTCTGGCGAGAAACTAGTACTTTTTAAGCATGTGTGGCTCCATTTATCATCTATTCACCTCACTTTCTCACCCTTACTTATTGCCATCTGTAATTATCTTTTTGATATGGTTGGGTTTTTGTGTGCGTGTGTATCTCTTATCACTAAAATGTTTTACAAGAGCAGAGTCTTACTCGCAGCTGTGTCTCTTATGCACCTAGAACAGTAGCCATTATGTACTACATTCTTTCAAATGTGTCATAAAAATACTTCCCCACTAATGAGGGTCTGCACGGTGGGAATAAAGTAGAAGACTACTGGGAAAATTAATTTAGACAAAATTCAAAGTTACAACATTAATCTGAATGCTCTTCAGCCACAGAGAGGAACTTCAGAGGCTAGCTAGACAGAAGCATCACCAGATGTCTCAATATAGAAATTTACCCTTTCTCAAAATAGAGTTCAGAGCATCACGCTGGAACACATGAAATTAAACCAAACAAGTAAAACAACAATAACAAAATACTGTGTAACATTCTCCTTGAACAGGTTTGACTTATTTTATTCTGTCCGTCCTTTGGCTCAGCTCAGAAAATATGGTGTCTTCCTTGGCACCTCCTTTTCTCTCACAGCCTTTGTCCAACCATCAGTACACCTTGGCAGGTGTATGCTCAAAATTTATCTAAAATCGGTCTGCTTTTCTGTATCTCTACTGGTAGTCACCCCGCTGTCATCCCTCACCTAAAGTTTTGCAAGAGTTCCCAGTAGGTCTCCCTGCTTCAACTCCTACTTCACTTCGATATATTTTCCACGCAATGCTCATTTATTTAAAAAGTGCAAGTCCTATGTCACTTAGCTCATGATGCTCCATTTCTTCCCCTCTCTCTTGGAACAAAAGCCAGACTCCTTACAGTGGCCAGTATCTTTGATTTTTTGCTACATTTCTGGCCTCAGCTGTGGCCACCTCACCGTTCTTGGAACTTGCTAAAAGCATGTGTCCAAGTTCAAGGCCTTTCACTTGTCATTTCTCCTTCCTAGAACACTCTCTGCCCCACCCCATTTCCACCTGGCTTGCTTCTTCATTTTCTTTATATACAATGCATGATAGTTACCATCAAATAACCAATGGAGATATGTATTAGAAAATAGTGAAAACGTTGTTTTAAATATGTGGCCTAGCTTAGCCTGTACAACAATGGATTCTTGAGTCAGAATGTTTAAGTTGAAAAACCACTGGAAATTTCCTCTTAAGTTTCCTATTGTAAAATGCTTGCGTGGCTCATAGTAAATGCTCAGTTAACACCAATATTATTATTTCAGTATGATACCTGCCTAACATTTGTAATTATTGAGACATAGCTACAAGTGGGCTAAAAATATAATTTGCCTATTATTTTTATACTGGAAAGCATATCTTAAATTTTTTCTATACTACTAAATAGCCTTAAGTGACAAAAAATAATCTTGAGTCCTATTTATATTTTGATATGTGATAGAGACACCGTAATTTAACTACTACTCCATTACTGTAAATTGTTTAGCTTCCAGTTCTCTTTTATTACTTTCAGTTCTCTTTTATTACTGAATATTATACTGTCTTTTATGTATTAAGATTTTTTTAATGTAAATATATGGATTCATGGTTGTAAGATTCTTCAGGTTGAAGTATCCTTTTGATATTAGCCTCAAGAAAAGTAAACTAAATAAATAATGTCCTAGTCACTTCTTTAAATTCATATACTTTAAAATTTTTGTACTAAAAAGCCACTTGCTCACATTGCTTTTTATAAGTAGAAAGAATTAAATATATCATAAGAAAACAATAGAATATAAGAAAATGTAATTAACCTTTTCTATGAAAACTAAGAAATAACTTCTTGTCTGCCAAATTGGTATTCATCAATAAAGAATAACACAAGGACATTGTTTGGAAGTAGCCCCTAAAAGTAATGATAACAAGAAAGAAATTGAATTTTTAGTTTCAGCTCCAGACTGTTGCACCTGTTTGATCATTTGGCAAAGCTGCCTTTCTTTTGTTCAGGAGGCAAAGTGACTGATTGATCCAGTTACCCTACTGTTAACCCATTCTGCAGAGAACTTCTATTTATAGTCTTGCCAGAGGAATACTATTCTCTTGAGAATTAAATGACCCCAGGTGGTGAAACCTAGATATAAAGACATGAGGCATTGATTAATTTCTTCCCTATTTATGTAAGGCTGTTTTTCCGGTATTTTACTCAACTGAATAGATCAAAATCTGTAAAAAGCCTATCTGTAGTAAGTCGGATGGAATATTAAAAAGCCATACTTCTTATTCTCTTCTCTAAATTTCAGTATAAAGAACGTAACTCCCAAAGTAGGAGACCCTGAAACCCGCAAAGCTATTCGCCGTGCCTTTGATGTGTGGCAGAATGTAACTCCTCTGACATTTGAAGAAGTTCCTTACAGCGAATTGGAAAATGGCAAACGCGATGTGGATATAACCATCATTTTCGCCTCTGGTTTTCATGGAGACAGTTCTCCCTTTGATGGAGAGGGAGGGTTTTTGGCACATGCCTACTTCCCTGGACCAGGAATTGGGGGAGACACTCATTTTGACTCAGATGAGCCATGGACACTAGGAAATCCTAATCATGATGGTAAGTGCATAGCTTTTTTTCATTGCAGATTGTTCTGTTTTTATTTCTATTTTTGGAATGCCCCGGTGATTTACTAATTTAAAAACTTTGAAGGTGTTGGTTCCAAATTTGCTTTTAAAATGATAAAACATGATAAGAGGCTTTTCCATAACATTTTAGAACAAGAATTTGTATCACTGCCAGTAGACATTGCTAGTTTTTTGTGTGGTCTGTGCCTAGGAATTAGAACTTTACACTGTGTTCTGTAAATAAAGTGAATTTTGTTTTCTGTAAAATGGCATTTAAAAGACATCATAGTATTTTAAGTCATGGAACGTGCTTAAGGAAATTCTGCCATTTTTTCTACACCATATTGCAGTGTTTCCACTTGAAAGTTAACCTGCTTGACATTTGTGATGTAGCTTCTGCCATCTTCCTTTTCTTTTCTTTTCTTTTCTGTTATCACCTTTCTAGTTTGCAAAATTTTGCTCCTTTCATCCTTATTTCCATTTTCTTGGTCTCCCAGTATGATATGACTACATAATTTATAACGTTATATTATATCTTTCTCTATTTTTATTCAAAAAACAACTTTTTGCAAATCTATTCCAACAAATCTGTCAGATTTTTAATCTTTATAATTATTCTGATATGCAAAAATAAATTTTTAAAAATTCAATAACTGAAAGAATAGTTATTTCACATAAGAAGCATGTGTTTCTTCCTACACAACAATCCATACTTCAACTTTATGTTTAAAAAAAATTCACATAATTACGAGATCCTAGAGTTAGAAGATTCCTAACTATCCACCTCTTACAATTCTTGTAATCAAGACTTAAATATTTTTCTTCCTCACCGTAGTAGAATGTTGTTGAAAGTACAGCATACATTGTTGTAATGACAGCTAATCAGCTAATAAAACTCTTAATTCCTCCTTGATGAGTTAAACCCAGCCATTAAATTAAGCTATGTTAGTTCATCAGAAAGTTTAGTTAGTTGAATTAGTCTAATAGCCTTGCATTTTGAGAAAGCACAGAGTTCAAACATATGGATAGAAAGAAGTAAGTTGAATTAAATTTAAAATAACATCAGTTTTCAAAGAAAGAAAATATAATAAATACCTGTTCCTGTTTTCCAAAAGAAAATAAAATATCTAAATATACAATAAAATGGCCTTTTGCATTGTTCTTACTAGGTATATTGACTATGAACTTATGACTTCCTTCTTAAGAACTGATTTGGAGACAATGGCAAGTATGCTGGGAGATTTCACTGTATAGTAGGGTAATGAAAGCCAAACTTTGAAGTTGAGCAGGCGGCATTCAATTCCTGGCTAACTGATCATTAGCTCAAGAAGCCTCTACCATGCTGTATACCTATTCTCATTCTGGATGTTGTATTGTAGGGCTGGGACATTGCAAGTAGACATGCTTTCTATTCAGGAATGTTTAACCTAGGCTATGCCTGAGCATCCAATAATAAAATATTTGCAATGTAATAGTAGGCCCACACTGGTTTGATACATAAATCATTTAAAAATTAACTGTGTTTATCTTACTTATAAATTTTTTTTTATTATTAAGTGTGCTCCACACCCAATATGAGGCTCAAACTCATGACACAAACTCTGATCCAAAGACCTGAGCTGAGATCCAGAGTCAGATGCTCAACCAACTGAGCAACCCCAGCTGCCCCTATCTTGTTTTTATCAAAATTACACAAGTATTCTAATGAACAAGTTCAGACATCTTCAATTGAGTTGTTAATATAAATGTTTGCATTCTAAATGATTGAGAAGAATAGCACTTATAATGGTAGAATTTTGCTGATTGAAGCAAAATTGTATTTGCTTCTGGGAAAAGACTTCTTCTAAAATTCTAAACAGAGAAATTTTTTTTTATTCCAGTAATTACAATTCCAAAATTGTATTTTATTCTAATAATAGACCCAGTTGTTAAGGCTACTATAAATCTGGAGCTTTGAAGTCTTGTTCATTTGGTGATGGTGCCTATCAAATGGCCTATATTTTCTCTTAAAATATCGAAATCCTTATGAAAGCTGCACACATTTTTTAGATATATCCTTTATTAGCTGCATTTTTTTAGGTATCAAGAAATACTTTTTGAAAATAAAAAACTTTAAGAAAAAATCTATAGGAATATTTGAGATGACAGGAGATTAGAATGTTTACACTGATTTAAGTGTAATTGCTGTATGAATGCTTCTGGGTTTTTGCACAACTTAAGAGGTTTTCCAAGGAATATATATGTGGAATAAAATTGAAATAGAACATAATGAGCTAAAGATACACAAGCATGTCAATGGACTTTTGACTCAGATTATGTATTAATGCATTTGATTGCCTCTCAATTTACACTATAGAAATATAATAATTTTGTATGTAGGCATTCTATTAAGACAAAACAAATTACTTAATAATTAGTGTTTCATTTGGAAGAAGAATTTTTTTTTACTGATCACATATACACATTTTTTCTTTTGAGTGAGCTTAAGGAAAATGACTACAAAATCATAGTATTTCAGAATCATAGGGGATTAGAGAGAAGTTAACTGTCTGTTCAAGATGTAATACCATAAAGATTTACTGCTTAATTGAAATTCAGACTTTTAACTAGCAACAGCAGGGCAGCTAGGGTGGTGTCATGCTGAAGTATTGATCATTTATCAAAAGAACAGCCTCTAGCTTTGCTGTGTTGCTGGTGAATGTGGGGAGAATTAATGCCTTTGTACATCCTAGATCCTAACTCTCTGTAAGATTATCTTTTTGTATCACATATATCCAAGGAACAATTCTGACATCTTCATTGATAAACTTCTTCTTTTCTTTAGTCCTCAAATGCCCCCAAGCTTACTTAACTGAAAAATTTTCTTTCTTTCCTATTCACAGCTCTTAAGCACCTAGAAAACAGAGCAGCTTGATAATTTAGCAAAAATGCAAATGAAAGAGCCTCTTGATAAGCACCTAGCTCATTTTCCACAGCATATTGCTCAGCTAATGAAGGCAATTTGAATTCTGTCTACCTCAAAAGAGATAAACAGTGTCTTGGGCTGCCAGTAACCTTTAATTCCTTGTTATCCACTTTCCTATCAATTTGCTTATAGTCATGATACCTTTCAAAAACTCAAGCTAAAACCCATTAAGTAAATTATACAATAATTATATTAAAATAAATAAATAAATACCACACACACACACACACACACACACACACTCCCCTACCTAATAAAAATAATGCCACTTTTTCCAAGAGGTTGTTTGGTTTTTTTTTTTTTACCCCCATGGAGTAGATAAGCCAAACATATGCATAGTAGTTCTAAATAGAAAATGTAACTGTGATATGGTGGGTTTTTTTGAAAAGTATATATTGCCTGAATGTGAGTTGGAAAATTTAACTCTAGCAAACTGTTAAGATTCATTTTGAGCATCATTATCATATTGTTTCCTTGGCTACAGTATAAAGTTTAAACAGCACTATCAATGTAAACACAAACTTATCACAAAGATCCTTTCTAATTAGAAAAGTATGTACCACAGTAATAGGATTTCAAATTGACGATCTCTAAGCAAAAAGGTTAAATATTAAAATGTTATATAAAACTACAGCAGGAAAATATCTAGAGGCAAGTCTTACTATACCATAGAGTTGCAATTCTATTAACAAGAAGAATGCATGGCATTGGTTCCGTTTATTATCAGAAAAATCACTGCCGGAAATAAGATGGTCAGGAGGTGCTCAGGGCTGCTGTGGCTGTTTGTCTAAAAACTAGGGAGAGAGAGAGATGATGCTAACAATTTTATCATCAAAAAATTTTTATCATCAAAGAAAAGTTTATCATCTTTATCAAGAAAGCAAAACCCTTAAAACCTAGTCCATCATCGTGATGGTTAGATTTGTGTGGGCTAAGGGGAGCTTGTATGGAGTTTTGTGCGGGCTAAAAGGGGAACACATATAGTGAATAAATATAATTTCTGGATGTGTCTGTGAGGGTGTTTCTGGAGGAAATTAGCATTTGATTCAGTAGACTGAGTAAAGAAGATCCTCCTTCCCCAATGTGAACAGGCATCATCCAGTCCATTGAGGGCCAAATAGAAAAAGAAGAGGAAGGGGTAATTTTCTCTCTTTTCTTGAGTTGAGACACATCTTTTCCTGCCCTTGGAGACCAGAACTCCTGGTTCTTGGGCTGTCAGTCTCTGACTGAATTACACCTTTGGCTTTCCAGGTTCTCCAGATTGCATATGGCAGGCAGATCGGGAGACTTCTCAGCTTCCATAACCTTTTGAGCTAATTCATATAATAAATCTCCTCTTAAATATCTGTATAGATCCTATCAGTTCTGTTTTTCTGGAGAGTCCTGGCTAATATAACCATTAAATGTGAAGCAGTCAAATTCTACATGTAAGCCAGCTCATTCTCTGAATAAATCTAGTTGATGTTAAAACTCTTCATGATGGGATGCCTGAGTCAATGGACTTGATTTGTGTTGACTGGGGAGAGTTAACTTTCTATAGGAGACATTTTGTCGTTGGCACACTAGAGATGAGTTGGTGCCAAGAAGTAGACTTAAGCCTTAACCAGCTGTCTGCTTTTTCCCAAATTTTGTGCTCATTTTGCAACTGTAACTGCTATCTAATATTTTTCCAATGCTTACAGGATCTTAACCTTGATCTTTGAGGACAGGAAAAGTTGGATGCCAAACAGATATTTACCAAGAGGCCTGGAAGTGCTATAGTCTGTGGGAATATTGTCCAGATCAATCTTTCCTCTGCTTTTTGAAGACAAGGGAATCATTTGATAGGATGAGGCAGTCAAGGCCCTTAATCTATCTTTAAAAGCAGAGTATTTATTGAGATCTTAAAACCTAAAAATATTAGCTTTCTACCACATAGTTCTTACCTTACCATGTTTTACCTTGGAAGCTCTCTTTCTCAAATTAACTTGGCTTTTCAAATCTGTAATAGAAATATTTTTGTGTGTTTTTAAAAACATGACTTCTGGGGTGCCTGGGTGGCTCCGTGGGTTAAAGCCTCTGCCTTCAGCTCAGGTCATGATCCCAGGGTCTTGGGATTGAGCCCCGCATCGGACTCTCTGCTCAGCAGGGAGCCTGCTTCCCCACAACCACCACCACTCTCTGCCTGCCTCTTTGCCTACTTGTGATCTCTGTCTGTCAAAAAAGCAAAAACAAAAACAAAAACAAAACATGACTTCTTTCCTGGAATAAACTTAATTTCACTGAGTTTATCTTATTTAAGTACAGTGGTGACTCTAATAGTCTTCCATTCTTCAGAACTTCTCAATTACATTGCTTCACAATGTACTTATTTATTAGATCCTTGTGTGCAGTTAGAGAAAAGCAGATGGATTGGTGTCATTACGCTCAAAACATTTCATTGTATCAGTTTTAATGAAGTGTGTAGATGGATTGTGAACATTAAAATACATATGATATAGAACTCTTAATAAATGAAATGGGTAATACCAGAGATTTCAGTGGCTTACCACAATAGAATTTTATTTCTTGCACACGTGGTAGGGCAGAGGATTATCTACTCACTCAGTCCAAGACCCAGAAAAATCGAGGCTCAGCCATCATCAACACATGATTTCCAGAGTTGCCTTGGGCATTAACATCCAGACAGTAGCTAGGAGACCCGAGATAGATTTGCTCACAAGTGGTGTTCTGTGCCAGACCTGCAAGTGGTGATAACATTGCTGACAAGTTCCACGAACTAGAATTCAATTCCATGGCCACATCTAATCTCAGAAAAGGCTGGAGAAAGGTGATGGGTTTGATAAACAACTAGCAAGCGTCTGCCACACCATTATGTTAGGAGGTTGGTTTGACATTAGATACACTCTGCCACACCATTATGTTAGGAGGTTAGTTTGACATTAGATACACTCTGCATAGATAATTTACCTTAATTCAGATTTTGACCTATTGACCATTGTTTAGTTTCTGTTATCCCTCTCCTTATATAGTATTTATAGAATTTGCTTTGTAACTTATCTTCATATATGTTATTTATCCTTGCACTTAGGTGGTCATCAACAAGGCAAAATATAGTAGAAATTTCAAATTTAAACATTAGTTTACCAATAAAAAATTAATGTCTTTGAGTTTTTGAGAAGATGCAATTACTAAAATTAATAATTTTAGTGTTTTATTGTCTAGATTATTAAGACTAGCAATTAATTTTTACCTTAGTTTTGCACAATTATTTTTTGTAGAATTATAACCATACCATTACAAAACCTGGCATAGTACCTCTTTAATAATTTCCTTACAGTTTAAGCACAACAAAGCTATCTACTAATTATGCTCACATCTAATTTATAACTCACTTCTTCATTTGAAATCAAAATGTTGCCACAATTCACCTCCTTCCCAGTATATTGACTACATATCAAGGCAGCAGCAGAAATAATTCTCAATGTAATCCACAGTGGAAATAGTAGTTTTTCATTGATTTAATGCATCAGAGAACAAGAACACTGTGGGTTTGGAGGAAGGTTGCACTTCTCTTAGGCAAGGCTATTATAATAGATGCATGTGTATTGAGAAATGGAGATTGACCTACGATCATGGGAAATCAAGAACCTAAGAAAACAGGGGCATCAAGAAGTAATTAAAAACCTCTCTGCTGGGGTGCCTGGGTGGCTCAGTTGGTTGAGCATCTAATTCTTGAGCTCTCAGCTGAGGTCATGATCTCAGGGTTGTGAGGTCGAGCCCCATGTTGAACTCCATGCTGAGCATGGAGCTTGCTTGGGATTCTCTCCCTCTTTTTCTCCCTCTGCCCCTCCCCCCTCATCCTGCACCAGTTCTCTCTCTCAAGGAAAAAAAAACCAAAAAACACACCTCTCTGCCAGTTTATCATCAATCTCATTCAAAGTTTCATAAGGCCAAATTTAGTTGAGCGTTTAGTATGTCTCAGATACTGTTTTAAATTCTTTGTATGTCCTCAACTCATTTACCCCTCACCACAGACTTATAGATAGCAGAATTACTTCCATTTTGCAAGAAAACTGAGGCACAGAAAGTTTGGTAACTAGCCAAAAGTTACCTGTTGGTAACAACAAAATGAGAGCATTAAAAGGATACTAAAGAACCAGGGAAAGGGAGAATCTACTTGAAGACTCAAGAGAAAAGCCCATCCCCGAAAATATTTTATCTAGTGATTCAAAACAACAATATTGAAAACAACTCTGAATACCCATGAAGGCTCTCTATGGAATAGGAAAAGAAACATATCATTACTGTAAAAACTGAGTCTGTCATGTGGAAAGAAATCTTGGTAAGCATTTCAGAAAAGCATGATAAGATAAAATGATATGAAATTCAAGGATAGATAAAGAAGAGCCAGTAGATAGCTCCAGCTTAAGAATTATAGATTCTCCCAAAGGAGGGAAGAGAGGAAATATAACCAAAGGAAATATATAAACACATAATAGCAAAAACATCTTTTTCTAAAATAAGAAAGTACTATGCAATTCAAAATCATTGCATTCATTGCAAAATTTACAAAATCAGATCCATAAATAAATCCATTCTACAAGTAAATATAAAGATTCCATTAACCATGATATTGTTCATCTCTTTTGAAGTAGATTTCAAAAACTGTGGGGAAGAGTTCCATGCATTAATGTCATCATCTCTAGCCTCTGTCCATAAATGCCAGTAGGAACCCAAATATTTCTTCCAACCAAAAGTGTCTCTTTTTGGGGGGTGCCTGGGTGGCTTAGTGGGTTAAAGCCTCTGCCTTTGGCTCAGGTCATGATCCCAGGGTCCTGGGATCGAGCCCTGCATCGGGCTCTCTGCTCAGTGGGGAGCCTGCTTCCCTCTCTCTCTCTGCCTGCCTCTCTGCCTACTTGTGATCTCTGTCTGTCAAATAAATACATTTTTTTAAAAAAGTGTCTGTTGTTGGTCAACTGTCCACTTAGGGCAAAAATTACCCTCGCCTGAGGAACACAGCTGTAGATAACAGGATAATTAAGAGTGAATAGTAGTAATAGCTGAGACTAGGAAGTTTGGTTTTTTCTAATTTGTTGAAATTATTTAGTGACATGTTAATGAGATTGATTTTTCTTATGGCCCATTAGAATCCACTAAACTCTTGTGACCAAGAGAATAAAATGAACATACCGATGATTTAGGAAATTTTATTCAGGTCGCAGAATATAAACTATCTCGGAAGGAGGAAAATAGGAAGAGTTGAGTATGCATCTGTTAAGGGTTAATTTCTTTATTGAAATTGTGCAGCCTCTTTTCAATATTATCTCTTATACCATCACTTAATTCAAAACAGATACTAGAGAATTACAGAATAGTAAAAATGGGATAGTAAAAAAATTAAAAATGAGGTAGTGTTTGAAAACACATCACAGCAATAGTAGATTTTATTAAAATGAGAACATATAAAAAATGAGAACATATAATTATATGTAAGGAACAATTTAATTTTTACCTATAAAGTTTGACTTTTTCAAATGTAAAAATTCTGGTGGCTCCACCTTACCCAAAAGCAAGAGCCTTTGATTACTTCTCTGTGGCAATTCTAGTTCAATGACTTTATTAAAGTAATTATTTACAGTTTTTTAAAAAATACTCTTTTCAGAGCCTCAAACAATGTCTTGAATACATTAAATTTTAAATTTGCTGCTGCATAAAAGTAAATATGTGTTTCTGATTAAACACTGAGTTATTAAATTTCAGAGTTAGAAAAGTCATCTCAAGTAGCATATTATTATATAAGAATTTTCAGAATAATAACTTATTTCCTATTTACTGCAGCTTATGTTAACACGTAGGAAATTCGACTTCACTTAGCTTATTCCTTATTATATTCATCTGGAATATATACAAAATAACCAGTCTAAATTCCCCTTTCTCTGATTTTTTATCTTAACTTTCTAGACGAAATTTAATCATTTTTTTTCTATTTTGTGGCAGAAGTCTCCAAAATTGTGTGTGTGTGTGTGTGTGTGTGTGTGTGTTACATTCAGACTATTTCCTTAGAGCAAAATTGGTGCTTTTTTAGAACTTTCCTTCACTTGCCAACATTTACTTTTTTAGAACCACCTGATCTTCTCAATTTTATTATTAAAGGTTGCATATAGGATAGAATATGAAATCAAGAAAACTGATACTCAATTAGTTCTAGTAGATTTACTCATCCAGGACAGTGCCAAAGAAGGAATTACTAATAAGAAAATACATTTTTATGTTTTAATTAAAGACATTTTTACAATCACATATTAAACCAGTTTAAAATAATAGTTTTTTATCTAATGAAATTTTTCATTAGAGTCCTTTTTGAGAGTGACTTTATCAACAAAAATCTTAGCTAGATGAGTGGTATTAATGTTTTTCTACCTAATAGAAACATGCAGAGGAAATGTTCACTTCTCTTTTACAGCTTATTTCTTTGCAAGGTGATCCAGAAGAATTAAATTAACTATAATGTTTAAACCTTTAAACTTCCAACCTAAATCCTTTGACTTAGCAGTTAACCATGCATCTCATATTGAAGTCAGCTTATATAATTATAGTCACACTTCTCCTTCCTATCTCCTTTGACATTTACTCATTGTTTCTTTTCTTTTTCTTTTTCTTTTTTTAATTTTTTTAAAAGATTTTATTTGCTTATTTGACAGAGAGAGACACAGTGAGAGAGGGAACAGAAGCACAGGGAGTGGGAGAAGCAGGCTTCCCGCTGAGCAGGGAGCCTGATGCAAGGCTCTTTGATCCCAGGACCCTGGGATCATGACCTGAGCCAAAGGCAGATGCTTAACAACTGAGCCCCGCAGGGGCCCCTATTTACTCATTATTTCTAACTGAATTTCTGCCTCTGGGGAAAAATGGCTACATTTTATGTCCACCACCCCCTCCAAACATACAGTCCTACTCAGTCCTCAAGATCCTGCCCTTGTGGTGCCTGGGCGGCTCAGTTAGTTAAACACAGGACTCAATTTCCACTCAGGGCCTGACCTCAGGGTGGTGATATCTGTCCCCTTGTCAGGTCAGGCTCTGCACTGGATGTGGAGCCTGCTTGAGATTTTCTGTTTCCCTCTCCCTCTGTTGCTCCCTCCCCCTCTCTAAAAAGAAAAAAAGAAAAAGATCCTGCCTTTATCTAATCAGCCTACTATGCTTTGTCCTAATCCGTTCTTCCTTTAGTTGTAACTTTTTGGTGCACAAAATATATAGCACATTTTAAAAATTGTAAATGCAATTAATTAATATATAGTATATTATGACTTTCAGAGGTAGAGTTCAGTGATTCATCAGTCTTATATAACACACACTACTCATTACATCGCATGCCCTCCTTAATGTCTATTACCCAGTTATCCCATCCCCCTACTCTCCTCCCTTCCAACAACCCTCAGTTTGTTTCCTATGATTAAGAGTGTCTTATGGTTTGTCTCTCTGGTTTCATCTTGTTTTATTTTTTTCCTCTCTTCCCCTATGATCCTCTGTTTTGTTTCTTAAATTCCATATATGAGTGAGAGTATATGATAACTGTTTTTCTCTAATTGACGTATTTCGCTTAGCATAATACCCTCTAGTTCCATCCTTGTTATTGCAGGTAGCAAGATTTCATTTTTTTTTTTGATGGCTGAGTAGTAGTCCATTGTATACATATATACAACATCTTCTTTATCCATTAATCTGTCGATGGACATCTGGGCTCTTTCCATAGTTTGGCTATTGTGGAACTGCTGCTATAAACATTGGGGTGCAGGTGCCCCTTTGGATTGCTACATTTGTATCTTTGGGGTAAATACCCAGGAGTGCAATTTCTGGATCTTAGGGTAGCTCTATTTTCAACTTTTTGAGGAATCCCCCTACTATTTTCCAGAGGGGCTATACCAGCTTGCATTCCCACCAATAGTGTAAGAGGGTTCTGCTTCCTCCCCTCATCCTCACCAAAATCTGCTGTTTCCTGACTTGTTAATTTTAGCCATTCTGACTGGTGTGAGGTGGTATCTCATTGTGGTTTTGATTTGTATTTCCCTGATGCCGAGTGATGTTAACATTTTTTCATGTGTCTATTGGAATTTGTATGTCTTCTCTAGAGAAATGTCTGTTCATGTCTTCTGCCCATTTCTTAATTGGATTATTTATTCTTTGGGTGTTGAGTTTGATAAGTCCTTTATAGATTTTGGATGCTAGCCCTTTATCTGATACTTCATTTGCAAATATCTTCTCCCATTGTGTCGGTTGTCTTTTGGTTTTATTAACTGTTTCCTTTGCTGTGCAAAAGCATTTGATCTTGATGAAGTCCCAATAGTTCATTTTTGCCTTTGTTTCCTTTGCCTTTGGAGACATGTCGGAAGAAGTTGCTGAGCCGAGGTCACAGAGGTTGTTGCCTGTGTTCTCCTCTAGGATTTTGGTAGATTCTTATCTCACACTTAGGTCTTTCATCCATTTTGAGTCTATTTTCATGTGTGGTGTAATGAAATGGTCCAGTTTCATTTTTCTGCATGTGGCTGTCCAATGTACCCAATACCATTTGTTGAAGAGACTTTTTTCCATTGGATTTTCTTTCCTGCTTTGCTGAAGATTAGTTGACCATAGAGTTGAGGGTCCATTTCTGAATTCTGTATTCTGTTCCATTGATCTAAGTATAGCACACTTTCTTTACTATTTTATTTATTCATTTGACAGACAGAGATCACAAGTAGGCAGAGAGGCAGGCAGAGAGAGAGGAGGAAGCAGGCTCCCTGCTGAGCAGAGAGCCCGATGGGGGACTCAATCCCAGGACCCAGGGATCATGACCTGAGCTGAAGGCAGAGGCCTTAACCCACTGAGCCACCCAGGTGCCCCATTTCTTTACTATTTTAAAAACAGTGAATTATTATGGAATAAATGAAATCAAAACTAGAGATAGGGTATCTTACAAAATAAATTTCCAGACAGAATAGAGCATAAATTTGTCATTTGCTTACTATATTTAAAAATAATCATGACTTCAGGTAGAACTCTTCGTACTTCAGCCTGCGGTCAGTTGGCCCAAGTCACCAGGAGGAAATAAGAGAATCTTTCAGGAAGCTTTAGGAAATATTTCCCTTTACCTAAGTTTATTATCAACTCATATGAGTTAAGTTAAACTAACCTAACTCACCCTGATTTATGTTCAACCCTGAGACTATTCCTAAATATTATCCTTTTGATACCAGAGGCTGGGGGAGTTTTGGGGCCCTGAGACCTCAACTGCCACAACAGCTGGTGCCAAGTTGACTTCCAGAAAGAATTCAAGGACAAGTCAGAGTAAAGTATAACAGCAGAACCTTTAATTGTAAAGCAAGAGTACACACTCCAAAGGAGGGGGAGTGCAAGCACACTCCAAGGATCTGAGTTGGAAAGAGTAGATGGGGTGGAGGCGGCTTTCATCTTTATGAGCAGTTATAATCAAGGGGTGGAATGTACATGTATTAGGGTTCTACAAATAGGCAGAGATTTCCAGGAACTCAAATATCATTGCACATGCTCTATGCAAGTTACTACTCACAGGCACCGTCTGATTTTTTGGACATATACTCTAAATATACTCTGAATGTGCAGTTGGTCCTCTAACACCTCTGGTGGAGGGGTCATTCTCCATCTTTGTAAGCTAACAATGTCTTCATGCACATGCCTGCCTGTGGGCTAGAGCAACAACAGGAGGCTTGTGGCCCTGAGAAAACACAGAGCTATCACAGGGTTTACTCAGTTGTCAAACATTCTGTTAGTGATCAGACTCAGTTCCCCATATTTTGTTCTCTTGCATGTACCCAGCTTTTCCCTATTCTACCTGCCTCATCTTCAGTTCAAGACAGAGGGTTGGGGCAATGATAGGAGGAAGGGTATCAATATCATCACACCCTACCCTCAAGTTGAATGTTCTCTTCATTTCTCTTTAGGACCCCATGAGTTTATACTCGGAAAATAGGCATGTACTTTGGTGTACATAGATCTCAAATGATTAGGTTCAAAATAGCATGTCTAAAATGAAGTGAAATTTTCTTCTTTTTTTTTTTTGAAGCAGCTTTAAGCATTTTTTTATTTTCATGGCACTGATCTAGGAGTATCCACACTTCTACTCAGAATGTCTTAGTGACACTGACTTACCTGTGTTTTCATTTAAGATGATGCAGTCAGTTTCCTGCTTTGCTCTTCTTAGATTTGACCTGATGGGTTCCATCAAATCCTTTTTTTTTCAAAGTACCAATATAGGCATATGCCCACTCCGAAACAGCTATTTATCTCCATATCTTACAAATAAAGAGCAAAATTATTATTAACCTTCAGATAAAGATAGACTATATTTCTCAATGCCTATATCAAGGCTGTTAAAAATAGACCAATTGAGATATCAATCTACCATATTTAGTCATCTCTTAAACCAAGCTTTTTTTTCCCTATTTGTAATACAGGCTGAGGATGGCGGTTAAAAAGGTTATAACCACCATTTGAACACATTAAACATGTCAGTACACCTACTGCAATGCCTGGCACATAATAAAAATAAAATTAAATGCTAAAACAATAGTTTTCTTCCTGATAGCTGTAGTGTTGACTGCACATTTGATTTAATATTGAATCCATAATTTCTAATAACTCTTTAACTATGATATAATTATAATATGATTAATCATATGTATGAATTCCTGGAGTGAAATATAATAAAATCCAGGAGTTAGAAAGAATCATTAAAATCATCTTTAATACTTCCACTCAAAGGCAACCACTGAAAGGTCTGAGAGATTTAATATCCTAATATATTGATTGCTAGATAAAATAGAGCTATAAACCTGGACAGATCTACATATAATTATTATACTGTATATGATTTTAAAATATTTATATTTTTCACTGCACATTATTTGCCCATAGTTCTCCTGATTCAGTAAAACATCATCGTTGTAACCCAATATTCTGTCATGTAAATGAATATAATCTATGAAGATTATACCAATGGACAAAAATTTAGGTTATTTTCAATTTTTGCTATTAGTTATAATGAACATATTTTTGCACAAACTTTGGTTGACACTCTAGCTATTTATTTATTTTTCTTAGTTATTTCTCAGGAATAGAGTCACACAATTATTTGGCCAAGAAACATAAATCTTTTAAAAGAACTAGATATGGAAAAAAACAAACAAACAAAAAAAGAACTAGATATGTTATTAGGTTGTTGTTGTTTTTTTTTTAAGATTTTATTTATTTGACCCAGAGAGAGAGATCACAAGTAGGCAGAGAGGTAGGCGGGTGGGGGGAGAAGCGAGCTCTCCACTGAGCAGAGAGCCTAATTCAGGGCTTGATCCCAGGACCCTGAGATCATGACCTGAGCTAAAGGCAGAAGCTTAACCCACTGAGCTACCCAGGTGCCCCTAGGTTATTTTTTAAAATGGAGAACCAGGTGCACCTGGGTGGCACAGTGGGTTAAGCCTCTGCCTTCAGCTCAGGTCATGATCTCAGAGTCCTGGGATCAAGCCCCACATCAGGCTCTCTGCTCAGTGGAGAGCTCGCTTCCTTCCCTCCCCCTCTCTGCCTACCTCTCTGCCTACTTGTGATCTCTCTCTGTGTCAAATAAATAAATAAAATCTTTGAAAAAAAAATGCAGAACCAATTTACACTTCCACCAGCAGTGTATATGAGTGTACAACCTATTGAACAGGAGCATAACAATAGCCATGATATAGTGGTAAAAATGATAATTAAAAAACAATGGTACTATTATGTTCTAGTTGTTAAGCGCTGTTAGGTACCATGAATGAATTTTCATTTAGTCCTCACTGCAACTCTGTTATGTAGATTCTGCTCTTGTCCCAAGATTACAGATAGGGAAAGTGAAATACAAAGGGTTAAGTAGTGTGTCCAATGTAATAGTTTATAGGTGGGGATCCAGGTCAGTCAGTCGCCCATGTAGGATAACTCCACAGCATGCACATTCAAGCACCTAAAGCCCCCACCAGAATGTAACTCTATTTTCCCTAATTTTTTCAACTTGACCAATTTGAATAGAGAAGTTTATTTCACCTGTTTACATATTTTGTTACTTGATTGGCACATACTTGTTTACTGACTGGCACATATATTTGTATGTATTACTCACTCGTATGTGTTTTGTGAATGTTCACTAGCTATTTCTCACCTTTGTTCCTATTGGGCTATACTACTAAACTATTTTCATTAATTTGTTAGAGGACTTTAAATAGAAAGGATATTGATTGTTTATCTCATTTTCTCCCACTTGCTCATTTTCAGGAAGTAGGAGAGAGCAAAACTGCCCTCTTTCATGAGGAAGAATAAGGAGGCTACCACATCTATTTGGCTTGCCGATGGGGAACATTCTTCCCCTATTTGGGTACCTGGTTGGTCATAGGTTATTTCGCTATTGTTGTACTACATTTTTTCTGTTGCATCACAGATATTTTATTGATATGGATGAGGCCAGTGTCAATATTTGATCTCAGTGATATTTTAACTTGGATGACTTTTCAAATGGTACGTCCTTTTATCTTTTTGGAGTTTTAAAACTCTGGCTCTTATAATATGCAGTGTATATTTCTTCAAGCATAGAATGCGGTTTAGCAGACAGTACTTTATCCATTTTCTTTTCTTAAATTTTTGATGTGAAATAATTGCTTTTCTGAGTTCTTATAGGCAACAGTGCTTTCTAGTCAAAATGTTATGAAATGTGCTCAGTAAGTTTATTAAGACTTTTGCAAAATATATAAAAACACTATAAAGAACTTTGTTATATATTTAGAATCTTACAAAAAAACTAATTCAGTAGAATTACATTCATGTCAACAGTGGAAACCAGATTAATTTTATCTTTCCATTTTCCATAATTGGATAAATTATAATTTGAGTTTAAGGCATATGTAGCTGTTGTGATGCTTTTAAGGTATGTCCACAAACTCCTTGACACTTGGTCCTTTGAAACATGGAGCTTAATTCTTCTCTCAATGAATATGCACCATTTAGTGAATCACTTCTAATGAATAGAATGTGGTGAAAGCGATACTATCTACCTTCTAAGTCTAGGTCATAAAAAGGGTACAACTTCTGCTTGGAGCTATTAAGACACCTCCCTCCCTCTCTCTCTCTCTCTTTCCCTCTACACACTTCCCTCTCTTTCCCTTATTCTTTCTCAAGACATTTGCCTGAAGAGCCCCCTCACCATTTTTATAGAAACCCAGGATATATGGAGAGACACAGGTGGAAGTGGACCTCTACCAGTAACCAACACCAATTTGCACGTTATGTGAGTGAGCCATTTCAGAAGTGGACCGTCCAGTCTCAGCCAGCTTTTTAGGATGATACAGTTCCAGCATACATGTAATTGCAACCTCATGAGAGTCACGAGGGCACAGCTCCCCAGGCAAGCTTCTTACAAATTTCTGGTCCACAAACTCCGTGAGAGACAATGAATGATTATTGTTGTTTAAATGCACTCCATTTTGTGGAGATCAGTGATACAGCACAAAATAAATAACACAACTTTATACCGAGACAAAGAAGGACATTTATGAAATTACCTAGAAAATTCAAAACAAAATCACAGCAATATTTTGTAGATAATAAATATAGGAAGAGTGGGGAAAACGAATACAATTTACTAATGGAAATATGGCCAGAGTTTCTAATGGTCTTAACCTTACTTCTGTTCATTCATGAACATGTAAAACAGCATAATGCTATTAACTTTGATTCTTCTGCTTACATCAGAAAATAAAGAACAGGGGTAGAGAACTGACCATGTTTCCTGCTTTTCCCTATTTTTTGGAAGGAAAGTCAATAATTATGTGGAAAAGGAATGGGAAAAATGCCCAAATATACAAAGATGAATCTTTTTTTTTTTTCCCCAAAGAAGGATTTTGGTCTTAGACCAAAGTTTATGTAATACACATGTGTGAAGTACTGTGAGTTTAAATAGGATAACCTATAGGGAAGATGTAGAATATGTAGAAACTGTTACACATTTGACAAGAGAATGCTTAATAATAGGGTACTGAGAATAAGTTCTCGGGCCCATGATTTCGCAAATTACTTAAAGATGAGAATGCACTGAGAAGCACTTGACTTTTTAAATACCCTAAACACAATCAAGAAAAATGCTGAGGTAGTCTGAAAAGCTAAAAGGGAACTCACAGAAATATGATTGGGCATAAAATTGGAAGATGTGCTTATTATGAGAATGTGTAGGAATTTATCTGTAGAAAAATAATTCAAATGAGATGTACAAAATGTCAGAATGTGAAAAATCAGCTATAAGTGAAGAACTTATTATTTGGTGCCAAAATAGCTTAGAGATAATTTAGGGGGAATTTTTTTTTTTTTATGTCCAAAAAAGTATGCTTAGAATTTAAATTATCAGAAGCATTTGAAAATGTCTTTATTGCTCACTGGCAGAGTCAAAAGGGTAGTTGAGTGTACCTTAAAAACCTAAACAGCAGAGCCTATGACAGAGTTTATGGCAGAAGGATGTTCCCACTGAGCTTAAATAAATAAATAAATAAATAAATAAATAAATAAAATTATGTGCGTGTGTGTGTTTAAGGATATCAAAGAGCTATTAGGAAATCCAGGACTTGAAATGTGAAGATCCATGGGGGGAGGGAGAGCCAAAAAAAAAAGGGTGAACCTATGTATTTGGTGATCCTGAGGCATTTTGCAGATTATGGTTGGGGCTTCAGGTAGAGTTGCTATTATGCCGAGAAGCCAGAAGAACTTCCAAGAATTAATGAAGATAGAGAGGCAAAAAAAAAAAAAAAAAAAAAAAAAAAATTAGAGTTGGAGGACATGAAGGAAGCCAGAATTGAGGGACCAAGATTCCTAAGAGAAGGGAAGCACTGAGAGAGAAGCCTCAATACTCAATACTTTGTTGTGCCCTTCAGCCTTTTGCCAAATGTATAAACTGCACTGGATGAAAGATCCAGAGACAAGCAAACCACTGAAACACCAAGCAGAGCTTTTAGTTGATTCTTGGTGGCAAAGATACAAAAATTAGAGTATAAGACCTGTCAAGAATGAGGGATTCTGGTAAATATCACACCTCCCAGCTGGGACGTGTAGGGAGCTGCACCTCAGGAGCAGGATCTTAAAGGGAGTATAAATCAGACTCCACTTATTGTCTGAAAGATTTCAAGAGATATGCCCTCATTTGTATGTACCTACCAGAGAATATGATAAATATTCTGTGGGTGAAAATATCATCATCTAGAACCTCCTGATTTCTTAGACACAATGCTTAGCACTCAGTAAAAATATGACGAGGCAACCCAAAGAACTCGACCCGGAGATATACGTGCGCATGTGCACGTGTGTACACATGATCCAAATATTGGAATTATCATTCACAGACTTTAACAGTGATGAATATGTCTAAGAAATAGATTAGAAGACGGAGAGGGATTTCAGGAGTTAAATGGAATCATTACAAAGGGTCAAAAAGAAATACTTGAACTAAATAACTGAAATTAAGAACTTAATAAATGTATTCAATGGAAGAGCAGGCAAGTAGATATGATGTGTTAATTGGAAGATAGATCAATATCCAGCTGAAGCATAGAGAAATCAAGAGTAATTTTTTAAGAGAGAACAAATCAGATATACAAATACTTCACACTGAGAAAGATATAACATGGGGAAATTCAGATCCCAGAAAGGGAGAAAATAGAATAACGACAATATTTAAAGAGAAAATGGCAGGAAAGTTTCCAAAACAAATAAAAAATATCCCACCACAGATTAAAGAATTTTTGGAACCCCAGTATGATTAAGCACAAAGAAAATTACTCAAAGACACATCATGATAAAACTACTCAAATCACAGGAGAAAATCTTAAAAGCAGTTAGAGGGTCAAAAAGGGGAGGAAGGCAAATTTCCTTAAGAGAAAAACAATAGTACTGACTTTTGGCTTCTCAGCATTAACATGAAAGTCAAAAGATAAAAGAATGACATCCTTTTTTTAATGTGTTTAAAGAAGATAACAGCTAACCTACAACTCTGTTCCTGCAAAAATATCTTTCAAAAATGAACACAAAATAAATTTCCACTCAAAGAAAACCCAAATTAACTTGTTGGTAACAGAGCCACAGTAGAATAAATCCTAAAGGATTTCAGGCAGATGGTAATGCAAAGGTCCAAGAACAGCCCTTAAGTTTGAAAATACCCAGTGGAGGACTTAAACCACCAGATATGAAGACGGTTAGTGAAGCTGCCATAATAACTGGAGTGCTATCAAGGCATAAGGATAGATAAGGGGACTTTATTACTGAAACAGCATAGATTCCAGGAATATATCCTCACATGTATAATCCATTGTTTAATGACAGTCATTATATAACAGTATAATAAGGAAAAGACGGCCTTTTTGACAAATAGTTCTAATTTGACTCGATATTCATATGGATGCAAAAAGTTGAACACTGACAGCTAATTCACACCATACATTTTAATGGGAAAGGTAGAACTAGTAAGTTTATAAGTCTGTTACAGGAGTATATCTTCAGCAGTATGTATAGGTATCTATAGAATTAAGTATGTATAGAAGTGTGAATAGGAATTTTTTAAAACAAGACACATTAAAAAAGCATTGACCATAAATTAGACTTCATCATAATCAGGACCACTTGTTCCTTAAAAAAAAAAAAAAAAAAAAAAAAAAAAAGGCATCATTAAGAGTATGAAAAGACGCCCGCCTGGGTGGCTCAGTGGGTTAGAGCCTCTGCCTTCGGCTCAGGTCATGATCTCAAGGTCCTGGGATCGAGCCCTGCATCGGGCTCTCTGCTCAACAGGGAGCCTGCTTCCTCCTCTCTCTCTCTCTCTCTCTAACTACTTGTGATCTTTGTCTGTCAAATAAATAAATAAAATCTTTGAAAAAAAAAAGTATGAAAAGACAAGTTATTTATTTTGAGTAGGTATCTGTAACACCTAGACGTAAAGGAACCATATGGAGAATATATTGTTGGAATAGAATTCTTTATAGATTTCTTGAATTTCTTACAAGCACCAACTACTCATTTTTTCCTGGGCTATCTTTTCACAGTGTCTATATAGCATACAACCTGGAAAGATACCGACAGTGTACTCCTCTGGAGTAAAGAGCAGTCATATTTAAGGTCCAGTGTAATAAGTATAATACCTTCCTCTAGAACAAAGAGTGGGTGTACTTAGTACCCATTATTTTTAAAAAACATGGCTCCCTAATCACAGAGTTTCTCTTCTTTAATACATCACATTTAATGTGCAGAAATATATCCAGACCTATCCATGTGACTCTTACAGGACTCGGGGTAAAGGGAAACTAATGAAAATATACCAATTCTCATGACGCATGATTAGCTGTAAGTGGTACTGTCCTCTGTCTCTGACCTGGGTGTCTCATGTCTTCTTCCAGCCTGAAGTCGTGGCAGGCTAACTTCTTACCTCCCAACTAGGGCAAAATCTCACCCCTCATAGCTCTCAAGACATATAAAGAACATTACCACGTCAAAAACAAGTGGGTAACCCCATATAAAAATGGGCAAAGGCTCAAAGAAGTATTTTGCAAAAAGGAATATGTGACTAACTATGAAAATTGCTCAATATCTTTAGTCTTCTGGGAAAAATAAGTTAAAACCACAATGTGATACCAGTCATCCTGCAGAACAGCTAATAGAAAAGACTGACTATGGAAATTTTTCCTGTGAACGTGAAACATTTGTAGCTTCAAACAGTGCCTGAGGAGGTGAAAATTGATGAAGAGACTTTAGAAGACTATTTGGAATACTACTTGTCAGCTGAGTATATGCAGGCCCAATGAATAGGCATTTTATTGTGTGGGCGTGTGCACCTGTGCGTGCGTGCATGTAGTAGTAGCAAGTTCAGAAGCAGCACTATTTTTAGTAGCCCCAAATTAGAATGACTCCACTGTATATCAACAACATAAAAGATAATCTATGGTATTATTTACTCAGTAGCATACTATATAGTAATGAGAATGAATAATACACAAAACCATGGATTAATCTCATAATATGTTTACTTTCAAAAAGTGATTCACAGAATATAATATACAGTTTGATTTCCTTAACGCAGAGTTCAGAAACATGCAAATTAATCTTGGGTGATAGGAATCTGACAACAGTGACATTGGGGATTTAGTGACCAAGAAGGTGTCACAAGAGATGGATTGTAGCAATATTCTATTTCTTGATCTGGGGATAGATTGCATGTTTTTTGTTTTTTTTTAATTTGTGAAGATCAGTTTTGCTAACCATTTAGGATCTGTGAAATTTTATAATATCAATATTTTACATTAATAAAAAAGTTTACTAAAAACAATTAACATTACTGAAACTGAGGGAGACATGGGAACCCACACACTATGACAGTGTTCTCTTCTTTACGTCCAAGCTCCGAGAGTGCTTTATATCTCTACTACTTCACTTCTACCTCATCTTTAAACTTAAATTCACCTTTCATCTCTCAGGAATGGTCATCACTTCTTAGTTGCCAAGTCCAAATTATCTCTTTCTGGACATCTACTTTTATTTAACATCTGCTTTCTTAAAACTCAGCTTTTTTCAACTTCCCCACCAGGGTACTTTATGTTCTACTGTTTCAGCTACTCCAAGGTACTCTTCTTTATGATTTTTTTCTCCTCCATTCTCTAAATATTAACTGTGGATTTTATTTTAGTTTTGTTTTTCTTTCTGTACCCTTTCTATGCTTCTTTCATCACTACCATGCTTAAACTACTTATACAATAGAGACTTGTAAAAGCCTATACTAAGCCACTTTTTCTTCTGAGTTCCAAACCCAAATTTCACTGCATCATAGGAATCTCAAATGAATATATTCAAAAGTTACCTTACCATGTCCCCCTAGACCTGCTGCAGTCTTAATATTCTCTTTTTTTTGTCAGTGTTTGTGTTTTATCTTACCTATTGTCCATGTTAACTTGTTCATGATATTATTATTATCATTTAAACTCTGTTCATGTATGCTTTTCTTTAAACTCTGTTAGGCCATATCATCCTTGTCATCCATGCTGCCTGTGACTTGGTTCAGATTCTCATTGTTTCTCATATATGCATTTTGATTACAGCATAACTGGTCACCCTACGTCCAGTTTTTAAACTTGAGATTTAGTCCCACAACAGTATCCTAATGGAACTGTTCATTTCTCATCTGAGTCTTCACTAGTCTATATAGACTTTTCTCTTAGCACCTGCAACATTTGTAAGACTTTCTTGTACTTATTAATGTATCTATCTAACAATCTTGGACTGAGACGGAGACTTTATCTTTTTGGTCTCTGAAGCTACTATGCTAGCAACACTTTAGATGCTAAGCAAACGGTTTTTGAATGACTTGATATCCCTTGATTTTAGCTGTTAGTATCTTTCTGTTTGTTTATCAGTGTCCCCTATCAGACTAAGCTAATTGAGAGTCAGGTCTATATGCTTAATCCAATACTCAATAAGTGTTTGCTTAATGAATAAATGCATGTAGTAGAATTAGGTTTGGCTGAAATAAACTTTGATTAGGGACTTGTAAGAGACTAACAAATCAATAACTAAGCCTTCGAATAGTTTAAAGGAAAAGAATGCATAAAGAATCAGTGGAGTGATTTTGAGATAGTGGATTCATTAGGAAATAGGAAAGAGTTGTGTTTTGTTTTTTTTTTTGATGGAAAAGCTTATTGGTGAAAGTTCTATTCAAATAATTTTTCCAGAAATGAACAGTTTGGAGAATAAGAAATCAGATAGCTGTCAGTCTTATGGTATTTTAGGATAGGTCATCAAAATAAGCCTACATATGTCAGTGGCAACAAATTCACATGTTTTTATAGGGTGGGACAGAAAAATAGATTAGCAGGTCACATATATAACCAGGCAATTTGGAAGGAAATAATAAAGGTGAAAATAATAAAGGGCAGTTACAAAGAACATTTGTATTAAATCAGCTGCTAGAGGAAAACCAGTATTATTTCTAGAAAGATATGACCTACTGATTAATTGGGATGTGTTGAGAAGATACATAAGAAAGTAGATAGAAGAGATACGTGGGTTAAAAATTATTTAGATTTTCAGAAATCTTTGATGGTGCTTTATCTTAAAGACTATAAAACAGGTGTCTGCTATCAAATTATGGTGTAGGTGGACCCACTTTATCAAGAAAAAAAAATTGGTTTAGAAACAGAAGATGAAATGTGTGGAAAATAAGCATTTCACTGCATGAAAATAGTGTTTCTTAGGAATATCTTTTCCACATATATAATTCAAAGAAATTTGAGTACCTTTAAGATGATTTAAACTCTCCTAGATATTGAATATTCAAATATGAAGGAATAAAACCCAAATCTCTTTATTTGTGTGAATGTGAGAACAAAAGATGCTTTTAGTAATCTAGGAGCTATGTGTCTGTAATAGCTTGTTGGCCCAAAGGGAACTCTGGAGTTTTTAAAGTCATTGCATGTGTTTAGTATTTTGGTGAAAATTGGTAACATATTGTTAGAATTTTCTAATTAGCTGAGTAAGAAGTATATGTTATAAAATGATTTTAAATTATATACTTATATGTCCATTTTTCCACAGGTGTTTTACATTTTTATTCAGGAGGGTCTTGCTTTTTTAAGCTTTTGATCCTCAAAAAAGGCTCTGACTTTTCTTTGGTTTTGCATTCCATTTTCTATATAACAGAGCAGTGACGCTTAATGATCTGCTTGCTGGTGATAAATTACAATCCACTTTCTTTCATTTTTCACATAGTTGACTTGAAGATGATATCACAAGATGAAGGTCAGCAGGATACAAAATGACAAAAAATGAACATAATTAACATGTTGGGTGATGACTTGATAGTTGTAATAGGAACTATGATAATTAGAGAAAAATATAGTGAGATTTTCATATTAACTAATATTTGCCACATTGTTTATTAAGGTTCCAAGTGTTACATTTAATTCTGCATCATTATCTTTAGCTCTACTTTCATTTGCCCAAAAATTTGGCTACTGAACCTTAAGAGTCACCAATCTGAAAATATATCTGCATGATCTCCTTGCCAAAGATTTAGAGGGAGGACTCTAGATTGCTCATTATTATAACATGTGGGGACTGTGACTACCATGGCAGAACAAAATGGAAAGTATATTCTTTGTAAATCAACAAATATCATCACTCTTCCTGTAAAGTTCAGTTTCACTACCACTAGTTCCTTTTTATCTTTTACTTCCTGATTCTCCAGCCTGTTTAGAAGAAAGTTACTGAAGAGAGCTCATGTAAATTCCCAGTGTGCAGATAAAGACAAAGAATCCTCTGTATTTTTTCATGCTTCTTGGGAGAACAATTCTGAACATAAATATTTCATTTCAGAATTTGGCAAGTTGGATCTGCTCTATATCTATTTAAGAATTATATTGAAAAGTAATGGGTTTTGAAGGCTGTAATTTCTCCCTAGAACCAATTTATTAAAGTTAACAGCAGGATAATTCTTATTTACTCTATGCTTAAGCAACATGAATTCCCAAAACAGTGTACGAAATAAAACTCATCATAATTTAGATCATTTATCACTGTTATTGTAGAAAATAAAGAAGGTACAGTGTTAAAGGGGAGAGAAGTTGCTGACTTTGAAGACAAACAGACCTGAAATTTGAATTCTGGTTCTGACAGTTACCAGTAATATTCTTTATTATTTATTTAACATCCTAGCTATCCAGTTTCCTGATATGGAAAATGCAGATGGAAAATCCTCCCTTGCTTAGTTACTGTAACAAATGCAGACAGCTAGCACAATATCTGAAAATGGTAGCAAAATGGTAACAGCCACTATTATTACTGATGTTGGGGTAGCTAGCCTCCAAGATGGCTGCCAGTGATCTACTTTTTGGCCATCAAACCTTTGTATAATCCCCTACCCCTGTACAGCTATGAGAGCCGGATGTGATTCACATCTAATGAACAGGAAATAGAGGAAGTGATCATAAGTCACTTCCAAGTTTAGATTATAAATAACTGCTGATTTTGTCTTAGATACTCCATCTGTCTGTCTCATCAGTCACAGTAGAGGAAGCCAGAGAGCATATCATGGGGACACTTAGACAACATATGAAAAGACAATGTGATGAAAACCATGTCTTTATCCAGCAGCTAGCAGGGCCCAAGGCATGGCCACAATTACTTGATTCAGCTTTGAAGCAGAGTTGTTCCGGTCAAGATGGGACAGCCCAGCCAACAGCTTTCCTACAACCTCATGAAAAATCTTGAACGGTCAAACCACTCTGCAATTCCTGACCCACAGGAACTGTGAGATAATTAATGGCTTGTTTTAAACTGCTCATTTGTTACGTAGCAATGAATAAAACCATGTTATCATTATAGAAGTAATTTGCAAAGACCAAAAAAATCATATTTAAAGGATTTTTTCCAAGGTTTTTCAATTATTACAACTTCTGTATACATACAAAATATATATACAAAATACTCATTAATTTCCATTTTGTACAGAAGATATATTAATAATTTTAGTGGAATATACAAAATTTCTGTGTCTCCACAGCTAAAGATAGCTTTTCGTAAATATCACTTTGTTGTTAGGATAACTAAGGAAACAGAGCAGAACAAGGCCAGAGGGAGTAATGAAAATAGGCAAGGTAGTTTCAAAGGGAAATTCTATTTCTGAAGAAGACATATCCCTTGCAGCAATAAGTGATGTGATGGAATAAATGGAATCATTCATTTGTAATTCAATTTTCATTTCTTAGGATTGACTGTCCAAGGTAGTTTGATCACAATAAAGCAAATACTAAAATTTTAAACAATAAGAGAAAAGTAATTAATGTTTTATACTATTTTTATATGGGGGGAAGCATGACAAAAAGTGCGAGAGGTAAAAATACAGTATGGAGGTATGTTAAGAAATGAACTATGTATTGACAAACAGTGGCAGATGGGTTGCATAGGAAAGGTCATACCAGATTATGGAGGATAGTATTTAATGGCTTAATTGAACTGTAATTACAAAGAAACAACTTTAATATTTTGAGCAATGGAATAATGTGATAATAAGGTTGTTTTATTAATACCTCTTCATATGGCATAGCATGGTAGGTGTTCTCTAGAAGAGTATAGTTAAGTTCCTCAAAGACTTCTGTATCTCCTCTGAATGGCATCTGTCACGGGTTGGGCATGCAGTGGGCAATAAATTCTTACTGCTTGTTATTAAAATTCATGGAAACAGTTCAGACATTACAGGGAATGATACTCTTTTTGGTATTAGCATTGTTTCTCTTCTTTTTATTTTGTGTCATATGGTTACATTAATGTCTTTTATGTTGATTTCAGTGATGAAGTTTATTTAAGACAAGTTAGTGTATGTGGTGGGATCGGGGGTGGTAAATTAATTGAGAGTCCTGTTCAGCATGGGGAAAGTATTCTGGGTTCAGACAGACCTGTGTACAAACTTACCTGTGCCTTTTAAGTTATTTAGTGCAAAGCTTTGTTTCTTCCACTATTATTTGGGGGTTATGGTACCTACCTCAAAGGGTGTAAATAAGGAATTTACATGCCCAGCTTCCTTTTAAAGTCCATACATTGTTAAGTTTTCTGTCTGCTGGAAGAAATTCCCAAGACTGCATTGAAATTTTATGAGTTTATTTTTGTAGAGTTTGTGAAAATCATGAAACATAGATGCTTTATTCATTGCTTTACTTGTAACACACACATGCACACACACGTCAAGACATTTAGGTTATGGTTTCCTTCCAAGTCATGTATCCTGGGGGGTGGGGCATTCTCATTCTTCCGAACATTTGAAATTCATAAACACATTGTCAAAGACTGTTCTCCCAATTTCTAAGCTAAAACTCTGGACTTTCCAGTATTTGCTTACGAAATAAAATGAAACAAGCTATTCTGCTACACCTATGGTGAAATGGTTAAAATTAGACTTACAGAATATGTTGAATAAATCACAGCCAGAGGAAAGCATTTCTATTATTAAAAAAAAAAAGGGAAATGTCCTTTTATTTTTGTCTTCATTTTCATTCTCTATTTCACCTCTCTAAAAGCAAACTTAAAGATCAGTAGGTAGGAAGACACTTAGATGACATTACATCCTTTTGAAAGATCCAGTAATATTTTTCTTCAAAATTTGCTGTGTGAACATCAAGCCAAACATGAATCTTCTGATTTTGTTCGTATGTGCCATATAGATATATATTTTTAAGTCCACTATTTGACTTAAATATTTTTGATGAGCCGTTTTACTTCACACTATTGTTGACTGAACAAATAATTATCAAATTTGTGATTCTTTGTTTTAACTCTTACTTCATACGTGAAGGATAAATTATTGCCCAGTTAAAATTATACATTTATTTTATCACTTCAGAACACAAATGTGAGCTCAGACCACTGTTCTAAAAAGAGAATTGCAGAAAGTCAAACAAATTTACCTTTTCTTATTGGTATCAATAGCTGTAAATAGTTATAAATTCCTATGTTTCACATATTATGTATTTGAAATATATTATTTTTATATAAGAATTCATATTTTATATATGTATTATATATAATATGTGATACATGTGTATAAATATATATATGTACATATACATACATATATTTTTTGGTCTGGTTTCACTATTTATTCTATGAATAAAGAAAGGCTGGGAAGAGTAAGAAGGGAAAACTGCTTTAGAAAAAAGCAAAAAAATGAAAAGGTTCCTTTTAAAAATTAATATTTAAAAAAATAATTTTGTTGAGGAAAAACAGGTTTTTGTAGGGAAATGCTTCATTTAGGGAAAAAAGAGAAAACATCAGGAGTTCTGAATGAGTCATTAAGTTACTATGGCTTCTTTACTGTACTTGCTGGTGCTTGATTTATATATAAATGTTTTATAAAAACACATTTGTTTATAATCTGTCAACAAATCTCTATACAAATATTTGGGTATAGAGGATTGTTTTTATATATATTTGCTTTTGCTTCTTCTCCCCCCTGAAACAACAATATTATCCATACCTAAATGACTACGTCTGTAATAGCAGAAAAATGAATTTCAGGTGGAAATGAACTAAATAAAGCAAAATTCGTAAAACAACTAAATTTTATCCTCCCTCCAAATTTTAAATTTTTTAATTTTTTAATCTGCTCCTCTCTCTCAGAAAACAAGCAGTTGTACTTGAATTCAGTCCCTTCTACCCCTGTAAACATATCCAGGTGCGAAGGAACATGTTGTATGGCATTACTCTTAGGGCAATACACACCCACTCAGTACACAATCTATTCAAAACTTTCTGTAACACACTTTCACTTCCTTTCCTGTTAATTCCTCTTGCTACCTAATTCCCTTTGTACACCCCTTCTGTGGGGGACTGTATTCCAGACCTCAAGAGCTGATCATTTTAACCTGTTCTTAGTTTTTGCTTTCCTTCAGGAAGTGGAAATGAACCAGGTAACTACCAGGTCTGCCCAGGTGCCCAAATGAGCCCCACCCCCATGCCAACTCAACTCCCTTAAGCCTCTTCTTTGCCCATCCTAAAAAAACAAAACAAAACACTGCCCCAACATTTTCCTGGAGACATAGGCTCATGATTGGCTTAAGTAAGTACCAGAAGAAGGTTCTCCAAGGAAAAAAGCAAAAGAAAAACACCAGAAAGTTTTTGGTGCCCAAACCTTTAGTCTGAAAAAGCAAGTAGGTATTAATTATTTTGCAAATTATTCTTCTCATATGTAAGGATATATTGAATTCCAGCTTTATGAGGGTTTTGATAGATAGGTTGATAGGAAACCGGCATTTCTCACTGCATGTGCAGAAAGACTGACCTTGAGCTTGCAGCTGTGTATGCTATTTAGAGACCCTGCCTTTTCTGATTCTGCCTCTTTGCATCATAGTAAGCCCAAAGCTCTTACTCAAAAAGTGCTAACCTATCTCATTATTGTGAACCAGCCCTTGTGTATTAGCTCTTCTGAATATCAGTGGGTGTTACAGTAAGCCTTTCAAGCACCTCTGTCATAGTATAAACTCATGTCAGTAAAGAAATTCTTGAAGCCAAGTGCATATAGGAATTACAATCTAGATATGCTGCTATAAGCGAATGCATGAAACCTAATTTTTTTTTTTACCATTTCTTGCTAATTGGGCTTCATCCAGTACAAAAATTACAGCAAAAATCTAATGTCAGATGAAAACAATTATATATATGAACATTTATATTTATATAAAGGTGTTATATCGACATATTTATATGTTGTGAAATATTTATATAAAGGTCTTAAATGGACAGCTTTTGAGATCATAACAATTTAGTATACTTTGAAAATGAGAATCAGAATCTAGGTTCAACTTTACTCTCTTTAACAGTAATGATAGTAAAATATGAGGTAGTTTTTACATGGATTTGGGTGTTCAAGGGGTTATGATGAACTTGAATTTCATAATGGGAAATAGGATAACTCAAAGAATTATTTCAAATCTTTCTAGCACCCAAGTATTTTCTTTTCCTGTTTCAGGGACTCCTGTCTTCTCTTCCCTTAGTCACTGCCTACGTTGAGGTTTTCCCTCACCTAATTATCTTGGCTATTGAAGTAGTCTACCTGCTTTCTTAGCTTTCAGTCACATCCCATGGCAATTATACCCTCATACTGATGCCAAATTACCCTAGGCGATATTGGCTTGATATTAACTTTTCATAGTACTGGATTGCCTCATTTGTAATGATCAAACTCTTAAAGCTAGCATCCAAAACTCCCACAAACTTGATCTTAACATATTTTCCAACCTCGTCATTCACATACATTTGTGTCAAGAGTGTGTCTAACCAGTTGGTGCATGGGTTTTGGTGAAGTCAGAACTGGTATTTTAAAATTCCCGCTTTGATACTTAATAGGTTTCTGACTGAATAAGCCAACGTAAAATGAAGAATTAAGTCTCTAATTCAAAAGTTGATAAGGTGTATTGATGATAGAAATAGAAGTAATAGTAATAGTTCACTAGCACTCTCTTAGTGTTAAACTCTGTCGTAGGAATTGTGCAGAGTATTTTATATCTATGATGGTATTTAACCCACCAACAACCCCATAAGTAGGTGATGTTAGACTGACTCTACAAATAAAGAAATCTGATCACAGGGAAGTTAGTAATTTACTAAATTTTATACACACAGTGGCTGAGTTAGAATTTTCTACCTGTTTTGCCTTAAAGGATGTAAGTGGAGTAAAACTAACTTCAAAATCACACGCAATAATGTGCAAATGCACTCATTTTTCTTGGGAGAATTTGCATAGTTACTCAGGTTTTCTGAGGAGCTTCTGAGCCCAAAAAAAACCCCAGAATCTCTAAACTAAACTCTTAGTTTCTTAATTAAGAACAAAGTATTTGGGTAATTTAACTTTAGAGACTTTGGTACTTCATATTGTCTGGCACACAGCAGAAAAATCAATTACATGTTAGGATGAATTGTTTATCAATAGTTCAGTTATTCCATCAATAGTTCCTTGCACACAGTAAATAATTAGTAATTTTTTAAGGAATATATGTCACACAGTGGCTGGTCTGGAGACTGTAGCACGTAATACTAGGATTGCTATAACAGGCACACTGAGAATGATGACTGGATAAACAGTACTTAACCGTTCGCATACAGTAAAAGGGCATATAATTCAAATCAGCTGCTGAAAAGTGGCATTGCAATTTATTATATGATTACTTTTGTTTAAATAGTCACTAAAATTGATCTCTTTCACACTAGCACAGAGAGAGGGAAGTAGGCCTCCAGAATCATTCTGACCTTCAAATTGAGCCACCCAGGGGGAAAGTATGGCATAGATAAACCACACATGAATAAATTACATGAGACATAACTGAAAATGTTCTTAGACTCCTAACTAGGCTCAATAGGAGAGGAGAAAAAAATTTCTTGTTAATATCATGGTGCAATTAGCCACATCCAATTTTGATTTTTGTTTTGTTTTGTTTAGCAAGACTTTTCTGAATTTAATAAAGATATGTCTAATTCACCAAACCAAATTATAGCCTAAAGGAATAAAACTTGTACTTTGGCTTTGATAATTCAAATATCTTCTTAGGGTATCCACTTCATCTGGCTAGCATAGGCCTGAGTTGTTTTAATTATATCGATTTATTCTAAAGTGTTTGTTAAATTAAAAACTGTAAATGTTTGGTAGTAGTCTATCTTTGAAAATACATTTACTGATTTTTGAAAGATCTATTAGATGGCCATCTGTTTCCCTTATATATAAGGGCCTGTTTGTTTTTTTTCTCCCTTATATATTAAGTACATGCCTTAATACTGTGCACTAGTGGTGTGCTTTTAAAGCTAACTAGCACATCCAAACAGGCAACTCCATAGCATTCCCAGCAAACCCTCCTAACTGCTAAAGAAATGTTTTGAAATAAGATTTTAAAAATCAAAGTACATGTAGCAGTAGTACTATTTCCTTCTCTCTTGAAAAATATTTTCTTTACTTCAAGGCTTTAAGACTTAACTAAAAATTTGACTGAAAATGATTGAAACTTTTTGTACAGCCAGGGTTGTACTAAGGACATACATTTTATTTTATTTTAGGAAATACATTTTAAAATATTAAGTTTAGCGTGACTTCAATGGAGAAAAGAAATAGTAGCTATTGCTTCAGACTCCCGAAAAGAGGTCTTATGCGGAAGCTGCCCTCTGGAGCACAATCTGAAGCCTTGAGGAGATGTTTAGAGTGGAGGAAAAGAGAAATCCGTTTCCTCAGCGCATTCAGTTTGGGCTTGTGGGCCAAGACCATATGGAAGGCTTAAATCCATTCCTGCCACTTACTGGTTAACTCTGGCCATCACAGTCTGTGGAAGTCTTCATTCCTAATCTGTAAAACGGTGATAATCAGAAAACTTAACTACTGTGGTGAGACACAGATAAGGGATATCTGATACTTCTTGTTGTTGCTTTTAGAACACTCTATAAAAATGTTTTGTTTCCTTTTGTTCTTTTAATCTTAGGGCATCACTGATGGTACCGTGTACAACAAAACAGTTTAAAGCATATGTGAGAGTAAATTAGATTTGTCATTAAATAACTCGGTAAAATTGATCTGACACACACAAGTGCCATTTGTAACTGAAACTTTATTGCATTATATTTGCCCGTATCTGATGAACAACTAATTAATGGCTGCAATATTAAGCTTTTTCCTAGTCAAACCATGTCTGACTCGATTGGGATCATTCTGAAGTTTGAGGCCCTTGAGGAGGAGCCAATCTAGGGGAAGTGTGGAGGACAGGAACTGGAGGCAGGGGGAAGGCAAGAGAAGGGCACAAAGCCTTTGAGGAACTGAAGACTTGATGGACGAGTAAAAGTGGCAGAAAGAGATGTAAGCAAATCTGCCCCAAATCAGCTTCTGTCAGCTTCTATCTTGCAGAGCACAGCTGTGATCTCACTCTTGTCTGGAGCTGGGCAAATGTAAAATGTAAAATATGTAAAATACAGCCCGGCTCTCCCTGTAGGGGCTGCCTGGCTGAACAAGTTCCACCACCTCTGAGAGCATTAGTGGAAAAGGACAGCAAGCAAGTACAGGTCATGAAGTTTTCATGACAAGTCCAGGGACATAATTCTGATTCTTAATAGATGCTCAATAAAAACTATTTTAGTCTTGTTCTTTTTTCACCCTATCAGAGTTTTCTGGCTGTCTGGCAGGGAGCACAGGTTTTGCCTGCCACCAAGGGAGTGACCTTCTCTTCAGTGGTGTACAAAAAGAAAGTAGTAGTTAGTATAAGTGCCATCAAGGTATCAAGCCTTACACATTTGAGAGAACATCTGAGGGGCACCTGGGTGACTCAGTCTATTTAGCGTCTGCCTTTGGCTCAGGTCATGATCCCAGGGTCCTGGGATTGAGCCCTTCATCGCATTGGAACTTCCTGTTCAGCAGGGAGTCTGCTTCTCCCTCTGCCTCTCCCGCCCCCAACCATCCCCCTACCATCCTCCCACCCCGGCTTGTGCTCTCTTTGTTTGCTCTCACGCTCTCTCAAATAAATAAAATCTAAAAAAAAAAATAAAAAAAAAAAAAAGATAAAAAGAAAAAGGAAAAACATCTGAGGCAGAGAAATAACTAATATTTCCATCTCTGGAAATTTTCAGTCACAGACTTTCTCTCAGACTTAGGGTTATTGCCAAATTTTTTGGTTTCTGTGGAGAAACCAAAAATAGCTGGACTGAACAATATTTAATGCCCATCTCCATCTCAAGATTATTGTAGAAGTATCTATCTGTAGATGTTTCAGAGTAGCCTCCTTTTCTACTCAGTTCTTTTTTTTTCTTCAGTTTTTCTTCCCTATCTCCTAATCCTAATCAAATGGAGAAAAGGGAGCGTGCTAAACCATCCTGTATTGTGTATTATCTATTGCTGCATAAAAAATCACCCCAAAACTTAACAACTTCAAACAACAAGCATTTATTATCTCACACAGTTCTGAATGTCAGGAATCCAGGAGCAACTTAGCTGGGTGATTTTGGTCCAAGGTATGTCATGAATGTGCAGTGAAATAATTGGGTGGGGCTGCAGTTACCTGAATGGACTAGAAAATCTACTTCCCAGCTCACTCCTATGACTGTTGACAGGAAGCCTCAGCTCTTCTCCACATGGCTGTTTACAGGACATGGCAGCTGGCTTTTCCAGAGTGAGTAGTAAGAGAATCAGAGAGAGAGGGAAAGAGAGAGAGAACACCAAGGTGGACATCATGATGTAATTTGTAACCTACTATTAGAAGTCCAGTACCATCAGTTCTACCAAATTCTGCTACAGCGAGCTGATACAGACTGGGAGTGTATACCAGGAGGTGGGTATTATGGGACCTTCTTAGAGACTGACTACATATATCCTTTTAGTTTCTCAACTGGCAAAACATGCTGTATGGAGAGGGTGGGAGGACTGAGGTTTAAGATGGTTCATCTCCTCTATTTATCAGGCCCTGGGGAAATTTATACTAATCAAAGATTAGATGATGATTTCTGAATGTTATTTCTACACATGGATTTAAATCTTAGGTTTAAATGTTTAAACATTTAAAAATTATGAATCTACTTAAATTTGTTCTGTCAGTCATTTAACTTACAAATAAATATTAAGAGCTTCTATGTGTCGGAAGCTATCAGGGCAATTTCGTATGTGTTGTGATCCAGTTATGTTTGGACAAGGCCGCGGAAACAGAGACAGAGGAATCAAATTTACCTGCGGAGCTGGAGAAGGCTTCACAGAGGAGGTCATTTTGAGTTATGTTTTAAAGGATTAATGAGATTTTGCAAGACTCACTAAGACACAAGCAAGGAAATATAAGAAAAAAAAATGCTGAGTTTCAAAAGACAATGTAGAGAACCATACCAACTTTATAAAGCTAGAAGTTATTTAAACATACATGTTTGATAAAAATATCAAAATAGAAACAAGGTAATGAGAAATGAAAAACTCAGGTTAGTGATTACCCACGGAGGGAATGGGACAGCCAAAGGTATGAGATAAGAGAGAAACTAGAGAGAGACTCAATGGTCCTCGTGATAGTCTAGTGTTTGCTTGGGTCAGTAGGATTATAAATGTTAGAAATATTTCTAACAGCTTTTTATGTATGAAATATTATATAGTCATTTTTAACATTCAGGATATGTCGTCAGCAGAGGGAATAGCATATGAAAATGCATGGGGGAATGAAACAGCTTGGAATAAAATATAAAGACATAATTATGACAAGGAAATTATAAATAATGCATTATCTTTCATAATATACAGTTCAGTGTTCTGAAATTGTATTGGAATATACAAAGGAAAGAAGATTAGCGATACAATTGAAAGCAACAAACTCAAAACTCAAAATCTTACAAAAGGAGCAAGTACTATTTCTGTATTGAGAATCAGGAGGCTGATTTATCCTTTGTTGCCTGCATGGTGATAAGATCAAGGCATACGACAATTAAGAATCTCAAATAATGTGAATTAATGATAAGTTACAGAAGCAGTTATTATTTTCATCATTAGGAAAGAGGTCTGGTGCATTTTAATTCTCTAAACCTCATCATATGCCAACAACTTTTGTTCCTAGTGGAATTCAAATCACAGGGTGGTACTTTATTTAACAACTTACCCTTTTAAACTATTGTGAAGCTGCAAGTAAGGTTTAATTATATTATTGCCAATCATCTGAAGAATGGTAATTACTTGGAGCTCTTGGCCAGTTTTTCTGATTAAAAGTGCTATGGCGTACTGAACAGGTCATAGGTTCACATCCTGATCCTATTAATTTTCTTCTTCCTTAGACAAGGAGTGACTCCACCCTTGGAAATGGTGCCTAAGAAAAATTTGATTGATCTGAAGAGAACAGATACATGAAATGAAATAACTTCTGCTGCTGTTACTACTTTGTTTTCCTTTTTGGTTTTTTGTATTTCTCTCACTAAGGAAAGAAAAAAGAAAAGAAAGAAATTGTGACTAAAACACTATTTCCCTGTGAGAGATTTGAAGTGCTTTTAATAATTCAACAAAGTTAGCAGGGTTGATGTGTGACAAAAAGCAATATTTATCTGCCAGAGAGTGAGAGGATGAGTTCCTACATAATTATTCTGGAACAAGGTTCAGGGTACTTTATTCTGGGGAAGGGGACATGCTCTACAAGGAGGAATGTTGTAAACGCTGGATTTTTTTTTCCTTTTGAAGAATAAAAACAAAACATAATCCCTGTAAGGCTACATTGTGACTTTCTGGCTAAGAAATTGTATCCATTTTGCCACAAGATGGCCAAGAGTGTCTAAAGGTATTTTCTGAATCAGCGCTCTCTTGATGAACTGGGTTGTCACTGTAGCTATTCCCAGTAAACCAAAGTGCCAACTCCTGTTCTTGGTTCAATTGCCTTGGTTTTTGTTGGTCCTTTGACTGCTTGCTAGATCTTTGTTTTGGCATTAGGTATGCTCCTGGTGAAAAGTTTCTTTCATTTTCTGCCCACTGATAATACATTTCAGCCAAACTTTACCCATATTTTCTGGGTGTGAGCGTGGCCAGAGGCCAAACATACACCTGTCCTTCTGCCACTTCCATGTCATTTGCAGTTGCTAAGTCTCATCAGCATCAGGTGTGTATCTTAACAATGGTGTCTCTTGATTTGAACTCACAAAGGTGTTCACTGCGAGTTGGTGTTAAACGTGTGGTGTCTAAAAATTCCCGCAGCTCCTTTCCTTCTCCACCCGCTCTCACCTGAGATTACCCTCTGACACACAATCCTTGGAAGTCTTCTTGTTTTACATACTTGCAAACACTAATAATTCCCGCATCTCTTCATAAGTAACTGCTTCCTTCTGCTTCCTAGTAACATGCAGGCTAGATGGTCTCCAATAGTCGCGTTTCATTGGTTTTCACTCAAATTGGCATCCTTAAAAAACAATTTCCTGTTTTCGGTAAGCCTGAACTTCTGTGTCTTTTGATTTTCTACCGCCTGACTTTTTTACCATCCATCCCCTCCCATCCTTACTCCCTCCAGTCACTTTAATTCCTTATCCCTAGTAGTTAATAAAATCAAGCCTGTTTGGCATTCCCTAGCAATTTTCTCTAGACCCTGTCCTCTTGTCTTCAGCTGTGAGCACGAGTATTTGCTGACATTCATTCAGCAATGATGTTGGGTACTTTAGTTCCATTGTCTGAACTATGTAAGATTAGTGGCCTCCTCAGTCTACTCTTATCTCATTCTCTTTCCATTCTAATTCTTGGCATGATTGTCACAAAAGAGAATTGGGGGGTGGTGGTGAGGGGTAGGTAAAAGGGTATAAACTTTTAGTCAGAAGATGAGTAAGGTCTGAGGATCTAATGTATAACCATGGTGATTATAGTTGATAACATTCTTAGATGACTGAAGTTTGATAAAAGTCAAATGTTCCCACCTAGAAAGAAAAAAGTTTAGTTAAATATGTAAAGTCATATATTAATTAACTCAATGCAGAGGAATCCTTTCAAAATATGTACATATAACAAATCACCATGATGTATTCTTGAAATACCTTATAATTTTATTTTTCAGTTATACCTCAGTAAAGCTAGAGAAATAAAGAAAAAAGTTCTGAGCCACATTTAGATGAAAATAGCATTCTATTCTTTACTATCCAGATTCAAATTAGTCCTCCAGTCCCTGGAAACTGATCCATTCATTCAACTTATTTAAAGATTAGTCATCTACTATGTGCCAGGCAATGTCTTTGAACTGGAGACATAACATAAATGATGCACAATTTCAGTCTTTAAAGAATTCAAAATATGTTGGGAAGATTTACCAAAAAAGATGATGACAAAACAATGCAATTGCTGTGATAGGGAGATGCTCAAGGGTCTGTGGGAACGTAAAGCAGAGAGCCTGCTGGAACAACACCCCTTGGGAAAATGACCTCATAGAGAAGGTAACATTTGAGCAGTCACATCAGGTCTGCTTGATGTGCTTCCAATTTCGGGGCATGGGTGGAGAGGGGGTTCCAGAAAGAAGACAGTTAATGCAGAGATCTAAAGGACAAGAACAAGCATATTCTATGACTGGAAAGAGGAAAATAAAGGGGGGATGAGATAATGTTGGAAAGGAAGGACAAGGACTTATGTATGAAGGGTTTGGGTTATCTTGATGAGGAATGTGAAATTATCTTATAGACATTGGAAAAGCAACAAAAACTGAAGCAAAGACAATTATAGGAAATTGTCCTTGCAACCACTGTACATTCTTCCCCTGTATCCTCTTTAATTTCATTCCCTGTCTTAAGTCATGTTCTTAAATTCTTTTAAACATACTCAAGTAATAATAATCCTTATATTTGATATATTGGAATCTGAGGTCTAATTTGATTAGGACCCTTACCTCCATTCCTGTTTATCACCATAGGAAACACAGAAGACACCTCTCTCCCCTGGGACTCTAATTCGCATAGGACTTCTACACTGCTATCTCTCCCTCCGTTTCCTTCCCTTCTCTAGTTTCTGAAACTGTTTACATTAGAGACGTTTCAAGTCAGTCATTAGCAAAATCCCCTTAATAATCAACTTATTTTGAAAATATTCCCTTTAAGTTCTTTTTTGTAACTAACACTGGTCTTTCCATTGCTTATACTCTTTCTCTTTCACTCCTTCCATTTTCTCTTTCATATTCCTTCTACTGCAAAGGCTGCAGTCATGGTATATGTCCCACCTTATTTCTTTTTAATGCTACTTCAAGATTATGGATTCAAGATCCATAAAAACTTAAAGTTTTGACTGTGATTTTGTCAAACTCTTCCATCCACTGTCTCTCCTTGCTATTATCATCCACTAATTCTCAAGTCATTTTCATTACTCTTTGATGATTTTATCTCCTAGTTCAATCCTACTCTCAACACTATCCTTGTTTTAATTCTCTCTGATCTCAGTGTTGATGTAGATAATTTTGCCGTGTTCTGGGCTCTTAGATATTGAATCTCCTCTCTAATTTCATATTCCATCCCAACTCAGAGACTCACTTCCGTGGGTATACCCTTGACATTGCTCTTACAAATCTCAATTTCAGATATCTACTAGGACTATCACTGAATATTTTTCTAGCTCATTCCTGCTAATACTGTGACTAAAAACACAAAAACAAACAAAAACAAAAACAAAAAAACCTTTGACCACTTCAGAATTTAAGGGTCATCTTAAATTATATTATCATTTTAGCTTGTCACAGTCCTTCATCATCCCATGCTAGTCCTTCCTTACATGACACAAATACCATGGCAAAGTCAAAAATTACTCCCTTACATATATCCACAGCTCCTTTGTCTTTTCCTCTGCTTTTCATGGTTACCTAAAGATACCAAAAGTCTGGTGAAATCAATACTGCCACTTTGATATCTTCATACACACTGCCAAATAAGGCTGAAGCAGGAAGACAGAGTGCATAATGAACCCAACCTCACTTTAAATTCATGGTCATGAATATTGCCTGACAATTACAGGATATTTCCCTAGTCCACTCCTTACAACTGACCTATTCAAATATTTCATACATTCTTCTCTCTTTTTCCTTTCTATTACTCTCTCAGTTGATGAATCTTCCTGTTTCATTAAGCAAATTAAAGCATTCAGAACTTAACACTCAAAAAAAGGAACTCCTGATTTTGTTACATACCTCTCACCCCTACCAACGCAAAAAGCAACAAAAACTCTTTCATTCTATGTTTTTCTCCATCTCAGTGAATGGTAATTTCATTCTTCTAGGTATAGGGCCAGAAAATGTTGTGCTGTCTTTGATGTTTTTCTTTGCTCGCACCTTGCATCTTGTCCTTTAAGAAACCCTGTGATTCTTCTTTCAAAAAATATCAAGAATGTTACACTTCTGTCTACCTCCATTACTTCCACTTTGGTCCAGGTGACCAGCATTTTTGCCTGAATTATTGCACTCACTTCAGAGATTGAATCATGCTGCTTCCTGTGTCCACTGTACTTGATTCTCGAGAGCAATCACAAGAGTGGTCTTGTTTGAAATGTAAGTCAGATTATGTCCCTCCTCTACTCAAAAACTTAAAATTCCCACCACAGTCAGACTAGAAGCCCAAACCATTATTTAAAAATTCTATACATGTTTTTGTCTCTCACTTAATCTTTTCTCTGCCTATTTCTCCTTATCATTTTTTTTTATTTTACTTTTTCAGTGTTCCAAAATTCATTGTTTATGTACCATATCCAGTGCTCCATGCAATACGTGCCCTCCAAAATACCCGCCACTAGGCTCACCAATCCCCCCACCCCCTCCCCTCTAAAACCCTCAGTTTATCACTGTGTAACATTCTGTATTTTCTACTTTTCTATCTTGATTTTTTTCCAATACCCTTTAAAATGTAAATGCTATAAGGGCAGAGATTTTTTGTATGTTTTATTCACTACTATATCGCCAAAGCCTAGATCAATGCCTAACTCAGAGTAGGCATGCAGTAAAAGTAGTGGAATGAATGGATGAGTGAATGAATGAGATTGTTTTTGCATGGCTACATTATCTAGTCTGTTGTGCATGCTAATGCTTTAGTAGCTGTGTGATTTACTGTAGCAATTCAAAGGATCTCTAATCAGATAGAGAAGTTTGAATTTCATCTGCACCTTGCTACATAAATTTGCAAATTGCATTTAATGTCTCCAAGTCTTGTCTTCTCATTTTAAAAATGGACATAATAATAGTAACTGATTCAAGGATAATTGTAAGAATTAAATGAGAAAATGCAGGTAAAATGTTCTAAATGTCCAGAGCAAAGTTAGTAAACTTTTAATAAGTCTAGTTAATATTTTTTAATTAAACCTAATACATACTATTTTTCTTTCTGTGTCTTGATTTGCACATTTAAGTAACTTTATAAGAGGAGAAGATAAGCTCTTTGAGACTGGAAATGTTAACTTCCATTTTTTTTAAACCCTTCCAATTTGTTTCACACCAGCATTTAATCAGTTATTCTTTGAGAGTCAGGTGGGCCCCTGAAGTGTTTTGAATGGCTCATTTTCAGTATGCTAAGGTCATGTGATGAATCAGCCCTACGGTTTCATCCATTTTTCTATGGAAGACTACTCCAGAGTAAGAAAAAAATGTTTGTTATGTACTTGGTTTTTGTGTAAACAAACAAAACTCTTAAGGGAATTATCACAGTGCATTATAAAAATGTTTGGAAGAGAGTTTTCCTAAAAATGACACTCAGGAAGTTCATTGAAATCATTTGCAATTCATCTATGCAAAACTTTACATTTTATGTTCAATCGTTTTAAACTTTCCACTAAGGAACATATCCCTTAAAAATATAATAGTCCCAACTGTTGGGTGCTCACATAGTTTAACTAAATTTTTAGAATAAACAAATATACATGCAGCACTGGCTCTTTTGCTCATGGATTTAATTATGATGATCCAGAAGGGGGCAACATGTAGGGGTCATCTGTAGGGCTGTGACTGCACAAAGTTTCTCTGAGGGTCTGCACTAAATAAATTTCACTGTGCAAGTTTACCACAGGTGGGAGAGATTTTTTTTTTTTTCCCATGAGAAACAGCCATTCTAAATAAATATACTTTGTTCAGATTGCATATGAATTGATTAGAATTTGTATTCACAAAGCCAAGACTAGAATCCTAGTTATTATGACTGCCAGCCTATAACTTTTATATTTCTGTATTCCTATATTCTAGGCTAATATGAAAAGTTAAAATAAACTTGAGTTCTAGTCACACCTCTGTAAATTTAAAGATTTGTTGTTCTTGACAAGAGATATCATCTCTATGCCTTAATTTACTCACCTGTGTAAAAGTAGGGATTGTATCCACCCTGTGTATTTTTTACGGACTTATTGTTAGCATTATGTGCAATGTAAAGATATTTGAAAGTATATTACATGCTTTACAATTGGAAGGATATTTCAACAGTAGTAGTTGCAATCTCTGATGCTGCTGCTCTTTCTGAAACTTTTAGTCTTTGTTCTTCCATTCAAGTTCTAAATTTCTGTGACTACATTAACATCACCTCCCCCCTCCCACCCGGCCTTTTCAAAAATAGCGTATTGAATTTTGCCAGTAGGAAACTCCAATGATAAAATCAGACTGATCTTTGAAATAAAGAGTTCCTCCTATTTTTCTTGGGTGAAATTTTGATAACACCAAATTGTCCTTTCCAATTCTGTACTTGGGTATTAGTTACAATAGCATCTTTTCTTCTCATTTTCACAGGAAATGACTTATTTCTTGTAGCAGTTCACGAACTGGGACATGCTCTGGGATTGGAGCATTCCAATGACCCCACTGCCATCATGGCCCCATTTTACCAGTACATGGAAACTGACAACTTCAAACTACCTAATGATGATTTGCAAGGCATCCAGAAAATTTATGGTAGGTTTCCACTGTTTCTCTTTGGTTAACCCTACAGTGAAGTCCAGAATTCCTGCGGTGCTTTCTTCTTTGAGATGGATGCTCTAAGTATATGAGAGAGATAAATACCAAAATAAGAAAAAAATAGTCTGGCCTATTGGCAGAAGTCTTATATCAATCAAGTTTTGTTGGCAATGGTCCAAATATCTTAATATACAGATTATAGTAAATCTACACACTGACAGATTTTTCTTATTGAATTTAATTGAAACCTGCAATTACAGCAAAGATCTGATAAACTTTACTATTTACAATTCAGGTTAAAAATGTAATAAATGAATATAACCAATAAAAACAGTGAGAAATATAAGATTTTCTTAAAAAATACTGAGATTGTGATAAAAACTGACAGATTTACCCTCAGTTTATGATACTTATTGTTAAATAGTAGATCAATCTCTTTGGAGGTTGCAGAGAATACTCTTGTGTAATGGCTATAATAAAATGACCTCAAAAGCATGTAATTATTGACTCAGTGAAAGTTAACAAACATGGGAGTGGAAGTTAACAAATGGCAAAGTTTACTTACACATAATTCAAAATAAATTTCTAATATACTAAGATCATTTTTATTTATGGGGTTCAGTCAGTGAATACAAATGAAGACCAAAGGGAGAAAGACTATTCTACATATTTACTATAATCCTAACTTCCTCAAAAGAATCATTGACCTTTATAAAGACATTCATTTCACACATAATTGTTAAGAACTTGACATTTGTAATTTACATATAGAGAGTATGCTTTACTAAATTAATGAAATGATGCTTTCATTTTACAAAACAAAAGCAGATGTGTGTTATCTGTATGTTAATATTCAGTATCCAGAAGGTGTCATTTGCATTTTTAAATAGAATAGTTTAAGTTCACTAATTTGTTTTGCATTCATTAGTTTTTCAATTTCAATATCTCAGTGGTAACCGTTCTCTCAGGGTTAAAATAGGATTTGGTAGCCCGGTCTCTGTAGCGCAATCGGTTAGCACGTTCGGCTGTTAAAATAGGATTTGGAGAAATAAAAATGTCAACTTTTGTGCTTCTCTTTATTTGGGGGATACTGAGAAAAGGGAAATGTTTCAGAGTCAAAACTAAGTAGCACATGTGTCGAACGCGCTAGCCTATAGGCTAATTTGTACCATCAGGAATTCCTCCTAAGTGGTTAACTGAGGTTAGGAAGGCTCTTTCTCATGACCTCATGAATTAGTAGTCTAGACTGAAGGTCTGCAAAAGAATATTCTTTCCATATCTAAATATTAAGTGCGAACAGCTCTCTATTTCTTTTTAAAAACACAAATCCCTTGAGGAATGATGCTTTACATCTGTACCAAATTATATGTGTAAACTTTGGCTTAATTTAGAAACCTCTTTTTAGAAATACTTCTTCACATTAATATTTTACTAGTGGCATTTTAATCAATAGGTATTTTAGATTCAGTATTCAAATGAAATACTCATCTAGCAATTTGTCAAAACATGTCATTAGAAGAAAATAATGAAAGTCAGGAAAAGGTTATAAATACAGTTGGAGACACAGGGTAGAATAAACTTTGATCCATTAATGTTTATCTTTTAAAACTATTTGCATAGAATCATTGTGAAAATCTAGGATTAACTTTGGTGGAGCTTACATGCATGGTTCCAGTATTCATCTTCATTTATGTATTATTTATACACCACCTACTTCCAAAAAAGATTTGAAAGCAGCTCTTCCAATAAGGACTCTTGCGAAGCTATAAAAAATGCCATTAAAAATTAACAAAGAAAGTTCAGTGACTTGGATTCAGAACTTAGCATGATAAGGACTTTCTAAGATTTGGCAGTGGTTTGTCGGGTACGATGGTTTGTTTTTTCAGAAAACATACAAGCTTAAACACTTCTTAGCTCACTTAGTCTGTGCCCTCCCCTCGTGAGTGATTGTCTTCAGCAGCAGACTGTCCAGCACTGTTCTAGTATTAAGTGAGCCAAGTGCTTTCCTCATATTTTCAAAGGTCCACCTGACAAGATTCCTCCACCGACAAGACCTCTACCGACAGTGCCCCCACACCGCTCCGTTCCTCCAGCCGACCCACGCAAGAATGACAGGCCCAAACCTCCTCGGCCTCCCACTGGCAGACCTTCCTATCCTGGAGCCAAACCCAACATCTGCGATGGGAACTTTAACACTCTAGCTATTCTTCGCCGGGAAATGTTTGTTTTCAAGGTAGGAGGCTGTGATTTTTTTTTTTTTTTAACGGTAGATCAAGTGTCTACGGTGTCGCTTTAGAAAACAAGTTCTCATTCATTCTCACACCACCTTCCCAGACCTCTCACAGTTAGAAGTTTCAAAAAAGCATCTTAAAAAATAAACGCACAAATGGGCTTAAATGTCTAGCAGAAGATTGCTGTAACATTCTATTTGAGGAATGCATTTATGTCAGCAGAAGCTAAAATGCCTAGAAATGTGAGGGTAAGAAAATGCTGCATGTTACGAACAGATAAAAAAGCGTAATTGAAATCATGAATAGGAACTAATAGGGATGATTTACTTGGGAGCTTAGCCACTTCCAGGCGCGCTAGCACTATTCTATCTTTGATTTGCTCATCTTTATGAGATCCCTATGATTCCACTTGACAGTTAAAGCATTTTTTTTTAGAAGTAGTAGTGATCATTTTGTTTGGGGTCTACTGATAGAAATTTGAGTTAATATGAAACCATCATTTTGATTTTACAAGTATATGTCATTGTTTTCTTCAGTCAGGCATTTATATACCTGATTTATATTATTTTTTAAAAAGGTCACAAGTAAAACTAGTATTACATTTTGCTAAGTGTGCCTTTTAATGCCATTAGGTTCTCAGACAACACAAACAAGCAGGGTATTAAATAAGTTATATAATGAACTTACAAAGTAAGTTTAATGTAATGTTGAAAAGTGAATATGGTGTAATAGGGAAAGATATTTTCTTCCTCAATATTGTAAACTGATCTGAAAAACTGGTGAAAAAAATATAAGTTTTATGTTGGCATTAGCATATTAAAATAACCACATTTTACCAATACCATCCATTTAAAAAGAAAATAATGTACTCTCTTTTTGGGTAGATGTGAATCAATAAATAATGAAATATTGTCCTACTTATACAGAATTTCCTATCTACCAGAGGCTATACTTGAAAAATATAGATTTCATATAATTTTTAATAGACAAAGTACTCTGTTTCCTTTATTGGAAAACAAGATTGGGATTTGATATAATATGCACAAGAGCATCATACTTTCCAGGAAAAATCGATGCTTTTGTTCAAACACATGAATACATTTTTGAATTCTATAAATGCTCTGCAATGCTTAATTAGATATCTCCCATTCAATTTAAGTAGATAAATAAATTTAGATTCAAGCAGTAAAAATAAAATCTCTCTCTCTCTCTTTATATATAGCCACTCATTGTGGCTCAGCCCACAGCAAATAGTTGAAATGAAAACAAAATGCAGTCATTTGTTTATTCTATAAGACACCAAATGACATTTGAAGGATTTTGTTTTCTCCATTTTGGCCAAATTCCAACATCCCGGCTTTATACCCTGATATCATAGTCATATCAACAAAGTGATAAATTTATCTGAGAATGTGATGTGAAATGGACTCTGGGTATATCCTTTCCATCCTTCCTATCTGTCTAACTAGATGGCCAATCTCAGGAAAGACTGGTTTCTTTGAGTGTAATAATCATTTTCACCAGCTTTTCTGCTCTGCACACTGGGAGTGTTCTGGATTGACAAAATGACATCTTGTGATCACTGGTTCCTGGAATCAGGAATGAACATAGACCAGCTCTCAAGTAGAATATAGTAGCCACTATTATTAATATCAAAACAGGTATATGAAAAATATGAGTAAGGTCTGCTTCTCTAACCTCTGATGTTACCTTGGATTCCTTAATCAAAACTCTATAGGACAGAGTTCCTAAACTCTAACTGAATTTAGTTTTTTTCCACTGGTCCTTGCCATCTTTCTAATAATAATTACTGTTGAGAATATCTTCTGATAGGCATTGCATTCTTTTTAATCTCCACTTACTTGATGGATTTTGTATCACCTTACTTGATAATTTTCATACTCATCTCCTCTTTCGTATAATGCCAAGGGTAGTTTACTAGGCACTGGGGATGTATGAACAGAAGGTAGCACCCCTGTCTTTATGGAATTCATATTCCAGGAGTGAAGACACACATGAACTTAAGTACTTTCAAGATGTAGTAGTAAAAGGTACAACATGGACATGAAGAGAAAGTACTGAAGTCCAGTTGAATAGTTCAAGAAACCTTGACTGAGAAAAAGCTTATGCTGAATTTTTAGAGAAAAATTTCTTAGGCACATTAAAGAAATTAGTATTTGTTATACTAAAAAGTTGGTATATTGAGGGAGAGATGATAGACATATTAACTGTAGTGCAAAATGACAAATGATATAGATTGGAAATAAACAAGAAAGCATGATTGAATGATACCTGCTCTTAATTAATAGCTACTATGGATTAGGTAACTAATGTGTCCCTGAATGTACGTAGGGACTTTACATCCATAATCTCTAAACCTGATAATAACTCTGCAAGACGCACAGAATTCTCTATTTCACAAATGAAAAAACAGAATCAGAAAAGTTAAGTAGTTAGTCTGAGTTATAAGGTTTGTAAGTAGTAGTAGTCAGTAGGTGAACGCAGGTCTACTTGATTCTAAAATCTGTGTTTTTTCCCACTAAGCTTTGCTACCTAAAACAGTAGGGGAAAGTTCAAATGAAAGGTGGTAGGCTTTAAATTATATTTTAAAATAGTAAATATGCAAGAAATATTTATTGGGCTCCTACTGTGAGATGCTGTTTTAGGCACTGGCCATGTGGTAGTAAACAAAACAGCTAGTCCCTGGCTTCTTGGAACTTACATTCTAGCTTTCAAAGTGCCTCACACAGAGGTTCCCCATGGGTCACTGAACTATGTGGGAAAGCATCCACAAATTCTGTTTTCCTTTATTAATAACTGCTGGCCCCCTAAGTTATCCCTTTATACCTAAATAGACTAGACTAACTTTACCTCAGATTAATGCCATTTCCCTATACCTGTTCTACTTGCCTAAAATTGTTCTCTGCCGGTCTCTCTTGTGCATGCCTGCCTTTCAAATTTTCTTTTAATATACTCATCATTAGTTTCATAGTTTGCTCCTTATCAACTATTCCTTCAAGTATATTTTAAGATCACCCACTCTTTGATCTCACTTTTACTCATGTAACTTGATTCTCTACTTTTCTTCACTACAGATTCTCCTCACAAATTAAAAACCTCTTCCTCTTCTCAACCCTTACCCACCCAACACTCATTTCACTGTGGTTTTAATATTTGGGGCTTCATTGCAAGCCTCTGCTTATCTAAAGCTCCCTTCCTCAATGTCTTCCACATGTCCCAACCTCTCTAACTATTCTTCAACCCCAAATCTCTTTCTAGCGATTTTTTATATTTATTCTCTACATTCAATTAGCATGTTTTAAATTTCTATCTTCTCTATTTCTCATGGTAGTGCACTCCTTAACTAGATTATAAACTTGTTCAAAGCAGGGATTGGTTCACATGGGCTTCATAATGCTCAAGCTAATGAATAAGGATCTCAATATAAGAATTATCTAATGAAGACAGAGCTACTATTGTGTTTATACAACAGTAGTCAACCAATATGACATTACTGAAAATATTTTATTCTGGTAGTTTGTTATTCCTTTCCCCAAGATTTCCATGAGTATGATTTACTTAAAATCTGTATGTATGTTTTTACTTAAATTCTGAAAATCTAGATATAAGTAAAAGGTAACATCATCAGATAATTTTAGGAACCTTTCTTTAGAATGTTAGTCGTAGCATAATTCTTTTTGGGAACAAGTGTCCTCTTCAGAGATTCAATTTACACAATGAGCTTTGCAGACACTCATTTATTTGAAGTGAGTTCACCTGGATATGCTTCTAAATGGAAATATAATAAGCAGCACATATTGTAATATAACACATATTTAATTTTATATATATGTATATATATATATATTTCTCTCCTATCCTATAGATAAAATCCTGAGTATATTCACATGAGAAGGTTAAGCCTTCCATGCAGCTTCATAATCTTTGGGGAATGTAAACCATGTAAAGCGAGGAAATGAAAATTAAAACAAAATGCCAAGGAACAGAAGAATAAAGAAGTGATACAACAGAAGCTTTGTCCTTCCTCTACAGAGGTGATTTCTTAAGAGTGTTCCCTACAGAGCTTATACTGTGTGTATCACAGGAGCTGCTGTTGTGACTAAGCTGACAACAGGAAGAGCTGATTGTTCAAATGAAGACACAAAGTTCTCTTGGACTATAAGATAAAAGCATTGACTGTTTAGCTATTTTAAAATAGATAGGGTGTAAAATAGGTGTAAAAGAAAGCAGTATTAGTCAAACTTGTATAGGGTGTGTTTCAGCACACAATATTTTGTGATATGGGAAAGAATGCAGTAGTAACTATTCTTCCTGAAATTGAAGCTAGGAAGATAAACTGTGTGCACACCTGGAGTTCTTTTAGCATCTGCAGACACGTGCATGAGGACAGGTTTCACTTGGAACCTGACCAGTTCTTTCTATTAAGGGGAACACAGGCCAGTGCTTTACAGTAAAGCTAGAAATGACAGTGTTAAAAGGCAGAGCTTTCATGGAACAGCATTCACGGAAGTACAGTCAAGTGTCCTCCCAATTAGAGAAGAGCAAGGCTTAAGGCTCTTAACGAAAGCATTTCATTGTTTACCAAGAAACACACACACACACAACAAAAGAAAGCAAACCAACACAGAAAGCACTTGGTCCTTTTGTTTCTTAAGTTCTTGTCTCTTCATGTTTATTCATCACAAAACTATGTGTTCTTAAACATGACCATCTTCACTTATGACTACCTACTGAAAAATCATAGTTCCTTTTATTTCCGTAGAAACAGATCTGTCCAGATTCTGCTCTTATTAATACTAGCTTAACTTCCATTGAAAGTACAATGTCTCATTAACCAAGCCTAGTAAGTACAGGGTATGACCCAATTTCATCTGCAAGATGGTGGTTTTGTTTCATAAAAGAAGATATTTTATGAGAGACAGAGAGAGAGAATGAGATTCACGGGGTGGGGAAATGAGGAGACATTGCACAAAGATTAAAACTTTCAGTTATAAGTCCTGGAGACCTAATATCCAGCATAGTAATTGTAGCTCATAATAATGCATCGCTTACCTGAAATTTGCTAAAGTAGATCTCAGCTGTTCTCACCATAAAAAAAAAAGAAAAATAGGTAACTATGTAAGGCATGGTAGGTCTATTAGTTTGATTGTGGTAATCATTTCACAATGTATACTTATAACTTATATAACAATGTACACTTATAACAAATTGTCAAGTTGTATACCTTAAGTATACAACATTTTATTTGTCAATAGACAAATAAAAAGTTGGGGCAGGGGCGCCTGCGTGGCTCCGTGGGTTAAAGCCTCTGCCTTCGGCTCGGGTCATGATCCCAGGGTCCTGGGCTCTCTGCTCGGCGGGGAGCCTGCTTTCTCCTCTCTCTCTCTGCCTGCCTCTCTGCCTACTTGTGATCTCTGTCTGTCAAATAAAAAAAAAAAAAAAAAACCTTTAAAAAAAAAAAAAGTTGGGGCAGAAAGCTAAGGTTCTTTCAGTCGCCCACAAGGCTCCGTAATCACTGCATTTTGCTTGACCTCTCTGGTCTCAGCCCCTCTTTCTTTGTCTGCTCATTCTTACTCAGTGCCAGCCACCCTTGTCTTCCTGCTGTGTTTGAACTTGCCAGGCACTCCTGGCTTTGTGGGTCTTTCCCTGTCAAATACCAAATATTCGTGTACCTTCCAGATTTCTGTGGCTGTTCGTAAAGCAGCAGCAGGCTATCTCCAATCTCTATTCCTGTGCAGTCTCCTGTTACATAGGTCTGCATGGGGCTAGATATATGAAAGGAAACAACAATATTTGTAGAATTTCAGAAGAGTTTATTGTGGTTTATATAAACTTTGTGCTGTTTTTGTGACTCTAAAGAATAGATTTGCTATTTACAATTGGAAGAATTTTCTCCAAGCTCTTAACCTAATGATGTCATTCATTCTTGTTTCATACGTTTATTTCCTTGTTTCCATCAGCATGGGATAATGCTCAAACTTTTAGACATTAGAGAGAGACTTGGAGTCAGATCCCATTTGTCATAGGCTCCAGACAAGGACTGGAACTACTCCTGTATTTACTGGTGGATTGTGCCATGCCATGAATGTAGCAGACAATAAATATTCTTAAAAATATCTCTGAGCTTCACAAAACAAACTGAGGGTTGCTGGGGGGATGGAGGTCGGGAGAGGAGGGTGGGGTTATGGACATTGGGGAGGGTCTATGCTATGGTGAGTGCTGTGAAATGTGTAAACCTGGCGATTCACAGACCTGTACCCCTGGGGATAAAAATACATTATATGTTTATAAAAAATAATAATAATAAATAAATAAGTAAAATCCAAAAAAAAATATATCTCTGAGCTTATTTGCCTTATCTGTATAATGGCTAACAAATTCCACCATAGGTATATATAGTAAGCTCCGGAAATGGTAGCTTTTTTTGTCCCAAGATGACTTGGCATTTGGAATTACTCATTATATTCATTAACTCAAATTCCCATGTTGTTTGAAATTATTTTTTAAAAATAACTTTTAGGTGAGTAAAGATCACAGAAAATGGCTCTAATTTATATTTTTAAGGGAAAGGAATGGAATGGTTTGTGATCGTTGTTGTTGTTCCTATCACCTTTTTCAATGAAATAATTTAAAATATTCTATTGTCACATGGGGGTGCATGGGTGGCTCAGTCAGTTAAGCATCTGACTGTTGGTTTCAGCTCAGGTCATAATCTCATAGGTCCTGGGATCAAGCTGGTCTGGGTCATGCTCTGTGCTCAGCGGGGAGACTGTTTGAAGATTTTCTCCCTCTGCACATCCCCCCATTCATGCACTCTCGTTCTTTCTCTCTCTCAAATAATTTAATCTTAAAAATATATATGTATTTGGTTGTCAGAGAATCCAAAAAGTATTTTAAAAAGAAATACTTGGAGAAATTACACAACAGGGGGTAATCTAAAATTACTCTGAGTCATAGTTTGATTCTGTACTGCCTGAAAGTATTAACTGATATTAATAGTATGTTGTAATTGGGGCTAAATTCACATTAGACCAAAGGGAACAATCGCCAAGACACTGAAAGCAGAGTATTAATTAAATTTCCTTGTAGTACAAAATCACAGACTTTCAAATATTTTAGGTAAGTAAACACTTTAGGAAACAACTGGAATTATGTGTAATATTGAATTTTAATGTCAATATTAATTGATTTTCAAAATATTTGTAGTCTCTATGGCTTAAGATTTACTTCTTGAAATATTTAAATTCTTTACTGATATTTCCTGACTGTTGGGGCAAGTGTCTAAGTATTCAGAAGAATGGATTCACAGTCATCTATGTTTCCAATCTTCTCACTAGTCACCTTATTTTTAGGTAACTTCAAACAGTTTAAGCATATATTTTGGATACTTGTTTTGGATTCAGTAAAACTATTTTTATTAATAATATGGAATAGAACATTTAATATATGCTTACAAATAGACCCATAAATACAGAGAACAAATGCATGTTTGACAGAGAGGAGGGGTAGGGGAATGGGCAAAATGAGTGAAGGGGAGTGGGAGGTACAGATGTCCTATTACAGAATGAATAAGTCACAAGGATGAAAGTACAACATAGGAAATGGAGTCAATGGTATTGTGTTAGCATTGTATGGTGACAGATGGTAGCTACATTTGTGGTGAGGACAGCATAAATGCAAATGGTGCAGCCACACTGGAAAACAGCATAGAGGTTCCTCAAAATGTTAAAAATAGAATTACCCTATGATCCAGCAATTGCATTACCAGGCATTTACCTGAAGATGCAAAAATACAAATTTGAAGGGATACACAGACCCCAGTGTTCATAGCAGCATTATCAACAATAGCCAAATTATAGAAACAGCCCAAGTGGCCATCAACTGACAGATGGATAAATAAAATATGGTATAGGGGCACCTGAATGGCTCAGTGGGTTAAAACCTCTGCCTTCAGCTCAGGTCATGATCCCAGGGTCCTGGGATCGAGCCTTGCATCGGGCTCTCTGCTCAGCGGGGAGCCTGCTTCCCCCCTCTTTCTCTGCCTGCCTCTCTGCCTGTGTGTGATCTCTGTCTGTCAAATAAATAAATAAAATCTTTAAAAAAAAAAGAAAATATGGTATATATTATATATGGAATATTACTCAGCCATAAAAAAGAATGAAATCTTTCTGCAACAGTGTGGATGGAGCTAGACAGTACTATGCTAAGCAAAATAAGCCAGTCAGAGAAAGACAAATACCATACGATTTCACTTACATGGGGAATTTAAGAAACAAAACAAATGAACATGAGGGGGGGGAAAGAGAGGACACCCATGAATAAGACTCTTAACTACAGAGAACAAACTGATAGGTTAGCAGAGGAGAAGTGGGTGGGGGGATGGGTTAAATAGGTGATGGAAATTAAGAAGGGCACTTACATGAAGAGCACCAGGTATTGTATCTGAGTGCTGAATTACTAAATTCTACACGTGAAACTAATATTACACTGTATGTTTACTAACTGGAATTTAAATAAAATACTAAAAAATCACTATGTTGCTCACCTGAAACTAATGTAATATTGTGTGTCAACTATATTTCAATGGAAGAAAGTAAAAAAATACATATATATCTTTGCTTCCAGTGCATATATGGGAGACTAAACTATGTTTTATCATGTACAGTTTGATATAAATTTATAATATGAATAGACAAATTCCATATAGTCATGCAAAAGTGCTTTCTGAAAGTATATTAATTGTGAGCTAATTTGAAAAACCCTCACTCCAAGCAATATCAATCTTTCTATTCTACAATTATGAGTAATCTAAGTCTTTTCAGTACCAAAATAATTTTATTCCATTTTTGTCATAATCTATAGCTTTATACTGAGATTTTTACAAAGAAAGTGCTCACATTCACAATTTATTGTTCATAGCACTTTTACCTTAATGCAAGATTAATAAGCAGTTTATTACAAGATTTATACTGTACATACAAAGTAGATTTTCCCTTATTTTAAAAGTTTTAAAAATAGCACTTCTCCAATTTTTTTCTTTTATATTTGGCATTTGTGACTGTGCCACTTTGACCTCATGTATATATATATTTTTAAAGATTTTATTTATTTATTTGACAGAGAGAGATCACAAGTAGGCAGAGAGGCAGGCAGAGAGAGAGGAAGGGAAGCAGGCTCCCCACCAAGCAGAGAGCCCGATGCTGGGCTCAATCCCAGGACCCTGAGATCACGACCTGAGCTGAAGGCAGAGGTTTTAACCCACTGAGCCACACAGGCGCACCAACCTCTTATATTTCTGTAAAGCAAAAATGAGACTTTATTTTTTTCCATTCCCTTTTTAAACTTTCAGTTAACAATATTGTGATTATCATTGTGCTTTGTGGAGTATGTGAAGTTATTTAAACAGCTCTTCAGCCAGCTCTTCAGAATTTCTTGAATCATCTGTTTATCTTTTGCATGTGGAAATATATAAAACATGTAGAAATATATAAAATAGAGGCCAAAGTAGTCATTATTTGCAAATTATGTGACAGTCTACCTCAAAAATTCCTCAAAAATCAGTGCTGGTGATGGTGGGGTAGGGGACTATTAGTGGTGTTAAGAAAGATGTCCTGAACCACAGCCAAAAGTGAAATATAGCTTTTCTAATAAGCACTTTGACTATATAATTGAAAAATATCTTTCCTGATATAAGAAAGTACTCTTAGGATTAAACGTAATTATCAGTACTTGTCCTATTGGCAGTATTCAATACATATTTATTAAATGAACTATATTTTGGGGCACAAGTGTGGCTCAGTCACTTAAGCATCAGATTCTTGGTCTCAGGTCATGATCTCAGGGTTTTGGGATCAAGCCCCATGTCAGGCTCCACATTCAGTGGGTCGTCTGCTTGAGATTCTGTCTCTCTCTCTGCCCTTCCCCAAAACTCTCTCTTTCTCTGTCTCAAATAAAAAATAAATAAATCTTTTTTTTTTTTTAAATGAACAATGTTTTTATTTCTAACTCTATCTTCTCTGCATTTAACTTTGATGGGGGAGGTTCTTGGCTATTTTGTTCATTTTTCTTTACGTGCTTCTCGTGAGACTTTAAGGTTTCAGAGCATTATATTATGTTTATTTAAATGACTATTTTAAAGAAGTTGTAATTTGTATCAGTAGCAAATGTAGTTTAAACTACAGCATTAGTATATCTTACAGTAAAAAGGAAAGTGTGCATAGTTTCCAGATTAGTAATCCCCTGCATGGTAATTTATCCTGAAATAATAAAGTAAATCTAAAATAAGCAATGATATTCAGGGCACCTGGGTGGCTCAGTGTGTTAAGCCTCTGCCTTCAGCTCAGGTCATGATCTCAGGGTCCTGGGATTGAGCCCAGCATCGGGCTCTCTGCTCAGCAGGGAGCTTGCTTCCCCCCGCCCCCGTGTCTCTATTTGTGATCTCTCTCTCTCTCTGTCAAATAAATAAATAAATAATCTTAAAATAAAATACAATAAGCAATGATATTCATCACAGCTTTCTTGCCAGTAGGAGAAAATTTGGCAAGCAACCCAAATTATCTGGTAATATGGTAGTGGTATAGCAAATAGTATATCATCCCAAAGAAATATAATATTTAAAAGGTTAATTAAAAGGAGAATGTATGAAAGAATAGGACATGATTATGATATATACACAAGTCTAAAATAGTAAAATTTAAAATTTTACATATCATGAATTGCATTATTTGAAATATGTATTGACAAAACAGGGAAATTATCGAAAAATTATGTTAGACAAATCTTAGAATGATGGAATTGTGAGTAGGTTTTTAAAATCTGTAGTTTAGTGATATTATATATACATTCAGTAGCCCAAAATGTAGTGGCATAAGAGAACCTCAGTAATGGTGAAAGTTGTGCCATATTAAGTGACAGTGAAGCCATATCATCTTCAAAAAATACAAGTAGGCAAAAGCTATTAAAGTATTCAATGACTTTTACCTTGGACTGTGACTAAAAATGTCCTTGTTCAAAATTGCAGTAACAACTTTCAATAATATAGTTTAACCTGGCTAGCAAAGATCTCCAATTAGATGAGGATTATTCCTTAATCCTGAGTAGGATTAGCCTCTAGTGAATCAAGCTCACTAAATATTTTCTTTATCTACGGTTTTGCCATTTTGTAGGCACCATGGTGAGAATTTTTTCAGTTCTCTATAGAAATAATTTAAAATCATGCAAAGGGATGTGTTATTTGGCTGTTAATCCAGAGTACTATTAATTTATATACCATGAGGACTGCCATACAGCAATGTTTGTCAGTTCAATAAACACTGATGAACTGTAGGCTATTCAAGGCACTGAGCACAGAGACTGGTACACAACAGCTGTTCAGGTAATTTCAGCAACTGCTCTTATTAATAGTTGTTGATAATGTTGTTGTTATTATTACTAGTACTGTCAGTGTTGTGAAAAGCTCTGTGGTTGACCTTAAAGAGGAGTCTATGACAACAATCGTTGCTCTTAAGAAACTAACTACTGGTACTCTTTTAATCATTCTTTTTTATTCTTTAATGAAGTTTTGACTGGCTACCAAAGAATAGCTAGACATTGGGAATGACGTGATCACCAGGTCACACTCAGTTCTTTCCTTCAGGGAGGTAACAGTCTAACAGAGGAGATATCAGTCACCATATCGCATCACAATGTGCTGTAATAGGCTAATAAGTAAGGCACAGAGTGCAGTGAGGACACAATGGAAAGCCACATAAACTGGGAAGGACTTCTGGGAGAGAGCATCTAATCTGGATCTGTTAGAGCAATGTAAAGTTAGCCAAGCTCAGAGGTAAGAAGGGGTCTGGTGCAGTAGGAAGCTAAACAAGTTTGTTATAAAAACCAAAGCAAGGAAATTTAAAAACAAGGCTGGAGAGACACAAGTGAGACTCCTTCATAAAGGGTCTTATATGCCCTGTTGAGAACTCAAGGCTTGGTTCTGCAGGCTAGGTTAACTGGCCAGCAGACTTGACCCGGGAGTGACTAGGTAGGAACAAAACGTAGGGAATAGAGCTAATGAGAACCACTGAGCAAATGCTGGCTCTCGGGAGAGGAGCTACTTAAAGCAAGACTGAGCCCCATTCCTAAAAGGTGGGATTGAAGACAACTAGCAAAACAGGGATTTGAAGATCAGGACAAAAGAGCAGTTCTAAGAGTGCTGCTCTACGAATGGATGGCTGGACAATGAGTAACAGGGGGCCAGGACTGAATCTATAAATAAATAAATGAATGAATGAATGAATGAATGAATGCAAGCTAGCTAGCTAGCTTGCCTTTAAATGTCACAGGGAGCTGAAATTATGAAGGGACTCAGACAGGGCCAAAGAACAAGATGTCCTACCAGGAACTGGGTGGAAAAAGTACCACGTCTTTCAAGAATATTGAAAATATTGAGACTTCTATAAGAAGGAAGTTACAGTGTTTCCCTTTCTCTGTAAAAATATTCATTACTGAAACTTGACTCAAGGAGAGGTGCATCATATTCTTAATCTGTCAGGACACGAAGCATTTTTATGGAGGATTAAAGGCGGTAATTGTGAAAGCACTACTCTTTTGCATCTCACCTGGAACAGTTGCTGAGTCTCTGCCTTCACTGGCTGCACTACTTGTGAAGTGCTAGTATTTGTAGCAGTTACTGGTGAGAACATTAAAATGCAAACAAAGACCATTTATATACTTGAGCTGAAGCTCAAAGGAGCTGATATAAGAGCTGGCCACTTACACATAAATGTCCTCTTCCCTAATCCTGAAGTCCCTTGGAATAGAGACTTGCATTTTCCAAGTTACTGTCAGAATTAGAAATGCTGAAGCTTCTGGTTTATTCCTAAAACTTTGTCCTGTAATACTATAATTGAGTTAAAACATCTCTATCATGTGTATCAACCTAGTTTCTCTGTTGAGGAGGATAAAAAATAAATTTTGTGATGAGAATTCTGAACACTGTTGAAAAAATATTATAATTTACTAAATGTACATGTAATAAGGATAATTCCTCTACTTCCCTCTTAGGTATTTTTGGGAGATTTTTTTTCCTTGCAAAAAATATATGATATGGGAAATAATTTATGTAGGAAAATATGGGAAGTAGTTACTGACACATAGTCATATTTAATTAATTTAGTTGAAAATCTGTATGGAGTCTCTGTTGTGTTTAAGAAAATATACTAGGTTAAAGTAAAAATGTAAAACCCAGGCTTTGGATACTTGTATGACCAGGATTCCACAATTAAGCCTAAGTTTCTTCTCTAAGATTAGAATCTTGTGACTGCCCAAGTGCTACATGCTTAAAGCGCTTACTACTCATTGTGGGAAACAGACATTAATCACAGAATCAGAAGACAAATAAAATTATACCTGTAGTAACTTCAAAGAAAAGAAAGTATATGGTGCAATAAATACATATAAATATTTGTTTTGTTTTAGTTTTTAAAACCTGATCAATAATATCAGTGAAGGCTTTTCTGAGGAAGAGGTACTTGAACTAACAATGAGCTATCCCCTATTTCATGTAAGAAAAACTATATATTCTGTTGAAAAGAAATTTAGACTAAAAGTCAGGAGGCATGGGTTCTGGTGCCAGAATATTGTTAACATGATGAGCATTTCCTTTTTGGACTATATATTTCAGAGATATCAAATAAGGCAGTAATAGCTAGATAATCCATTTCACAATGAGATAAGATATGTGAAATGTGTTTGAATGTTTAAAAGAGCTGCACTAATGAAAGACATTGTCACGATTGGCACAAATTTTAGAATTTTTTTAATGTATAACACCCAATATGTCACTTCTACAGTTTTAAAGTTCACGAAGTCAATATATGTTATATTGGAAGCTATAGGGGTTTTAAAAACTAGGTTTCTAAAGAGTGCAGTTACCAAAGTAACAGTTATCAGGAACGATATGAAACCTGAAAAGTATGACAAATTAAAATCAAGGTTGGGAAGTAAAGTTTTAACTAAATAACCACCCATTTTCCTCATCTTCTTTGGCTTTCACCTAAAGACTTCTGTTTTTCCATAGTGAATAAACGGATTCTTATATTCTTCTTTGAATATTGGCTCTTGTGAAGCATTACATAAGTTAGATTTTGTGAAAATAATTAATTTTGAATATATCCCTTATTTTACAGCATTTCGAAGAAAAAATTGATATTTTAATAACAGATCACTTATTTTGCTATAATTATGGTGATTAATGTAAACAGTTCATCCTAAAGAACACATGTATTTATTATTCATAGAATGAGAGCAAAATAATGGTCATATAATTCTATCGACATCTAAAACTTTTCATAAGTTTACCTGTAATTTTCTTTACAAATTTATAAACTTATTCACTTACTTTGGTTTTGTTTTTTATATAGGTAAATTGATTTTCATAACACTGCACTTGGATTTACTTTCACATCAAACTTAGAGCTGGGTCATGTTGATACTGGGCACTAAAACTGTTTTCTACTTTGCTTTCCTTTTCTTAAAAGTCAATGAATGAATGTTAAGAATTTCCAACTAAGTGTTTGGTTTCAGGGTTTTGTTTTTATTTTTTTAAATTTGTAAATCTGTCCTTGAGCCTTGAATTAAATGCTTGCGTAGGCCAAAAGGAGGTCTGGCCTTTTGCCATGGGCTTTGTGGAGCTATTCCCTGTCATACCTGATAGCGGTGTCTTTGTTTAGGGAAAAAAATGTGATTTAGGGTGGGTAGGGGTTTTGGGTTATGTGGTATCCATTGACCTAGATACTGAATCCAGTCATGTGGACAGCCAGTCAATCAGACATGCCTGCAAAATAAAGGACTGATAAAACTCAAGACACCGAAGCTCAAGTGCCCTTCCCTGTTTGGCAGTAGCCCATGGATATTGTCATACACTGATACCAGCATAGTAATGCACCCCTAATGGAAGCTTCTCAGATGCTACTCTACAAATCTCTTCCTTCGGTTGATTTTTTTTTTTTTAAGATTTTATTTATTTATTTGACAGAGATCACAGGCAGGCAGAGAGGCAGGCAGAGATAAAGAGGAGGAAGCAGGCTCCCCACTGAGCAGAGATCTGGATGCTGGATCCCAGGACCCTGGGATCATGACCTGAGCTTTAACCCACTGCGCCACCCAGGCAACCCACTTTGGTTGATTTTTGATCTGCATTCTTTTCCTGTAAGAACTAAAACCTTAAAGTATAATAGTTTCCAGTGATTTGGGGTTTTTTTTGTTTTGGTGGGATTGTTTTTTGTTTTTTGTTTTTTGTTTTTTTTTGAGTCTTCAAATCTTAGAATGTTTTTGGAACCCGTGAACTTGTAGTTGGTGTGAGAAATAAAAGTGGTTCAGTGCAGAGTCTTCCCTCTATCTAACTTTATAGTTGGAAACCTTCTTGTAGTTGGGGTCAGAAGTCTTAGGAGGTCTTGGAAATCTGAGGACTATATGCTCTTAACTTCAGTTTGGTTAATTCTAGGAATTTGATAATATCCAAATCCCCAAAATTTCTTCATCTCAGTGACAGCTCTACATTCTTCAGTTTAAATTCATGTTCTGAAAAATAAATAGCTTATAATGTATCATCTTTTCTACTAGAATACCTTCTTGAATCTGAACATAGCTTTGTAATTCTTTAGCAAACTTATATGTAAATTTCCCTATGATTGGTTTTCATTTTCAGATTGGAAAGATGGGGTGTTCTCATGTCCCAAGGCATGTCCCAGCTATTCCCATAGTTTGAACAGAATGTTTGAGTAGCATGAATTATACATAGAAATAATCCTTGGCAACTTATTTACTAAGGATACATACAGATCGTATTCTGATTTAACTTAAGCATAAGTTTTTTTTTTCTTTCAAATAGTAAAAATTTTAAACTAAAATCATTAAACATTTTCCCCAATTTGGTATATCAAAACTCATATTAAAAGTTAATTCACAGGGGAAAAAAAACAGTTCATAGGAAAAGTTAAAATAACTGATTTTCCAATGGAGATTCCCAAAAGGCCATGGCAGGTGACCTCAAATATTTAAAACACTGCAGTATGAAGGGGGAATATTCTGGGTATGTGTGGAGGTAGAATAGGAACCAATATTATGAAGGCAGAGTTTGCCTCAGTAATGTCCGTCACACTGAAACTGTCACTGCTGAGGCCATATGCTCAAATTTCAAAGACTGAGGTTAAGATTGCTCTACTGAACCTAATAAATATGATCACTTTCAGTGTTTTCAGTGTTAGAACTTATAATTACTAGGATATTTTCTCATGTTTCTAATGACGAATGAATCCGGGAATTAAAAAAAAAAAATTGATACATATACACTCACACAGCTCCACATTTAGATGGTACTTGGAATAGGAGGGTGTGACTTTCAGGTGAGAGTTGAATATTTAATGAAGTCTGTCAGCCTTCGCATTGCCTCCTGGGAAGGTTTCTAATCAATCTTCTTAACAGGGGCTATCTGTGGACATAACACTTAGTCTAGCAGTAAATTCTATACCTAAGGCCTCAGATGAAAGACCCAGGAACTTAATTTCCTTGTTTTTTGAACTAATTCTATTTATCTTTTTATTTTTAAAAACACCCAAAGGCAAAAAGCAAAAGCAGTGATCCTCTAAAGAAACAAGAAAGCAGGAAATAAAATTCTCAATTTTGATCAAAGTGTCATTGGCATTTGAATTTGAAATAAAGACACTTGAAGTACTGATTCATTTTGATATGTTGTGGCCAAACAGGACATTTTTACAGTTTTTTTAATTAGTGATACAGTGTATTAAACATTTCTTCCTTAATATCCCTATGGGATCCAGGGAAATAATCCATAATCAGATTCACTAGTTCTTCACCGAAACTTCCAAGTTGTCCCAATAAACCAGAGTTAAGAGTCTCTAAAAAGTCTCATGTCCATTTACATCAGGCTCTCTGCCAATTAAATTGTTCCAAACTCAAGAAACACCTTTCTTTTTTCAAGCTGTCTGAATTTTACATTTGTGAATAAGAGATTATAGACATAAACAATGAGTACTGTACAATAATGTCATAAATGTTATTTTGACTATTTTTTTCCTTTAATGATATTCAGGAATAACATTATCTGTTTGGAAACCTTATGAGGTACAAGTAGTAAGAAGTTGTGTGCAGTAATAAGTTTAACAAGTTATAATTGGCTGTTTTATACCACTCTCTTATTTACTGCTCTAGTCCCAATGTCTAGCAAAATCACCTAGCCTTTGGAGGTGAAAAATAAGTCATTATTAAATGAATGAATTCTAGATAATCAGTTACTTTAAAAGGGTTTTGAATGGTCAGCTAATAACTTGACCATGTTATTCAAGAAGACACTTTCAGAGACACCCTTACATTTTCATAGAATCATTTGATAATTAGGCCTAGATTCATATTTAAGGTCTATACTCAGTTTTGAGTTATATTTCATGAAAGGAGAAAATCATCATACAAACAATATTCACTAATTCATCAAGAGGGGTTTTTGTTGCTCATCTTTTAAATATTTGTAAATAGGATCGTCACTCCTATCAATTTTCATTAAGTTTTAGCAGACCTGAAAGCTTGTTGACAATCCCCATTTCCCCTACAATTTTATGTCTAAACTGAGAGAAACTCAAAAATTCCATTCTGTAAGGTGTTGATGTTATATATCTCTATGATCCTAGGTCACAGAGATAAGTGAATTACCCTGATATACAGAAGACCAAAGCCAGAGTCCAGAATCAATACCAGAACTTGTCTGTACTCCTTACTATGCTATTTGGCTTTGTCTTCAGTGGCAAAAGAAAAAAAAAGAAAAAAAACCTTTGGACATTTCAGTCTGTCTGTAATTGTAATAATTACAATAAACTTGCAAAAAATTTAAGGCAATTTTCAAGGCAAAATTAATAGTTTAAAATACCTTTCAGCAAATTGTTGCCTTCTTTTCCGCTATACCACTAACCATCGCCAGTAGTAAAATATTAATGTACTGTAAAATCTGTGAAGCTCTGCCTTTTATTTTTGTACCTAATCAACTCTCTCTATAATTTTGTAACCATGTGTACCACCCTGAATTACCGTTACAAGCTATATGCATTAATAATATGGAAACTACAGGAATAAAATAAGCCTTTGAAAGTGGTTATGAAGGCCAAAGGAAGAAAACTGAAAACCTTTTGACAAGCAGTTTCTGAAGCTGCTGACATTCCTTTAAAGGCTTTTTCATGTTGGCACACAGAGAGGCTTTGCAGAGCACACCAAGTAAAACCTAACTGCCACTCCAGTACAAGGGACTAACAGTTTTCCATGAGACCTGGAAAGAAAATGGACAAACTTTCCTATTGCGGACCTTTCAGTTTAAAATTACATTTTTGAAGTGTTGGATGAGGGAAAGAAAGACATAACTTCATTTTGGATGTGTTGTTGGTCAATATCTACCTCTTTCATTTCCTTGAGAGCTGTGTATTGCAGTGACATACATATTTTATAAATTATAGAAATAAAGAGATATTTTGAACCCTGGGTCCTTAAACTAAAGAATAATCAGAACATAGCAAGAGGGAAAAAAGTACCTTTTTGTTGTTGTTGTTGTTACCTCATGTTTTACATTTTGGTCAATAAAAACTTTTGAAAACAAAGCAGTAACCCCTCTTACTTGGCATTGAAAACAGTGTAAACTTAAAAATTAGTTAACAATCTCATTATCTAATACTCTTTTTTACTCTTCTAATTGCTATCAAGAATTTCAGATAATTATAATTTTTTTAGAAATTAGTCTACAAATTAATAATAGCACAAAAATAATCTTTTTTTAAAAAAATATTTCATTTATTTATTTGACAGAGAGAGAGAGATCACAAGTAGGCAGAGACAGGCAGAGAGAGAGGAGGAAGCAGGCTCCCCGCCAAGCAGAGAGCCCGATGCAGGGCTCGATCCCAGGACCCTGAGACCATGACCTGAGCCGAAGGCGGAGGCTTAACCCACTGAGCCACCCAGGCTCCCCTAGCACAAAAATAATCTTAATAAATTATTTTGATAGTAATAATATTTGTAAATAGAATCATATGGTTATCTTTCATGTATTTGTTATTTGCAAGGATTTTGTTGGGTTATATAAGGGAAAGTAATGTAGAATAGTTATTTTAGAGTTAAAGCATGTTTGGGGAAAATAAATGAATATAATTATCCTACATTAAAATATACCATCATGCTGCCCCAAAAACCCACAGTATGTGGTTATGTTGTACATGAAATAAAGAGTTCTTTCTGTTATTTCCAGTAACATATTCCATTCTGGTCTAGGCCCAAGATAGACCCGCCTTATGCTAAATAAATGTTATGGTACTTCATATTAAAGTGAGAATTCAGTGTGAGTTTTGGGCAGAGACTGATACAGCGTATACAGATTGTTTTCTTAAAGGTCTTTAATTACGCATTTCAGACGTGAAACATATATAGCATCACTGAAATTGCTAATATATACATGAAAATAAAAGGGAAAAAACACTGTTAAAGGTTGCATTTTATGTTCATCTGTAACCCAGACATTCCTGAAACAAGGCATAAAGCTTAAGCATTTGTAATCTGCCTATCCAGATAAGATGTAAAATGATGTCTTTTCTTGAAAAATGCCATTTTGGGGTTATTTAAAATATCAACAATTATTTGTGTTATTTTTTAAATTTTTAAAAACTTGTACATTAAATTTCATTTGTAAAATATGCAAAGAACAACCAAAATCTGGATATAAAAGAAAATTAAGGGAGTATAAATCAGAATTGCATTGTACTTTGAGATGCTAAAAATGTCTGGGATGGAGACCAACTGTTATTCAGTGGAGAAAGTCACTGTGTTTCAAGATATAGTCCTTGGGTTTATGGGCAGTCTGCCTCAGTGGTTCAGGCTCTAAAGAATTCAGTTAATAAATTAAAGTCACAAAAGACTGGCTGATGCATGAGCTAAAATGACAACTTATCAATTTATAGTAATAATTATAATTATCACAAAAAATGAATTATTTATTCTTAAGAAAATTTTTCACTATAAGCCATAGAATAATCAGAAGGCTGTTTCTGAAGCAGTTGGACAATCCTCATAGGGTCCTTGGAGTCATCATTTTTTGATAACTTGATACTCCCAGAGTTACTGCTAGCACATAGCTGAAATTGTACATGGTTACATCAGTTAAGTTTTCCAGATATATACTCCCTAGTATTGAATCCCCTCACCAAAATATGCTTACTTGTACTCTCTTTTCTAGACAACGTACAGTCAAAATCACCCATTTTTAAAACTTCCACTTATAATGTTAACTAACTTGAATTTAAATAAAATCTTGCAAGAAAAAAAATTAAAGAAAACAAAATTTCTACTTAACAGAGGATTTCTTTAGAATAGTGAGGATCTGAGACTTACATACCCTTGTCATTTTTCAATAGATTTGCCTCCCCAGTTTCCCCAAGAGATACCCTCCATGTCTTGAGTGTGTTATTGTTCCAGATGGCCAGTCTCATCGATTATAAGCCAACTTCTTATTTAACTTTCATAAAGGTAAATTATTTGTATAAATATAACTCTGAAGTTACCACATTTCAATTATAAAGTTTGGAGATTAATAATAAAGATCAAATGGGAGAAAAGAGTAAATGTATTTTTTTATTTGGAAAAAATACCTTTATATTTTACAAAATCACATTTTCACCATGAATAACTTTAATCTCCATCTTTTGTCCAATGCATTCATTGATCTGTGTGATAAATATTTATAAGGCTCCTACCTTTGCCTGGCAGCCTTCTAGGATCTGGGATATTGCAGTGAACATCACAAAATCCTTCTCCTGAAACAAGCTTTATTTGAGTGGAGGAGGGACAGTCAAAATCAAATAAATATACACAAGTATGGAAGGAATCAATAAATGCAATCGTGAAAATGAGACAGAGCAATATTATAGCAGTTAGGACTGAAACAGGGGGATGGGGCTACTGTAGTTTAGATGGTCAAGCAGGATCCTCTGAAGAGGCGACATTTTAGTGCAGGTTTAAACAGCAAAATTAACCAGCCATGTAAAGATATGAGGAAATAACGTTCCTGTTAGACTCACAGCTAAATAACGTTATGTTTTTGTTTCTGAAAGTTTAGCTATGGTGCCTCCACCTATGATACCACAATTAGCATTTCAAGGGACTGGCCCAGAAGAGCTGTAGAAACATTCCAAGTTCCTGATCAATAGTTACAGTGTTCCAGCTACAGTCTGGCTCTAGAAACACTAGTGCCTTAGGATTATCTCAGTCAACATTTTCACATAGTCTTGGACCACTACTGCATTTAGGAATTTATTTTATTAGCAATACAGGAGCTTTAAAACAAATCAGGATGTGGGAAAAAATTGTAACATTCATCAGGAACTAAAGCAGCACTGTTTAATGAAACTTGCCGTAGTGATGAAAATGTTTTATGTATATATGATGTCCAGAATGGTAGCCACTAGTTACATGTGGCTATTAGGTACTTCAAATGTAACTAGTGCACTTGAGGAACTGATTTTTTAAAAATTATATTTAAGTTAATTTGAATGTAAATAGTACCATGTAGCTAATGGCTACCATATTGACAAAACAGGTATAGAAAATTAATTTTAAACAAATGATCAGGGGCACCTGGGTGGCTCAGTGGGTTAAAGCCTCTGCCTTTGCCTCAGGTCGTGATCCCAGGGACCTGGGATTGAGCCCCGTATCGGGCTCTCTGCTCGGCTCTCTCCTCTCTCTCTGCCTGCCTCTCCGCCTACTTGTGAGCTCTCTCTGTCAAATAAATAAATAAAATCTTTAAAATAAATAAATAAATAAATAATCAGTGTTTTGGACCATACAAGTTAATTAATTCTTTAAAATTCTTAAGCCACACCTTTGGAGTATTAGATGAGGTAAAAATGAAACATTTAGGGGCGCCTGGTTGGGTGAGTCCGTTGAGCGTCTGCCAAGGGGGGGCCCTGCTTCTCCCTCTCCCACTCTCACTACTTGTGTTCCCTCTCTCGCTGTGTCTCTCTCTGTCAAATAAATAAAATCTTTAGAAAAAAAAGGAAACATTTTTCTCTTAATTTACACTTTATTGGTTAAAAGCATATCTTAAACACAATATATTTATAATGAATTAGTCATGTTGCTGCCAGTGCACCTTCTCATTTGTTTTTCCTGTGGCGAAGGCTGAAGTCTAGTTCTCTCTCCTTGACTTTGGAGGTAATGGTGCAATACTCTACATAGGGAAGAACTAAACCAGAACAATATAGAAAAAGCTATTAAATTGAAAAGCATTAGTCTCTGTTTCCTTGATATGTTTTGCATTCACAGTCTTAATTTCCACCATTTCTGACTAGTAAGAAAAAGCAGTAACAGAATCTGATTGAAGAGGAAAAATCTGAAAGGATCTTCTGGGGAAAAAAGTAGGTATTACTGGTGTACCAAAAAAAAAAAAAAGAAAAGAGAGAGAGAGAGAAAGAATGAATGAATGATAGCATAAAAATACTGCAAAGCAATAGATAATCTGTATTATTTGTTGGTCATTAACAGTAGAAAATATCTCATTTATTATCATAGCAATGATTATTTTATTTACTTATGATTGCTTGTTACTAATCTTAAAAAAAAAACCCTGCAGAAATCAGCTATCAAAGTAGTAATGAATGAAGTTATTACAGGTGGAAATGCATTTAAGAAGGTTAATAGAAAAGAGGAAGAAAGATTTCCAAGATTTTCCAGAGACAATATAGATTTTTATTCTAGTTTGGCAGATTGAACTCAATATATATACATGTTTGAGAATGGCTATTGGTAGTCACATTAATTTTGTATAAACTGTATCATATGAGACCTATTTGAACCACCAAAGCTAGTAATAATTACCATATTACCCAAGGCCATCTTTTTTTTTTTCCTCATCTTCAACTTTGGCTTTGGAATTGAAAGCAGCAATGCATATTTTATAAAGTTCTATAAAAATATATCGTAGGACACATTTTTTATTATTATCAGTAATACACAGGTAATGTTTTTAATTGTCAAATGACTGATAATTTTTGTTAATGAGCTTGAGCACTAAAAGATAGGTGAGCTGGACCATATGTCACCAACTCACTCACTTTATGCAGGGAGATAACTCATTATTTTAAATTTTTTCAGAAAATAATGGTCTAAATGTTGCCAGATACAAAAATAATCTGAGCCACAAATATCTAATATTCAGAAACATTATATCATAACAATGTTTTTTATATTGTTTTTATTTCATTTTATATAGAATATTTATGAACTTAGAGTAAAATGATTCATTTTTTAACATTCATTTAAATATTAACACTTTTAGTTCATTTAAAATAGTACTTTCTCCATATAATAACCAATAACCAAATTTTCAGGAATAGATGTGTGACATAAAGTGAGATTCATCTATATTCATTATGTTTGTAAAATGAATTACAATTGCAAATTCTATTTTAACTATACAATAAAAATCAAGAAACGCTGAAAAGCTCTCCAAAAAAGATAAATACGAATTTATTTTGGTCTTCATATATAAGTAGAAGACAGAAAAAAAATTAAATTGCTCAAGTAAATAATCAGGTGTCCTCTCTTCACTTCCATGTGAATTTGAATCCTCTTGAAGAGATGCAAGCAGGGTTACATAGTTTCAATTATACTGAAACTTTCGTCTATCTCTCCCAACAGACAAGTTTGAAATGGGCATATCAAAAATGATCTTTTGAAATACATGCTATATTGAGCAGGGAGGAATTTTTCCACAGACTTAAATATTTTACATAAACTCGTCTTTTTAACACTTGTTTTTTATTACTCTTTAACACCTAATTTGTTTATTATTTTTTGCAATATTGACTTGTTCACTTGATATCCTCTCTCAGGAATGTGTTTCATTTTTTAGTGTTTACTACTTTACCTAATTCAAATTCCTTCTTTTATCCAGGCACTGCCAATGTGCTGCCCTCCAAAAATCCCTAAGGCTTTCTTTTCTGACCCTCCCAGGTAGAGCACAATCTCTGTCAGACACTTCTAATTCTCATTTCTTTAAATAAAAAAAAATTAAAAAAAAAAATTAAGAGACTTGAGAGAGAGAAAGAGAGCAGGGAGGGAGAATGAGAGGGAGAAGGAGATTCCCTGCTGAGCAGAGATACCCGGACAATGCAGGGCTCCATCCCAGGACCCTGAGATCAGGACCTGAGCAGAAGGCAGATGCTTAACCCTCTGATCCACCCAGGCGCCCCCATAATAATGAAGTTTTAGAATATAAGTGAGGTTCGTTGGGGTGAGGTCCAGAGCCAGTGACCAAGAAAGAATTCTTGAGACATCTCTGGTGCAAAATGCTGGTTTATTAAAGCCCAGGGACAGGACCTGTGGGCAGAAAGAGCGACTGCACCGGGGTTGTGAAGAGTGGCTGATTCTATACTGTGGGGTTGGGGGAGGTAAGGACAAGGGAAGTTTCAAAAGGATTTTCATATGCTAAAGAGGACCTTCTATACTGTGGGGTTGGGGGAGGTAAGGACAAGGGAAGTTTCAAAAGGATTTTCATATGCTAAAGAGGACCTACAAGATACCAGAGACCTTGCCATTGTCAGGTTAAGGTTGTTTTTCTCCTCTAGCAACATATTAACATTAAGATAGTTGGGAGATGCAGGGAAGGATGTCACACCTGTGCCACCCAGGAGTTGGGGGGAAGGAGAAAGTTGCAGAGTGTCAGCTTCTGCTTGCCTTCTGTTCCCTCATCAATGGTTCTCATTTCTTTTTACTTACTTTCCTCCAAATTTTAGTCCTTCATTTCTATATCCGTTTTCTTATATATTCTATTTTATTGACCTGGCATTGGATGCCCCATCAAGCTGCTATCTTTTCATCATTTCATAGTGTATTCTGTGCAGTTGATTCTAGAATTGCCTCTCCTTCCTTAGTTTCCACTCCACCCCTCTGAGAGTATCCATCTCCATCACCTGCCACAAACTTCAGGTTTTCAAACCTCCTTTCCTCTTCTCCCAAAAAGATACATGTCCCCTCCTGCCCATCATCACCCTCAGCCTGATGGGGCATAGATTATTTTGTACTCTCCTTTGGTATGATGTACTCTCCTTTGGTGCATTAACTTCCTTTTCTACACTACCCCTAAAACTTTCCTATGAAAGCCTAGTCAACAGATCCTTCCTTACCTTCAGAAGCTTCTGAAATTCCTCTCAAATTATGAATCTTCCAGCCAAGTGAAAAGAGACATTCTATCTCTTTTATGCAAAAATATTACCATGTTGAACTTCTATACTTTGTCAAAACATCAAATCCTATATATACTGTGTTTAATATTCTGTCATTAGATTCCTTATTGCTTAGAATAGTTCTCAAAAGTTATTTGGCCATCAATAGTTGTCCGGGGCTCTATTATTTAACTGAATGATTAGGAAAGTTTATTTATTTATTTTTATTTTGGAGAAATTTCTCCTCCCCCACCAAAACTAAGCAAATAGTGCTTATTCATGTTTGTTTCAGTTGCTAGAAATGAAACAATAGCACAAGTGCTTTCCATTTGTTAATGGTGATAATCTGACTTCTTCAGATCTGCCAGAGAACTCAGTCACTATTTTATTACATGGAGTTTGTTGACAATTTTCTTTGGGTTTAAGCAAGGGCAGTAACCTTTTGAACTCGTTTTTTAGTAAATACACCACAGCAAAACATTGGCAACAGAAGGAATGTTTTCAAGACCATATTAGCATAAAGCAATTAGGCGATGGTAATGAGGATTAGTCTCTCCTGTTATGGCGACAACTGCTCCTGAACCCTGAAACAAAGTCACTTAGGAATCTTTCAGGGTTTTTTGCTCTGTAATTTCTTGGGAATTCTCTGCCCAATCTACTCTTATCTCCTAGGAGCAAACCTCTAATTCAACATAGGCCTTTAACATGTAATTTGTTGACAACTCACTTTGTGTCCCTTGGAAAGGAAAAAAAAAGTTTCCCCCTGGCACACATTTCCCTCCCTGGCCGCCTCCTGTCTTCCTCCCGTACCCTCCCCACTCACAGCCCAAGCCTCTGCACTTGCTCAGCTTTTAAGTGGAGTCCACTGATGACTCTTTACTTCTGTTTAGTGTGTTATTCTTATTTCTGATTGCTTGTACTATCCACTTCTTTGAGTTCAGTGAGTTTCCTTTTGTGATTGAAGAAGAAGCCAAAATAATAATAATAATAATAATCTATAGCACTAACTCAACCTTTGACTTTTCCTATGAAGCATCTCTTTTCTGCCCTCCATGGCATGATCATGTGCTAGCATTATGACCAACTCCAACCACTCTACAAGATGCAATGGTAATAAATGGAAAGATTACCTAAAGGGCAATAAGAGTCCTTGGAGAATAGAGTCTTCATTTTAAGTCAATATCCCTAGAGGTAGTGAAGCCTGAATTGAGTCTTTAAAAAAAAAGGTGGGGTTGGTGGGGGTTGGGAAGCAAAGAATGATAATGGTACTCATGGGAAAGAGGGTAACATGGAGAAACAAGCTGGCAAATGGACCATTTCCATACAGTGGTCTAAGTATGCTGGTAGATGTTTGGTGTTTACAGGGGCAATAAAGAGGGTCTGAGAAAGCCTTTCTGTGCGACAGCTTAAGTTAAATATTGACTAAACCAGTCCCCCTGCATCCGGGCCAAGGTAAAGATTGGTTCTGTCTTCTCCTTTTCACTGTCTGATTTTCTCTTTGAACACTTACTCAATACCTAGTGCGGGCCATTGTGGCAGGGCGAAGGAGTACAGGGTTTGACTAAGATAGATAAGGTGCATACTCTGATGACAGACAGGTGAGCAAATAAACAAGATGATTTCATAGAACAATAGGTATTATGAAGAAAATAAAACCTGATGAGTTGACCGCAAAATGACTGAGGAAAGTCTAGATTGGGTGGTTAAAAACTAAATTGAATACACTGCCCTATGTACCTTGAGTAAAAATTGCCATATACTTTATTCAGCAGGAACATAGTTTTTATTGTAAATGAAGCATCTTTCTTCAGGTCAAAAATAAAGTGATGGTAATTCTTGATAGGTGTGCTAATGACACAGCTGTTTTCCGGCTCATTATATTCACTAAATGGTGGTTCCCATTTTAGAGAGGCAGCGGTAACAGCATTTCACACAGTCTTTTGAAAGTAGTTGTTTGCCTCTGCTCCTCTCTCGATTGAAATGTACACTATTAAATAGTTCATATTTTTGGAATCCAGAACTGCTAGTGTAGTGGGAGGAATGAAACCTTTTATATTTTTCAACACTTAATTATATGATATGTGAATTGAAATTTAATCTCTCTGCCAGTATTCATGATCCTCAGATCCCAAAGAAGGGGGGGGGAGCAAAATGTCATAGGACTGCGTGGTGTAATTATATCTGGAATTTGAGGCTCCTTACCTTAAGTGCAGTGCGCTGATGAAGCATTTTTTAGTCCACTGTTCTTTCCAGCATCATAACCATCACAAAGTGATTTCTGAACAAGAGTGGATGCAAGAAGAAACAAGAACAAAGGTAAGGATGTAAAAAGAAAACAGGGTCAACATACACACATTGATTTTTCTCTTTCTCCTTGGATCTTTCTGTTCTAGGACCTAAGCAACACTTCTTCACCATTCATAATTCACATATATAAATGAATTAAAAACCATAAATATTTATGTTATTATGTGTTATGCATGAATAATTATGAATTTTTAAGTTTCAAAAATTAGTATTCTTTATGTCAGGACTAAATAAATGCTAATTAACAAGAAAGTGATCCACATCTGGCACATCACTCAACATTTTGGTGTCCAGATTTTTCAATCTAAATCAAAAACAAAGGATTTTTTTTTAACATTTGGAGACTATAAAAGTTACTGTGTATATTTAGCATAAGTAGTAAACAAAATATTCTGTAAAGGCCATATCTCCCTTCCTTTGAAACACAAATATATTCTATTTATTAAAATAATTTACATTTCATTCTTCCTTGAAAATAGTCAGACATTAAGGAATATTCCAGAATTGTGCATTATGAAATGATATAGAGTCACCTGTAACTATGTTACTTCCTTCCCCTATTACCATGAATCTGTGTTTTGAACATTTTTCAAAAATGTAGACACTATGCAAAGTGATTTGACCCATAGAGATGGAGGAATTTTCCTTTTTTCCTTGTAGGTTCTTTGGCTGATCTAACAATTAAATTGACATAAAACAGATTAACAGAAGAAAAGTAAATTTAATTCTGTATCTATGGAGCCCAATAAAAATAGAAGACGCAAACGTAAGCCAGACAATTGAGGTTTATATGCCGTCATGCGCTAAGGAATGGGAAAGGAGCCTGGGGCTTCGAAGGGGAAGAGGGTAATTCACAGGACATAAGAAAAGCAGATGTTGGGTAATTAGGTATTTGCCGTGCCATACATACTGGTTGTTCCGATAAAAAGTTATCTCTGGTAATAGCTCTCTTTCTGCACCAGGCCACCTATCTAAATGTTTTTAGGTAGGTCAGGGAGAAGCAAAATTTTTTCTTGAACCTGCTGGGTCTTGATTGCCTTCAGCCCAAAATATCCACATGCCAAAGTGGCACATTTTGGGGATGGCATATTCTGCTCCCCTTCAGACCTATTGTGATGCACTGCAGCATTACTTCTCCCAGAACTACATCTGGTTAATCTTTTTTGTTTGTTTGTTTTAAGATTTTATTTATTTGACAGACAGACAGAGAGCCCAAGTAGTCAGAGAAGCAGGCAGAGGCAGAAGGAAAAGCAGGCTTCCTGACAAGCAGGGAGCCCAATGCGGGATAAGATCCCAGGACCCTGGGATCATGACTTGAGTCGAAGGCAGACGCTTAACCAACTCAGCCACCCAGGTGCCCTACATCTGGTTAATCTCTGAAAACTGTGCCTGCAAAATCATTGCAGAAATTCATGACTGTCTTAGTAAGAAGGTATATTTTAGTGGTTGCTTTGAACAGGTTTTCTTCTAAGGTTTATATAACAAAAGCCAGTTTGTGTCAGCTCTTGTGATAAGATAATGAAAGCTTCCCAGAATGGCATTGTCTTTGCCAGATACATCTATTAAGCATTCCTTAGAATTTTTTTTTTCCTCCAAGTTATAAATTTACTTTTTCTACCCAGTGTTGAAAAAGAAATATAGCTAATTAAATGTAAATGGCCTTGTTCCCTTTCTTTAAATACTACAATACCCTTTATAATTCTTGGTACAGGCAGTAAATTTGAATACAATAGTGTGAAATCAAATTAGTGCATTTATAATATATTTGTAAAGTTTTATAAGGTGTGATTTTTTTCTTTTCAGTTCACACGTTACTGTTGGAGCATGAATTACACTTAATTAAATGGCACGGACATAGTTTTGTTTCTTTTTTAAAGCCTAAAGATGTTGGTTGTAGCATTATTTACAGTAACAAATTTAAATGGCTAAAATGGGAGTGCCTGCATGGCTTAGTCAGTTAAGGGTCCAACTCTTGGTTTCTACTCAGGTTACGATTGCATGGATTGTGGGATCCAGCCAGAGCCTAGCTCTGTACTCAATGGGGAGTCTACTTGAAGATTCTCTCTCTGCTCATCCCCGCATCTCTCAAATCAATAAATAAATCTTAAAAAATAAAAATGAAAATAAATGGCTCAAATGGAGGCTTAATAATCTTACATTTGCTAGCCTGAATACTATACAACCATTGCAAATACTTAGATATAATATCATAATATTTTATCATAAGGGAATTGCCTTTGTATTTTCCGTTTTTTTATAAACTGAGTATATATTTTAAACTTATAAAAAATTTCAAAAATACAGAAAAGTTGGAAGAATAGTTTAACAACTTTAAGTGCTTGCCTGTGAGAGAGAGAGAGAGAGAGAGCAATGCAACATGCATGCCCAAGTTTTTGGTGAAACATTTGAAAGAAAGTTGTTGATAGCAGAAGACTTCATCTCTAAATACCAGATACAGGACTACCTGTGCACTGAATTTGGTTGTTAAATCTACGTAGATCTTTTAAATGACAATTCTTCCCAGCTTTTTCCCCATGGCTTTTGTTGTTGTTACTGTTTTCTTGTTGAGACCAGGTCAGTTGTCTTATAAACTATGCCACATGCTGGAATGTATTTGTTTGTTTCCTTTCAGTGTCATTAACTTTAACTCCTTTCTTCCTATAAGAAAGAAGTTAGGTGTAAAGGCTCAATTAGATTCTAATTTAAACACATTTGGCTTCTACCTGTTTGTACTTCATGAATGATTCTGTGGCCTTTAATGCTTAGCTATTCTTTCTTGCATTACATATCATACCAAGGTTGCCATCATGACTGATACAATGTTGAGCACTTATTTAGGGTGGCAACTACTGTATCTCTGTGTTGTAAAGGTACACTTTCCAGGTTAAATTTAGCATAAATGCATACATATACACACTAGTACATGTGGAATTTTAATAGTGTGATGGTTTGTAACAATCTGAGTTTCCTAGTTTTGATATTGTACTATAATTATGTTAAGAGTTATTATCGGGGAAGGTTAAGAAAGAGTATATAAGGAATCTGTTATTTCTTATAGGTGTAATGTGAATCTGTAGTTCAATATAGAAAACAGCTAATTTATGGGCTGATTTTTAGTATACTGTATACTGCTAACAATGAATAAGTTAACCTAATAATTGGTATTTATCAATTTTTATGCCAATAGGTTCAGTAAGTATGTATGAGGTTGGTCAAGCATATGCCATTATTAAACATTGTTTCAATATTAAATTTTATAAGAAATTCTGATCATTTACTTTTACTTTTACTCTGTGCTTTGAAGTCTATCTAAGGCAATGAATCAGTTGAATGGGGAAAGTGTTAACTAGTCAATAGCAGCTGTACCAAGATAGACTTTTTCTTTCTGCAACTCCAGCATGGCCATCAATCATCTTATCCTCAAATTTTCCTTCGTCCTGCCGGCCCCTTCAAACTGTGGCCTGGGATGGTAAAATGCAGGTGTCTGTCCAAGGCTCAGAACTAATTGCTGTTTCCTTCTTCTTGCTCAGATGTACATAATGACATATGCACTGTGGCCTCTCAGACTCCAATTCTGTGAGGCCGCTTGATAAGTCTGGCTAGCAAGGGTGGCCCCAGGGTGGCAAGCACTCAGCTGGGTCTGTCACAGGTGTCCTTTGGCTTTGAGAAGAAGTAGAAGGAAATACAGATCAGAAGGCCACTATTTTTTCCTCTCCCCTTTAAGCATTCGTGCGAATAGCTTTTTCCCTTATTATTGCCATGACTTTGTCTTTCATTCACTATTACTACATCCCTGATTTTTTTTTTTAACAGGATCTACGTTAATTTTGAACATCATATTTCCCAGACACTCTCTTGGCCACATCATACATCCCCAGAAACAGTACATGATTGCCTCTAAAGAAATCTGTATTTATAGACAAAAACTTTTCTATATTTTTCCCCATAGCTAGTGAGTTTCTTTGATAAGAATGTCATTTTAGTAAATAGTCTGATATTCATATTAAGCAATTACCTTGGTTTGAACAATGTCATCCTATGGTGGTTTGATGAAAAAATAGAAAAATTTGTTTATTAAGCATGTAGGTCTCCACAATATGCCAGACAAAGTTCCCAAAGCTGATAATTCAATGGTAATGAAATATACTGTCCCTACTTCTTTGGGCATATAGCACAGTGGAGCAGGGGGAAGACTGTGTCACTTTAAAAATGGTAATATAGGGGTACCTGGGTGTCTCAGTGGGTTAAAGCCTCTGCCTTCAGCTCAGGTCATGATCTCAGGGTCCTGGGATCGAGCCCTGCATCAGGCTCTCTGCTTGGCAGGGAGCCTGCTTCTCTTCCTCTCTCTCTGCCTGCCTCTCTGCCTACTTGTGATCTGTCTGTCAGATAAATAAATATAATCTTTTATTTTTAAAAAATGGTAGTATGGTAACAGATGGTATAAGTGCTGTAAAGTGAAATTACAGACTACTATGGAACAGTATAAACAGTGTCACCTAATTTCAGTCATGGGTCAGGTAAGGCCTTTCTTTGGAAAGGAAATTTCAGCTAGAATGCATAGGTGATTCACAGTTAATTGGATGAATGGTGTGAGGAAGGGAAAGAACATTCAAAGTAGAGCAAATGGTGTAGAAGTCTTAAGGAAGAAAAGAGCTTTACTCTATCAGAAACTGAAAGGATGCCAATGCAGGTAGAGCGTCATGAGCACAAAAGGGACCTGCAATTGGTGCAGGGGCTGGAGACAGGGACGGAGTCTGAATTCCATTTTAGATGCAGTAGGAGGCAAATTGGTAGCTTTGAGTTGGCATTGCAGTCATCTCCGTGAAATACAGTGGCAGCTCGGAGTAGGATGGTGACAGTGATGATGGCAAGGAATCAAGAGTTTTGAGATGCTATTTCAGAGGTGGGGAAGACTGGAGGAAGCCCACAGTGGCATGGCAGGCGAGGGCTGAGAGAGCAACTGATGCTTTCTGGAAATGTTCATGTAGACATGTGAGGTATTCACAGATTTATATCAAGTTTTCGGTTAAATAATGAATCTATAGATTAGAAGAGAAGCCAAAGTAGATCAGGTTTACTAATTGGCTTCTAAAAAGAGGTCTGAAAATAGCACCCTTTCCCGAGAATAGATTAATAACCGATCTTCATATTCAGACAGCAGGAGGATACTTTTTCTCTAGAGTTGTCAGCAAACAATATGCCTGTATTAATACAGAATTTTAAAGGGAATTAAAAAAAAAAAGCAAACTAAATTTCTCCTTATTGCCTCATGGTGTACACCCTGGCATACTCTGTGTATTTATCTTTGTGAACAAAGTGGTCTGCCTGGGTCCCATGCTACATGGAAAGACAAATCTGTGTAAACTTTTATCTAAAGTGAAATATTGGTCTTTAAGTAGGAATTCCTCTTTGGTAATTTTTAAGCACTGTTTTTTTCATGAGTTCATTTTGCAAATGTGCTAGTTTTGATTATTTTTAGGGTATGCTTCCACCCCTTCCACTCCCTTTTATAAGGGCTGTAGCCAAAAAAAGGCCAGTGGCAAGATAGAAACAACAGATTTAGAGCTCAGATTCTTCTTTCTTTCCCTTTATACTGAAGGCCAAAACAAAAGCTACAGTGTTTGGAAGGGTGAAACAATTTTTTTTTCCCCCTGCATGTTTCAAAGACCTTGAATACATCATACCTTTCTAAATAATGGAATATATACTGAATGTCTGCCTGTTCAAGTGGAACTTGTGTACTCTTGTGACATCTGCATAGCTTTTGACTTCTGAAAGGATAACTTAACCTTTACTTTGTCCTTTCCTCCTTAAATGCGTTTGCTTTTAAGAAATATTTAGTAAGCTTCTACCATGGGCAAGATATTTTTCTGGAAATGGGGAGCCACAAATGAATCAACATAACTTTGCCATCATGGAGCTTACATTCTAGTGGAGAGAGAATGAACAATAAACAGAACATGTGCTGTGTTAAACAGTGATCAACATGGTGAAGGGAAATAAAGCAAGGGAGAGGGAGAGTGAAAGCACATGTGGGTGGGCGGAGTGAGGGAATTCAATTTTAGATTGTGCGGTCAGAGGAGGTTTCACTTAGAAGGAAAATTTGCATAGAGACTTAAATAACATTTTAAATATCCTCTCTCTACGAATCGTTCACAAGCTCAATTTCTGAAATGGCACTCTATAGTGACTATGATATGTTTACTTCCTCTGTGAGAGCGTGCTTGCTAACTTATTTGTACCGTTGCTTTCTACCACTCTGAGAAGGTGTAGATAAGTTGAATAGAAGCACAACCTGAATATCGACAGTTTATATCACTCTCTGCCAAGGCTGCTGTCCATGAGAAATTGTTCTGATTTCACCTATTATTCCATATTACTTTCTGAATTTTTGCAAATTGGCTTATCTTGAGGCAAAATTTCTGTTTCTTCCTGTATTAGTGGCAAGTTGAAGTTGTGTTCCTATCTTCACATAGCAGCATATGGCTGTTCCAAAGAGCCACTGGCCTTGTCTCAGTACTGGGTAGACAGAACAATGTGAAGTGCTTCTCTGAGAAAAATTGGAATATGGTTCAGGGTGTTTTTTTTTTCCCCTGATTTTTTTTTTTTCCAATCCTTCAGCTCAGAGAGCTTTCAGTTTCATTGTTCCATTAATAATCATGGTCAGTTATTTATTTGTCAGAGTCCGGTAGGTATTTAGCCATTTTTATTATTTTTGGATATACATTACAGTTACTTAAGAATATTTTATGTGGGGGTGCCGGGTGCCTTAGTTGCTAAGCGTCTGCCTTCAACTCAGGTCATGATCCCAGGGTTCTGGGATCGAGCCCTGCTTGGGGCTCCCTGCTCCATGGGGGGCATGCTTCTCCCTCTCCCACTCCCTCTGCTGTGTTCCTTCTCTAGTTGTGCCTCTATCAGATAAATAAATAAAAATCTTAAAAAAGAAAAAAACAAAAAATATTTTTTGTGGAGGGGCATGTGGGTGGCACATTGGTTAAGCCTCTGACTCTCAGTTTTGTCTCAGATCATTATCTCAGGGTCCTGGCCTGGAGTCCCATTTAGGGCTCCACACTCAATACAGAGTCTGCTTGGGTTTCTCTCTCCCTCTTCCTCTGCCCCTCCCTGCCATGTGTATGTGTCTCTCTCTCTCTCTCCAAATAAATAAATAAATCTATTTAAAAAAATAATAATCAGAATATCATCTTCTCACATACTATAGGAGTAAGCCCTGGATCTTCATGCCCATGTAATTTTCCTGGATCAATCTTTTCACAGAATAACTCTGTATTTTAAAATCAGTTTAATGTATCTACTATATGTGAATCAAGATATGTATTAATTCAGGTTAGCTGGTAGCATAAAAATTATCAAGAAGAGGTTAATAACGTAAGAAGATATTGGTAAGAGAGAGATGCGTGGCTAGAGCCATAATATGGCTGAAATCTGAAGAGAGAACAAAGAACAGCAGCAGAACTGTAAACAGGATTGTGAAGGAAAGTAAGATAACGAGTTTCAATATAATTTTAACAATAATAACAGCCAACTGTGTGCCAGGTCTTCAGAAAATCCTTAAAAAAGTAATTAGAGGCGCCTGGGTGGCTCGGTCCATTAAGTATCCAACTCTTGATTTTAGCTCAGGTCTTGATCTCAGGGTTCTGAGTTCAAGCCCTGCACTGGGCTCCACACTGGGCATGGGGCCTACATAAAAATAAAATAAGGCAGTATTTATACTACAAGTCAGTTATTAGTTTGTAATAACTCAATGACTAGTATCTTGACCTGGATGACCATTATTAAGGGACAGAGCAAGAATAGGATACAAACTTAGAGGTGTTAATTAAGCTACTTCCTTCTTTTTATAAATAACAAAGTTCGTAGAGAAGACAACTCAAGGTAACTAGAATGAAGTACAACTACCCAAAGATTCCTAAGAAAATTTTTATATTTGGATTGGTTTAGATGGAGAAAGGTTCATTTTTATCGTATCACCTGAAATCCAAGAATCCCCAGTTGACTGTATGTGTGTGTGTGTGTGTGTGTGTATGAATGACTATATGAATAACTCACAAATCCTAGAAAATCTAGTCAGTTAAACTATTGTAAGCCAAAAGATTGGGAAAGCCCTATAATAAATCATTTGTTAATATCTAAGTAAGGGAAATTGGAAATACTTTCATGAAATATACTTATCTAAGTAGTACAAATAAATGTTTTCCAAGTGAAATGTTGTTTGTAAATATAAAATTTTGAAATGAAGTGAAAGAGTATACTTCAAAGTATACCTTATTTTTCTAATATTAAAGCATTTTGAATAGTTTCCATTCTGAAATTTTCCATAGAAAATAATTGAATGTCATGCCATTACTAAGAATTTATGGAGAAACATATTGTGTGCAAGCTAATGATTAATTCAACAACATTTATAAGCACTTGCTATGAGACAAGTCATATATTTTCACTGAGATAAGAGTAGACACTTTTTACATAAAATAACTGATGCTATGATTGAGTAAAGTCCAGATACTGTGAGAGCATATTGGGGAGGCAGTTGACGCAGACTGGAATCACTTTGATAATTTTTTTTCAAGATAACTTTGTTCATTTAGGGTGACCATATAGCTTATCATCCAAACCGAAACATATATGAGGGTGAAAGAGGACACTACTTACAATTATAGGGGACGATGGGTGTAATGTGGGCATAGCAGGAGGGATGGCCTCTTTATTCCATCCCTAACATTTTAAGTTTGTGTCTGTAAATGTATACATGTCCATATGCTGCTCTCTTATTCAGGAATACTGACTTAATCCACAAATCTGGCAGGGACTTGTCTGTACTACTTCTGTTTTTTCCATCTAAAAGCCCTGGAGATAATGTAAAATGTTGAAGTTAAATATTTTTACATTATCTTTTAATCACATTGTATGGATTAGAGATTGGACAGTTGGCTACAAAAACAACTGTCATCACTGTAAGCAAGTTGATTAGCTGTTTCTTTGATGTTTTTGATTTGATACAGTGAAAATGACACTAGTTTAGTTTTAGAAGGGTTACACCATTGCACAGGGAAATGCGATGGAGCCCTGCATGTTTGTTGAGAGATGCTTTTGCTTGGTTTGCAGGACCAGTGGTTTTGGCGAGTGAGAAACAACAGGGTGATGGATGGATACCCCATGCAAATTACTTACTTCTGGCGGGGCTTGCCTCCTAGTATCGATGCAGTTTATGAAAACAGTGATGGGAATTTTGTCTTCTTTAAAGGTAAGGAATTTTTCCCATGTCTTGATCTGTTGTATTTTGGTCATTTTGTCCAGGACTCTATAGCACACATAGAGATGAATAAGTAAAACCTGTTCAGTGAAGTTAGATAGCTAATTGAGCTTCTGAAATGAACTGTACGTGTTGACTAGAAATATAAATGAAAAGGGAAAAAAAGAAATACAAATGAAGTAAAATCAGTGATAATATTTAACTCTCTAATTTATGTTTTCTTATATGGCATTCTCATATATAAGTCAAATTTAGAAGGCATTGTGTGATTTCTTAGAATTTTTTAGATTTGGCTTAAAATACCAAAAGAAATGAAATGAATGAATGAATGAATTGATAATAAAAAGTCATTTTCCCACTAACTAAAGTTTTTGAGTTTTTTTTTAAGAGTATTTGGAGTTACTTGCTATTTTTTATAAAATGAAACCTATATTACTTATTTTCATATATGGTGTAATCTCTTAAGCTTTACTTGATTTAGTAAGTTTGTTAGTTTCCAGTAAACTAAGAAATTGCTCATAAAGGTGAGGAAAATTCATGAGTAGGAAAAAAATTCACCCAATTAATTTCACCCAGTAAAATTTATTGGTTGTTCTTTATCTAAGTGACACGTTTTAATTGCACAAATACTAACTGTCTGGCATGCAAAAGTAAGATTACGTGGTAACATGAACTTATTGGAGCATCTGGGTGTCTGTTAAGTGGCTGACTTCAGCTAAGGTCATGCTCTCACAGTCCTGGGATTGAGCCCCATGTTGGGCTCTGTTCTCAGCAGGGAGTCTTCTTCTCCATCTCCCTTTCCTTCTGTCCCTCCCCCTTCTTGTGCTTTCACTCTCTCTCTCTCTCTTAAATAAATAAAATACATTTTTTTTTTTTTAAAGTGAACTTAGTGAAGTGCCTGGTATTCCATCCTTAAAATTTGCTTCTAAACAGTAAGTCATAAACCTGTGGGGGGAAATGCAGGGAAAAGAAAGAGACTGAGTTGGAAGAGTGATGGAATTGTGAGGAAAAGATATGCTAGAACTATCCTACAACCCAGCAATTGGTATTTACCCAAAGGTATTTACCTAAGGATACAAAAATACTGACTGCATCTTGCCATTTGCAATGATGTGGATGTAGCTAGAGTGTATTATGCTAAGTGAAATAAGTCCATCATATAAAAACAAATTTAAGACACAAAACATAAATATAGGGGAAGGGGGGGCAAGAGGAAATGCTGTTATATTTCCCATATCTTAAACCAGGGATTGACTTTGTAACTGAGGGTTGATGGAGGGAGGAAGGGAGGGAATGGGCTAAATGGGTGATGGGCATTAAGGAAAGAACTTGTGATGAACTCTGGGTGTTACATGTAAGTGATGAATCACTAAATTTTACTCCTAAAACCAATATTATACCATATATTAACTAACTAGGATTTAAATAAAAACTTGAAACAAACAAAAATATTTGAGCTGAAACTGAGGAGAACTAGAGTGCAGAACATATCAATTGATTGATTGACTGAATGAGTGAGTGACTGAATGAGTGTATTAGCCAAGAGCCTAAAGAGCTGAAAAGAAGTTTAAACAGGCGTGGAGGTAGAAGGAAAGAAAAAGAGGATCTTAACACCTCAAAAAAGCAATTGTTCCCAACTTCAAACTAAATGAATTTATAGTAATGATGAGGATAATGAAAATGTAGAGTATAAGAAACACTTGTAATATTTTAGGTGAGATGCAAACTATCCATATAAAATGAAAGTGTATACCTGGGATTTATTTTCTCTTTACAAATTGTTTCTGGAGGAAAGAAGGGGTATAGTACATTAGTTTTAAGCACATGAGGATTCTGCCATCATACTGCCAGTTTTGAACACTTAATAGCTGTATGTACCGGGCAAATCATTTAATTCTCTTTGTCTCAGTTTCTCCATCTGGAAAAATGGGGTTAGTATTACTCCCTATCTCAGGATTAGCTTGAGGACTAAATAAATTACTACATGTGAGGTGTTTGGCACATACAAGTTTTCAATAAATCTCAGCTACTGATATTACTAGTATGGTTATTGGTAATTTATTGCCCTCCTGCTATCTAAAATAAGCATATAAATGAAGTGGACATGCATTGTACCACTGTGGACAAAGAAAGGACACCATGTAAAGGTTCTGAATCTTAGGGGCATGATATTTGGAAGGAAATTACCCTCCCCTACACTCTTCGTTGGTCCTATGAACAGTAGCAACAGAAACAAAGGAAGAATAAACAAGAATAAGCCCAAGGTAGCTTTCAGCTTGAAGGCCATCCCAGGAGGCATTGTCTCCACAGGATCCTTAGTGCTCTCTGACAAAACTGCCTGAGCAAAACTGCCATAGTCTTAAATCAGTGTTCTGACAGCTCTTTACTGCCTTAGGGACTTCTTACTTTTATTCATTTTGCTTCTTCTCACCCATTCACTCATGGAATGGGCAAGCTCCTTTTGATTTTTCAATAGCCAGCAGAAAAGGTACCACCTCAGAATGTCCCTCTGTCCCTCCTCTTTAAAGTAGTACCTTCCGAGGCACCTGGGTGGCTCAGTGGGTTAAAGCCTCTGCCTTCGGCTCAGGTCATGATCCCAGGTCCTGGGATTGAGCCCCGCATCAGGCTCTCAGCTCAGCAGGGAGCCTGCTTCCTCCTCTCTCTCTGCCTGCTTCTCTGCCTACTTGTGATCTCTGTCTATCAAATAAATAAATAAAATCTTTAAAGTAGTACCTTCCAACTTGCACATGGAAACCACAACTTCCAGCACAGCACATGGGAAAATCTGAAGTTACCTACAGCATTCAAATGTAAATTTCATGAGATTTATCCATATTTTCTTGCACACTACTGTATTTTCAGTTCTTAGAACAGTGCTAGTGCATAGTAGGTGCTTAACAAATATTTTAATAAAAACAATATGGGTGAATATGATTTAACTCTGTATGGTGTTTTTTATGTTATGATGCTAGCAATAGGAATTACTTTGTTTCTTGCCACATATTTATTCAAATTCTGGAACGCTGTGCTTATCAGTGGTCTCTTCTGATATACTGCCAGTATCAGGAAATGCCTGATCTTAGAACTCTTGTCATTCCAAGGACCGGGCTGTGGCACTTCCTTCCTCGACTTTTCTCTCCACAGTTCTTTCGAGTAAACCTTTGTATAATGGTTTATATTAAATGGTACAAACCCAGCCGTGAATATGCAGATCCCCTGTTCCAAATATCTTTGCTTTTCTAGAGGGAGCCAGAAGCTGGATAACCCAATAAGACCACCCCTTCCTTAGTATCCACCTTACCACTGGCAGCAAAGTTAAGACCTTCAGAATGCTGGACTTTATATACCACTCCCTTTGCTACCCCCACCACAACAATCACAGTCAAAATGACCATCACAGCTTGCCACCATCTATTTATGACCTTTCTCACCTCAAAAGTACAGCGTTTCTGAGGAATCAAATCATTCCTCATCCTAAGACTATCCCCTCGTTTGCTCTATGGGCCATTAAGAGTCTAAACCACATCTCTAGCAGACCAATTTCCCCTTCCTATTCTAATTATCTACATACCATCTCAAAACTATATATTTCACTTATTTATTGCTTATCTGTATTCCTCTTACTAGAATATCAGCCCCATAAGTGCAAGGTCTTCTCTCCTTTGTTCTTTTTCTTTTATACTGCTGTATTCCCCATATCTTTAACCAGGGATTGACAGACTTTTTCAGTAATGACTAAATAGCAAATATTTTAAGCTTTGCATCCCACACCATCTCTATTACATATCCTTTTTTTTTTAACCTTTAAAAATGTAAGAATTCTTCTTAGATCCTGTGCTATACAAAATAGGTATTGGTCATAGTTTGCTGCCTTCTGTTTTAAATAATACCTGCAATATAGTAAACACTAAACAAAGATTTACCAAATGAATAAAGAATAAAGTTCCAGCTCTGATTTGTACCCATATTCACAGCTCTATCAAAGTTAGTCTGTCCTGGCCATACTGGACCTTTGCTACTAACGGACTTAAACATTACTCTTCTTTAGGTTGCTTTTTGCTTGGCCTTATTTACCTTCAATTTCTTTCTCTTTGTTTTTCCCTTCTTCTCCTTTATGTTTCTTCTCTTCTTCTCATCTATACTGTGCAATAGTACTTGTACTTAAGTAGCTTTGCCTTTTATTCATCCTGTTGAACTAAAGTCCGTGTTGGGATATAAACTTATTTAATTATGCATTTTCTAAATGTACTCAGTATTAGCCTTATTTTCATCTTCCCTAAAAATCTGAAGGTATGGATTTCAATATAAGTAAAAATGAGTGTTCAATTATAAAGTCTAAATACTATCTTAGTAATATAAAAATAGGCATAATGTGTTATATTCAAATCAATCTTTATAAATATCTTAAGAAAAATGGAAAGCCATAGATCTGATTAAAAGTTAATATTTTGGTATAATTTATACAATTTTTAAAAATTTAGGTGAAGTTATATGTGTACATATATGTCATATGGAGTGGGAGTAGTCAATACATAAATTATGAAAATATGAAAACGTAAGCAACTTGTCCTCTATAATTGTGATCAGTTCTACATTCTTAACAGAATCTTACTGCTTTTCAGTATGTTAAAATATAGTATATCAAAATATATTGATGTATCCTCTACTTCCAGCCAAGATGTAATAATAGGGATCAAATTTATCCTCCCACCTAAATCTACCAACAATTGGAGAAAGTATATAAAACCATGATTTTCATGACAGCAGACAGCAAGAAACAAAGGGTAGTAAACCTGAGAGTCAGGAAACAAAGTGAAATGAGCCTGGAAATTGTCCCAGTTTCCTGTTTTGGGAAACTTTCCAGGCTATGGATGAAGATAGGAGAATCCAGGTGGTGTTCAGAAGACTGTCTCAGTTGAGAGGAACAGAACTGAGAGTCAAGGGATAACAAGGTAGCTGCAGTGCACAGAACAAAAAACAATGCAGAGAGAGCTGCACAGTGCAGACACAGAAATTAGCAGAGGAATCCCCTATAGTATGGGAGGAGGAATTGGTCAGCATATGTATGTAGGGAAACTCCTGATGTAGAGAATAAGAATCACTTAATAGGATGAAATAGAACTGTTCCTGACACACAGCACTAACAGTACTTATTTCTACCTGCTACCTCTCCATGGCCATTGGATAGAACACCGAAAAGGGTCTTACTTAAGTAGTGGGAGTGATTATCTAGAATGTTGTACCCCTACCTTAAAAAAAAAAAATCTTCAAAGACTGAAGCAATCAAATTGTTTCTAAGTATCAGTCCTAGGACAAAGCTCAAGAATATTTCTAAGAATACAAAAATATTCACCCAATGAGGTCAAATTCACAGCATGGGACCTCTTCCATAAGCTTGGGGACAGACAAGATGTCACATATCAATTTTATTTATTATTGTACTGGAGATTTTATGTAGCATAATGAGGTAAGATATATAATAAAACTATATTCACAGATAATATGACTGTTCATGTTGAAAATTAGATGCAGTCAATGCATTATTTCTAATGAACAAATGAATTTAGCAAGGTTGCAGGATATAAGACCATTATACAAAAAGTAATTGTATTTCTCTATATTTTCAAAAACTGTGAACGGTCTGAGATTTTACCCTGTTTGTAAGCTAACATGTTAGCCTGCCTCATTTTCATGGATGTTGGCAGAAACACAAGATTTCCAAGTCAGAGAAGACAGAGACAGAGGCAGTAGCTAGAGTATAGGCATTTGTATGAGTCCCCTGAGCCCCTGATTCTCAAAGGGTAATGTGAAGAGGTCCAGGTGAATCCTGTACATGTCATCAGTTGCATTGCAGGAGAGGAACCACAAGCTTAGAGAACCCACATATTTCATAATGAGCAGTAAGCTTGTTTAATGTTTTTTAAAGATGTTATTTATTTATTTGACAGAGAGAAAGAGAGAATACAAGCAGGTGGAGCATCAGGCAGAGGGAGAGAGAGAAGCAGGCTCTCCATGGAGCAGGGAGCCCGATGTGGGGCTCGATCTCAGGACCCTGGGATCATGACCTGAGCCGAAGGCAGCTGCTTAACCTACTGAGCCACCCAGGTGGCCAGCTTGTTTAAATTTTACCCCAAAGGGAGATGTTTTCTTTATTATACTGGACAATAAGCACATCTTTTTCCTTAGCTGTGGAGGAGACACACTCTGTAACCCGATTGTTGCTATATAAATATCTTTCAAAATGTAGTCCAAAGCAAAGGCAGTCATTGCTGAAAATCAAGTGACTTTTTATGGAGAATTGTCTCCCATCACACAGTAGCAAAGAATAGTCAAGAATTGAAAATTTAAAAAAAAAAATTACAGTAGCATCAAAAATATTAAATACTTAGGGATCAGTCCAAAAGGTACATGAATGACCTCTACACTGAAAATGCAAAATTTTGCTAAATGAAGTAAAGAAGACAAATAAATGAACAAATATGTCTTATTAATGGTTTGGAAAACTCAATATTATTACAACACTCACCAAATTTGTCTGTACATTAAGTGCAATACCAATCAAATCCCCACAAGTCTTTTTGTAGTAATTTAATCATGCTGATTATAAAATTTGTGTGCAATGGAAAAGATATAGTATAAACAAAACCATTTCTAAAACACTAATTGACTTTAAGTCTTATTTTAAAGCTCAGTAATGAAGACAAGGTGGCATTGTCGTAAAGATTAACAAAAATCAGTGTAACAGAATACAAACGCCAGAAAGACTAAAAAAGATGGAAAAATAATTCTCATAAAGGTACAAAGGAAATTCAGTGGAGAAAAGATAATCTTTTCAACAAATGATGCTGAAATCATGAATAAATTCTAATCCATATGCAAATATAAATAAATTCTAATCCAAACTTTGTACCATATACAGAAATTAAATGGTCCTAACCTAAGTAGGAGTTTTAACTATAAAACAACTAGAAAAAAAAAATAATAAGAGGCAAGTATATGTGACTTTGGTGTAGGTATGTTTGATTTCAGAATCACAACCCATAAAAAAATTGATGAATGGAACCTTATCAAAGTTAAAAATGTCTGCTCTTCAAAGATACTTTTAATAAAAAGATATGCCATACACTAGGTATATGCAAACCATATATATGATGAAGAGTTTGTATCCAGAAGAAATAAAGAATTCTCAAAACCAAAAAAGAAAAGAAGCAACTCAATAAAAAGGAGCAAAGGATTTAAACAGCAACTTTACCAGGGTTGATATATGGATAGTAAATAACCATACAAAAAGATGCTTACCAGTATTAACCATTAGGGAAATGTAAATTTAAACCACCATGAGGGGGCACCTGGGTGGCTCAGTCAGTTAAGATTCCGGCTCTTGGTTTTGGCTCAGGTCCTGATCTCAGGGTCGTGAGATCGAGCCCCACATGGAGCTCTTCACTCCGTGTGCCGTCTACTTGGGATTATTTCCCTCTTCCTACCCCAACCCCACTTGTGCGCTCTTTTTCTCTCAAATAAATAAAATCTTAAAACACTCACACACACCACACACACACACACACACAATAAGATACTACTGCATACTTAATAGAACGGCTAAAATTAAAAACACTGATCATGAGAAGTGTTGACAATCCCTTTAAAAGTTGAATACACAGTTACTGGATGATGCAGCCATTGCACTCGTAGGTATTTTCCCAAGACATGAGAACATTTGTCCAAAGACGTCTACAGAAATATTCCAAACAGATGTATCTGTAATCATCCCAAATCAGAAGTAATTCTAATATCCGCAACTGGTGAATGGATCATTATATCCATATAATGAAATGCTACTTAGCAATAAAAAGGATGAATTACTAATTTACACTACCACATGGATAACCTCAAAGTAATTATGCTCAGTAAAAGAATTCAGACAAAAAGGAGTATTCATATTAAACTCTACGAAATGCAAACTGATGTATAGTGACAGAAAGTTGCCTGAAGTCAGGTGAGAATTGAGCAGGAGGGAACACAAAGGAGCATGAGAAAACTTTCAGGGTGATGCATATGTTTGTTATTTTGATATATTGATATTTTGACATACATACATGAAAACTTATAGTATATACGGAAATAGGTGCTATTTATTGCATGTTAATGGTACGACAGTACAGCTTTACTAAAAAACAGCTTTACTAAAAACATCGGTTTATGTTGGAATAGTTTAAGTAACTATATCATAAATTTAATATACTGGTGACTATGGGTAGTAAAATTTTACTCATGCATTATTCTACAGCATGTTAATTATGAGCATCCAAATTAACACTGTGCTGGTTTCAGTCCCTTTTTGAGCTCTGTGATAATTAAGCAGAGGGTCCCCATATAGCAGAGATGTCTCATTACCAGCAGCCTCTCTTCTTGGCTACATTTCTAGTATCATTGAGAATAGTAGTATGAGAAACTAACTATATCTTAATATAATCTATTCACTGAAAATATATTTAAAGCATAATTTCAATTTAATCTTAGAATTACTGCTTATAATGATTATAAATGTATTTTCTAATAAGTCTTTATATTGGAATGACTATAAAATATAGGCTGATGCTTGCATGTGAAATAATTTCATCATTTTTATTTTATATTGCTTATCTATGTTATTTTTACTCTATTCTAATTTCCCTACTCTTATTTTTTGTCTAATTTTTAGTTATGTTGTACTATGTTACCACATATTTTTCCTGTAAGAGCCTTCAAATTTTTGTGTAATAAAGGTGTAAGTAAGTGGATATTTTAAGGAATTTTTTCATTCTGCCTCACATATGTATATGTGTGTGTATTGTTTTTAAGAAGCAAGTATATAATATCTCCCTTTACTAAACAAGGTTCCTCTCAGTGTAGCTGCTTATATTTGAGTGTGAAGCCTGTATAGAAGCCATAAAATTTTCGCTAGTCAGCTATCTTAACATCACTCAGGTAAATCAAATATAATAGAGTAAGATTTTATAAGCACAATCAACCTAGATGTTTATATTCTCAATTACTAGCCATGTTCAGGCTGAATGGTTATGAGATAATAATATCAAAAATCAATATTGAAAATTGAGTTGGTGCAATTCTCTCAAGAACTGAAAATAATTTTTAAAATGAACTTTTCAGTGTTGTCAAAATCAGTAACAGTCAAAGTCAAGTAGTCAAAAGGTCTCAAAATTTATATTGTTTCTATCATTTAATAACTTTAAGCAGTACTTATCCTGTTTGACAGTTTCGTTTCAAGAGGCAAAAATCATTTATGGAAGTGGAAGCAAAATATCTAGGATGTTAAAAAGCAGGGTAATAAAGTTTAGGAATAAGAAGAATAAAAGATGTATATCAAAAAAACAAGAGTTGTCTAAAATATGTGACACTGGAAGGTGGCAAAGAAAATAACTGGTTAAAAATTATTTATATAACTTGCATTATACTTTTATTTCAAATACTCCTATAAATCAGCAATTTCCCTTTGCTTCTTGCAAATCTTCACTCTTGAGAGGTTTAGAGTGTGCTAATGAAGTTCATTTGAGGTAGCTTACATAGTGCAATAGATAACCTAAAAGATCTTTTACTATAAATAAATGAATACACTGATTACTTATTACCCTATAGGAGGTAATAGAAAATTTATTCCTAAAGAGCTACACTAGATTAAGGAATCTACATTCAGTGCCCTTGATACACACAAAAATAGATTCATAACATGTGAACTGTGCCATTTTCTTGAATTATAAATATTTATAATTTTATAATTATATTTTATATAATTATGTGAATTTTATATTAGTGTTTGTACTTTAATATTATTTTAATTTTAATTTTAATATTTTAATTTTAATATTAGTGTTTATATTATATATTGGCATGAAGTAATCATCTAAACCAAGGGATCAAACATGTATTTGAAAATCTTCCTTGATCATTTGCCTCTACTTATTTATAACAATTCAAAAATTCCATGTTTTTACTATGTCTGTTTTTATTCCCATTTTATTTTTTGTTTTTTGTTTTTTTAATAAACATATAATGTATTATTAGCCCCAGGGGTACAGGTCTGTGAATCACCAGGTCTACACACTTCACAGCACTCACCATAGCATTACATTTTAAACTACAGTATTTTCCCATCAGTAAATCTTGCATCTAATTTTTTTCTCATTTTCAAAAACTTTTATCATATCCTTTTATTTACTGTGTCAGGTTTGAGTTTCCTGGGAAGCAATCACTGAAATAAAGTTATGAGGAGAGAAGTAAGCCTCTAAAAAGCAAAGAGAGAAAAGACAAGACTGGCCTGGAAAGCCTTGGACTATGCTGTAGATGTGACAGTGTCTTGGCAAACCAAAAAAGAGCTCGAGAGCAAAGACTGCCTGTTAGAGGAGTCTCATGTAGTGCGGCTGTCCTTAGGGCACACAGGAGAAGAATGAGGCACAAGCGAGTCAGCTGTAAGAAAATGGGAGCAGGGACCACAGCTGGAAGGACTGTTGCCGCGGAACAACTCCTCAATCCAGTATTTGTTAGATACAAGAAAACAAAGAAGAAGAAGGTTATACATTAGCCATATGTCTAGTAGGTAAACAAGGAGGAATGTGAGTCATATGTTGGTCACAAGTTTTAGAGGTAAACGAAGTAAACAAGAGGAGTAGGGTGTGTCTGGTCCAGCAGCGTGGTATTCATAGTTGTGCAAAAGCACTTAAATGGATTACCTTAGCGGGTAGCTTTCTCTGAGGTGTAGGAGACAAAAAGGGAAGCAGGGCAATGTTCCACCGTGAGCCCGCCAGGTGTTCCTAGCTGTTCGGCTTCAAGGACGTGTATCATCCCCTCCATCAGAGGCCTCTGCTAGTAGGTGTTTTTCTCAAGGTCATCTTTAAGCACGCTTGCATGTCCAGTACAACTCCTCATTAGTTGAAGTTATAGTTTAAGTAGTATATTACTCTGAGGGACGGTTACAATGTAGGGCAGAAAAATGGCCAGGATTTAGGATGTGCCATGCTCAGTCATTGGCTGGACGATGCCCCAAAAGATCATGGCTTTGGCCCATCCCAAAGCACTCAGCTGACTGCTTGGCCCAATGACCAGATCCAAAGGCACTGAATTGATAAATAGGCCAGTTCTTTCTTGAAGAGAAGTCTAGTAAGCTGCGGAGTCCGTGGCGCCACATTTGTGGAAATATTCAAAACTCTCTGCTCACTAAATGATGCAGTAGAACCTGGCAAAATAAATGCTGGTAACAAAAAGCTGTACAATCCCCATATTTGGGCATTTGTTCAAATTTCTTGAGTAACCAGCCTATAAACAATATGGAAATTAGCACTTAATTCAAATAATTGGCACTAACATAGATCAGTGTACTTAATCACTTAGTATTGATATTATTTATTTGAATTGGTATCAAGGAAATTTGAACAGTGTAATATTCCATTATATAAAAATAATAAGTACCATGTATTGGATACCATGATCTGAGTATAGTAGGGATATGTTATACACTTGATATCTCATTATTTCCAGGTCTCTAAATGAAAAGTGTTAGTATCTAATGTACAAAATAGGAAAGGAAGATTCAGATTTAGTTACTTGCCACAGCTAATAATTGGCAGAGCTGTCACCCCTTAGTTCTACCTGCTTTCAGGGCTGTTGAACGGTCCACTAAATCATAGATTCTAATACAGAAAATATTAGCTCTTTATTACTTTTTTTTAAATCCCTGAAGTTTTCTTTAAGAATATGTCAATGTTGAATAATAGTTAGCCCAATAAACAATAGTTGTTAAGTAATCTAAATGCATCCTTCCTCTATATGACGAAAACCTAGCCTTTAAGGAGCTAATGTTCTAATCTTGAATGTAAAAGGACACATAGCAAATATGTTTGGCTTTGTGGATCATATGGTTTTCAATCATAACTACTAAACTCTGCCATTGTAGGATGAAAGCAGACTAGACCATATGTAATAAATAGATGTGACTGCATTCTGATAAAATTTTATTTACAAAAACAGGCAACAGATGGTGGCCCTAGTTTACTAACAAATGTTGTAATAGAAGATACAAAATATAAATGTGTAAATAGAGTTTTGTGGCCTCCATAAGACAAAAAAAAAACTAAAAATTTTTTTTAGTTAATAAATTATAAAGGGTATCTGATTACTGAGGATGCAATCAATGAACAAGCCATGAGAAGAATACAGTGGATTAATTAATAAACACTTCCAATAATAAATATGGAATGATTACTGATAAAGCAGGAAGGAAGCAGAAAATCATCACCAATTCTGAAAGTCAGACAGAGTGTAAATGTGTTCTATTGAGAGAATCAGTTTGGAATAGCAAGTTGAGCACTGAATTAAAATACCTGGACTGTAGTGCAAATATATTAGAAATTGGTTGTGTGCTTTTTTAAGTACATCACTTCCCTTTCTGGCCTGTAAAATAAAGGTGTTGGGCTGGATTCTCAACCATTTTTCTGATCTAGTACATGTGAACAATAAAGTGCACTTCCTCATTAGTAACAATGAGCCAGTTCAAGGGTGTTAGAAAAGAAGTTACCAATCTTAGCTCGATAAAAATTTTAAAAAATCACTAGACAATGCAGTTTTCCTTGTAGGAAAAAGCATATAATTTAAGAATTCTTCAAGGGATTATTTGCTTAGTGCCTGTTTCCTCTGCTGCTCCATCAGCTTTGTAAGAGTAAGAATCTGTGTTTCTTTCATTGGTATCTACATCTCCTACATCTACATCTCCTTATCTACAGGCTATAAGAGGCTCTTAATAAACAGACATTGGATGGATGGATGGATGGATGGATGGATGGTGGATGAATCTCATTGGTGAATTACTGAAATAGATGGTCTGTAAAGTTGTCTCCAACTGTAAACATTCTTTGAGGTTATTCTTTTTATTTATAAAGCTTCTCTGTCTCTTAACTCAGACTTGTTGATATTTTCCTCTGCATTCTGCCAAGTATAATGTCAGTAAGGACCAGTTCTTTCCTCTTGCTCCAGAATGTGTGAACATCATAGGAAATCCAGTAAATGCCTTCATTATGCCAAAGAGGCAATATTTTCCTTGAGAATCAGACTATTGATGGTAAGGTAGTTAAAAATCTACCTCTGCAATGTTAAAAGAAAAAAAAAATTGCATATGAATCTCACATACTTAATCAAAACTGTTAACAAGAGAAACAAAGTTACTTCAACTTTGTCATGTGAAAATCTTACCAAGATACAAAGGGAGTTGTATAATTGTATTAATTAGGTGTTTATTAATAAGCATCTGGAAATTTAAACATGTAACTCATAATCATTGTTGAGTTATTTTCTTGAATTCTAAGCCACAAATACTCAACAGGCAAGGTGGTGTTTTCTTAATTTTTTTGTGTATAACTGCAGGATCTCATTGTATAACTCTATAGGAAATGTTTGCTGATGAGTTTTCTGTTTTGCTTTCTTTTTTGAAGGGACTATAAGTGCATTAAAAAGGGGGAAAAAAATCCCCTGCTGTATGTTCCTAACAGGGGGAAAAATGCTAATTGAATGCTAATCTTTCATACAGAGGCCTTGATTATTAAAAGTTGAGAGGCTCATTGTTTCTCCTTTTTATTGACTGAAAACTCTTGACCAACAGTATAGGGAAGTACTTCTGAAACATATTTTTTTAAAATTTTTTTTCTTTTTTCTTTTTAAACAAGAATTTCCTGGAAAAACTGTAATTCTTTTTCTTTTTTTCATACATTATTCCCTTCTGAGACACCCTGGAAACATAAACTCAGGTTCTATGAACATACTCTCATTCTACATGCACCAGGACATCCTGGTTATCTGTGAGCCTATTGATATCACTGTACAAGGCCTGGAAAGAGTATGAAGAAGTTTTCATGGATAGGATAGAGATAAGGAACTGCAAACAGAAGTATTCTAAAGGATAATAGAATGTTGCTGCTTAAAAGAAGACATAACCAACCAAGTTTGGCAGATAAAAGGTTTACTCTAAATACCAAGCATGGAAGGCATTGGAACTGTATTATTCTTTCCTAAATAAAACTGAGATGAAAGGAAAGAATGTAATAGTCACTAAGGCAGAGGCTAGCATAGAACAGGACTTTCTTTTTATTGTATTGTTTTAAAGACTCTCTATTTTAAATGCTGTAGAGATATGACTAAAATAAAGAGCAAGTTGGGAAACAGCTGTCTGGATTTTCCATCTCACTAACTCTGGCAAGGAAGTGATCTGGGCCCTTGGGTGTTTTTTTCTTTATAAAATACTCAGATTAAACAATGGCTCAGGATAGGGATATATTTTTATGGTAGTATTTCCCAATACACAGTTAAATATAATTATTTAAATGACCCTCCAACACAATACTGGGACATGCCTTTTTATTTTTTCCGACATGTTACTGGTTAGAAGACTCATTTTTTTCTGTTGTATGAACAAGATTCAAGACTAAGGCCTACAATGTTGTTTATGTAGCCTTTCCATTTTTGTTTTGATCTTCTATTTGGTTATTCATGTAATATTAAACATAGGTCTTTGAATTTATAACCATTTATTAAGTACCTACGACTTTCTAGGCATTATATATAAGGTGTTAGACACAGTGTTTGTCCTCAAGTTGTTCACAGGCTGGAGCAGGTGGCAGGCTTGTGATCCATTAAAGTACTAAGTTATATGTACTAAAAGTGTACTAAGTAATATGGTAAAGGAGAAGACTACATACTCTGGCAATGTAAGAGGCCCACCTTATTCATATAGGAACTGCTTTCCAGAGAAATGATGTTAAGCTAAGTTCTGAAAGAGAACCCATTTTCCAGAAATGGAAATAAATAAGATGTAGTTGAAATAAGAGACTCATATTGAGAAGAACCTTGAGCTGACATATGGATGAGTTTGTGTTTTTTGCTGAATGCAATGGTAAACCACTGAAATTTTTAAACAAAAGAGAGATAATTTTATCTCTCTTATCTCTCTTTATCAGGTATGCCTTTTAGAGAGATCATTTTAATGACTTTATGGAGGATAGATAGAAGTGGGACTGAAGGCAGGGAGATAAGAAAGGAGGTTACTGAAATGCTATAAGCTAGAAAACAAAAGTGTTGCTCTTAAGGCACAGGGATGGAAGACAGCAATCTTGTCCTCATCTAGAGAATGATTCACGACTCTGGCTAACAGACTTGGGGGCTCAAGCGCATAATACCTTGTGTGATGTTTGGGTGGCCAAAAATTAATACTGAACAATCTTACTCAGTTAAAAGAAAAATAAACCCAACCAGATTAATTGCGTTTAGGTGTGGGTGTGTGACAGAAAGTCATTCGAGAACTGGCTACACTTGCCATCTCTCTAAAAAGCCTCCTGGTCTCTCTCCTGTTTGTACCTTTGTTCTTTGCTTCTGCTCCATTCTCTTTTCTCTTTCAATTCCCCTCTCTGTTTACTCAATTTATACATCCTCGTAATGTACACTTGCCTATGCCCATCATGGCTCTTCAAGCCTCATACTATGTAATGAATAGGCATTTCCCTCTCCTAAGTGGGAATGTCTCTCAGTATTCCCTGGGTCACATTCCCAAGAAAGAAAAATGAATGGCTCTGTTCATCTCTGCTCATCTGCCTAATCTATGATCCATAACTCTGCAGAATTTTGACCGGCTCTAGTCTTGGATGGTAATATATAGAGAAGATATGGAGAATAGTGGGACCTACTTCAGAGCTTGTAAACAAAATAATTACCTTTAGAAGGGATAGCTGAAGTTTACCTACATCGGTGACAATAAGAATTGACTACAGGTGAGAGGTTTAAGGAAAGTTTAGAAATCAAAGCTGTTGAATGTAATGATCCATCAGATATGAAACATAATAAATAGGGAGGTTTCAGATGTGATGCACTGAGAAATTAGCAGGCCATCTACCTTAATAGGAAAAACAAGAAGAAAGGTCCTTTGATTAGTTCAAATTTGAACATGTGGATCAGCTTTGTAGAAAATCCCAGTAGGTAGCTATATATATTGTTTTGCTCCCAAGAGCTATTTGGATTAGAGACAGCCATTTATGAACACACTCTTTTTGGCTTCTAAGGTTTTCTTTTACTTAGTCTTCCTCCCTGCCTCTTCTGCATCCTTTGCATTTGCCTACTCTGCCCTCTTCTCTTGTGATCTCTTTGAGGGACGTATATTTCTAGAAGCCCAATTCTGGTTCCTCTTCATCTTCTCTATATAGTCTTCCCTGGATAATTTCTTCAAATCCTAAATTAGTAAATGCCATATTTATGCTTGTAACTTACAAACTGTTATCTTCAAACTCATATATCCAGTTGCTTACTTCACATCTCAAACTCTCAATCTGAACCCCTTACAGCTCATATACCCCAGTATTCTTTGGCTTATTTTATATAATTATTATTCTCTTGTTGACAAAAGTCAGAACTTGAAGATTATACTTGATACTATCTTTTTTTAAATTCTCCACAGCCAGCCTGAAAGCAATGTCTATCAGTGCCATCTCTAAGATGTGTCATGACTCCATTTTCTTCCTTCCACCCTATTGCTGTGACCTTGTTATAAGCTATTAGCAAAAAACTTCTTAATTTAACTATCCAGTGGCTTCCTATTTCACTTAGAATAAAGTTTAGATTTTGACAGAGACCACATTATCCTTACCTCTGTCCTTAGCACATTCCTACAACATTGTGTTCTACCTCTCTAACAAGGTTCTTCCCCTTAGGGCATTTTCCTTGGAGTTTCTACCCCTTCAAACCATATTCACTGTTCTGCCTTTTTTGAATTACGTAAGTTACAACTCATATGTCATCTGAATAAAGGGATCTTTCCTGTGTCCAGTACAAGCAACCCCCCCGACCTAATCCCATCAATTTTACATTAATGTATTTTTTTTGTCTCTTTACAATAATTTTCTCTCTGAAATTACCTTTATTTCCTTGTTTAAGGTCAGTTTTCCCAAACCCCTTCACTAGAATTTAAGCTCCAAGAGGTAGAGATGTTACCCTTTTTATTCACTGCTACATCTCCAGTGCCTAAAACATTGCCTAGTAAATGTACTAAGTTGTTGATGAATGATTCAGTTAATTCTTGCAAAAGACCACTGACAGGTCTTCTCATTTCCATTCTTCTCTTTATAGTCCATTTTCCACAAAAGACAAAAAAAATCATGTTTTGTAAATATAAAACACATCATACCTCTCCATTAATTTAGTATCTTTGATGGTTTCCCATTGCACTCAAAATAAGACTCACCCACCATATACGTTTTCAGTACCACTCTCTTCTTGTTCATTACACTCCACTGATCTTTTCATTTTTAATCACACCAAACTCCTTTGCTTGGGATACTGTTCCTGACATTCAATGTATAGATATCATCTCTTTCCTTAAATTTTGATTTAAGTTTTATTTCTTCAGAGAGGCTTTCCTGATCTCCTTACTTAAAAGAATTATCACCTTGGGATTTCTTTTTTTCTCAGCCCCTGATGTGTTTCCTTTGTAGCATTCAGTAGTTTTTCAGCTACTACAATTATATTTTTGTGTATTTGGTTTTCATCTGCCCAATCCACTAGAATGTAGGAAGATCAGGTCTGTCTTGTTCCCTTTAGTGTCCTTAGTACCTAACATGATAATTAGGACCCTGAAGGGACTCAAGAAATGTTGTTTTTTAAAAAAACAAGCCTGGGTGGCTCAGTTGTTGGGTGTCTGCCTTTGGCTCAGGTCATGATCCCTGGGTCCTGGGATCGAGCCCTGTATCGGATTCCGTGCTCAGTGGGAAGCCTGCTTCTCCCTCTCCCACTCCCCCTGCTTGTGTTTCCTCTTTCGCCAGGTCTCTGTCAAATAAATAAATAAATAAAATCTTTTTTAAAAACGATATTAAATGGTAGTAGAAGCTATTGAAGTAAATAAGATTACTCCTATTACAAACTAGAGACACCTAACTAAATCTAGCCTGAAAACATGATATTTTTGCTTTGTGTTGTGTTATTTTAGGCAGGAGCATGGTTTTAATTTTTTTTTTTTTAATTTCTTTAAGGTGTAACATGAATGCTATAGGCTATATCCTAGTCCTTATCTAGGGGTAGTACTGAAATATTCTAACAAGTAAGGTTCACATCTATTAGAAAGAATATAGGACACTTTGTCAGATATTAATAGATTATTAACTTTTTTACTTCACCAGATGTTAACCCCAGGAGTTAGTGATAAGAGATACTAATTGCAGAAAGATCCAGAAGGACCAGGGGAAGAAGACTTGGAGTGTGGGGTTGAAGGGAGACAGACAGAACTGGGGCGGGGGAGCCCAGAATGGAGAAGCTGGAGAAAAGACTCCCCACCCCCAAAAATGGTTTTCTAGCAGCTTAGAGAGAGAAGTGCTTTAAGCGGGCAACTGTGTCAACAGGTAAGTGTAGAGAATTGTTTCCTTGAAAGACATTGCTGACTCAACAACAAAAGTTTTCAGTAGAAAGTAGGTGTGAGGAATCAACTTTCAGTGGAGTGAGGAATGGTTATAGACTACTTGAGAGGCTTACCAAAGAGAAGAGTGGTAGATATAGTCTACCAGAGACATAAAACATGAGGAAGTGTGTTGTCTGTAGATAATTTCAAAACAGAAATAAAACTGACTAAACTTTGTCTTCTTTTTAATATCGCCATGCTCTAGCAATTCCAAAAAAGGTTAGGGTTAAAATTCTCCTCCCCTAGGTTTCTACTCTTTAAAGAGAGGGATAGTATAACAGCTAAAAGAGAGTATAAGGTCAAAGGAGGATGACTTGGGGCACCTGGGTGGCTCAGTCGGTTAAGCGTTAAGGTTGAGCCTTCAGCTCAGGTCTTGATCCCAGGGTCCTGGGATCGAGCCTCACATTGGGGCTCTCTACTCATCAGGGAGCCTACTTCCCCCCTCTCTCTCTGCCTGCCTCTCTGCCTACTTGTGATCGATCTCTCTCTCTCTGTCAAATAAATAAAATCTTTAAAAAAAAAAAAAAAGGAGGATGACTAAGATTAAAGGAACCTGTGAATGTTTATAATAATAGAAAGGATCAGTTTGGAGGCTGTGTTTCAATAGAGTAGAGGTTATAATCAATAAAGCAATCTGAGGGTATACAAAATGCACAAAACACAGTAATGATTTAGCCTTAAATAAAAATAGCACTTCTAATTCCTAGAGGAAAAATCCTGATTCTTGATTCAGAATTGTTGTATTATGGCAAGTTGTAGATCTTTTTTATTTCTTAAATTAATTCACAAATTCTAATTATATTACTAAATAGTTACTCATTTTATCCACTTTTGAAGATAATCTTCCAACATTGGTATTCCAAATGTGACTATTACCTATTTTACGGATTTCATGTAAAATAACTTTAAATGTACTGTATTAATAGATATATTCTAATTTCTGACATTAAATTATTGTATTCTGCATTTGCACTTATTTCATACAGGTAACAAATACTGGGTGTTTAAGGATACAACTCTTCAACCCGGTTATCCTCACGACTTGATTACTCTTGGAAGTGGAATTCCTCCGCATGGTATTGATTCAGCCATTTGGTGGGAAGATGTTGGGAAAACCTATTTCTTCAAGGGGGACAGGTCAGTACACATTTCACATGAGGTAAATAGTTAACTAATTGTTTAGAGAAGTTAATATTTCTACTCTATAATAGACATGTACTGTTGATTAAGAATCTGTGTGAATATAAAGACAAGAATTAATGAAATAAAAATATTTTTAACATATTTTTAAATAATATTCAAGATAAATCTTCCTGTAATATACATAAATAATATGACCTTTGAATGTAGATATTCTTCCTCTTCTGCATAAGCTTAACATGCCTATAAATCTGTATAGGCAGTATTTATGTAATCTTGTAATACATATTCTTGTTGTTTTAACTTTATTTGAAAAGCACACTTTCACAAAGGCTTTTTTTTTACTTTTATATTGAAAGTTAAATTTTTATATTTTGCACGCTATTAACTGTAAATGTTTTCAATTCCGTTTAGTCATGAGTTCTATTTCTTAAGATGCCAGTTATTTAGGTACCAACAAAGAGTTGTTATGAACTAGTCAAACAATCACTTAGCAACTCTCTTTTCCTTTCATTTCTTTTATGGCATTAGAAAAAATTAAGTGAAATGTTAGTCTTAATAGAATCTCCTAGGCATACATAGCTCCACTCCTGTGTGCCTTTGATATATATTATACATAAAATGTAACTTGAAGTCTATATTTTTTATTAATTTAATATTAGGTAGAAAAAACAATAGAGATGAAAAATAATTTTTTTTGAAAAATAAATTTTTAATTACACTATTACTATCTGGGTCAAATGTGACACTCAGTATAATTTTTATTAGTATGTAGAACTTAAGTATGCATTTTACTGCACTTTATAGTAAATTAAAAATACACACCCTTATACACATAAACACACATATGAACAACAGGCTTGAATGCCCATCTTAGCTAGTATTGAGTTTGCCTTATAATCTTGGCATAGTATAACCATATAAAATGTCTCCAACTTTAGGAGAAAAATATGTAAGGATATAAGCTTTATTTTATAAATTGCAATTTTTAATTGCAAGTCATTTCAAACATTGAGCTTTATCTGTGAACAAATACCTCCTATAATTTTTCTCCATGGATAAGAATGTATACTTTTCAATTTATTCTGTTGCTAGCTCTCTATATATTTGATTTGTATATACTTCTGTAACAAAATGTTTTAATGTACTATCATGAAACTAAGGTGCTAACTGATTATAAAATCACAGAACAAAAAAGGTGTGTCAAACAAAAATTTTATTAAAGGAGAAGATGCTACTTATAGCCACAAAAAGTATATGATTCTCAGGAAGATATGAGTGTAATATAGTACGAAAGAAGAATGAAGAAATTGATGGCCACAGCATGGTGAGCACTAAGGAAAATAATTCTGCAGATTCCAAACATATTCTTTAAAATTACAACCCTGAAGGTTGTTAGAGTTTAAGTCCCCAAGCGATTTAATTGCTTGAATGTACTCTTTTAGAACCAGGTTCAATAAAGAGTTTTTTGTTGTTTTAGGTTTTCTTATTTGTTTGTTTTTGGAGAAAGGTGTAGAAACAAAAGGCTGATGAAACACACTTCTGCAGGACAGAACATGAAGCTTAGCTTTCATGGAACAACTTTCACAGAATTTCACAGATGGTAATAAAAACCGCCATTCTATTATCAGATAGCCTATTTTTTTTTCACACATGTAGGTATTGCTTTTAAAATGTTTCCAATATAGAAATTTAGCACTTACTGAAAAATAAGTTTAGAAACTAAATGTTTCTAAATCAGTGAAATCAATGAGGGTTAGATACCAAATTCATACTAGAATGAAGGCAGTAGTAAATGGGAAAAGGAGTTTTAGTTCATTTGTTTCCTACTTGAGAAGCTACAGGCAAATATAATAAAATATATAGAAGAAATACTTTAAGCTCTGCCTAATTAATTGATTTTATAGATTTAAAAATATTTAAAAGAGAATCTGATTAATTTCCATGTGTATGATCTTATGTATGATTTCATAAGTCATAGATGTTTTATAAGCAGATTAATTCATATTCACATAAATCTATAATTCCAAAATCACAGTTTATCAGTATATTCATTCAAGATTAAAAGTATATGGACAAGACAGTAAACTACCTAACTGAAACATATAAGCAACAATTTGGTTTTCACTTTTATATACGAATTCAGTTTGTCTTTCTTCCTTATAGATATTGTATATTTTATGGGTGTTGATTAACAGGTTTCCATTTCTCTAAGTCTAAGATTAGAAAGGGTTTTAGAAATAATCTAGCCCAGGCATAAAAAACTCAATTGCTTTAAGGGGTTGGGCAAATAAGAAATAAACTACTAGGTACAGCAATAGGATGATGTTAAGGCGATAGTAGGAAATGATGGGTACTATAGTGAACTGGAAAGTACAAATACACTAGAAAAGCACTCAAAACCAGAATCATTTATTTAATTTGCTAGACAAACAAAGCACAGCTTTAAATTGGATTTGGTCCAAGTACTACCATATGTCAGCCCTGAATCTTGTCTTTTCCACTCTCAAAAGACTCTTCCATAGTCTTTTCCACTCTCAATAGCTCTAATTCCTCTTCCTTAGGATTTCAATAATAGTCCTGGCATACCCTCATTCATTTATTCAAAAAAATATTTTGTGCATATATGTTGTGACCTGTGCTAGAAAGGACCACAAGGCTTCTGCTTCCATGGTACATAACTTCTATTAAAGGAGACAGTGGTAAACAGTAAACAAGTAAATGAGCCTGAAACTTTAACATTGAGAAATGCTACAAAGAAATAAATTTGATTTATCACATTATGTGATAGAGACTCATGGGTGGTAAGGAACAGTTAGAAAATTAGTGTGGAAGTCAGAGAAAGCCTCACTTATGAAGGGGACGCTAGAGTGGGGACTTGAACGGGTGAATCAGCCACATGAAGCTGTCTGGAACAATATGTTGTTGGCAGATGACATAATGTGCAAAAACATTAATACTGGAATGTTTAAATCAGTTAAAACATTCTGGCTAGAGAATAGCAAGTTAAGTGGTAAAGGAAGTCAAATAGGTAAGTAGGGACCAGATTACATGGGGCCCTATAGACCATAGCAAAGACATTGGATTTTATTCTAAGAATAATGGAAAGGCATTGAAGAATTTTCAAGAGGAAAGGGAAATGACCTGATTTGTACTCACAAACATCACTATGGTTTCTGTGTGAAGAATGGGCTTTAGGAGGGAAGCAAAGAGAATAACTGGCAGGTTGTTGGAGTAGTACAGAGGGATACCATGTTGGTAGTGGAGATAGAGCAAAAAGGGTGGGTACAGGATATATTTTGAATGTAATCAGAACAAGTCTTTGTTACAGCTTGGATCCTAGGTGAGAAAAAAGAAAACTAAAGATAAATTCTAGGTTTTTCACCTGAAAAACTAAATAGATGGTGCCATTTCTGGAGATAGGGTAGACAGGGGAAGGAATACAGGGGAAAGGGGATTAAAAGATTGAAATGTTCATATTTAGATTGAGATGCTTGTTTTACATACCAGCTGGATGAATCAAGTAGGTACTTGGATAATTGAGTTTGCTCCTCAGTGGAAAGATCAGTCTGAGGTACACATTAGAGAATGGTAAACATCATTAAGAGCAGGGGCCTACCTCAAATCTCCTAAGTATAGAGAGAGCCAGAAGAATAGCTGAAATGATGGCTCTTTAAATAGATCTGTAAAGTGAGATTAAAATTTCCACTATTTCACTATTTTACATATAGCCTGGAACTTAGTTCCTCAGATTCCTACTTGCCCTTTTCTTAATACACTATAATTTGATACTTGGATACATTTTGGATCCTCCTAGCATTTAACTCTAAAATGCTATGTTTCTAAATCATCTGTCAGCATCTTCTCACAAATATATACAGGACTCTATTGCCATACTTCATTCTAAGCTTAACTTCTAAGAATTTTAAGATATTTTCAATGAAAGACAAAATTTAGATCCACTTTGGTTTTTACTATTTTTACCACTAATAGTCAAAGAGAAAAACATATTTATTTTCTCCAGCTTAACTTGTGTGTTTATGAATTACTCAATATATGTTTTTAAAATCATCCAACACAGTATAAATTAATATTTCCAATTCTGCTGCATGTTTAAGAATGTTTCTGAAAAGTATAATTTTTTTAATAACTATTTGGGTACGAAAAAAAGAAGTCGTCCTATATGTTGTGTAATTTAAGAGAAGCAGGTAGTTTTGACTCGGTAGTACAGAAATGAGACAAACTAGGATGAAGAAATGGCTGGGTCATGTGAAATAACCCTTGGAGCCACTTTTTTTTCAGTTTGAATTCAGTATCCAACAACATCCCATTAAAGTATGGCATTCTAGAATTTTCTATACCATTTTTTTTTTTTTCATAGAGAAAGCATTTAACAAAATGTTGTATACCATTACATGGACATTTTTGTCTCTTGTTGATATGAACATTCCATTTATATTTTCTTGAAATGTGATCTTATGAATCTTATGTGCCTGGCTCAAAAAAGTATTGATGGGTCAATGGATTTATGAATGAACAGAAGGAGAAAAGAAGGAAAATTATACTCGAGCAATATATCTGAAGAGTTTGAGAGATAGCACCAAGAGAGTAAGAATGCTCTGCCAAAGGAAACAATAACAGTAATGTACTAACCTATGAATCCAGCAGCATTAGAGTCTCAACTCTGCAACATTTCAAAGGAGCAAATGCAACTAAATCATTATCTTTTAATGCTCTAGCACTGACTGAGTTGAGAGACCATACATACTAAATCTGTGTTTAGGATATGATCATAGAAAACACTGTAATATGCAATATAGAAGATTGTTGAGGGATTTATCCCTCAATGTATGTACAAATTTACTTTATAGCTACAAAAGCCTACATAAATTATTGGTATTGTTATATGAACATTGTTACAACTACTTCTCAGAGAACAACCCTGGTTTCTAAGTATGTAGTTAATCTTTCTTAAATTATATACAGGGTGTGATCCATTGTCCCCAGGATTTTTAATTGTTCCAAACCTCTGGCTTAGCAATAGCTTACTTTAAGTTATAGCTTATATCTAAAAATGGTATTTATTGTAAAACATGTCATTATTTAAACTATCATGGAGGGGAAAACTCTACCAAGTAAACTTTGATACAGTATCTATTGTAAAGTGCATTCTGATTTTAGTGATGTAAAATGTAGGGGAAAAAAAATGTTTCTCAGAATCCGAAAATAAGGCATTTGACTAGTTCTCTCTGAGAGGTTTTCTCTGTGGTCAAGTGCAGGAACCAGTTGATATATATGACTATTGCAAACCTCACTGAAATATTTACTTGAGAGAAGATATCTTGAAATTTTGAGGGCGATCTCAACCACATTAATTATTCTATATTCATCAAAGAATGGTTTGTGAAAAAGAATATTCAGGAATATTTTTAAAGCAGATGTTCCCATGAACTAAACGTGAATGAAAATATACTTCAAAATTGGTAGGATAATACGCTAATGATTCTGCCAACTTGTCTTCAAAGAGACAGGCCCAATCACCTTTATATTAGCTCAGTCTTCTCCATGAAGATTTTCCTGACCTTTCCATCAGACCTGTTCTCATCCTCTTGAGATAAGAATCTGCAATAAATACCTGTAAGAGGGTATTTCCCTTTTTGGATAAAATCTGCCTTATGGTTACTTACTGGAATACTTCCTGAAACAATCTTTTTCTCTTTTCCATTTAAACCTTGAGAATGGGGGGCGCCTGGGTAGCTCAGTGGGTTAAAGCCTCTGCTTTCGGCTCGGGTAGTGATCCCAGGGTCCTGGGATCGAGCCCCGTGTCAGGCTCTCTGCTCAGCGAGGAGCCTGCTTTCCTTCCTCTCTCTCTGCCTGCCTCTCTGCCTACTTGTGATCTCTGTCAAATAAATTAAAAAAAATTTTTTTTTTTTTTAAATTTAAACCTTGAGAATGGAATGGTTGCTAATATTCCAGATGTTACTTGACTGGATGTTTCTAGGGAATTACAGCAAAACCTAATGTAAAAAACCCCATAACTCCGTAGAATAAGAACCTTCCATAGGCCTTGAATTAAAAAAAAAAAAAAATCCAAAAAGAACCAGAAAAACTTTATTTTTTTCTGATTTCAGCCAAAGTGCCTAATCCCAAGATAATGCATTAAGTATGTCACTTCCCAAACCTGTGGGTAAAACACTAGCTTTAGCAGATGATAAGAGATGTTTAGTGGAAAAAAAGACAAAAGGTTGCTATGTAAATTTAAATTTGGAAAACATATTTGTGTGCTTGGAGAAAAGAGTAGGGACTTAAAAAAAAAAAAAAAGATTTTATTTATTTATTTGACAGAGAGAGACAGACCAGGGGGGCTACGAGAGGGAGAGGGAGAAGCCTGATGTGGGGCTTGATCCCAAAACCTGAGCCGAAGGCAGTCATTTAACCAACTGAACCACTTAGGTGCCCCAAGAGTAGGGACTTTTAAAGTCAGATAGAACTGGTTATAAATGTAACCCTCATGTCCTCTTAGAATTCTCTTCTCTTAGAAGGGGACAATGATGACTATCATGGGTTTGTTGTGATTAAATGAGATAATGCATAGATCATATGGCTGCCTTAAAGTGTGCAATATACTGTGAACTATCAATGGTTTCACTCCAGTTTTGTCATTTCTCTTGAACATTCAAGACATAAACTCATTTAATTCTTAGAACATTTTAAACAATAATAAGCCAGGATAGTAGGGCTGGTTACAGTTTATTCATTGGATGTCTAGCAGTTCTGTGGGAGTGGTTCATGGGCCTCGCTATGAAGGCACGGGGATCCGAGAGTTCTGACTCTTCACAAGCTTTCCTCTTATCTGGTTCTCCTATCTGTACACCAAGGGCTCCAGTCAAGACCCGCCCTAAAGTCTATACTCAGATACCCAATTGCCTCATCAACAGTTCTTCCCTTTGATATCTTGCAGGTACCTGAATTTTACAGATCTAAAGCCAAACTCATCATTCTTCCAACCAAATCAACTTACCTTCCCCCATTTCCTTATCTTACTGAATGGCCACATTATTCTTCCACATGTTCAGGCCCCAATTCTTGAGTTATGCTCAACTTCCTCCTCTCGCATCCTGCATTCAATACATTCGTAAGCTCTTTGGGATTTTCCTTCAAAATGTATTCTAATCTCTTGAATTATCATTAACTCTACAATTTACATTCTAGTCCAAGGTTTACTGCAGTGACATTTGAATTGGTATCCCTGCTTCTATTTTACCTCCTTAAGTCTATTTAAATCAAAGCAGCCAGCATGTTCCTTTCAAACATAAGCCATATCTTGAAGCTTCCCTGCTCAAAATCTATGTTGGCTTCACATATCCCTTAGTGGAAAACCAGAGGCTTTGCAATTGTATAAAGGTCTGTCTAATCTTAGATTCTGGTTCCCACTCTGACCTTTTCTTCCATATGTTAACTCAATCCTAGTCACCCTAGCCTCTTTGTGGATGCTTAAGTACTCCAAGTTTGTGCTTGCCACAGTAACTTTTCACTAACTAGTCCCTCTACCTGGAAAGTATTTCTCCCAAAAGCTGTATGTGTCATACCTTACTCCTTTCTGTTCAAATGTCTGATAAAGAAAGGACTCCCTGTCCACTAATTAAAATTGCTTCTCCATATTCCTAGCTAAATTTACTGCTTGTTTTTTAATCTTAACACCTCCTATCACAGTATGTATTTACTAAGAAATTGTTTTATTGCCAATGACCTGTACATATCCTAAAATGTAAGACTGATGAGAGCTGGAGAATATCTGTCTTGTTCAAAGTTGTATCTCTATCACCTAAAATATGCCAGGAACATAAAAGGTACTCAGTAAATATTTCTTAAATGAATAAATAAATAAAGATTCTGCTAAAGATGATTCAAAAAAAAAAAAAAAAAGTGCTCTGCTGCCTAAGCAAGTTTTATAAAAAATCATTAAAACCTCTTACTTATCCATAGATTAGTGAATAACTTAAATATATTTAGCAAGCACAATGTATTTAGCTAGAATTTTTAAATTAATTTTAGCAGACTAAATAAATATGCAGTAACAATACTCACTTTTAACATGTGCAAGAAAGGAAACAGAATGAATGCTATTTGTGTCCACTGTCTTTCTAGTGTTTTTACTGAGTCCTGTAAACCATTAACAGATAAGCATACAGCAAGGAGTCAGTGAATACTATTACTGTGTATACATAATTTCCTTCCCTATGCACTTTTTGTTTTGTTTTGTTTTGTTTTGTTTATTATCCTTTTTAGGTATTGGAGATACAGTGAAGAAATGAAGACCATGGATCCTGGCTATCCCAAACCAATCACAGTCTGGAAAGGTATCCCTGAATCTCCTCAAGGAGCCTTTGTGCACAAAGAAAATGGTACGCAGCATGTACATTATGTATTTCATGAGTTTACTATTTCAACAATGAATTCTAATTTTTCACAATGTTAAATCATTAGAAAGTACCATACTAGGGCTATCATGTATCATATTTACATGAACTTTCCATCCTAGATTTATGTTTAATATTATGCTCCAGATGTTTTCTAACCTCAGCTTATTTCAATTTATGAGAAAAAATAGACGCAAGTTTTTAAAAATGGAGGGTGTGGATACCTTCAAAGCAATATCACCTATTTTTCTATCAAAATGCCTATAAAGTTAGTAACAGACATACAGGGGACAGAGCTGGTCACAAGGAAGGTATTTTGTACATATGGGCTGAGACACAAAGACATCTGGCAATTGTGCATGTTGAAGATTTTAATTTTTCAATGTCACCTTTGGCTTAGAGTGTCAGCAAACAGGGACGATCCCAACTCAATACAATCAAGCTAAGTGACTGCATGATTGCTTAATAACAAGAAGCAGAGCAGAGAGCTGCCCCCGTTCCTTGCTCTCCATCTCAGGATTTGAGTTTCAGCCAGATCCTAAGTGGAAAGTTAGCCAAGTGAGGGAGAATCCATACACTCCTATCTGTAGGCATATGTGAAATCTCAACATTTCTCTCCTCATTCAGAAATCAGCAAATAGGAATAAACCATAAAAATAGTTCAAAATAGGATTTATACACAATATTCTAGAACAAAGGAAAGAAATCATTCTAAAATATATACAAAAAACATACCCCATCAAATGATTTGTAATAGGAGCCATAAGAAAATGATAAACCATTTGAGTCCTCAATAGAATGAAAAGTCTGTAACATATATGCAACAAGAATAAAATTAACATCACTTATTAAAACAAAATTAAATACATCAGTTGAGGAAAGAACAAAAAAGTTAATTGAAGAAATGGGAGGAGAATGAAAAATCAACACCACCAAGGAAGACTAAAATTAACAATCAGCATATTGCCAGAGTTTAAGACAACTATACACTGAGTAAAAACCTGAAGGAACTGTGACCCAGGATCAATAAACACCAGTCAGAAAAGTCAAAGTACACAAGCTGTATTTTGACCCTTGTTATATGAAATGACATACTACATTCTGTATGATAGTGCTCCACATGTAGTATGCTATAGGGAGAGGCAAAGTAAAAAAGAAACTTGAAGCCCTGATCATAGCACTTGTTGAGAATTATCAATTTTGTGTATATTCTATTGGTTCAGAAAAAGTTGAGATAGAGCCTCTATGTGATCAAAGCAGAAATCCATAGACGAGGACAGATAAAGATGAAGACATATCTGTCAAGAGGGTATCAATAAGAAAATGAAGGAAGTAACAGTGCAGTCACATTGGAGGCAATTAATCAGATCAAAATAGGGCCCAAAACTCAAACTATGCAGATGAGGATGAAAAGAACAAAGAAATGAAAAAAGAAATGTGAAAAATGATCACATGGAGGCAGAAAATTGAGATCACCCCTATGAATTATATGTGTCACCACGGAAGAAGTTAGAGAGAGAGGGGAATTCTTGAGGTTAGAATAAAGGGGTTTATTAAAGCCCAGATAAAACCAACTCTAGCTAATATTTACAGAAGTCTTACCACTGCTCTGGACTGTCTTCAATAAAAGTTATCACATACCATACAAAAATAATGCAAAGAAAATTCAACCAAGATCTTAACTGCAGTGTTATTAATTCTAGGAAGTTTGGTTAATAATTTCTTACCTTTATTAATTTTTAAACTGAGTTTATCTTTTAAGATAAAAATAACTTTTAAAATAAGTAATAAATTGTTTCAAAAGATGGAAAAGTAGACACAATACACATAATCTTAATTCCTTATCACATTAATGGTTTTCATTTTCCCTGTTTCTATCTACAAGGCCACTAATACCTGAGATATTTTATAAAATTATATATATAAAATAAACAAAAAAATCTTCTTGCTACCCCCACCCAACGATTTTTCATATTCTTTTCCACCTGAATATTTAGTAATATTCTGTATAAGTCAGTGAAATTGTGCCGAGAAGTATACTCTGAACTGAATCAACTCTTTCATAAATAGTTTCTGAACAACTATGAAGCAACATATCAAAATTTTTAAATCAGAATATGTAATTATATCCTTTTTATGTTATATTAATACAATTAACAAAATACTATCGATTTTCACAAAGGTGAAAATTTTGTTTTGTACAAAACAGGACTGAGACTGCCAAGATCATATTTCCATGAGCATTTCCCCATGATCTTCGCATCTCAAGGGTCAATTTCAAAAGAGAAAAAAAAAAGTTTTCTTATATTCAGAATTTCACGGTTTCTTTTCACATAACAAAAAAATAACTTTAAAATCCTGACAAATGAAGCATTTTGGGAAAATCAATGCTTACAAGTGAATAGAAACTACAGATGAAACTGCAATATATCTATGTCTTCTGGACCTTTCCTGGTCTAGCCCCCTCTTTGATATCCCTCAACACTGAACTCACTCTTCATCTTTCAGAATATCCTCCTTGAATATCTTTTTGTGATTACCCCATCCCTTCTACTCAAATCTCATATTACAATGATCAGCTTATATGCTCATTATCCCCTCTAGTATAAACTCTTTGAAGGCAGTCACATACTAAACATTCAATAAATACTGGTCATATAAATTAATTTTATCCTTCCATTATTCTAAAAATTCCCTCCCTCAAGGAGATTTTTCATCTGTCTGAAACCTTTGTTCTGTGCAATAGCAATATCAAAGAATCTGGAAGGCTTTGGTCTATCAACAGCAAATTCTCCACTTTTTATTATCTACAAATTTCATGCTTATAGCTTCTTACCTTAAATTCATATTTTATACAATTTCTTCCCTTAGGTTTATGTATGAAAGATAACAAGTTCAAATTATTAAGTAAATACATTTATATTTATATTTTGACTCAAAGTAATTCCCTTTAAGTCTGTGCACATGAAATTTGATAGTCATAAAAGTTGGAGATTGTAGACCACTGAATGTTTTCTCTGGTCTATCCTTCCATCAATGTAGGAATTTCTTCCTTGGAATCTTCTCCTACTTGTACTCTTAAACAAACAAACGAAAGTCCACAAATTCAGCAACTCAGCTATAGGTGTTTGAAGGCTATTTTTCATATTAAGGTGGCATGTGCCTCCATATACACTACTGATATTAATTCTGCCATCTTCATAAATATGAATACTTGTGGTATTTATTGAATGCCTATCATATATCAGAGATACTACATAAATTCGTTATCTAATTTGTCTAACATAAATACCTTTTTATGTCATTTACTATTATTGATAAATGAGGAAGTTGGCATCAGTTTAAGCAACTCATTCATAATCATAAAAAAAAGTAAGATTATATATTTGAGGTTTGAAACTAGAACATTCTAGCCCCATTGAATGTGCTGGAATGCATTATCTCCAAAGAGGAAAAGTTAACACCTTTCTCTACGGTATATCATTAAAGTAACTGATTATCTGTCATGTCTGGTTAAATTTTTTATCTTGCCATGCTAGACAAATCCAGGCTTTCTCAGAATGTACTTTCCTGAGCCATCATCCTCCTGCTTTTTGCCTGTAAGACCATCTTGATTTAACAGTTTTTTTCATTTTTCTCTTTACTTTTAGTCTTTGAAAATGCAATAATCTAAATGAGATTTGATTCATGCAGAATACAGTGGAATGATTTCTTCCTAGCACTCATTATCTATGTTTTAAGCAACAGTGAGTTTTTAACAGATATTAAGTTGTAGTAAAGAACTGCTGCATCCCCTCTCCTTCAAATTGTTTCTAAGTTAATTGCTGTCAAGCCATACCACCTAGGTATTCTCTATTCCTTCCTTAGAAAATGCAATCTTGAGGCAAATAAAAGACACTATTCAAACGGTTGCATTTCATCTTGCTGATCGCTGTTAAAATAGTTTTGACTCTTGATTCTGTTGACTTGCTGAGTCCCTACTCCCTATGTTCATTCTCTGTTAAAATGTACAACTGTGATTCAGACCTGTATTTCCACAAGTTAAAGTTATTCATTCACATTTATTAAATATTAATTAACTTCTTACTAATAAGCACATAAAAGTGGAAGACAGAGAACACATAGACACTATCATCCAGAGACATTTACTGAGTTAGAACAAGACAATTATGATGGGCAGTGTCTTGTTAGGACTAAACACCAGAAAAGTCACGAGTAAAATCTGGTCAAATATGGGAGAAAAAAAAAGTCACCACATAATTCATTACAGTCCCCACTGAATTCTTCCTCAGGATTTCTCAAAAAATAATAATTCAGGTAAGAATTCATCTGAAGTTGCTATTCTTAATAAGCATAACACCTACAAGAGTATAACATCAAAGCTGTTCTTAAAAAGGACAAAAAATGAGTACATCAACATTTCTTCCACCAACTGCTGTTTCATATTTCTTATTCCTGAATGAGATGAATATTGTGGGATCAAAGTCTGACAGATTCCTATTACCAAGATTGCAGGCCACTTCTTTTCAAATACCTTTATTATTTAACTTCTACTGACCAGACTTGTTATCTCTAACAAATATACTCAATAAACTACCATTCTACTTCTGTGTACGGAGTGTGGTGCTATAAAATTTGCCCTGCATAAATATGAAAATGGAAACTTCTGACTTTTGTATGTTACCCAGTAGGTTCACAGTAATTCGCTTTGACAAAAAAATTAAAGATGAAGATAATTCTAGCTGTTGGGTTTCCAGTTTATAAATATAAGAAGTACGTTCACCTGTTTTGAAGGTCTTTTTAATTCTAAATCAATGCCATTATTCAACTGTGATTGTCTAATGTACTATTATATGGCAAGTCCTCAACATTTCTTCATCGAAGCTTGTTGAGTAATTACATTGGATTTCATTAGCGTGATCAAATACCAGCTCCCTGCTGAAATATTTGAATCTACATACACCTGTTTTCACTTGGTATGTTACTCTGATTGCAAAACTGCCCTTCGAAATAAAAAGTAACAGCAGATTTTTATGGCATTGAACAGAATGATTTCCAAAATGAAGTGACCTGAAGTGATGGTCTATTCTAAATGTAATTTTTTGAAAGGTGTCAGTTTTTTGTTGCATGGGTTTTACCTATCACAACCTGTGATGTTTAATCAAGAAGTGTTTGTTAAATGACAGGAGATCTTTAAAGGACACAGTTCTAAGAAAATCATTAAGTGTTCAGACTCTAGAACTAGATCAAGCTTTAATTTCTGCTTTCACCAGAACTTGGACATAGTATCTTACCTCTGAGCATCAGTATCTTTGCCTTAAAAGTATAGGTAAATAATTCTACTTGCCAGAGTGGTTATGAGGATTAAAATATGTCATTTGCTGGGCTTTAAGCACAATACTTCTTCCATAATAAGTGCTCAATAATACAGGATATAGAAAACCCTCATTAATGATTATGAACTCTAAAGTAGGCATATTATTCAAAATGGCTCCCAAAATACAGTTTTTATGTAATGATAACATTAAAGTATTTCCTCTTGGTTTCTTGAATTTTGTCTCAAAGCAGGAATTAAGTGCAAAAAGTGCAGTCACAAAGAAACTTGACAGGAAGCAGCTCTGGATGAAAAGCAAATACCTATTTACTTATTAAGATTCCTAGCAAAGAAAACATCTCCATAGCTTCATGACTTACAGATTGTTGTGATTTCTTGTCCAAATGACAAAAGTGAACCTAGTGTTTAAGTACAACTGCTCCCAATACTGAGATGATTAGAAATTTCCCCTGAGGTGTTTCATGGAGTGGCCTCCTCAGGTGGATTGTACAATGTCTTCAACAGCAGCTCTGCAGGCACATAGTGCTTCAGTTCATAAGGCTGTCTCAGCATATTTCAGTATAAGTTTGGTATTATCACCCTGATGGGTAAATCTGAAACTGCAACCTTAGAAGTAAGAAACAGGGTAAAGCTCTCCTTCCAGATTAGGACAAGATGTGTTTAGCATGATCTTTCAGTAGTCCTGTATGGATATTCTGACTCTTGGCTAAGCTTTCCGTAGGCATTAGAGAGTACAACTTCTACAGTATACCAGCCAGATTTATTTCAAAAGATAGCTAAGCTGAAGATAATGTTTTCTTCCTACCAAAATGGAAGGGCCTTACAATACATCTTTTTAAAAGTAGCCTAATTTAAATTAATAAGAATTTCTGTACATATACACCTTCAAAATAAGTGGTACCTCTGTATGTGTGTTTCCCCCTCTAGGCTTTACGTATTTCTACAAAGGAAAGGAGTACTGGAAATTCAACAACCAGATACTCAAAGTAGAACCTGGATATCCCAGATCCATCCTCAAGGATTTTATGGGCTGTGATGGACCAACAGACAGAGATAAAGAAGGACACAGCCCACCAGACGATGTAGACATTGTCATCAAACTGGACAACACAGCCAGCACTGTGAAAGCCATAGCTATTGTCATTCCCTGCATCTTGGCCTTATGCCTCCTTGTATTGGTTTACACTGTGTTCCAGTTCAAGAGGAAAGGAACGCCCCGCCACATACTGTACTGTAAACGCTCTATGCAAGAGTGGGTGTGATGTAGGGTTTTTTTTTTCTTTCTTTCTTTTCCAGGAGTTTGTGGTAACTTGAGATTCAAGACAAGAGCTGTTATGCTGTTTCCTAGCTAGGAGCAGGCTTGTGGCAGCCTGATTCAAGGCTGACCTTTCAAACCCAGAGGGTTGCTGGTCCTGCACATGAGTGGAAATACACTCATGGGGAAGCTTCCATGATGCACAGTATCTGCCGTTCTTCAGTCCTTTGTCTTTCTTTGTCATTCAGTTCTAGGCCTTTCCTCTGCACGCTCAATGCCCAGTAAATTTTCAGGATTAACTAAAGAAGAGGAAAAAAAGAAGAAAAAAGATTCTTCTTAAAGGTTTCCAATATTATTTTCCTTCTGAAGCCTGAGCCCATTATCTGGGGGAAAAAAGCAAAATGGAAAAACCCATGAATTTTTGCTTTAAAGCAAAGAAAAAAAAAAAGGTTAAACAAAAAACCCACAATTGAACTTTCAGGAAAGTGTGAAGACCCAAAACAGCTTTGTCTCCAAAGAAGATAGCTCTCTGACTGCTATGGATAGTCTCCTACACTTCATTTTTGTCAGGTGGGAGATCTGGAATACACATGCAGGACTTTAGACTGTTGGGACAGCCATTTTCCAACAAACAAGGGGCCAAAATATCTGCAATATAGTAACAGCCTTAATAATACATCCATTTTTCGTTTTATACAGCTGTTCTCAGCTATGTCCTCAATGTTTCATCACATTTATATTCATAGCTATATTCAAACAGGACCTTTGATTGTTTTGAAGTGTTTCTAATCCCCTTCCTGCCACCTGACCCTACATCATTGTGATAATCTCCCCAAGTTGTATTAGGCCATTGCCCCAGGCCTTCCATGGGTCTGTCAGGAATATTCTTTAAGAGCAAGAAGCAGTATGTCTCCAAAGTGGTTTAAAGTGACAGTTATTTTGCAAGGATATGTGACTCTAGTAATACATTGGTGTAACCCTTTGAGAACTATCAGACTAGCTTTCAGAGTCTTAGGATTGTCAGTCTTGCTATCTAGTAAATTATAGAACTGGGCAATGGTAAAAACACACAGGTTCAAGAAGTTCAGGTTTTTAAAACAGACATCCTATAATCCCATGTAATTTTTAAGTGATTTGCGGTACTACATAAATGCGTTTATAGCAAACAGAAATGTTACTTGCCAAAATTTTTCCTGGCAAATAAAAGATATTTTATTCAGAAAATGTAAGAGTGAAATTTTATTTGAAGAACTGATTATAATAGCCTAAGCCTTTTTTTTTTTCTTAGACATACTGAATTTCTGTTTTAAAATCCGTTGCATGAAAATTCAATTTGCCTTAGTACATGCAGTTAGCATTGCCATTTTAAAAATGACTTAAAATGATGACTCTGAGATTGCATGAATATCCTCCAGTGCATTACCTATTGCATGTCAACCATAGTTCTCAAAGGGTTAGTGTGGCTTCTGGCATTTAGCCATCCATTTGATCACTGACAGAGCCAAGAGACCACCAAAGCATTTCATTGTTGAGTGTAATTTGTCCTAACAGCAGTATTGTCATTTTCATGTGACCTGCAGTGCAGGTTTGTATCAATATTTTTTTCCTAGAGAAAAGTCAGCAACTGACAGACCTCTTTATTGATTTTTAGGAGCTGCTTCTTGCAGTGAAAGGCTTTACAGCCACTGGGCTGTGAACTTATCAGAGATGGTCAGACCGAATGCACCCCATGAGTCAGACATTGGCTTTGTGTGAAAGCCAGCTTTTGAGGGGATTAGCTTTTGAAACAATGAACAGCTTGCCTTGAACTTGATTATTGATCTGTTGACTGTCATTAACAACAACTTAAACATTGTCTTCTGTGAAAATTTTCCTTGAAGAGTCCTGTTCTATGTCTTTGCCCTTTGACCTTTAACTTGCAAACTGGCACAAACTGAAGGAAATCTGGTGTTGCTTCTCCTTTGGAGTGTTAACTGTACTCTAAAACCCTAGTAAGCATGAGCTGTTTCCTTAGAGTAGAGAGAGAGAAAGAGTGTTGATGGTGGATCTGCAGATGGACACTTTGCCATTTACATGCACACTCAAAAAATGCCCTATAGGTAGAAGTGACTTTTAGTTCTCCTTTAATATAATTTCAAGTCTAAATTCATCATTTTCAGTACAAATATAAAACTATAGGGGAAAAAAAACCTCAAAATACTTGAATGGCCAGTGTGGCTTTTATATAAAGCAGGAATTTTATACTAGTGAAAATTTCTTACTCATTTGCTAATAATACACATTTCCAGATGATTTTTAATGAGTGTAGGTACATATTCTTATTTGGAAATGGGAGAGTTTGGCTGCCTTGAATTTATATTTATACTCAACATAGCATGAAAATTAGAATGTCTTTCAGTTAAACAACATGTTTATGATTTGGTTTGGGAAAATATTTTGTAATCATGGGTGGCATGCAGCAAAGCCTTTGCAGATTGTTATTTCTTAAAACCAGAACATATATAATGTAAGGATAAGAAAAAAGAACAGTTAAAAAAGAGGAATGGCTTTACAGCAAAACATTATGCAATGCAAACTGTATTTTGACAAGATATCAGAGATTATGTATGTGAAGGCCAAAAAAGAAAGCATGGGGAGAGGACCAAAATCAGTCCTATTGCTTTCAGTGCTTCCATCCTAGATGATGCTGATATTATAAAGAATTAGTCACTTCTACTGAGCATGGAGAACTATATACATAAGCTCACTTACACAGTGTTTGCTTATGGGAGGGTTTAATCCTTTTAGGACCTTGATGTCAAGAAAAAAAGATGACTGGAAATCTTAATGAAATGAGGAACTATGTCATTTGGGGACATGGGTAAATCATTGAGGCATTCCATCAACCTGCATTAAACACTGATTTTAACTTTTTTTTTTAAATGAGAAAAAAACTGAAGAAGCAATCTTTTGCCTCTTACTCATTTGTCACAATATCCTGATCCGTCATAAGACTATAAGTATATAAGGGCTAGAAAATAATCATAGCATTAAGAAAGGAAAGACCCTGTCATTATGCTTGAATTCTGAAAATGTCATGGATAAGTGTTGGGTCATATTTACTTCAATATGAGATGAGATTTATACAATAAGAAAAGGCATATACAGCTTCTCTCTTTACTAGAATAAATTTTCAGGCTGTGAGGCTACAAGAGATAAGAAAATATTAAGTTCTATATAATCACACACACCAAGATTCTATTTGTTTATTGTACAAAGGGCACTTTGTGAGTATGGTTCCTGACTCCTCTTCCACTTGGGGTTTTGGGGAAAAAAGTCTCAATCCTATTGGAATAACGAAAGAGAGAGAGACCAGTTGGTCCAGCAAATAAGAATAGTGATTCAAAAACAATGTGGAGTAAATTTCCATGGGTCAACAACATAATGTACCAAGTTCAGTATCAATAGAAACATAAAATCTATCAAATATTTTTCATCAAACATCATTGATAGCACGAAAAGTTCAGACCTAGGATTTCTCAAAATGAAAACACATTCATGATCACAAAACATAATTCTCCTTCTGTTTCATTATTAATACTTTAATATAAATACAAATGTAAACAAGGTAATGTTCCTTACGTAAATTAACTCTATAGTTTATAATTTTAGCCAAAATTATTGTTCTATATATTATTAACTGGACTGAAATGAAGTATTAAAATAGCCAGTCAGTCTGTATTCCCTATAAAGCAGTAAATCCACATCAAGACTGTAGAGGAGGTTATGAATTTAACTATTGACTCCTTTTAGAACAAAGTGTCTGCTGACATGGCAATCAGAACAGGTGAATACAGAAGCTCTTTACAACTACAGAGATACCATAGATAAATTAGAGAACATTATATGATACTAGCAAAGACAACTTCTGTTATAAATCAGAGGGCAAGGCTTTTCTGAATCAGTGTAATACATTACTAAGTAATAATTTACAGAAAATAATTACTAAGTAATAAAGGATAGAGACTGATTTACTGAAATAAGCAAATGTTACTTTTACTAGTCAGATTGCTTGTAATCTTTTTCTATTGACACAATTTGTTTCAGATACAATATACTTATTTTTATTCCCTTTCTGTGGGTGATTAAAAAATGCAATGTGGTGGATGAGAACATTGCCCAACTTCACTGGTAGTTCCAATATGTGGATGATGTGTATATACTGGATCCTAGGTATAGTAATATAATACTTCCAAGTTCTGCATATTATGCTGATATCTCTAGTATCAAATACATGCCCACACTTTGTGAATCTTACATAGAGTAACATATGTGTCCATATTGACTAAATTCAATGTGCTATCTGAAGAGAAATGGATGTTATAATCAAGTAGACTGAGTTAACACAAGAGTCATGAAAAGATCTTTTTTTTTTTTTTAAGTTTTGGAATTATTTCCAGAAACTAATAAAGGCGGTGATTTAATGATAGTATTGAGTCTGTGAGATTGTAACATATACTGAAACAACCTCGTGGATGGTGGTGAAATCTTTTTCAGCAAACATAGCAAGGAGTTCATTTCATTTTTGATGCTCTCAAGAGCACCTTCCAAAATATCACAGATGTCAAACAGAACATGCCGTCTAAACCGAAAATGTTAAATTCAGATAAGCTATTTATAAATAGCTGTAAATATAAACTCAGCCAATATATGATATCACAAAAGGTTTTAAGTCAATAGTATTAGAGGATTTAATCATTCCACTGCATCTCATGTACCTTCATGATATTGATTTATTGTGACTGCAGGTTATAACTGGCAAAGGATGTGTATCTATGTTTTAGGTTCCTCATTGCTGAAAAAGGAACCAAAGTTACATCTGAAAAAATTTATCAGTTATATTTTAAAAATTAGAACTTTATATAATAAAGAAAACAGCAACCAGATGGAGCACCACACCATAAATATGAAAATTAAATACTATATATATTAAATATAATGGAAATGGAGGAAAAAGAAAAATGAGTGTTTTGTAAAATATGAAAACTTAACTACAGCACTCCTTAATACAACTGGAAATTTTACTTTAGCAAGTATAAAAATAGAGAAAAATACAATTTCAAGCTCTTCATATTAGTAATGGGTATGTGATATATCAATGTATATAATTAGCCACTGGTTTTTAGATGTTACCCTACATAAATACATCTGATAGTAATGCACTGCCTTATAGGCTAAAAATGTCAAAAGTTAGGTGTTCAGTAACCTCAGTTGGAAAGATATATGTTAGAATCTCCTAAGAAAAGCCATTTCTCTAGGATAGAAATTTACCTCAGAAATCATATAACATAAACACTTGGCATTGTAGCAAAGAAGTTGCCTTAGTGTTCTAATCTCATCTAATGATAACCTTTGTCTTTCTGTCCTACTCAAATAATTTTGTATTTCCACTGGTATCATTCTGAAATGATTCAGAGCTATTTCAGTTCAGATGAACATCATTAATTACAAATATCTCTTTCAATATTTTATACATATTTCTATGTTGAAACTTAAAACAATAGTATATAAAGCCTAAGAATGAACACTGATCTAAACAAACCCTGACAAATTCACAGAAATTGAGTGAAAAACAGATATAAAATGTGTCACTATTCTGGTAGAATACTGATGTAGCAGCCTTCAATTTTTAGACACAGTTGTGAGCGCATAATTGGACAGCAACATGCATCTTTTTTAAAAAACAATGCTAATTCTTTATATGAGGTAAGGGTATAAAGTCATGAGTACTGTAAAACAGTACACAACTGAAGCTCTTTAAGGAAAATGAGGGCATACCCTGTTAATTCATGGTTAGCGCATAAGTATAAAAAAAAGAAAGATATTTATGAAGATTTCTAAAGATTCTATGCCTTTCCAATTTAAAGAGCACTGCGTCTTAAAAATCTGTCTTATACTAACATTGGACTGGGGGTAATATTCAAGTTTGTACTCAATGTGGCCTTATATTGAAGGCACACTGGGCATTGTAAGACATATACATCATAAACTAGAATGTCATGCTGATTCATGTAACTTTGCCATGTGCTCTGCTATAGAGCTGGATTTATATGCCCTTAAGAAGGGAGAAGAAAATCAATTAAATATAGATATGAAAATATGATAATTGTATCATGTTAGGCCACTTAGTTTCAGAGTAAGATGTCATTAACCCTTATTTCACATAGAAAAACCAGAAGGAAAGAATGGTGCAAGGAATAAAATGATTAACTTTTTGACTTATGAAGATGTTTCTTGAGTATTTTATCTACTTGGTTTTCTCCATGAAAAAAAAAAAAAAACCATGAAATACAGACATATCTGTAGTACTTGGTCTGTAGCTAGATTTGATCCCAGGCATAACACTTTTTGACACAGGCCTTTTTATAAATGCCTCATATACGATGAAGCTTTGGTGAGATGTGACTGCATGCTAGGATGCTTTTTTCCTAGGATAGGATATGGTGCTGCTTGTACTTGCCACATTTTGTATGAATATATGTTTCTATGTTGGCCTGTCTTGCTAAGATATGGATGAATAAAGCCTGGTGTGAGCTGTCGATTTACAAAGTCACTAGAATGCATGTTTCATTTGTTCTTTCGTAATGCCAGTTTGAACTTGTTCCCTCTCTATATATTGATAACCCAGTTGTGAAGGTAAAACACAGTTTCCCTGAGTGACTGATTCAGTCCTTAAATCAATGTCATAATCTTTGATACCACTGAAATAACATCACAGCAGCCACATTATTGCCTGTCTTCTCACAGCTCTTTTGTAGTACTACTGCCTGGGTAAAATTAGGGTTGTTTTTGTTTTTGTTATTTTATCACTTCTTTTCTATCTGAAGTGGAATATGTTATTCTTTTATATGTTCATAAATACAAAATTTCACAATCTTAGTTATTTTGTGACTTTCAAACAAACCTGATTTCTTAACAAGGATGACTGGGTGTCTGGTTTTTCTGCTCCTCCAATTCCGAAATTATTTGTTTGCTTTCTGTGTGTCACCCCAAAATACAGATGGTTGGGAGGGAGATATTATTTTGTGTTGTCTTATGTAGTCTGTCCCCATTTTGCATTCCTTTCCATTTCTACCTTGACCCTCTTTTTTTACAGATTTGATTTTACCTTCTGTTTATGAAAACCAGAACTGAGCAGCACCGTATATCAGACATGGGCCCAGAAAATGTTTCTGTTCCTCAGTAATTTCCTTCACAAGTTTCATGCAAAGACAGCTCCCAATCAATTTCACACATTTTCCAATCTCTTACATTGGATTCTAACTTTTTTAGAGTTATTCCCCTGAGGAAAGTGAAATGCTGAGTATGAAGGCTGTTGTATGTTGATAAGCCAGCTAAGAAAGTTTGGTTTTGGAGAATGTATCTTAAATAATTATACCAGAAAGTAAATACCATAACATAGTGTTTTGTTTAAGGTACATCATGTGTACATGAATGCCTAAAACCTCAATTTTTGTCTATTTCCTTTTATGTGTGAATTACATAAATTATATATTATAAAGAGAGAGAATAAAAGAATAAAGGGTATTATAGTGGCAGCTTTTTGCTGCATTGGTTTTGACTGCATCAGCATTTCTCCTGTGGACCTCTATTTTCAGGGGTTTTAGAGACTCACCCATAAAAATTTGCTTCAGGCTTAAAAGTCTTGAAAGATTTTTTTTTAGGTATATAATTTTAAACAAAGATATCTTGTTTTTATAGGGAGGAAATAAATGGAGTTTACTAGTTCAAATTTGTGCTACTATAACTTTTAATAAACCTAATTTTTAGTAAAAACATAGTCCATAGTCTATTGATGATTTTTTAAAAGAATCAATTATTGATATTGAGAAAATTGCCTGCTTCATCAGTGTAGCAATCTATCTTCAAGATGTTTTAAAATCTGTATAGCTATATTAACATTATCTTGATTCAAGTAGTGGATCAGTATGATAATGAACACAATTTATTCCACCCATATGAGCTATCTCGTAATATAGATTTGGAAATACATATTGTGTGTGTGTATGGTGTGTGTGTGTATGTATGCATGTGTGTGTATATACATACACATACATATTTAAGAGACAGATTAAAGGGAAAAAGCTCCCATAAATTTAGTTTGTCAAATAAATACCATATGGTATATTAAAAAATAATTGCATATACATTTGTCTTTCAGAGCCAGAATGAGATGCAAGCAATTGCAAAGGAAAGTTGTCTCTTGGATAAACAGTAGACATTTTATAGTTTCTTATGAAAATCATTTTTCCTTTCTATATTGTAGTTATGGGAAATTAAAAGAATGTAATACATAAGATTAATATAGACTTTAAATAATATTAAAACATGAAGCAGAGAGAAACACGAAGAAATTAAATATTTAGGCTATTATCTCTTGGTTGTCTGACAATACTTTGCTTTTATTTTAATTCCCCATGATATTTTCAGTTATGGAGAGGATATTAACATCTAACTTTGAGCTTTTGGATTATTCACATTACACTCAACACTACTTCATTAAGTTTCTGATAATATGTAGTCTTCTGTGTGTAAGGAAAGAAATAACACATTTATTTGCTGAATGAGCTTTAAGGTTTGCAAGTTGTTAGTGGTTTGGTTGTTTTTTTTTTTTCCCCCCACATAGGATTCTATACATTTATAACATCTTAAATCTGGCATATATATATATTTTTTTTTTCAGATAGCTTCTACTGACAAACACAAAACTTGTTTGTGTGCAAATATAAGGCTAAATAAATGGTGCTAAAGTGTATTATGACTGTCAGATATAATCAGGCAAAATTTTGTGGTGCTTAATTTTTTCATTGATTTTATTGATCAATGCATTGAACAGTGTTTATTATTCACAAGTTGTCTTTTATTAGTAAATCAAGGCCTCATAGCACATTGTTAAATAAAATGGTTGACTAGTCTATGTAACAGCTCACCAAGCTACTATCTCTTCAACTCCTTATAATGTTGCGTCATTAAAGGTCAAGGGGTCATGCTATTAATCTCATCGCTGTAGACCATTAACATGACTGAACTTTTCCACGAAGTACTTATGTTTACAATGCTATAACCCTTTGACTGCTGCGGCAACCTTTAACCACACAAATGTCACAAGCTAGAATCATCAGCATGGTTCTTGCCATGGCAATCAAAGAGTTAAGGGCTGTGCAGTGATTTGTTTTGTATTTATTAATTTATATTTATTTTGTTTCCATTCAAGGAGGGAATTTTGGGTGGGGCAGTTTTTGTCTGCTGTAAGTGTCTTAACCTAGGGAAGGGTTAAATGGCTTTTTATACTATTGCATCTTCTGTATTTACCATCAATTCATTGTGTTGTAATTAAAAAAAAAACTGTCAATAAATAAGAGAAAAGAAAAACAGTTCATAGACATTGTGGTTTTACTCAATGAATGATATACATACATTTATAACTAATATGGAAGCTGTAATCTATAGCAGTAGACTTTATTACCTCTTTCTTCCTAATCAATATGAAACAGAAAATGAAAATTCTTAAGTAATTTAGGCCAAGACTTCCTGTGTTTCTCTGAATGAGCAAGTATATTAAACTGGCCACATCAACTGGAGAATTGTTTAACTAACTAGATGCATGTGAAGGGCCAAGGAGAGGAGCAGGAAGCATTACTGCATCATATATATTTCAGGCAAGTAACCATGAACACAGAATATGTAAAGATTTCATCACTATCTAACAAGAATAAAGATTAATTTTTGGATAGGTGAATAGAATTTATTGTTTAAAGTCATACATCATGATTGTCTAGGTAAATTTAATCAAAGTAGTTAATTTTTATATCAAAAGTCTTTGACAGAATCACATTTAAGAACTTTTTTTTTTTTAAATAATAGGACTACAGTAAAGGATGGCCATGAATAAAGAGCTGACTCACAGAAAACATAAGCAAAGGTAAACATTTCCATCCATATCTACATTTTCATAAATTATTTTGAACAGAGGATCAACTATGAAATCTCTTACAACATTAAACAACATAAAAGAGGAGAGCTGAAGCAAGGTAGTAAGACAATCATAAGGGATTTAATTGTCTGAAGTAATAAACAGTAGACTAGAGTGACAGAGAATTGTTTATGTTCAGTTCTTTGAAATCTGCTTCTAAGGTTCATCCCTGAGAACCGGCAAAGGAGTTTAAAGGAAGACTCACAGATGAGAGTTGTTGGGACTTTTGGAGCACGTCAGCCCATAAGAACCTATAAGGTTAGCTGAGCAACAATTTGTATTTGTATTTGTTGTATTTGTAGAAGGCTTTTAAACAAAAGATAACCTTTATTTTTATAAGGCTGTCAACATGAAACCATAAATAATCAGGCAGAATTCAAGAATAAATATTCCTTGGGGCACCTGGGTGGCTCAGTGGGTTAAAGCCTCTGCTTTCAGCTCAGGTCATGATCCCGGGGTCCTGGGATCGAGCCCCACATCGGGCTCTCTGCTCAGCGGGGAGCCTGCTTCCCTCACCCTCTCTCTCTGCCTGCCTCTCTGCCTACTTGTGATCTCTTGTCAAATAAAAAAATAAAATCTTAAAAAAAAAAAAGAATAAATATTCCTTGTTGTTTTTATTATCAAAGAGAAAAAAAAAAAAAACAAACCAGGAAATATCGACCTAATCCAGTAAAGTATTTTTCTTCCATACCTGAATTTTATTTATTTAATATCAAAATATAGTATTGTGTGACCTATCTTGCATGATTGTTGCCACAATCAAGGACCAAACTAGAATGACACTAGCATGCTATGGAAACATAAATACCAGTGAGGTGAGTGACAATGTTTGTGTATTTTAAATCTTTTACACAAAATATTTGAATGGGCATAACTTCAACCCAGTTTGATGCCCTCTTCTTCCTCTTCCTTCTCCTCCTTACCTCCACCTCCTCTCTCCCTTCTTTTCCCCCACTTGTTCTATTCCTTGAAAATATATATATAATTCACTTCTATCATGTGTTCTTTACACTCATTCTTTACTTATAATTTTGTGGCACTCCTTATACTTATTTCTTTAAATTTAAATAATATATTTATAACTAAACCTAGTCTGATTCCCTATATTACCTGGCTTCTTAAGAGTATTTAATACTGATAGTAACTCTGCTATTAATACTTCTGCTCCCCTAGTCAGGTCCTATTAATTTCTTATTCCTTTTCTATAGCTATAGTCTGCTACAGAACCTAGCATATAGTCAGTGCTCAGGAGAATGTTGGCTTCTAGATATTAGGGCTTAAAAATATTTCTCCCTATCATATCTAACTTTTTAAACTAATTCTTGTTAATTTATGTAAGTCCCCTTTATGTTCTTAATCTCCTTTATTCTATACCCTCTCCTGGACCCTTCTGCACAGACATGGCTTTAGCTTTGTGGATATGATGTCTCACAAAATCCAGACTGACAATTTCCACCCACTTGCTGGACCCACTAATCTGGATTTTTCTTCTGCTTCCCAGATTCAATCTACTAAATATAAAGCATCAACATCCCTTTTCCCCAAAAATAAGAATGCTTCCTTCTAAATTATTTAATTTATTAATGCACTAAATTCTTTTATCCATGAAAATATCGTGTTCTTGGCCTTTCCCTCTCCCTTTGCCTCTGATGTCCCCCTTTTGATATTTATTAGGTCTATGAATTCTGCCTCAACGGTATTATTGGCATCTAATTTCTCTTTGACATTCTTGTCCTAGTTAGGGTTCATAACTGAATCTTCTTGCTTAACTCAATCTCCTTCTTTTCTAGCCTATTTACACATTCCTGGCAGAACAATCTTTCCAACTTAGAGTTTGAATCATATCTAAGATTTTATCATTAAAACAAAGATTTTATAGGAAGACCTTTAAAAATCTATTTTTAACTTGCTTTTCAAACTTTTTCACCAATATATATTTTTACACATAAACCATCCAAATATTTGCCATCCCTCATCCATAGTTTGGCTCATGCAAATTTGAATTTCCACTTTTCCCTTCCTTATCTTCCCTGAACAGGTAAAATCCCACCAACTTTGAAACCTCATATTATCTCCTTGCATTTTGTTTTGCTTAGGGTGATGCCAGTATAATTATTAATATTGCACCCCCTCCTTCTCTTCAGGTATCTTCCAGTTTTAATGGAAAGTTATATGATCATACTCATGCAACTTTTAAGGCAAAATCTATAATTTTATGTGAATTTAAGCCGTTATTCCTTATGAATGTTTAAGCTCTTAGGAACTGCATTCTTCTTGTTTTTTTGTTTTGTTTTGTTTGCTTTGTTAGTCCCCCTGTAGCTTCTAATTCAGTGCCTTGAATGAAGAAGCTCTAGAAATGCTTACTACACTAAATCAAATGGTATTTTTAAATTTTGTTATTACAGAAGTTTTATCTTGCTTTGTAATATATTCTCTAGCCTATTTTCTAGGAGTTTTTTGAATAAAGATATTTTAAAGTATTTATTTCCAAGATAAAATCTTTTAAGCAGTTGACCTTGATTCTTTCCAAGGCACTACTTTTTATCTAGAGCTCTTTAAATATTGTTTATTAAATCATAAAGAAAGCCTCAAGCTTAGGCTACTCTTTTTTTTTTTTTTTAATATGTATCTTTTACTTCAACTAATCACCTTTTCAACCAGAGGAAATTTTCCAGCAACAGTAGCCAAGTAAAAGTGGGAAGACTGTTTGGGAGGCACCGATGATTAGAGAACTGTTATCAGGACTTAAAATATTTTAAAAAGTGGGGTGCCTGGGTGGCTCAGTCAGTTAAGTGTCTGACTCTTGATCTCACGGTTGTGAGTTCAAGCCCCATGATGGGCTCCACACTGGGCATGGAGCCTACTTAAAAAAATAAAAATAAAAATAAAATACTCAAAATATCAAGTTCTGCTTACTCAAATGTGTGCACAGATATAAGAGAAATGGTTATTCATTTTCTTGTATTCCCTTACAAAAGAGACAATATAAAAAGACTTTGAAATAGTAATTATTCTGCCTACCTGAAGGGAAATGCAGTTCAAATTCTTGCAGAGTTAGTGTTGGGTCTGTCTATAGGATAGGATGTCGACATAGTACTCAATATGGAAGATAAGTAAGTTCGGTGACAGGGGTTCAAAAAGGAAAGAGTCAAGTCACAGACAAAAGGAAAGATACAGATAAATAGTTCAACAGCAAGAAACAGATTTTTTAAAAATTATTTATTGGGGCACCTGGGTGGCTCAGTGGGTTAAAGCCTCTGCCTTCAACTCAGGTCATGATCTTATGCTCCTGGATTGAGCACCCCCCCCCACACCACTATCGGACTCTCTGCTCAGCAGGGAGCCTGCTTCCTCCTCTCTCTCTGCCTGCCTCTCTGCCTACTTGTGATCTCTGTCTGTCAAATAAATTTAAAAAATAAAAAATTTAAAAAAGCAACTCAGAAAATAGCTGTTAAATGCTTCCCTATTTAAAAAAAAAAAATTATTTGTTGCTTAGAACAGTTATTGGGCCCTTACACTAACAATGGCTTTCACCAGAGAATGCTTTATAGAGTTTACCTGGCATGTAACATGTGTCTAAAAGCATTATCAACACTTTCAGGTCAAATGATGGATCAGGAACAGGCATATAATTTCACTTCCTCCAAAGCCCTACTAAAACTACAGAAATGGATCTTTTCTTTTTTTTTTCCTTTCTTTTCTCTCTTCTTTTTCCTTTCCTCTCCTCCCCTCCCCTCTCCTTTCATTTTTTTTTCTCCAAAAGACTTAGGAAAAGGGACTACAGGAGAGAAGACAACACCAACATTTGGGAAGCTGGAAAAAAGAGGACATCTGGTAACTGGCTTAACAGACCCAAGGAGTCATATAAACTGTCAGGAGCAGAGAACAACCTCAAAATACATCACATAGAATGCAGAAGTCTCAGGGAATGGAAGCACCAAGTAGCTGTGGAAATGGGGTGAATAAAACTGAATAAATTAAGAACTAAATACTGTTTATAGGAAACAGTTAAATACCCTAGGTCATGTCCAGGCCTCCCTGTCTTTGGGCAACTGCTCTTCCTCTCACCAGCCAATAACTCAAGGTTTGTTCTGTGGAGATGGTAAAAGAAGGTCTCTGAATTGGGGAATGCCAGTGTTCTCTACCAAAAAAGAGAAGATTAAGTGAATTTCCATATTTGGAATGTTAATACAGACACCTCCCAGACTTCCTCTGCTTCATCATTGGGATGTCATCTGCTAGTTTGGGGGAGAATTTGTTATTGCTGTTTTCTTTAGGGGGAAAAAAATGGAATACTCTTTGATGAGTCTGATCAATCCAAGAGGAAAAACAATAAAATATGCAATATTTTGCTTCCCCAACAAAAGGCCAGCAAGATTACCCTTTATTAAAGTTCATACTGACAAGTCCCACCCATGCAGTCAGTGTTTCCTATTAGTTTTTGTTTCCTCCTGTGAAACAGGATCAGACAACTGAGGATTTCTAGGCATCTAAAGGAAAGTTCAAACAACCATAGTGACCCAACGAAACAAACACACACAAAAATAACAAGAAGGAAACGGACTGCATCATTTAAAAAAACTTTCAAAACAATCCTTATTATCTCTTAGAGGGAACAATTTTTAAAATCATTTGCATAGAAATTAAAACTTGATAGGAAAATTAAAAACTCAATAGACTAGAAGCAAAGTTAAACTTTTTTCTTCCCATGTTCCATTTCTCAGCTATACGGTATCCTCCACTAAATAATGAGAAATCCAAGATAATACTGCATTCAGAAGAACAGGAGTTTCAACAAAAGGAAGAAAGAGGTAAAGGGATTATCCAAAAGGGTGGTGAAGGACACTTGGAAGGATTACAGTGGTGCACCAGTCATAAAGATAAGCAGTTCACACTGGAGCAGGGAGACCAAGAGAGAAGCATGTTAACAACTCCATCTTCATGACTTTCGTCATTGTTGCCACCTTTTCCAACCTATGAAGCTATGTGCAATGTGCTCCTCTGGAACATGAAAATAAATGAAAAATACTAACACATAAGATCTGAGGAACAGAGATTCCATTTTTTGAGATATTCAAAGAAATTTCCTACAATAACACAAAGATAAATCCTGAAATAACAGGCCTAGAGAACAGCTAGTCCAAATAGGAGAAATGGATAACTCTAGTAGGGTGTGTGTGTGTGTGTGTGTGTGTGTGTGTTCCTAAATAAACACAAAATGAAACCAACAGATTACTTGATATAGTTGACTTTGTGGGAAATTGTACCTAGAGACTTAAGAATAATAAGCAATAGATAAAGAATGAAGCAATTGTAAAACTAAGCAAATATTAATTTAAGGAACAGTTTTAAAAAATTAAAATATAGGTCCAGTTCAGTGCTCAGTTCTGAACAGGAATAGGCATGATAATGTAAAAATTGAATCTTTAATCAAAAACTGTAATAAACTATATTTAGAGGATGAAGGAGGGGAAGCAGAGGAGATGACACAGGAAGACAGTTTAGTCTTCATCTAACATAATAGGAGATCAAGAGATGATGTCTAAAACTGATTTAAAGTACATCCGTATTACTTAGAAATAATGAGGTGTTCAATTCCAGAAGGAAAAAAAAAAAATTAGCCAAAAACATTAAAAGAGGTTTAGAGAAGAGGAGTAGGGGATAAGAGTGGGAATGCTTGTAATTTTTAAAGTGTTATTTCAGCATTAAATGATGTTTTAAATGACTTAACTGCATTAATCTGATAATAGAAAGTTTAAGTGAAAGCACAAAATCTATCTATGGTCAGCAAGTCCAAAATTTGCATGAACGTAAGGATGCTCTGTCCATGACTTCACTGCTTTTCCTCTGCCTCTGGACATTAATCATATTAATTTGATTGCAGTTTTTCTTTTCACCCATTTCCATTCTCCACCCTTCTTTTATAGCATTTGTGGTCCCTCACTTGGCAGAGAAAAAAGGGAGTGATGCAAATCTTGACAACCCTTTTCAAGGACACTTGACCCTTGCCTTAGGGAGATATTTGGTCAAATGTTTTTGGATGATAACAGCTTAGGAAAGATAGATGTTTCAGTTTATTGAGTGTGAAAAATATTTCTCAGAGGAAGGGTTAGTGGGGTAATAATAAAATTAAACTGGAACAGGATGTCAACCAACTCTAGGTCATCTGTCCTACCAGAAAGTACGAATCCTGAAGAAATAGGTAACATTCAAGATCTGACACAAATCTTTGTAGGCTCTAAAGAAATACTTACAGCTTTTAACATGTTATATGTCAGTTTAATGGTGTTATAGTGAAATGATAAATTATTCTTTCTGAAAAGATGACTATTGGTTCATTTGTCTGTTCCTTTGGTATTAAATCTTTACTACATTTTAAATATTACCTAGGGCAGAGAATAGGATATGCAAAGTACGGGAGTCAACTTTCCTAAGTTATTGTACCTCACTGTAATTAGCACATTATGTAACCTAAGATATAGAGCACAATGTAACATAACATATGATAGGTCATATGAAAAATCTTGTAATATTACAGGTATAACAAAATCATGAGAGAATCTATATGTGACTCTATTTGGGATTATCATGAAAGACTTTATAAAAAGGGTAATGCATTTTAAAAAGTAGGAAAGTAGCATTTTAGGCAAAAGTTATAATTTCTAGATAGCCATACAAGTATAGAAGAGCATAACACATTTGTAAAAAAATTGTAAAAAAATTATTCTGGAACTGGGCCCCATGGACATGAAGGAGAATTATAAAAAATAAGTTCAAAGATTTAGGCAAGTGCTAGATCATGAAAGGATGTGATGCCTCTGAATATTTTTTGCCCAGCCTACTTGGTGATTCTATGAGCTACCAACTACCCTTTTAATGCATTTTTTTTAACAAAATCAGGCAGACTTATGCTATTTTTTCCATTTTTATTCAATGTATGTAAACTAAAACAAATGAAAAACCCGTCCACCCATTTCTCTAACTCCTCACCCCCTGCCTCTTGCAACCACTAATTTGTTCTCTATTAGCTATGAGCTTCGTTTTTTTACTTGTTTTTCAGATTCCACACACAAGAGAGATCTCTCAGTGTTTGTCTCTCCCTGCCTGACTTCCTTCCCTTAGGATAATGCCTTTGAGGTCCATCCATGTCACAAATGGCAAGAGTTCATTCTTTTTTATGGCTGAATAATATTCTAGTGTGTGTGTGTGTGTGTGTGTGTGTGTGTGTAAATTTTAAGACTATTCTATTTCTGTGAAAAATATCATTAGAATTTTGATAAGGATAGCACTGAATCTGCAGTTTGCTTTGGGTAATACCGACATTTTAACAATACTAATTCTTCCAATCCATGAGCACAGAATACCTTTCCATTTATTTGTGTGTTCTTCAATTTATTTTATTAATATTTTGTTTTCAATATTAAATCTTTTACCTCCTTTGTTATATTAATTACTAGTTTTTTTTTCAGTGCAATTGTAAATTGGATTATTTTCTTAATTTTTCTATCTGATAATTATTAGTGTGAAGAAATGCAACAGATTTTTGTGTACTGATTTTGTATCCTACAACTTTACCGAATCTCTTATTAGTTCCAACAGTTTTATGATGGGAGTCTTTAGGATGGAGTCTTTAGTCTTTATATGCATCATGTCATCTGCAAACTTCAACAGTTTTACTTCTTCCTTTCCAGTTTGGATATTTATTCGTTTTACTGCATAATTTCTCTGGTTAGGACTCCCAATACTATATTGAATAAAAGTGACAAGAGTAGACATCCTTCTCTTCTTCTTGAACTCAGAGGAAAATCTTTCAAGTTTTCACCATTGAGTGTGATGTGGGTTGGGGACTTGCATGCAGCCTTCATTATGTTAATGTACATCTCCTCAATATCCATTTTTTTGAAGAGTTTTTATCATAAATGGATGTTGAATTTTGTCAAACAATTTTTCTGAATTTATTGAGATGATATATGATTTTTAATCTTTATTTTGTTTATGTGGTGTATCACACCGATTTGCAGAAGCTAACCATCCTTGCATCCCTGCAGCAAAGCCTATTTGACTGTGGTGTATGATTCTTTGAATATGTATTGTTAAATTCGGTTTGCAAATATTTTGTTGAGGATTTTTGCATCTGTGTTCATCAGTGATATTGGTCTGTAATTTTCTTTTCTGTGTTGTGGTGTCCTTGTCTAGTTCTGGTAATGCTGGCCTCACAAAATGTAATCAGAAGAGTTCTCCCTAGCCTATTTATTTTTGGAATAGTCTGAGAAAAATTGGTATTACTTCATGTTTAAATGTGAACCCATCTGGTCCTGGACTTTTGTCTGTTCAGATTTGCTATTTCATATTGATTCAGTCTTGGCAGTTTTTCTGTTTCTAAGAATGTATCCATGTCTTCTAGATTGTCCAATTTGTTTGTATATAATTGTTTATTATAGTCTCTTATTTCTGTGGTATTAGTCTAACATCTCCTCTTTCATTTCTGATTTCATTTATCTGAGTCCTTTCCTTTTCTTGAGTTGTCTAGCTCAAAGTTTGTCAATTTTGCGTATCTTTTCAAAGAACAAGCTCTTACTTTCATTTATCTTTTTCATTGTCATTTTCGTCTCTATTTCATTTATTTCTGCTCTTTTTTATTTCCTTCCTTCTTAACTTTGGGCTTCATTTGTTCTTCTCTTTCTAGTTCCTTGAGGTGTAAAGTTAAGTTGCTTATTTGAGATTTTTCTTGTTTCCCAACATAGGCAAGAACTTCCCTCTTAAACTGTTTTTGCTGCATCCCATAAATTTTGGTATGTTGGATTTCCATTTTCATTTGTCTCAGAAATTTTTTTATTTCTGTTTAATATCTTCTTTTGCCCACTGGTTATTCAGTAGTATGTTGTTTAATCTCCACACATTTGTGAATTTTCCAGTTTCTTCATATAATTAATTTTTAGTTTCATACCACTGTGATCAGAAAAGATACTTGACATTATTTGAATCTTCTTAAAATTATTAAGACTTGTTCTGTGCTGTAAAATATGACCTTGAAAAACGTTCCATGTACACTTGAGAATAATATGTATTCTGTTGCTTATGGATAAAATGTTCTTTAAATATCTGTTAAGTCCATCTGGTCTAACATGTCATTTAAGGCTTATGTTTCCTTATTGATTTTCTGTCTGGATGATCTGTCCATTGATATAAGTTGGGTATTAAAGCTCCCTACTACTGTATTGCTGTCTATTTCTCCACAGTGGTTTTCTTAGCCATGCTACTAATATCCTTGTGTGAAACAGTCGTTGGTGGTAGAAGCTTAGTGAGATAAGAGAATTGGGAATGATTTATCTGACCTAATTAGACAATGAATAGTGAAAATTATTTTAAAGAGATATATATTTGATACCTAATGGAAGATGGAGGCAAATAATCAAATTATCACCTGCTTTACCTGGAATAAGGTACAACTGAAGGCAAGGCTTCAGAAGACCCAGTTGCTACTACTACGTAGCTATATGAAAGACAGGAAGGACATTAAAACTGTAAGCTAAAGATATTACTTCTAACATCATATGAAAGCTTAAAGAATGAAAATTGTAAGTTAAATTCATATTTTCTTGGCTTAGGCATTTACTGAAAACTAAGGACTTCCTATGAATTTCTTAACTTTTGCAATCACAGGTTTGAGTGAACTAAATATGTTGCCAGATTTCAATATCCATTAATTCACAACTTCATTAGATATATTACATAAAATGGAAGGTTGGGTTAGTAAAAAACAAAACTATAGTCATTGAAATTGGAGGCTTTATGATATTCAGAGTATTCTCAAATTTCCAGTCTACTATGAGCTTAAGTATCTCCTTCCCCACCTTAATTGTCTCCAGATCTAAAGGCTAGAGTCATATTCTAACATGCCCTAAGGAAGAATTAATTATAACGCCAAACACAGGAGGAAACAGCTTACATACCAAAGTTACAAAATTTAGCTACTTTATGCATCCAGGTTCCAGGGAATACGTATGAGGATGGATTCTGAAGGTGCTGGACCAAAACGGGAATAATATATTTTTTAACTGGCTAAATTTAGCAATATGGTTTAATTACTAGAGGTTCTATAACAAATGAACTAGATCAAGCAGCAGGGAATATTGTACAACTGGAATCAAGACTGGTTCCATAACTGATGATGAGATGCCACAAATTCCTCGGTATGATAAAGAAAAAGGATCTGAAGACTTAGTAAGATGGAATGTTGGGGTGAATATATCACACCTGACTCACTCGGCCACACCCAAACATATTCCCAGATGAGGGCCCAGAAGGCTGTCTTTGTGATAGGAGGAGCATTATCCACTTTGAAAGAACTATTTAGTGGTTGTTCCCCACTAAGTCAGAAAGCTAGTAAGATAAACTATAGATGAAAATGGTTTGCTATTTCAATGAGGATTCTATTACTATTTCAATGATAGAATTCAAGAATGGAAAAGCCCAAGTAACAGTAAATGATCACCAGAGGCATAAGGGGGGTGTGGTTACCATTAAAATCAGTGGATCTCTGGAGGTAGCTATTTAGTCATAAAAGTCTCTGAGAGCAAAATAAAGATCATCCCATAAAGTTCTATCTGAAGTGTAGAACTGAAAAAAAATAATAAACCTGGTGAACAGAGGCCTGACTGAAGCCTCATTAGAGATCTAGAGCTTTCACAGTTGACCTGAATCAGTTTTTAGACCTGAACAGTTCATAGAGTCAACATCTATAGAAATAAAAATGAAGCATCTGCTTACTCTTGAGGAAGAACCTCACAATTGTGATAGTGAATCTTTCCTTTTCCCTTTCCTAAAGGCCATTTTTCCAACATAAACATGTTCCAGAGTAAGATAAAGATAAATAGCTAGTCTTTTCATGGTTATTTTAACACTGACTTTGCTCTAACCCAAATTCCTAGGGCTCAAAATAGCAACTCTGAACTTCTAGACAGGTATCTATTGGAGAGAGATTTTGATTCAAGGTAGCCCCAAAAGGATCCCAGCATATATTATGGTTATATACCTAATGAACTGGGAATATTACCTTTAGTATTTGATAGTCTTTTCTTGGGTATCCATCTAAGTGAAGAGTGATTATAATAAATAGGACCCAGTGGAAGGTCCCAGGGTGCCCTATTCATACAAAAATTAAAACTATATCTCTGGAATAATGCATTAAAAACTTAAAGCCATCATCAAAGATTTGAAAAATTCAAAACATAACAATTTAATACTCTGCCTTAGCCAGTGAAGAATATGAATGGGTTTTGGAGAATGCGGTGGATTGTCATGATGATAATCAGATGATTTAAATTGTCATGGGTATTCCAGATGTAATCTCTATATTGGAATAAACTTTACAGTCCCTGTCACTTAACTTGTAGCTACTGATCTAACAGATGATTTTTGTTTGTTTGTTGTTTGTTTATTCCAATTAGTATAGAATATCAGATTCACTTATTCCACTTGGCAAGAAGAGCAATATACCTCTGACATAGTGCCACCATGGCATATCAAAACTGTGTTATAATTTAGTTTGAAGGGAAATAAATCATACTTACACTTACATACAACTCTTACTTGCCAACTACACTGATGACAGAATGCTGATAGAACAGTCAGGAGATGCACATGCATACAGGTCAACATATGGGATATGAATATGAGACAAAGAAATTTCTAGATGTCTAGTTGTTCAGGAAATGTCAGAATATTCTCTATAAATTAATAACAATAAATTATTAATAAGTTGCTATACCTTACAGACACTGCCATCAAGAAAGAGGCAATGAACTATTGTGGATACAGCTCTTTAACTCATTTACTTAATAATCTAAGACTGTTAAATTTGAGTGCAGCTCAGAGAAAGAGATATTTGTCCACAGTGTGAACAATATGCTATCTAGCTATCTTTACACAGTACACCTTCTCATGTTCAAACTGTCTTTAGAAGACTCAACATACAGCAAATCTGTGATAAGAAAAATCTTCAGAGCTCTGTAACAAGAATCATGCACTTTTAATCAAGTAACTATTCTCATTTTGAGAAATAATTCTTGACTTCTTATTGTGCTGTATTAGATATTAAACCACCAACCACAAGTGCTGGCATTTTCCATGAACTGAATACCTGCTGTACCATGCCAAAAAGTTGAGCACATCAGCAGGACTCCATTATCAAGGGGAAGTGGAATATACAGGATAAAGTCCAAGAAGGTCATGAATACACAAGCTGCATGCAAAAGTAATGCATATTCCCAATTTACCTGTACCTGCTGCAAAGTCACCACCACCACCCCCAACCAAGTCACAGCAGCAAACAGGAGGAAAAATTTCCAGCTTGTTGTATGTGCTCTTTGAAATCTGGTACCAACAGAAAAGGACTGCTGTAGTGTAAGAGTCCAACTCAGGAGTGGCTCTGAAGGAGAGTGGGGAAAAGAAATTCTTCCAGTGATAAATTTTCACTTTGCTAGAAGAGAGATGGTCTCAAGTGTCTACACTGATGCACAGACTGAGGCTAATAGTTTCACTGGATGATCTGGGAGTAGAAGGGGACAAGACTGGAATCACAGTAACCAATTTGCCAGTGGATACTTTTCATTGTCTCAGTTTTTAGAAACAGAGTAATCATTTTCACAATAATGCTTTCTCTTTATTAAAATCAATATCTACTTAACTAATGGTATTGCTTATAGCTTGAATTTTTGATTATAAAATATGATATTTGAGATGTAAGAACTTTTTTTTCTGAAAAATATAAGAGATGTGACATTGTCATCTGGCTTGTTAATAGATATACAAGTTTTTAAACTAGAGGCAAAGCTATTAAACTGTTTTAACTAATAGTACCACTTCCATTTTTTTCTCACTTTTCACTGAGAGAGGTAGTATAGTAATGGTAAGTAGAGGTGGATAGGTGTCCAGTGAGTCACTGAGTAAATTTTGGGAACTAGGTAAGTCATCTCCCTGATCCTTCTGTTCTCCAACTATACAAAATTATTGTTTTACTAGTCCTTTTCTGTCCCAGGATTCTACAGATGACTGATATGAGAGGATTATTAAGATAACAAGGCTTCAAAAAAACCAAACATTTATATGATAACATGAATAAGCTGATATTACAACAGTTCTTTTGGGGGCTGTTTTGGAGTAAAAGAGTTTCATCTCTTAAATCACACATTTTAGATACTGATTTCACATCATATTCTCTTAAATTCGGTACTGCAGTGTTTCTCAAAGATTGCTAACTGTAATGAACTTTTAAGGCACTGAGTGGTCATAGATTCCTGAGTTCCATCTCAGGTTTGCTGAATTAAATTTAACAAACACTTCAAATATTTTTGATATTTGGCCAAAGTTTGGAAACACAGTTATTTGCTATTGTTGGCTAATCCTTCCCTGAGAATATTAATTGCTTAGCCAACAAAAATTTTAACTTTCCTGGGAGCAGGTGCCATGTGACACAGTCTTATCATTTCCCATAATGCCAAGCCAAAGTTTGGGGACACAATAGATGTGTACATATTTGGCAGGGTGCTTTTAATTTAATGAACATGGACTGTAGAATGAAAAGATGATCCAAAGTGTATTTCCTTCTAAATAAGACTTTTTTTTTTTAATAGATTTGACAGCTGGAACTGTTCCAATTTGAATTTGTTTGTGGTTGCAAAGTATTCAATACACTGACAGTGATGTTTGATTTGAAACTCATTCATTCCTTCACCAGTCGCATGTGAAACACCTCCTACAGGGCGTTTTTAATTGCCCAGATGTTTGTGTGAAATTACTGCCATTAATCACAGTATTGATTATGCTTCTCCTATTTTCCGGCAGTCTTCTATTTTTAAACAGTCCCCTGAAGTGACATACGGAAGCATCCTTGTTATCCATGACTTTCTAGTTTGCAAAAATAATTGATAGATGAAAAATTCATTGTGAATCATTTAAATCTGCTGCTTGTGTTGAAAAGGTGGTTATTTTTGTCATTTCCTGTTTGCCACAAAGCATGTTCTTTGCTTGCAGTTTCAACTGGGCCACTTCTTCTCTAGTCAGCATTTCCCAGCACATAGGATTGGCTTTAGGCAAAACTGTCTAATATGCAAAATTTTTTGGCCCTCCTCCATCTCACTTGCCAGCATACCTCCTCACCCTGCCCCTACTTACTGCCTTTCAAGCCTTTCAAACTGCAGGCTTACAGATTGTATTCTGTTTCAAAATTCTCAGCTATCAACCAGCTTAACTTAAAATGTATAAATGTGTGTAACTCTTAGACCTATCTGCATTTGAATAATCAATACACATTTAACCTCAAAACGAGAACACATGTATGGAATAAAAATTTGAAAATCACTTCTTAAAAATTCTAGCACTATTTAAGAACTACCTTTTAGGTCAACTAAATTACTTTTATTTTGGTGTAAGACAGATTATCAGTTAGTGTTTAATGATGCCATTCTGAGCCTCAGTTCCCTAACTGTAAAATAAAATTACTGAACTGGATTATTCAAAGTCACTCTGGAGTAGGTAGAGAACCAACACATACATGCAAGCCCACAGCTGACCCATTTGTTCTTCTGTTCCCCAGGTCTACCTTGTATATACACCCAAGCTCCTTCCACCAGCCCTCCAACTGATGGCTACTTCTTATGTATCCAATGACACACTCTACTATAAAAAGGATAGACCCATACAGCTCTGGAAGCAGGTTCAGAGCTATTTGGGCAGAGAATTCCAGATCCCAAGTGCCAGAGCGTGTGTGTGTGTGTGTGTGATCTCTGGATTGATACACCTGCTCAGTCCTGTGGACTCCACACCTTATAAAAAGGAATATAGCCAGAAGAGCTCAAAAAGCAGGAGCCTAGTACAGAGACCCTATTGCCCACGTGGAAGAATAAGACTGGGTATGGCTAAAGGACTATCTGTTCCATCCTTACTTCAGTGCTCTTATACTTTTACTATTATGTTATTCTACATTGTCCCCTGATCCAGCTCTTGGTTAATTCTGTGGTCATGATGGATGTAACCAAATAGTCATTTCCTTCTCAAAGAATTTTTAAGATCTCCCTCTCTTTCTGAAAATATTAATAGTTTCATCTTAAATATCCTGTCTGTTTATAGTTATTCCTTTTCCTATTTTCTATGCTACACAGTTCCATGAGATGCTTGAGATACAGATTTATAAGCTTTTTAAAATGCCTGCTACAGGTCAGATAATTTTTCTCTCTGTTGCGCATTGTGATGGTGGGAAGGGTCTACATAACAGTGCTCTAGCTTTAGGACTGGAAGAGAACAATGCCTATGCTGTCAAGTAAAATTCTTCTCCATGCAGAAATCATAGTCTGGTATATCTTGTGTTTTACAATCAGATGTTTTTCTCCTTCTCTCTCTCTGCAGTTTTGCAATTTAACCATTCCAAGACTACTTATATATGAATTATATTTATAAATTAAACACTGTAATTAATTCCATTGTTAATGAAAGTGCCTTCAGGGCTCTATCTACTCTGATATCATCTGCCCGAAGCAAAAATATATTTTAAGGAAAAACAATTAATATATTCTACAGAAGAGAGAATTTCTAATTAAAGAGAAACTGATCCCTGACTCTCATGTCTAGTCAGAAACAGTTCTTATTTTAAAAATTAAATTCCTTAAAAATAATTTTAAAATATTAATCAGAGGGGGAAAAAAAGAAAAAAGTATTAAAAAGTAGTGGCTTATTTGTAGACTTTGTATTACAGAAACGAGTAAAGCAGAAACTATTTTGGCTTATAATTTCAAAGTAGTATGTTATACAGTATTATGATTAATCCTAATAAGAAGAGCTATTGATATATCAATCTCATGGACTTTGCTAAAAATAAGGAGTTGCCATATTGATTGCCATTTTGATATCTCATATTATAAACATCAGAATAACTTTTTTCTGTTGCTCACTGTGGCAATGGGAAGGATTTACATACAGTGCTCTAGCTTCAGGCCTGGTATTGAACAAAACTGTGGGTTTCTTCTTTAACAACCTTCTTTAATCAATTTGAACTGAATTTTCTGTACTGCAGTCTTTATTTCCCTAGAGTTCTATAAGGCTTTGCCAGTGCTGGACTCAAATGCACACTTGAAACAGGCTCTTTAGCAAATAAGGCTAATAGTTAGGAAAGGCTTCTAAAATCTGGCTGTAAATAAAGAGTTGTGTTGATAATTTCCACAATTAGGGAATATCAAGAGGAGGATTCCAGGCATCTTAGAGAACCTCTGGAAGTCCCACAAATAATGTGCATGTGTTGGATGGAAACATTGATGAATGTTCTGTGCTTATTCCTAATTTTTAGTCTTTCAAGGATTTAAAGAAACAGTATGCCACAAATGCTGCTTCATTCAATTAGTCCAATGAAAGTGTTCTTAAAACAGGTGTAGAAAAAAAATCTCGTGTGCTATAAATGAAATGAAAACAGGAGAAACAATGTGATGTGTATTTATTCTAGCTATATAGTTTACATTTTAGAAGAGAACATATTTGGTCTATAGAAAGCAAAGGAAGTCAACAAATTAATAGATGTGAAAAACATACACTTGTAACATCACTTCAGAGTTGCTGGAAGTTGACTGGAGAGAAAATCCAGTTCTGTATTTACAAACTGTACCACTCATCAGAGTTAAAAAAGGGATAAAAAAATTATAAAAATATATTACAAGCCATTTTTCATGACCTAAAGAATAACAAGAATTGCAATCCTTTGTCAAATATGAATGCACAAAGTAACCTTTGTTTTAACCATCTCTTTAAGAAAGAATAAATAGTGATGGGGAATTCAATTAATACATTCAATTAATGTAACTGGTGGAGGAGAAGAAAGTGGAGGGTATATCTATAGAGTGGATGGAGGCTGAACAATAAATTTAATCTCACTGGGTTTGAATGAGGATTTTTAAAGTCAGAAATCTGAAGTAAAGTTCAAGTTCTTTCAGTTAAGAGCTGACAACGTTGGGGAAAGAATGTGGTATGGGTGGTTAGATTAAGCTATGCACATGAATTCATGGTTTTTAATATAAAGTTATAGATAAGCATATATGAAAATACATTTAAATATGTGTATGTATTATGTATATACACATACATATATCCTTTGTTGATGGGAGAAGACCTGTAATCAATGACCTCATTAGCAGCAATAAGCATAAATACAGGACTCAAATCTGGGGTTTTTAAACACCATTACTCACTAAAATGATCCATGGCACATTAGAGAGAAGAGTGATTCCAGGGCTGAGACAGGGAAATACAAAAAGAACCTGGACTATCTTGGTGTGCCAGGAAGTAAGGAAGTGCTTTAAAAGATATGGGGTCATGTCAAAAGGACAAAGATATCATACTGAAGGGGGTTCAAGTGGTCAAGGTAGTCAAGTTCAGAAACATTTGGGTACGAAAAAAAGTATAATAATGGATAACAACACACTAACTAAAATATATATCTGTGGGTTTCTACTGATATAAATATATAAATGAGTACATAAATAAATGGGACAGAAGGGAACATTTTTCCCTACAGTGGGATGCTAACTGATGAATATAGAAAGAGCTAGAAAATAATCAATGGATTAAAAACTGGTAGATTAATATTTTATGGGGTACAAAATATTTTTATAGTCTGGAATTATCTCTTCACAAACTGCTTACTAATTACAAACAGAAAACAGTAACTCCCAAGTAAAGAAATCTGGTAGATTCCACAATAAAAAAGTGATAAAGTTAACATTACAAACATTAGGAAAACATTACATGCCTTCTAATAGGATTCACTAAGGAAGAAGAGCAACATGATGTTTTTGCCAAAACTATATAACTTGAACCCAATGATGAGGAAAAAAAAATTGCAAGCCGGGGGATCCTCTACAAAATAACTGGCTTGCATTCATCAATCATGTCAAGATCAAGCAAAACAAAGAAAAGCTTAAAATTTTCCAATTAAAGGAGACTAAAAAGACATAACAACTTGCTGTACTGCTTAATACTGGACTAAGAAAATCATAGCTATAAAGTATTTTATTGGGACCTTTGACAAAATTTGAATATGAGTTACAGATTAGAAAAAATTATTTTGCATCATTTTAAAATTTCCTGGTTTTGATAATTTGTCAAGAGAATACATTTTTATTTAAGAAATACATAACGATGTACTTACAAGTAAAGCGGCATGATCCTTCCACTTAAAAAGAGTTCAGAAACAGAAAAAGAGCAAAACAAAGAGAGCTGATGGTCACACAAATGGGGCAAAATATAAAAATTTGTGAATCTTGATAAAGGGACAACACAGTTGTTGCTGTTATATTATTTTTGACATTTCCCTGCAAGTCTGAAATTATATTAAAATATAAGTGGTAGTAAAAAGGGAAGGAAGGGAGGAAGGAAGATAGGAGGGAGGGAGGTCAGCTGTGGCCTTAAGGTAGAAGGGGTTTCCTCTGGCTTGGTAGTTTTCAATGTCTAGAATGAAGGGGTAAGGGATGGATGGGTGGGACTTTTATATGGACATCCATCCAAACTTATTCCTGAAGGGCTAGTTACCAGATTTCATGGTACTTTGCTGTTGTCATACTCTTCACTTTGACTATCAAAATACAAGGAAATATTAAATTGACCTGGTTGTTGGTGTATACTTACTCTTTGCTACTCTATTGAATTGCAATATGCCTTTTTGTTGCGATGTTTTAATGCTGCATATAATCTTTGAGATCAAAGTAGAGGAGATTTCAGAGCTAAAATGGTTATAAAATATCTCTACCCACAGCTAACCTAGCAATCACCAATTTTTTATCTGTTGTATGACTTGGTAGTTGAAACACAATAACTATTCATTTGAGAAGGAGAATTTCTTTTTACTGTTGAGAAAATTAAGTGATGATTATTCAAATAGTATAACATGAAAAGGATGTAATAGAACAAAACCCCCAAAGGCCTGTGAAAGTCTAAATTGGAAAATGCATTCTCAATGCAATTTTAATTAAAGCAATTGAATTTAAGTAGTTGAGATAAACAAGGAATTGGAAGCCCTAAACCTTAATTTATCACTTTGATAGGGCAGATTATAGAAACTGTATTTTAAATGTAGGTCTCTGTTGGTTTGAGCTACAGAACTCCATCAGATACTGTGCTACCAGGCACACTCCTAGTCTTTCATTTAATTGTCTTCTTGCCTAGTTGATTAAATAAAGATTAGTGTTTATTATCTTCCCAGCACTTTAACAAATGAAGCCAAACAGCTTTTCTATGAGTTGGGCAACCCAATGCTTTACTTTCATTTATAGATTGGTAAATAGAAGACTCAACGTTTCAAGCATCACAGCAACAGGGAAAAGTAGGTCATACATGGTAAATTCTACATAGGTCCCTGAACCATTTCTAGTATGTTCCATGTGTTGATCACAAGAAAACTTCAGATATTTTAATAGTTGTTGGGATTATATGGCACTGATGAGATCAAGCCTAGCTAGTTTTTTTTCTTTTAAACATTTCACCAGAGAAGGAAAGGAAAGCTTGTTTTCTAGTAACCACTTATATTAGTTTTCTATTGCCACTGTAACAAATTACCATAAACAATGGCTTAAGAAAAACAAAAATTTATTCTCTTACAGTCCTGGAGGTCAGAAATCCTAAAATCAAGGTGTCACCTGGGTTGGTTCCTTGTAGAGGCTCTAAAGCAAAAGTAATTTCTTCACTTTTACAAGTTCTAGAGGCTGCCTGCCTTCCCTGACTCATGGCTCCTTCCTCCATCTTCAACACTAGTATCTTAACATGGTTATCTCTTTTTTATCTCTTTTACTGACTCCACCCCTGCTGCTCCCCTCTTATAAGGAAGGGTTCGTGTGATTATCTGCTCCACTGGGATAATTCAAGATATTCTCTCCCATCTAAATATCCTTAATTTATCATATGTGCAAGTATGCTTTTACTATATAAAGTAACACATTGACAGGTCCAGGGATTAGGATATGGGTACCTTTGGGTGGCCATTTTTTCAGTCTACCATAGCTCTGAAAATGTATGTAGGGAGGGAGATAACTGATATCCATGTTTTCTTACTTTTATACTCTTTGGATTAGAATTCCTATTTAGGTGGCTACTGAGACAAAAAAGTTAACCACAAGCATATGCCTCATCTGGAATGGAGAACTAGAGAAGCAATATAACATAGTTAATCGAAGTGAGGGCTTTGCAATAGAAAGATTTGGATTCTAATACTATACAGTACTAGATGAGCAAATCTCTGGTTGATGAATGATAAGGTAAGTTAACACAAAACAACAAAAAGATACTGTCTTACATCAATTCTCCAAATCTCCTGCACCTTTTTTTTTTTTTTTAACAAAATTATTTCATACTACCTCCTAAAACATCTTTTCCTCTGGCCCAAGAAATTTCCTATTGACATACTACCTGAAACACATTGAAAAGTTACCATTGTGGACTATGTACCCAGAGGAAGAAAATATCTCCTTTATCACTCTTTTTCCTCCCTCCTAACTGAAGCTTCTACTCTCTTAACTTGGCCATTTACCAATAAAGAGGCCATAGGCAAGTCATACAATTCTCTAAGCATCAACTTTCCTATTTCTAAAATAGGGACAATAACCCTTACTTCTGTTGGGGAGAAAACATTTTTCTCTACCCTTCAAAGTATTTTTGACTATTCTAAGAATTAAATTGATATAAGACCAACAAACAGAAGAAAATCAAGTTTAATTCCATACACACAGGCGTTCCCAAAGAGAATGAGGCCCATAGGCAATCAGGCAGTTGAGGCTTATATGCCATCCAGAGCTAAGGAGATGGGGATAAGAACCTGGAACTACAAATGAAAGAAGATAATATACAGGGAGATGAAAAAAGAGTAAATATTTGATAAACAAATGTTTGCTGGACCAACAGAAATAACAGGACATAAAAAGTAATTTTAATAGACCTTGCTAAGCTTCTCCCTGTCTACCACATCTAGTTCATATTACACTGTAGTTATCTATGATGATAGTTACTTTCTAAATTCCTTTAGGCAGCTAAAGGGAAGGTCAGTTTTGTCCTGAATGTTCTATTTATTAAAAATAATCAGCTTAAAATAATCCACATGCCAAAGAGACATATTTTGGGGTGGCAAATTTTACCCTACATTCAATAGAGTTTTGTGGTCTTTTAGTGAGATCATGTGTGAAGACTAGCTGGCATATATTAAATGGTAGGTAAAAAACAAAAATAAATCCAAAAACCTTGGGTTATGCGCCTCTCAAGAAATCCATTCCTCAAATTCCATTTTCAGCAAATGCCTAAAAACATGAGGAGAATATGACAATAGAACCAATAGGGGCAGGGATATAAAACTCTTGTCTTTTAATAAATAAATGTATTGTACATATATATTTAATAAATACTACATAGTACTGGGTACTATAGTGTAAGTACTAGGCACAGTTCTCCAGATGTGCAGTTTCAGAGAAAGTAAGTCACTAGACATAACTTGAAAAGTGCTATAATCAAGAGAAACAAATTAGTTATAAGTACATGGAGGAGACAGCCTCTTCTTTTTGACATCTGTGGAACAAGGTGGTGAAAACAAATTGGATAACAACACAAATGATATCAATTCCTCAATAAGTAAACATACTTGACAAAGAACTTGCATCCTTTGTTCCTTTGTTTTAAGGCCCTGGGCGGATAAGAAAGAAATGCTTCTCAGGCCAAGACCAGAGAAACTACAGGTAAAATACCAGTCCAACAATATCAGCAGAAAATCTTTTTCTTTTTTTTTTTCTTTAGCACAAAATAATTTTTTTTTCATTTTATTTTTTTCGGTGTTCCAAAATTCATTGTTTATGCACCACACCCAGTGTTCCATGCGATACATGCCCTCCATAATACCCACCATTAGGCTAACCCACTCCCCACCCACCTCCCCTCCAAAACCTTCAGTTATTTCTATTCAGCCAAATTAGACCTTTGTCTTGGTTGACTGCCCAAGAAAACAGTACTGTTTTCTTCAACTAATTACACCATTTCCTTACGAAGAATAGTCTGAACTTTATCTGATTTCCTCTCTAAATGATAGTCCCTGTCCTAACCAAACTGCTTCATTCAGTACTCTACTATTCAGTGGAAATAAGGAGACAGTCCCTTGTAGTTAAGCCCTTTGTTCTTTATTTCCACTCCTACGAAGTATCACTTGTTTCCACCTATTCCTCTCCACTCGAATATTCCACAACCTAAAGTCTAAGTAATCTGCAAACCACCACAAAAATACCAGTCAAGAGAGCAAACATTCAGAGGGAAAAAAGAGTAAAGTGGGTATGTGTTGGACTCTTTCTTTCCTAATGAGTTTCAAGCATGTTCCATGTGTCACTTTCATATTCTATTAATGCAGACTGGAGTATGATCTATAGACTTCTATTACTTTTAGTAAAATTCCACTGAAACAGAACAATTCAGGTGTCCTCCAGAGTTGTTTATAATAGGATTTTATCTCTATTAGAAAGAAAACAGCACTAGTTCCAGCTGTTCTTCCTTTGGATAAAATTCACTTTTCATCAGTAGAATGTATAAAGTTTAGTTTGACAGCTGGCCTCATATAGTTAAATGCTACTTCATGTTATTTAGTTCAAATTTTTCTCATAATGCTAAGAACAGATAAGATGAGACCGAGGTGCTGAATGGCATATTTTTAGTTCTGATAGAATAGGCTTCGTCAACCAAGTTGAAAAAGTGAAAGAATTAAAACAGAATTGCTAAGAAACTTATGTGAGTGAAATCTAAAGAATATAGCCTAGTATTTTTATGAGTTTTTCCAAAAGTGTAAAAGAAAATAATAAAAAATTGGTCCTGTCAGCAGAACTATACATTATAGAAAATAAAATAGATATTAAAGAAAAATCAACAAGATGAAAACGCAATATTTGCGCTCTTTTCATGTCTTCTTCCCAATCATAATCTCTCAAAATGGAAATTAAAAAATCCAAAACATCCATGGCTAATCAGCATTCTTCACTTAGGAGACATAAACTAAGAGGTTTTATAGTTCACTGAATTTTGGTGGAGGAGGTAACCAACTAACCAACATCTAATTGTAGGACACTTCATTTGTGAACTAGGCCATGATTTCAATACTATATGCAAACAGGTATTAAAGTTGCCTACTTTTTATCATGATAGCAGGTTGAACCATCTCCCACAAAAGTCATACAATCAAGTGCACTATCATTATAGATGCGAAATGATATATAATTAGAGCACTGGAACTGGAAAGTGTACTGGAGATTCTTGGTAGCTCAACTGGGTAAGCGAGGCCATTGACTATAGAGAAGTTGGGATACAGGCAGCCAGATCTCAAAGCCAGGCACACCATCAGCTGGTTCAAAGGCTTGAAATAAATTTATCAGGCAGTATTTTTAAGCCTTAAAATTTTCATTATTTTTCCTGGCATATTTAATTTCAAACATCATCTATTTTCTCACCCCTTCATACAGCAAGCTGAAAGTTGCCAAAATATCTCTCCCTAATATAGACATCCTGGAATAGGGAGGTGACTAGACACTGCATCATCTTTGGAAGATCTCAGTTAACCTATGAATGCAGCCTTTCACTATTTCTCCACTGTAGTTATTTCCCATTTAATATAGTCTAAATACGATATGTACATGGGGTATATGTAAGTGTGTGTTGTAATGACATCTCTTTTAGTATACTACTTTGGCCATAAACAACAAAGTGTATTAGATAAAAAAAGATTATCCACAAAGATTCTAAAGCATTATTAAAAAATTAAATGTTTAAATGATTAATATATTTTATACTTATAAATAGTCCCATCATATCTACTATATGTAAAGCTCTGTAAAAGCCTATGTAAAACATGAAACTAAATGAAGCATTTGGTCATATAGCTATTCATAACCCAGCAAGGGTGGTGGTGGTGGTTCGCAGGAGATAGAGTCATATAAATAATAGCAGACAAACCAGTTAATAAATAGCATAGCTAACATTTTAGGGCAGTTACTGTGTGCTGGGCACTGGTATTATATACTTTCCATTTATTTTCTCATTTTTTCTTCATACTTTCATGAAATAGGGTATAAGAAAAACCACCTGGTTTTCCATCTCCTGTGTCTGTCTTTCTTGTGTGTCTCCTTTACTTTCACACTATTGCCACAGGCACACAGGATGCTAATGATCACCAGATGTATGGAGGTTTTCCCCCCACACCAAGCAACTCTGTGACACCAGCTGGGTGGCACACAATTCAACTCAGTTCTGACACTATTTACCCAGAGGTAGCACCAGATCCCACAGTTTAAGGGCTAGGTCCCACAAAATTTCCTCCCCATCCCCAACTTCAGATGCCGGTCTCAAGCCCTGGTTGTCGCCTGTGTTTCTGACCAACCTACTATAGATGGAAGGTTCCAATGATCACCTTGTTGGATTTGACTCATTTGCTAGAGGGGCTCACAGAACTCAGAGAAACATTTATGTTTAGTGGTACAGGACCGTTTATCCCTTTGAAGCTGTGGTGTGTCACTCTCCTTATGTGGATATGTTTGGCATCCTGGAACCTCTCCAAAACACCTGCCATTGGGATTTTATATGGGCTCCCTCACATAGGCATGATCAATTTATTAACTCCACTTTGAGCTTCTCTCCCCTCTCTGGAGGATGGGAAGTGGGGATGAAAATTCTAAGCTCCTAGTCATGGCTTGTCTTTCTGGTAATCAGCACCTATCCAGCAGCAATCTAGAAGCCCACCCAGAGTTGCCTCAATAGAACAAAAGATGGTCCCAGTGCTCTCACCACTTAGGAGTTTTCAAGGGTTTTAGGAGCTCTGTGTCAAGAACAGGAGACAGAGACCAATATATGTATTTCTTACTATTTCACAGAGAGATACTATTATTGTCCCTGTTTTATATATAAGGAAACTGAAACCCAGAGTTAAGGGATTTGCCTAAAATTACATAACTAACAGTGATTCATTCATTAAATGATTCACCCATTCATTTATTTCTCCAATCAACAAATACTTACTCTGTACTTACCATGTGCCAAACACTGTTTAGGTACAAATGAGGTAGAGCAATTCATAATTCTCGTTCCGAGGAAGCTTACATATTAATGGGAATAGATTGGGAGACAATCAGAATACAAATCAACATTTAAATAATATGTCAGGAGGCAATAAATGTAAAGAAGTTTGAAATAGGACAAAATGATAGAAATAATGGTTGTTGGTAGGGATGTACTATTTTTTTATGGAGTGTCAGAGATGACCTATCTGAAGAGGTAGCATTTGAGCTCTTTTCATTTAGTTTAAAAATTCAATAATGTTACATTTTTTCTTATGAAAACAACATGTGCTGAGGAATATTTAGAAATATTAAAAAAAAACATAAAAGAGGAAATAAAAACTCATCAGATAAAATCCAAAGTGAAAAGTATCCATTTTTCCACCACCCGTATGTAACTATTATCACTGTTTTACTGTTTGTACTATGAGATAATCAGAACATCAAGATCATATTGCTTAGGCAATTCTATATAGGGCTTTCTTCTTCTATTTTGGATATATTTCAGTATCACTAAATATTCTTGTAACATATGATTTTAATACCTGCATAGTATTCAACTACATGAACATGCCACAATTTATTTAACCTTCCTCTTGTATTTATCTTTTCTGTCAGATGATATATTACTTCAAAGTTTTCACTATTATAAATAATACCCGGATGATGACTTTTGTACATGACTTGTAGGCTTTTCTTGTTATTTACTTAGAACAAATTCTTAGGTGCTGAATTCCTAGGGGAACCTATACAAAGCCAAATTTGCTTTCTAGAAATTTCTTATATCATTTTCCAACAACATTGCATGAGTACCAATTTATAGCACCCTTTTTGACTGAAATTATTTAATATGTACTTCAGCTGATTTTATAAATGAAAAACATTATTATATTTACATCTGGGATATTGATCTTTTATTGAAAAACACCTAAATTCAGATCCCAAAATCTGGATAACTGATGAGAATCCTAGCTTATCTGTTACAGGGATAGCAGGTTAGTTAGACGTCTTTCCAATTCTGATCTGTAGAAGAGGGATGGCAGAACTCAGTTTTGGCTTAAACTACTTCATTCATTCATTCTTTTTGTTTGTTTGTTTTGAAGATTTTATTTATTTATTTGACAGAAAGAGGCAGCAAAAGAGGGAACACAGGCAGGGGGAGTGAGAGAGGGAGAAGCAGGCTTCCCACTGAGCAGGGAGCCTGATGCAGGGCTTGATCTGGGAGCCTGGGATCATGAGTCAAAGGCAGAGGCTTAACAACTGAGTCACCCTGGCACCCTTTTTCATTCATTTATTATCCAGCTATAAAATCGTGCTTACCATGTGATAAAGAGTATTCTAAGCTCTGAGGGGCTAAAATCCCACTAAGTAAATATATGGTCGCATGTTCATAAGGGCCACAAAAAAAATGTAACTCCACCAGCATACAGACTCCATGAGAACAGAGTTTTTGACTATTTTTGTTGACTAGTATATCCCTAATACATAAAACAGTGCCTTGAACATAACAGGTACACAGTGAATATTTGGTGAGTGACATAATAAACAAAATAAATAAAGCAACTTAATAAGATAGAGAATATTTGTTGCATGTGTGTGTGCTAATTAACATCAGATGGTTAGAGAGAGGCTCAATGCTTACATAATGTCAGCATGTGCCTTGGTCCCTAAAAGAATTAGTAAGAGGGCCAGTATGGGTGCTTAAGAGATAGTGAGGAAGAGTGTAGAAGATGTACTGGAGAGGAGGAATGGGGAAGGCGGATCATGTTAAGTCACATTTGGTCTAAGTGAGATGAAAATCTATGGCAGAGTTTTAAACAAAGTAGTAACAAGATCCAGCCTGCATATTAAAAGGAATACTCTTTCTTCCAGATTTTAGAGGCAGAGAACATAAGCAAGGGTACCATTTAAGGAGACTGTTGGAATAATCCATGATGCGGTGACAATGCCTTGGAACAGAATATTAGTAGTGGAAACAGCAAAGAAGTTTTGGCTAGATCTGGAGAATACAGCCCTCAGAAGTTTCTGGTATTTAGGATGTAGTATGAGAGAAAAATCTGAGTCAAGGAAATTTCAAGGATTCTGGCCCAAGTGACTGGAAGGACAGAGTTGTCTATTACTGGTAAGAAGTTGTATAAAGAACATTTAAAAAAAAAAAAGTTTTTTTTCCTTTTTAAATAGGGAATTTATAAATTATTTTAGGATATGTTTAAATTGGTTTTAACAACTTTGTGAGGAAATAAACAGTATTTATGTTATTGAAAATGCTTTAATCAGACTATCTAAAATTCTTCACTTTAGAAATTAAAGTGGGTAATAAGAGAAAAACAAAATGAGTTTATTTTGAATTATTCAGAGTCATACATATCTTTATAAAAAGCTGTTCCACTAAAATTCAGAATAAAAGCAGCATTTAATTTGAGCCCTCAAATTTAGTAACACGTAAAGGTGAGGAGGCAGTCTTTGCGTAGAAAACGTAGTAGTTTTGGCTTCTTGATAGCCCTTAAGTTAAAAATATGTCAAACATGCCTGATACACATGTCAGTACCTAGAGAACACCCAGTAGTGCGCTGACAGCACCCAGCAAGTGTTCTTTGTGAGCCCAGGGAAAACGATGTCTGAATTTTTAACTGCTAATCTAACTTTATCTTTACCTATAGACTAGTAAGTGCTTGAAAATACCAATTACCTAGTTTTTCAGTGTTGGAAATTTATACATGAATAATTTTAGTTCTTATTATAAATTAGTATTGTCAGCTGAAATTGACTGCATGAATATCTTTACACCTTGCAACAATTTCACTTTGCATTGTACTCTTAAATTTAATCCTTAACAAATAAGTTTCTAACCACTCTGTAAAATATTCAAAACATATTTCAATGCTTTCTTGTAATAATGCAGATGTGGAAATTATTACCCAAATGGAAATTCCTTATGTCTTAGCAATCTAAGGCATCTATATGTCATGATGCTATAGATTATTCTCTAGGTTTCTTGAAACATCAACAACTCTTTTAATTAAAAAGAAGAAAACTAAAAGACACAGTGATAGGTTTTTGGAAAACACTGTAGGGTAAAGTTTTGTGGCAATATGAAAGAAATATGTACCCCAGCAGTGAGGATGTATAGCTTCCTCCAATGCAGAGGGTACTGGTCACGTTCAACTAACAAGAGATATTAATAATGAAATTGGTTACAAATACACATACACACTTTTTGGCTTTATGTACAGTAAGTTACTAACTGGATAATTTGAAGTAGCCTCAAACAGTAAATTTTATTTTGAGAAAATTCATCCCAAATTAATTCTAAAGCTCATGGAGCCACCCTATTTCGAGGCTCACACTAAAAGCTTTTCCCTCTGATTTTTCTCTATTAATACAGAATCCCTCAGGAACCTAAACTCAGGAAGCCTCCTGCATGCATCATAAATTTTCTACTGACATATTTAACCCAACTTCCTCTGTTGGAGCCTAGTGTATTAACAAATAACTCCTCTGACTTCCTAGAACACACACCTTTATTGAGTTACAAAATGACCGTTTTCAGGCCTACTGGAACACAAAACAAAGCTTTCCTTTTACCATGGGCCCATTGAAGGTCACTTAGATTCCTCCATCAACACTAGGAACTGCCAGAAAAATTTATTTTTTTTTTTTTCCTGTGCCTCTTGGCAGTAGAAGAGAAGTTCTAATGAGTCCATTGTCAGCAAACACACTTTCTTGGATTGCAGATTGCTAAATTACACATCAGTTACACTTTTAGTCTCTGGATGTGAATGTGTCAGTGTTCTTCCTCTCCTGAAACTTTGCCAGTTAGGAAGCAGATTCTCCTATCCTGTATTTCAAAGCCTTATTCATGGACTGACATTAGTATTACAATTTCAGTAATGGACCCTAAAAAAGCATTATGGCTAAATGGTTCTAATTTCAATTACGAATGACATCGTATAGAATGAATGCTTAAACAGATGCTTCAGACTCCCAACCAAATACACTATGTTCTAATTGCTTTGCAATCTTTCAATTCAAATCAAGTGAACACTTCAGCCCTGTTGCTTCAGTCTCTCCAAGAAGGTAAACACTGGGCTTTAATGGGCTGTGCTAATAATAACTACGCAAAGCAGTTAAACAAAACTTTAATTCTTTAGAAAGCTGGCAATAAAAAGAAAGTTCTGAAAAGAAGGCCTGTAAGTATCTGAGATTAGTGCTAAACTTAAAAAAACAAAAAACAAAAAACAAAACAAAACAAAAAACCAACAACGACAAAAAAACCAAAACAAAAACCTTTGGAAACTCTGATAGCCTATTTAAAAAGACAGTCAAAGAATTCTCCTAAAATTTTTGTTTTGCTATATAAAGGCAACAAAATGAAGTTCAAGGTAGTCGAGAGGACTTCCCTTTCATTTCTTTCCATTCTTAGATCCTTATCAGGGAGTAGTCACAAGGAGCTCAGAAAAATTTATTTAAAAACCTGTTCTACTTGGATGGTTACTGTATTTTAATCTCAGAGAGAGTAATCTAAAAAAATACTTTTCACGACTCTATCTAGTTACCCATTTCTAAATATGAATCAAAAATAGGTCTGTGAGAAACAATTGGCAATAGAAAGCAGGACACAGCATGAGGCGAGTTATGTGACAATAATCCCTTGCTTTCTGAGCATTCTAAGAAAGAACTGAGGCATTAGGCCAGGGTGAATATTAGGACAATAATTCCAGAGTTAGGGGAAAACACTGGATGAAAACTCAGTGATTCCTATTCTCTCTGAAATGTTTAATTTGACATACAAGTGAAATATATTCATATGATAAAACATTTAGGCACTCAATAATGTTTGCTGAAAACATTAAGGAAATGAAAATGAAAAATGCAGAATTCATTACTTTATAATTATACATCCATAAGTCACTGTATGTTTACAAAGCACTTCCCAATCCTAGTCTTCACTTTAGAGCAAAAGAAATAGAATTGAATTAGCATTAGCCATAATGACTCTCAGCTGAACTGCACTTTACAACTTTCCCATATATTATTTCATTGTTGGATGTTAAATGACTTGTACTACACCACTCCAAAGCATGCCAAAAGCAGCACTCACTCCCTCCATACCCAGAGTGCGATGAGCTCATCGGGCCATTTTGCCACTTTATCAGTCCCTGCATCATTATCTAAAGAAATATGGTAAAAGTATAAGTCTGAGTGTAGCTATTTATGGGATACTGCTGAGGAGTATGATTATGGAGTCTCAAATAATTTACCACAACAAGATTTTAGAATGTTTTAATTTCCCAGCTTTCATCAGTTAGAAAATTCCTACTAAAAATTCCAAGTTATAATTTTAGAACTCAAAATAAGATGGACAAATCAGATCCAATAAGCTTCTGTTCACATTTTATTCAAGAAACTCTAATTCTCTTGAATTCCACAGTTTGTCCAATTTACAGAAGGAGACCGTTCCTTCTTTTCTAAATATTTCAAATTATCTCATTTTCTTAAGTAATATGAGGTTATTTCAAACTAGTTTTGTGTGCTCTAAAAATAAGATTAGAAGGGTTGTGAAACAATGTTGTCAACAAATAAAACTCATTATCAATATACACTGATCAGCTTGAAATAAACATGAAGCCCAAATGACACACTGTTCAATAACAACAACAACAAGAACAAATCACTGGGTTGGATATGAGAAATGAGTTTTAATTGCTGAGAGTTTGGGCTTACTCTTTCTAGGTACTACCACATACTTCTTTCTTTCTTTTTTTTTTTTTTAGATTTTATTTATTTACTTGACAGAGACAGAGAGATCACAAGTAGTCAGAGAGACAGGCAGAGAGAGAGAGGAGGAAGCAGGCTCCCTGCTGAGCAGAGAGCCAGATGTGGGGCTCTATCCCAGGACCCTGAGATCATGACCTGAGCCGAAGGCAGAGGCTTTAACCCACTGAGCCACCCAGGTGCCCCCACATACTTCTTTCTTTATCACAAGTGACATATCGTTGCACAACATTACCATTGGGAAAACCGAGACTCAAGAACATCTGAGAAAAACTACTGGACAGGTAGCACGTAATAGCATGGTCTTTAGTCTCAATCCAATATGATTTTAGTACCAGAGTTTCTACCAACTTAAGCAAATTTGCCAAGCTTCATTTCCTCGTCTACATACTGGGGATGATAATAATACCTACACCTCATACAGTTGTGAGAATTCATTAAGAATATGAATACAAGGTTTTTAGCACAGTGCTTGAACATTGTTAAGTATCCAATAAATGTTAAGCTATATGCTATTAATAATTTTTACTTTATCTAGAGATACTGTCCAAGAAGTGGCAGATCTGATCTGATGCTAGTTCTGAGTCCAGAAACTTTGTTCTTAGCCATTACAGTATACTGCCTTTCATTGTCTGTAAAATGAGAGCATTCTAAATGTACCACGATTTTCTAGTCCTGAAATATTGTGATATTGGGGTACAAAGATGTTTGTTAATCCCTCATTTTAGTTACTCTATCCAAATCACAATTACTTTATCCAAATTACACAATCCAAATTACTCTATCAGATCACAGAAATTACTAATTATACAATGAATTTTGTCATTACAAGAAAGTTAAGTGGTCATTCCTTGCTTAGAATCAATTATCTAACCTTAAAAATTTGTGCTAAAATGAGAAACATATCTGTGTAGCTCAGGGTACTTTATTTGTAATAATGTAAGTTTGAAATTAGAGAAAAAAGTCAGGTTCCTTGTTTGAATTCTATAAAAATAGGCATCATCTCAACTACACAAATGGCTCAAAATTGGCTTTGCCCACAATGGACTTTTTTTTTTTTTAATCTTAACTTTGAACCACAAGGCATATACATTTAGTAGGTTAAATTTACTTTATTGCTGAAAGGAGTTAGGTGACTCCCACCAGGGAACTGATTGGGTTTGTAAAGCCAAAACAATCCGAATACTTCAGTTAAACTGACTTAAATGAAACTATCTTGATTTTGAGTTATCATTTTGCATTGTCCTTTTCAAGAGCGCAATTTTATGTAGAGGTATAGGACACCAATGAGAAGATTACGTTTCTGAATATCGGTGACTGTATCCCTAATTATGGCTTCACATAAGAGAAGTTAGTTCAGCTCACCGCATATTATTTGACAATGGCTGAGCTTTCTTTCTGGAAAGAGGAGCTCCGAAAACTGTTTATGTTTGGAAAAAATGAGATTTCTTCCACTGGACTGAGTTCTTATTTATATATAATTGTGACTTACTCTACTTTTTCACTGGGGACTCTTTCTCATATTCATTCACCCATGAGATGTTCATGGCCAAGGACAAATCTTGAGAGTGTTTAGCAAGCAACGCTCCTAGTATGATAACTATTTATTAAGTACATACATGTGTATTTAAATTTACCTTTAATATACTGACTGTTTCAGTATGAAACTTAATAGAGTCATATTAATCATTTACTGAAAAAAGAAAATCTACATTCTGAAGTTAACCAAATATCTATCACATTTGAAAAATCTACTATATAAGAGGATACACATGATTTTCTGCTAATATAAATTGGTCCTCCTCATGGAGTATCTCAAAAAACTGGCTGCCATTTCATTTATGGATAACACGATCAGGAAATAGAGTAATTTCTTCAAGTCTGTTCTCTTTCACAAATTTTTAGGCGTTATATCAGTTGTGGTTTTCCTTTGAGACTGCCATTTATTGGTCTTTGTCATCCTTTAGAAAATGGAAGAAAAGTAAATCCCTCCTTTAAAGATTGATTTACAAAGATGGGAAAGAATATAGGAAAAGCTGTTTCCAGTTTCATTTATAGTATAGTATCTCCATGTGAAAGGAAACCAGTATCCAAGTATATGTGGAAAAAGAGCTTTTTAACAAAGAAATAAAAAAAGGTGATGAGCTTGAAAGTCATCAAGTTTATCTTTAAAAAAATTAAAATATTTCAAAATACAGTATGGGGCTTTTATTCTTGCCACCTATTTGCTATCTCACAGCCACCCCATCATGTCAAATAACCTGGGCAAGAAGCTTAATGTGGGACTTGATCCCAGGACTGTAGTATAATGACCTGAGCCAAAGACAGATGCTTAACCAACTGAGCCACCCAGGTGCCCCTATGGAGCTGACTTTCAAGCAGAATCACGGAAGATGCAAAAATAGTTCTTGTGATGCAGAACTTCTTAAGTAGACTGAATGGATGAAAAAACAGGGGGAATTAGAGAAGAAAACCATTATGGAGCTGCCCAGGCTCTGTGCCTGAATTGTCAGTGGGGCTGTGAGTCACTGGGTCTAAGGTTCAGTGGCCAATTTTAAACAGGCCATGGAAACACAAAATCTCTCCAGGAATTTTCTCCCAAATAGTATGATCTTTGATTTTAGGACATCCCTGAAGAAGTATAGATTGAAGACCTCCTCCCAGATATCAGGTTCATAGGAGGTACTGATATCCTAGTGTTGAAAAAAAACCCCAAAATTAATTTCTGAAAGCTGAGTAGAGTACCTGACTAGATCTCCAAGATCTATATTTTTGAAATTTGGAAAAATTGGTTTTCTTGAGGTTTCAGAATATTGTCTATATGGGTCTAGGAATTATCTTTTAAAACCTTTCTGTGGTTCCTGAGATCCGTGACCACCAGCATAGATAGTAAAGTTAAGAAGAAAGAATTGAGCTGCATTGATGATATAAAGTCATGAGGAGAAATATGTGCACACTTGTCATATTTAAGTGCAGGAATGAGGGCCAGTTGTAGAGTTCGTAGTTTTCAGATCTAATACTGACACAGAAGAACACTAAGAATAATTTAGGGAAGGGGCACCTGGGTGGCTCTGTTGGTTGTTTGCCTTCTGCTCAGGTCATGATACCAGGGACCTGGGCTGGAGTCCTGCATCGGGTGCTTCGCCCTCTCCCTCTGCCTGCTGCTTCCCCTGCTTGTTCTTTCTCTCTCTCTGTCAAATAAATAAATAAAGTCTTTAAAAAAAAAAAAGAAAGAAAGAGTTTAGGGAAGACTCTGGGTTCACCCCACCCCTGGAAAATTCAACATCTTTTTATAATGAATTCAGCTGTACATTTATTTCTGGGATATTTTAGTGAGTCTTTTGGGATTTTATGTATCTGATCATAAGTAGAATATATTAATAACTGCTTTTATATATCTATAGGAACAAGGGAAAAGCCTCACTTAAGACAGATTTTTAAAAAATTAGTTTGATTTGGGCACCTGGGTCATTCAGTGGGCTAAGCATCCAACTCTTGATTTCAGCTCAGGTCATGATCTCAGGGTCCTGAGCTCAAGCCCTGTCTTGGGCTCTGCACTCAGTGGGGAGTCTACTTAGATTCTCTCCCTCTCTATTTGTTCCTCCCCCTGCTTTTTCTCTTTTTCTCTAAAATAAATAAATCTAAAACACAGTAAGTTTGATTTAGACATTCTCCATTATATACCAAGTTTTTTACATAATAGAGACTGTTTTTACTTAAATATGTATGTTTGGTCCTTAAAGTCAACGAGGTGGATCACTTTGGCAAGTGAGCAAGTGATCTAACCAATTAACTCCCTTTGCAAAGTTTTCAGTTATTATCCTCTAAGATGGCAGATAGAATAAGGTATAGAAAAGACATTGTCTCTAATCCTCCCGTGTTGTATAGAATGTCTTACTTATACAGGACAACATGAAATAAATGTTATATAACCACATGCAAAATCATATTAAATTTTGCACCTGACATTTGCAATATGGAAAGCTAGATGCCAATAACTTTTTTTTCAAACAATACTTTAAACATTTTTTGATAACACTTAAAAGAGAAAATTTATTTTTTATATATTTTTATTATTATTATTATTATGCTATGTTAGTCACCATACAGTATGCCATTATATTTTTGATGTAGTGTTCCAAGATTCATTGTTTATGCATAACATCCAGTACTCCATGCAATACATGCCCTCCTTAATACCCATCACCAGACCGACCCATCCCCCACCTCTAAAACCCTCAGTTTATTTCCCAGAGTCCACAGTCTCTCATGGTTCGTCTCCCCATCCAATTTCCCCCCTTCATTTTTCCCTTCCTTTTCCCAATATCCTCCACGCTATTCCTTATGTTCCATGAGTAAGTGAAACCATATGATAATTGGCTTTCTCTGCTTGACTTATTTCACTGGGCATAATCTCCTCCAGTCCCATCCATGCTAATGCAAAAGTTGTGTACTCATCATTTCTGATAGCTGAGTAATATTCCATTGTATATAGGGACCACATCTTCTTTATCCATTCATCTGCTGAAGGGCATCTTGGCTCTTTAACGCAGTTTGGTTATTGTGGAACTTGCTGCTATGAACATTGGGATGCAAATGGCCCTTCTTTTCACAACATCTGTATCTTTGGGGTAAATAACCAGTAGTGTAATTGCCAGTCACAGGGTAGTTCTATTTTTAATTTTTTGAGGAACTTCCACACTGTTTTCCAAAGTGGCTGCACCAACTTGCATTCCCACCAACAGTGTAAGAGGGTTCCCCTTTGCCCACATCCTTAAAAGGAGAAAGCTTAAAGCAAAAAATTTACCCTGCCACTCTGTGCCACTGTAATACATTCACTGTTTTATTGCTTCAATATAATCTTTAAGACCTTCCTTGCCCAAATTCACATATAATTGAAGATATTACCTCATATTTCCATAGTCTTCAAAACTTTCATATTTTAATGGCTGAAAATATTGTATTACATTGATGGGAGATTTACTTACATGATCAGTCTTCTGTTGCCAGACAGTATGTTTTTGTCTTCCCTTGCCCAATCCCTGGCATTACACGAAAAAAAGGAGAAAAATTTGTAATTTATACCTCTGTAAGTCTTTTTCTTTTTCTTCTGAATGCTTTTCTTGGGATAGATGTCTTGGAATTAAGTTACTGGTCAGCAATTTTATTTCAGTTGTCTCTTGCCATAATCTCCCTAGGGAGAAATCACATACTTAGCGTTCAAGTATATTTGTTCATATGTAGATTTTCCAGACTATTTTAGATCAAAGTATACCATATATTTAAATAGAAATATTAACAACAGATCTAGTAGCAGTCATTTCTGAACAGAGATTTAACTCATTTAATAAAGTAGTATATTTAAAAGAGTACATCAGATAAATTAGAACAACACTCCCAACTCTCCATATCAAGTGCTACAGAAAAGAGTATGCTTTGAAATCAGACAAACCTGCATTCAAATCCAGATGTTTCTACCTACATGGTTATTTTCCTCTTCCTCATTGGGAAAAGAAAGGATAATACGTATCTCCTGTGGTCACTGTTAGAATAAAATTAAATGAGGAGGAAATTACTGAGGTCAATGCTTTAAAATCTAAGACCTTTGTGTTCTTTCTAAAGATGATGAAAAGTCATCTGGGGTCTATCTTAAATTCAGTATTAGTTGATTTTGGGGATTACAAAGTGTTTGGTTGTCCCATAGTTTATGAATAGCAAGCACATTCAAATGGGAATTCAAATTGCTGTGACTATCTAAAGATTACCAATTCTTGATTTACTTTTATAGCAGAAATGAGATAATGTGAACTAATAGCTACAGGTGTGAGTTTGATGATATTGCTTCTTTATATCTGGCTCTTATTTAGGCTTTTGTGTACTTGTGTATTTCTAAACCTCTATGAAACTATGTTCATTTTCTGGACAAAAGGACAAAATTATTTTACTGGTCAAATTAAAAAAAGGATATCTCCAAATATTTGCAGCCCCATGTTTGACAAAAAGAAGCCAGAAATATTTGCTAGTTTGAATAGTATGCTGGGCAGTACCAAGTGGTAGATTATTTGCATGTAGAAGAACACAGACTGAACCCTAGGTAAGGCCACATTTTATTAAGAACTTATATGATTCACCTGTGAAGAGAACACATTCATTTCTCTGGTATCTGAAGGTAGAGAGGAAGGCCTGTGAAGAAAGAGAAAACTAGTAAAGACAAAGGATATGAGACATCAAACATATGCAGACATTTGTCCTTAGTCATATATAGTTGGTTTTTTAGTTTGTTTTTGTTTTTGTTTTTGTTTTTGCTATCCTCAAAAATATATAGTATTGTTAGGAACTAGTCTCTCCTGGAGGGATCACTGGCATCCCGTCATCAGACAATTTCCTGAAGGTTTAAAGGAGAGTCTAAGCTTTACAGTGTTATGGGGAGTTGAAGAAACCATTTATTCTGGTCTTGCATGACAATCATTTGAAAATGATTTTCATAAATTCGACAGTGAGTTCTATGCACATTCTAAAGATGTCCAGCTGTATCCTGCTGATAGTCACAAAGACAACTGTCAGAAATTCTAAGTGTTGCATTCTGCTTTACCATTTGTACTTGTCTCATTTCTCCCTTGTTGCTTTGTATTTCTTGCCATATAATTTTATTAAGAATTTTTAAAAAGAGAGAAAAATCCCATAAACTTCAAGTAACATTTCATCAAAGATTACAAAGAGGAAACCACAAAACAGAAGCAGCCTAATATTCAGTCACATCAAGAGTCTCTACTATGAAACCCATGGATTTGACAGAGGCTTTGTTGAGCTGCCCAGATTTTTTTCATTTGTGTGAGGCAAAGCTGGCAGTAGATGCCTTGTTATACACTTTGTTCAGGCAAAGTATGCTTAATTTACACACACCTGACTTTTCATTCAAACAACTGGGGCAATGCAAAATGTCTCCGGTCATAAAAAGAATAATTGAAAGGATGCAAAGAAACAAAAATTAGATGGATGTAGCTCAAAAATTATATTTGTCACCACAGAGATTTCTTTTATTTTTAATTTTTTAATTGAACTTCCTGAAATCTCTAATCACTTCAACTGGACAAGAATAAGAAAAGGATGTTTATTTCTACCTCAATATAAAAAGAAATCTTGAAATACTTAAATTACAGTTAAGTCAATTTCTCCCTACAGATAATTTAGTCTGAAAGAATGCCCAGATTTTAGAGGGATATGCAATCACTTATTTGAGGCCATTGGTTAGCCTCCTCTTTTGATGTTCTTCCACTATCAATGTGACTATGTCACATCTATGTGAGGGGCACAGGGAAAAAAAAATGTTGAAAACAATCATACATCAGTTCTAGCTGAAACATAATTATGACCCATTAAGAAAAGTATGTTTCAGTGAAAATAATAAACTTTTCAAATACTTAAATCATATCCCCTCATGATGGAGAACATGCCCCTAGGTACCGCTAGTACTAGATCTTTCAAGCCCAATCAGTTCCACCATGGCTGCCACCATTAATGGGCACAGCTGCTGAAGTCAGAATATGTTAAGTTCAGGACCTCATCCGCCGCTACCAACCCACTCAAACTGAAAGAGCTTTTCCTTGGGCACTGTTTGTTTCCTAACCGCATCCTGATAGAGCCTTAAATTAACAAGTTTTTTAATCCCTTCCTTGAGTCTACTGACACATAACCTGCTCCCTGAGAGCACTTGGGGAGTCTGCATTATTTTAGAGCACTTAAATGTTTTAAAGTACTCTTTAGTTTGCAAAATCACTAATTTATTGGGTCATGTTAATGAACTGTCCCAAAGCAGCTTTCCAAAAAGGAAAAATGTTTCCAGATAGCAGTTGATACACTGAACAGAATCTATTTAAAATTTATTCACGTAAGACTTTGAAAACATTAATCAGCTAGATGACAGTCTGGGTTTTCATATTTTTAAACCCCAGCCCATCAGGGAAGTAGCCACTATTTAATCATTTCTCAAGAGGCATCCTGCTCTAGTGGAAACTTCAAGGACCAGGGGGGAAAAAAAAAAAAAAACAAATTTTAAGTTGTACCCAACGCCAATTGATTGGTAATGGCTTCTTAAAGTACTGGATAGAAAAGGACTCTGGGATGACATGGAAGCAAGGAGCAAAAGAGTGTTGAAATTGATTAGCGATGACTGTCATGTGCTCCGGAAATGGCCATGACAGTTTACGTGCCACAGATCCACAGCGTGCATGGGCTATGAAGATAAAAGCCCTAGATTCCAACCATGGTGTTCTAATTTTAAAGTTCTAGACCTTATGTAACTAAACCTTTCAGTTTCAGGTTCCTCAGCAGTAAAGAAGGGAAGGATATACCTGTAGCTGTTTTAGTTGCAAAAGCAGAGGAGAACAAGTGTGAAAAAAAGCAACTTACTTTTAAAGCAGTATTTACTTTCTGTTGTTGTTGTTGTTGTGAAGGTTCTTTAAAGTGCAACCAAAAAAATCCTTTTTGTCCCAGTATGAAAAAAAGTTATTTTTCAATAATTAGGCACACAGAGCAGTGCGCAAGCTCATTTTGAACCTCCTTACCTTACAGTTAAGGCCAGCCTTGCTGGCCTGGAGCGCCTCGGAGAAGAACATGGCGGGCCAAACTGTTGCCTTTCCCAGAAGTGCCAGACGAGAATCTCGGGAATATCGGGAGAGCCGGGGATGCCCAGCGCGCATGCTCCCAATCCCAGGCTGAGGGTGTCCAAGAGCGCACGCGGCTGGAAACGCAGAGTCGGTGAGGGGGCTGCCGGGACCTAGTGGGCGGTGACTTCCGGGAAGAAGGAGCAGTGAAGAGCTGCAAAGCGTGTAAAAGGATGGGTCCTGTGGACTGTACCTGGGATTCCAGCCTTGAAAGAAAGTGCTTTCTGACTGTGCCTTGTGCTTCTAGAGAATGAAATGCCGGCGGCCTGGATTTGTGGGTTGAGCCTCTCTGCTGTGGAGCCACATGAGGATTTAATTACTTCCTTTTTTATTGTGGTTAAAGAGGAAATTTTGTTGCAACCTCCTGTAAACTCGTATTTTCCAAGTTATAAAATTGAATATACAGGAGACTGCCACCCAATGAGCTAGGTATAGACACCAAACGTTTTGCTTCCCATTCTTTTGCTTTAGAGATAGTGCTGACATATTTAGGTGTGAAATAATATATCTGTTATTTACTTCAGATTAATGGAGATATAAATGAAATATGAATGGCCTTGAAGTGATGACTGTTGAAGCTGCATGGTACTTCTCATGACTTGGTACTTCTGTACTTACTAGAAATTTTTTGTAATAAAACTGAAAAAAAATAAAACAGGCACAAAAAAATCTTTTAAGATATTTTAAGGCCACAAAATCTGAAAACTGCACAGATGAACATATGTTTTATTATAATATCCCTATTATTTCAATTAACCAAGAACTTAATTTAGTTGCCATTAGATTTATGAAGCATGGAAAGCTTTTAAGATCATTTGATTAAATGTAAATGCATCTTTTTTATTATTTGTTACTTACTTGTAATGTCCTAAATATACTGCTAAACATGTACATAGAATATATTATAAATTATGAAAGCAAATATTTCCTCAGATATCCAAATTATTTTACATCACACTGAGTAATAACTAATGTTTTCATTTTTAAGTAATGTTTTCATTATTATAAGACACAGGTTTAGCAAGTACAGAATTATAAATCCAATTCTTTTCAGATTTAAAATGCACAGTTAATTCTTCAGCTGATAGATCTCAATGTATATTATTCACTTTCCCCCTTTTAAAAGATAAACTGAGGCACATTAAAATTTATGAGACTTTATTTGAGCAAAAATGTATTAGAATCAGGCAGAGCCAAACAGAAAGTGGTTAGAAGCACTGTACCGATAGGATTTGAAGGAAGAGGTTTTTGTAGAGAGCATGGGAAGCAAAGGAAGGAAAGTATTCCTTTGGCTATACCTTAAGTGTTTGCTTTATTTGGAAAAGCTTAGCTATTTGTGATTGTTCTTAAGTGTCCTTTTTTTTTTTTTCAGATTCCAGTGAATTGACTCTGACTGAGGTTTTGGTTTGCTTACATAAGCTATGAAGACAGTTGAGCCACCTTAGCCTAATGGCCTTCTTGTTTAATTACTTTAACATTCCTAATTTTGTTTCTAAAAATTAGAGCTATGTATTTGTATTAGGCAAGAGGATATCTTTACTATGTTTGCTACCTCTGCATTCTGAGGACATCTTGCGAAAAATCTTTCTTAAGGATCTTGTAAAGTTGATTCGTTTATTCATTGCAGTGGCAGCAGCTGGTAGATTTGAGAAGCAAGAATGGTAATTAACAGTGACGGAGGAAAGAAAATTTAAACTGAAAATGACCACATTCCTTTAGTTATAGTAGAATAATAAGTCTTTCATAGAAAAGATGATTGTAGCTCTAAGAGTTGGTGTAAGAAACCCAAGGAGTATCAACTAGTAATGTAATTAAATGTAGACACTGTCTATGCAAAGCTGGGACAGTCAGCTGAAAAGTGAAAAATTGTTGTCAACAAGTTGTTTTGTCTATATGATAGGAAAAAAGAGAGGTTTTGTTTTGTTTTTATTTTTGCATTGTTAAATTGATTCATATTTTAAACATTATATTAATTGGGTATTTTGTTCTGTGGGGCACAGGATTAGAAAACCTGTATAACAACTTCAAAGGGACAACCACACTAAAGTTCACTAATGATGGTTATTGTTGGTTGGTTAATTGATTTAACATCAGGCAGGTTATTTTAAGTCTCAGGAGGAATATTTTTACAGCTGAACAAGAAAGACTTCTTTAGGAAAGTATAACCGTACGAGTTAATCAATTTTTAAAGCAAGCAGTTCTTCTTTTCACATGGCATAGAATTTTAAATACTGAAGGCAAATTAGAAGATGTAAACTGAATTCAGAAGTAAAATACAATTTCTTTTCAATTGAATACATAAAAGGCAAAAGGAAAATTCTACACTTGCTGTATAATCTCTTCAGTTATTTACTACCTCATTCAACTCCAGTGACTTTTCTTTTGTTGCTGTCTTCACTTAACTACTTCATTAAGAAAAATACTGTTATGTAGAACTCAGAATTTTCCTCAGAAATACCAGCACTAGAAATCTGGAGACACCAAAAAGGAGCCACTTATAAGAGTTAAAAATTCTGAATGGAAAATTTTGTTTTATATCTTAAAATATCATGCACATTTTGCATTCTGCATCACAGAAACTCGTATTTGTTTAAAAAAGAAAAGAAGATTTTTTTTTTATTGATTTGCTAGAAGATGGGAGAGAAGAATCTAGAAGAATTTCCTACCTGGTGGTAGAGTAGTGTAAATTATGCTCACTTTCTCTGAATGTAGAATGCTTAATATCAAATTCTATTCTTCTTCCTAGGGGTGTTCTTGGTCAAGTTCCTTAGCCTCTCTATGCCTTAATTTCATGATCTCAAAAATGGGAAGATTAATACCTCTTACAGATTCAGAGTGAGAATTAAAAGCAAAAAAATTTGTTAACTTCTTATACCAGTGACTGTACACGTGATAAATACTATGGAAAATTAGCTATTACTTGTATTGGTCCTTATATATAAGAAAATTTAAACTGTAAAGAGTTAACTGCATATTGGGTGTAGCATCCTCATATATTCTCTTTTCTACATGTTACAGTGCCTTGAGGAATAGCACCCTTCCAAATACAAGTATGCAACCACCTTTCAAAAATCAGCCCTTCAGTATATATTTATTGAGCATTTACCAAATATTCTGTTAGACACCAGGAATACTTAGAATGCTAAAGAGAGGGTAAAATGCAATATTTTTTAGCTATTACTGAAATTTTAATAATTCCAATGATGTGCATTTTATGTTAATTCAGATTTTGCTAGTTTAAAGTAGTATAAAATATTAACAAAATCTTGTTTTATGAACCAAATTTTCAAGAAAAATAATGCAAATGTTTATTTGCATTTATTTCTATGAGATACTCAGTTTTGGATTAGGTGAGTTTTGAATAATACAAAGTCTTCAAAAATACATGCTTTACATAAAATTTTTATTGCCAGGACACCTGGGCAGTTCAGTGGTTAAGGTCTGCCGGCAGCTCAGGTCATTATCTCAGGGGTCCTGGAAAGGAGCCCTGCCCTGTGTTGGGCTCCCTGCTCAGTGCGGAGTCTACTTCTCCCTCTCCCTTTCCCTCTGCCCCTCCCTGGACACGTGCTTGCTTGCTCTCTCTCTCAAATAAATAAAATCTTTGGGAGACTGGATGGCAGAGTTGGTTAAGTGTCTGCCTTCAGCTCGGGTCATGATCTCATGGTCCTGGGATGGAGCTACTGTGTTGGGCTCCCTGCTTAGCAGGAAGCCTGCCTCTTCCCTACATCTACCATCCCCCAGCTTGTGCTCTCTGGCTCTATCTCTCTGTCAAATAAATAAGTAAAATTTTAAAAAGAATAAAATCCTTTAAAAAAATAATTGACTGAGAGGGTTTCTAGTCAGTGGTTACCTTCTTTTGTCAAAAGACCTTAAAGAAAATTTTGATTGAAGTGTGACATATACATAGAAAGGTATACACATCATAGGACTACATACAGTTTGGTGAATTTTTACAAATTTATGATATTATTTTAATCAACATACACCTCAGAATCAACATATTACCAGAAAATTAAGAAATTTTTCTCCAGTTCCCTGCCAGTGACTACCCCACTATAAGGGAACCCTCTATCCTAACTTCAGGCACCATTGATTGATAAGTTTTGCTTGTTTTTCTACTGTATATGAAAGAGTCATTAAAAAAAAAAATCATTCAGTATATATTCTTTTGCATCTAACTCATTTTAGGCAGTATTATGTTTGCATTTTTTTTTCCTCCACACAAATATATATGGGACATCCCATACAACTGAATATTATATGTTTCCATATGCTAGAGGCTCTATAAATACATCTTATGCATAATCATATTTAATAACATTAATCTGAAAAATAAATGGTACTATTACTTGAACTTTATTGATGTGAACACTAAGCCTTAGAGTGGTACATTATTCTCCCAAGTTGTGCAGTTATAAGTGGTAAAACCGAAGAGTCTCAACTCAAATCTAACTTCAAAGTCCAAAGAAATCCTCACATTATTATAGCTCTCATATTAGAAATATATTATTTTACCAAGACCTTGGTTCATGCATGAAAGAGATACTTGATCTGGGGGAGAGCCTATTTTAAAACCCTAGCTTGCTGATAAATATCACTGGCAATGTACAAAATAGTATTGATTGGAGTGATTAATGGTATGACATGAAATTTTATAAATCTATAAAAAGAACTACTTTTTTCCCCCTGAAGTTAAATAACCTAGTATTAGTTAACAATATGATGAGGGATAATAATTTTTTAGATTTCAAAATCAGAAGTTACACAAAAATATGTCAGATATTCAGGAAAAACTCATTCACTGCAGCTCTCTCCTTTGCTTTTGCAAATAGTAGCTATAATTCATATTCTGAGCATATTGTAGATACAACTCAACATATAATGGTACCGGGTTTTTTGTGTCTTAAATACATGAAAAACATTGAACTTCCCTTAAGCTAAGAAATCAAATATTTGGTAGCAAGAATTTTTAAAAAATCCGTATTTTAAAGTAATAAAAAAGAGGACCTCTTTTCAAAGAATAGTTCATATAAGGAGCCTTTAACAAGTATCTACTAACGGGGGCACCTGGGTGGCTCAGTCTTTTAAGCATCTGCCTTCGTTTCAGCTCAGGATATGATCCTAGGGTTCTGGAATTGAGCCCAACCTACATCAGGCTTCCTGTTCATCATGGAGCCTGCTTTTCCCTCTGCCACTTCCCCTGGTTGTGCTCTATCACTCTCTTTCTCATAGAAATAATTTTTTTTTTTTTAAGTATCTACTAACAAATTATTGGAAAACCAAAGAAGTCTATAATCTGGAACTTTTTTCAACTTCACTTTTCTTTTAGAAAAGGTCATGGATTCTCTATATGTACTTTTTAACTGGAGGAAATAAAACGAAGTGTTCCATTTTAAGGTTTTTTGTTTTGTTTTGTTTTTGTTTTTTTAAAACAAATAAATTTGTGAAAAAGACTGATATTTTCCATCCAAGTTAGAGTCTCTTCTTCTTTCTTAGTAATAGAGTTCCAGGGTGAACATAGGACTTCCCCCAAAATTTCATTCCCCAACATCCCTTGTAGTAGGTACTTCTGGCTTTGTTACTAACTTTTGGCCAGTGCTGTCTGTGAGAGGAAATAGTATGATCCACTTCTCAGTTATATTAAAGAAACATATCCTTCTTTTTTTCTTTGTCCATGCTGTTTTCTGAAATGTGTTTACAATATTGAGTCAGCTAATAACTACATGGGAAAGAAAAACCCACTAGGAAAGGTAGAACAACAATTTAGAAAGATCCTGGTGTCTGGGTGCTCTTGTAAAGTAGAACTGCTTTAGTGGCCCTAAACAGCTCATATCTAGATTATTATTAAAAAAGAAAGAAACTTTTGTCTTATTTAAGTACTTTTGAGTCTTTACTGCCACAAAATTTGGCACCTGAAAGTGATGTCATGACATATCACATCTTGAAAAATGTAATATTAATTGACTAAATTGACAGAAGTTGGGCAGGGAAGACACCGATATTCCTGGCTGAAAAGTTGGAATGTTGTTAAAAAGTATTTGGTAAAATTTTGTTTCTGATATCTTGGAAACTAGACCATATGCTCACTGGTACTAGAACTCTAGGGAAATAGTTGAAAAGTCCTGAATGCCAATATAAATTGGTATGTAGTGATGTCTTTTAACAAACTCTGCAAATGTAAAATGAACTCAGGTTATTGCCAATCAGCTTATAATGAGAAATTTAAATATACAGCAAGGATGGGGGGCATTCTCTACCTGCATTCAACAATCCAAGTTGGCTGAGTGACTGGTAACTGGGAACCATGAAAATTAAAACAAAAAGAAAAACTTTTTTCTTTTTGTTTTTCAAAAAATTTTCAAAAAAATTCTGTACTTACAAAATTGTTTATATGAGGTGGCTGTGAAGCTAGCAAGAGATATGCCCACGTATTTCTCAAACAATTCCAGTTTAAGATTTTTAGGCTAGAGAAAGAAAGGTAACATGGTGGCAGAAATCATTAAGGGGATTGTCTTTTTCACCTAGACCTGCTATCTAGATTGCTGTAAGGTGGTGTCTGTTACATTAAGAAAGAGGGATGAGCAGAGAGAGTAGTGAATAAAAAAGATAGTCTTTAGCCTTAAAAAATATAAACAAACAAGACTTTGGTGTTGGTTACATGAACTGTGGAATTTGTTGGATGCAGATATACTAGAAATCAATTGAGTTTCTAGAGGGCTATTTGACAAAGAAGCTTCAAGCATCCATGCCAAAGAGTATGTGATGTAAGTAGTGCCCATGTCCTCAAAAGAGCAGCAGCAAGAATGGAGCTGGAAAAGCTGTGCAGCCATCAAGAAGGGTCAGCTATCCATTGTTCACTTTAAATGTGGTCATTAGAGATAATGGACAGGAAGAACCTTCCAGAGGAAAATTCAGGAATAAATGGAAGACAGTGTGTAAGGGTGTTCCTCCAAGAGAATAGAATCAGGAATTTTTAAATGGAACAAACAAGGAACTTGCTTCATTGCCAAGGCAGGGATGTACTTGTTGTTTCCATCCGGTGTGATTTGATACTTATTAAGTGATCTTGGGTCTACTGTGTATTTCCCATTCCCCCTTTTTCAGGATATATTTTTTAGTCACCTTACTTTCTTTTGATTCCACAATAGTATATAAGTTGTGTGTGCGTGCGTGTGTGTGTGTGTGTGTGTGTGTGTGTGTTGGGGGCTGGTTTAAATAACTTCTTTTTTTTTTTTTTTTTTTAATAGGTCACCAGCCCCTTCCATACCCCAAGAAGGCTATCTGGACCTCATGTAGGTGGATATATGTCATTAAGATTCTAACGTTTGAGCTGAATGCATTAACTTACTTGACATAGAGAATTACATCATTTGAAAAAGAGGTAAGTATGATTTATGTGTACCAAGAAATGCACATATAGATTCAGGTGATCAGAAGGGTGGATAATAGAAAGACTACTAGTTTCCCAGTATTGGATTATTCTTCCATAATATCATTTGTTATAAAAATCAAATTTTCTTCAGTCTTTCTTATATTCTCCAGGTTTCCTTGCAATCATGCCTATCTTTTATTAAGTTTTACAAAGTTTTTACTAACTTTTACTGAGTTTAGCAATGGTGTGTGAAGAGGTAATGTGTGCCACCTTCAGGTTATACCCTTAAAAAGGCATGCCCTCCTTTCCCCATTCCTTCATCTAGCTTTCTGAAACATGAAGTCAGTGGTGAGTTATCTGGGGTCATGTGAACAAGGAAACTACCCTGGGGTACTGATGCTACAGCTCTTCTGAGTTGCTGACTGCCATATAAGCCCTAGACCACCAGCTTGTCTCCTAAGGGAAATAAACTACTATCTTTTTAAATTCATTTTAACTTGGCGGTACACCACAAAATGCTAATTTGCTATAGAAGGGTTTCAGGTGTGCCAAGATAATGATCTCCTCTGCCCTTAGAGTAGCCAGGCAGAGCCTAAAGCTGCTAGAACCATTAGGCTACTCACCATTTTCTCAAAAGAGCTTAAAAACAAACCAAAAAAACCCCACAAAATATAACTGACCTACAATGTTATATTAGTCTCAGGTGTACAACATTGATTCAATAATTCTATACCTTACTCAGTTCTTAGCAGGGTAAGTGTGGTCACCGTCTGTCACCATATAACATTATTACAATATTATTGACTATATTCCCTATGCTGTACTTTTTCATTTAATGCTTTTCTATGTATGTCATTACATTAGAAACAGGGGGAAATACTGCCCTAATCAATAAAGAGTCCTGTTGTTTTAGGTTATGGGTAGCCTGCTGCACTGAAACCTCAGTGTAAAAAGAAATACAACGCAGAAGTAACTAGTCTAAGGATGCCTGGCTGGCTCAGTAGGAAGAGCATGTGACTCTTGATCTCAGGGTTTTAAGTTCAAGCCCCACGTTTGGTGTAGAGATTACTTAAAAATGAAATCTTAAAAAAAAAAAAAGATGATGAGTAAGGAAGCCACAGACTGGGAGAGAATATTTGCAAACATGACAGAAGTCTTATACTCAGGATTATATAAAGAATCTCTAATTCAACAGTAAAAGAACAATGCAATTCCAAAAAAAAAAAAAAAAAAAAAAGAAAGAAAGAAAGAAAGAAAGGAAAAAAGTAGTCTGTGCAACTGGTGGCAAGCAGAATTTCCTTTTATGATAATCTGATATGGCTCTCATCCATAAGCCCTCAGCCTGAGAAAGTGTAAAATCAGTTTGCAGCTCTGACCTACATTCACCTAGTATCCTCCTCCATTCTTTCAGATTATTGAAAGGATCCAGCAGGGGTGTGCCTAAATAGGAAACAAGAAGACCTCAGGGATCTCTATGCACTGACTAGAGATATGCTTATGCTTCATTGTGTTCTCCGCCCAGCTTCTTAACCAAAGCTATAAATCCCCCATGTGAAAGTAATCCCAGCAAATTCCAAGTTGTCATTTTTGCCTGTCCTCAACAGACATCAGCCTCGGTGGTCTGGCCTAGAATCCCTATTACTCTTTAGAATAATTTCATAGAGGTTTAAGGTAAAAAATAAACCCAGAGGGTAAAGTATACCATGCCATTAACATTAACAAGAGTTGTAGATAAGCAATCCATTGCAAAAATATTTAATATAACCCTTTGGCCACAAGCATGAGAAAATTTCTAGTTGCCTTTTGAATTTATACAGGATCAGAGATTCTTGGAGTCAGTCATAAACAAAGCTGATTTAATGACTCCTTGTTTGGAACACTAAACTATTCACAGATGTTAACAAATAAAGTAAAAAATGGGTTGGCAGATAGGATGATGAGGCCCTACAGCCTCCACCCACCTAGTCACCTCCAAAAGGGAATGAAAACTCAGTGTTACTTTTGACCACCCTGGGCTTGCTAAGTCTCAAAGGTATCTATGCATCTATGACAAATGGTTTCTTTTCTGCCTGGTGTTTAAATGTGAAACAATTTGCGGAGGACCGCACCTTCCCTGTAGGCCTTCATTAACATGAGGGGAAGAAACAGATCAGTGTTCCCTTCCAACTGGGCAAGTGGGAAGCAAACAATAGAATAAGTTACCTAGTGACACATTAAGTAATGGAGCCAGAAAGCTCCTTTTCTGGAGCTGTCCATCTGACTCTAACCAATCTTTCCTTCTAAAGGAAATCTTGACTGTGGCTTTTGCCATATGGTAAAATTGTATGGTATATGGCATGATGTAAGAAACCAAACAGACTGGCCATTGACTTAGGATCAGTGGCCCAGATTAGAAATGGGTCAATAGATCTTTCTTTAAAGAATCTGAAGGAAGAAGGGCACCTGGGTGGCTCAGTTGTTAAACTGCCAACTCTTGATTTCAGCTCAGGTTGTGATCTCAGAGTCCTGGGATCAAGCCTCTTTCGCTCTACACTCAGCAGGAAGTCTGCTTAAGGATTTCTCTCCCTCTCCCTCTGTTCCTCCCCCACTCTGTAAGGCTGGTGCTGTCTCTGTCTTCCTTTGTTTAGAATAAACAAATCTTTAAAAAAAAGAACCTGAAGGAAGAAGTATGAAGCAAATGAACTACTTGATAATAGGAACTGAAGAAGCAAAATCATGATATAAAGAGGGAGTTACGTCTTTGCCTAACAAACTCTTGTTATACAAATTTCAGCATCAACTTGGCTATATAGAGGACTTTCATTACTTTTAGACTAGATTAAATTTCCTTGCCTGCAGTAATGAACTTGTCCTGGTTATACTCACCATAATGACATGTTTAAGATCTTTTCCTTCCCATACTATAAATACATATGATTGCTGAAGTGAGAAACCTGGTCATTTCATGAATCTTCCCTCTTCTTTATTCCCCAAATTCAAACTATCAGTAAGCCCTCTAACTGCTACTTCCAAAATACATTTCAAAGCCTACTACCCTTTTCCCATTATCAATTGCCAGCATCTTACCAATTTACCATTGTCTCTCCACTAGACAACAAAAGCCTCCAATAGTTTAAGTGATTTCCAATTTCTACTTTCACTACCTGTCTGTCCATTTTTTACCAAGCTAACTGAATGATCTTTGTAAAATGTAAATTGTTCCAAATCATCTACTTGCCTAAAATGATTCAAAAGCTTTCTGTTGTGCTTAGAAAAAAATCCAAACTCTTTGACACAGACTCTAAAGCATGCGTGATCTTTTGGCTGCATAGCCCTTGTTAAAAAACAAAATTCCACTGAGTAAATTTGAAGACATAATTGGCTTCATTCAGCATTTCATGAACTGGGCAGCACATCCCATCTAGCAAGGAGAAAAAAACTACAAGGAGCTGTACAGAATGAAAGGTTTTTATAGATAGCAAGGAGCAGAAAAAGTAAGTTTTCTAACAAAGAGTGGATTGTTTCAGACTATGTCACCTATCTTTGGGCTAAATTCAGGATCTGTCATGCAGATTGCCTCACTAGTGTTGACCAGGAAACTTCAGATTGACTGGTTAAAGGTCACATTTCTGGGAGAGACTGAAACCTCAGTTAAGTCTTGGTTTGCTGTCCTGGGGGCAAGCAACTCCATTTTGGTCTCATTGTTTCTCATTTAATATCTTTGTGATGGACACGCTATGAAGGCACACCACGAGTTGTGTCTTTCTATAATGTCAGCTTTATTCAGTCATAGAGCAAAGTTAAATCACAACTATAAGGCAGGTTCAGGATTCTGAACTCCACGACAGTTCACCATGTGATTAAACTTGGCTTCTTCCACAGCACACAAAGCAGGACCCAAGACAAGCTACACAACAAACAAAATAACAGAAGGGTGCAGGAAGTTCATGAACCAAACACGCAATCAGTGTGTGGGCGCGCCGTTGAGATGAGGCCTCAGTCTGGTCTGGGTCAGCTCTCGGCACTTACTGCTTCTGATGTTCAAGCAGTGAAGGATCTCTTGGTTCTGTTCAGAGGTCAATCTGGCAGAACCTTCCAGGGCACTTACCTTTTTTAAGTGGTCATAGAGGAGTTAGGCCTGAAGAGTCTGATAGTTTGCTGCCATAATCCTTACCTTTTTAAACGGAACTTAATCAGTTTGGGGTTTGTTTATTTATTTATTTATTTATTTTTAAAAGATTTTATTTATTGATTTGACAGAGATCACAAGTAGGCAGAGAAACAGAGAGAGTGAGGAGGAAGCAGGCTCCCTGCTGAGCAGAGAGCCCGATGCCGGGCTCGATCCCAGGATCCCGGGATCATGACCCCAGCCAAAGGCAGAGGCTTTAACCCCCTGAGCCACCCAGGCGCCCCTAAACTTAATCAGTTTTTGGTCTCTGCAGACCTACTCTGGTTCTGCTTGTTACCCGTTCTGGTGTGTCAGCTGGCATTGGTCAGGGCGATATCTGCAGTACCTTAACTGCTTATGTCATTGCTTGACACAGGCTCCTGCTTGACGTAAGAGACTCCATTTTGCTCTCTACAATACTGAAACCTCATCTCATGCCATTTGCCCCTCGCTCAGGTTCCCTTTCACCACCTACTTTCAGTTCTTCACATGTACTAGGCTGTGTTCCACATCAAAGCCATTACAGAGCATCTTGCCACTTGGCTATCCTCAATTTTCAGAGGATATTTCCTCAGAGGTTCCTCCTTACTATCTGTTCTAAAATAGTTTTTCTTGTTATTCTCTCTTAATATAACTTTTAAAGTACTTTTCTCATTTTGATAATGTGTGTTTATTTTTATGATTACTTGTCTCTCCCTGTGAACTGCCCAGTCCATTTGGACAGGGGCCGCATCTTCTTGCTGTAGTACATTAGTGTAGCACTTTGCACATATTAGGTAAAAATAAAAACAAATAAAAAATGTCTGAGTAATGAGTGATAATATATGCTCCTTCACTCTTTGGAATAAAAGAAAATACTAAGTAAAATAGTATAGTAGGGGTGGCTGGGTGGCTCAGTCATTAAGCATCTGCCTTCAGCTCAGATCATGATCCCAGGGTCCTGGGATCGAGCCCCACGTTGGGTTCCTTGCTCAACGGAGAGCCTGATTCTCCCTCTCCCACTCCCTCTGCCTGTGTTCCCTCTCTTGGTGTGTCTCTGTCAAATAAATAAAATCCTTAAAATAAAATAATACAGTAAAGTGAATATTTAATAGTCTTGAAGAAGGAAAGAATGTATATGTTGATAACATAATTTGGTATTCCAGAGGAAAAAGGGATACCACTAACTTAGATTATTTTTATATTATTTTTATTCATTTGTTGGTGGTTAGCTTGTTGATTATCTGTCCCTCTCTGTTGAATGTAAGCTTCCTGATAGCAAGGACTTTGCCTATGTTGTTCATAGCTGTATCTCCAGCATCTCTAAAAAAATAATTATTTTTAATACATAAAGAATATGTGAATTGGGGTGTCTGGGTAGCTGACGGTTGAGCATCAGTCCCTTGATTTCATGTCAGGTCATGATCTCAGGGTCATAAAATCAAGCCCCGAGTAGGGCTCCCTGCTCAATGGAGAGAGTCTGCTTCTCTCTCTTCTTTCTCTCTCCGTCCCTCCCCACACTGGCACTCACGTTCTCTCTTCCTCTCCCTCTCTCTCTCAAATAGATAAGTAATTCTTTTTTAAAAGTCTTTTTTTTTTTTTAAGATTTTATTTATCTATTTGACAGAGAGAGAGGGAACATAAGCAGGGGGAACAGCAGAGGGAGAGGGAGAAGTCAACTCCCTGCCGAGAAGGGAGCCTGATGTGGGGCTTAATCCTAGGACCCTGAGATGATGACCTGAGCCAAAGGCAGATGCCCAACAACTGAGCCACCCAGGTGCCCCAATAAATAATTCTTCTAAAAAAAGAATAAATGGATTTAAAAATTAACTGTTGAAGAGTAGCAGAGGATGATGCATCACCAGAGAAATACAAATAACATTTAGGTACTTGCCAAGTAAATTAGAACATACTTCCTTTTGGAAAAAGGATAAACTTTTGTCCAATGACAAATTTATTAAAACGATGTATGGAAACTTATAAGTGAAACTTGTGGATTTCAACCATGGGTAAGAAAAAGAATTAAACATCTGCTATCCTAAATAATAGCTCTATTAGAAATATTTCAATGGAAATCTTGTATTTGGGTAAGGATAATGTAATCAAGGCTCTTTACCAAAGAGATTACAGGATTCAGAAGGCAATTTCCTGGTTAGTACAACTTATATTTGTTCCTGTTTTTGACTTATACAGCAAAAGAAATATCTCCTAGAAGTTTGAGGATATTAGTTCTCTAATTCAAACAACCTAAATATTTGGCTGCCTTAAGATTCCACTAAGATACTGTCATATCTATGCAGCAAATTTAAAAGGATGCCACTTGCGGTTGTTTCTCTAATAAATAGTTCCTTACATACTGCCTTCATATATACCTGTTCATTCATTCATTTAACACTTATCTATCACCAGTGTTTGGGAAATTTTGCATAAATGAGTATCTACTGCTTGAAATAATTATTTATAGTCTCTATAGAGGTCCAGTGAATGGACCAGATCCTTCATTCTCAATCTTTAACTTCACATTAGCATTGTCTGGGGACAATTTTAAAATGATCTATTCCTAGGTCCCACCAAAGGGGGTGTTCATTCCAATTAAATTTCAATTTTGGTCAAAGGATCAAATATGGATTTTTTTAAAGCTCTTATGAATAGCTGGGGTTGCTGGATGACTTACTATCACTGGTTAATGAAGAAGCCCTTTTTTCTTCATGCTCTTCTGAACTGAGTTAATGTTCACTGGACACAAAATGGACCAGCATAAGTGTCTACCATTTTCTTCATTGGAGGCTATGAATACTAAGAAACTTTGTCTTTTTCACTTCTTTTCAGTCAGCTTTATATTAGCTTTGATTTGTAAATATCCTTTTTAGTAGAGAATAGATGTTTTCAAGCCTTGATATCCAGTTGTGTTGTCTGTTAGTGAAAACTTGTGGTAGAACTGGACACGGCCAATACAGGCTCCTGCTGCACATAACTAAGAATAGTTTCTGGTCAGACTCCACAGATCACTTGTATTATGCATAATATGTTGCCTTGAGTTTCCATAGATTAAAATAATCTTAAGGAATGTATTTCTTTTATTAAAAGACTAGTCTGGGGGCGCCTGGGTGGCTCAGTGGGTTAAAGCCTCTGCCTTTGGTTCCGGTCGTGATCCCAGGGTCCTGGGGTCGAGCCTAGCATCGGGCTCTCTGCTCAGCGGTAAGCCTGCTTCCCCCCGCACCCCCCCCCCCCCCCGCCGCTGCCTGCCTCTGCCTAGTTGTGATCTCTGTCAAATAAATAAAATCTTTAAAAAAAAAAAAAAAAAAAGACTAGTCTGCCAAATTAGGAATCTAGCACTTTACAGAATGAGAAAGTAGAGTGAGGATTGGGGCCAGAAAAAATAGACTTAGGAGCTTCAGGATGTTTTCTTTCCATCTTATTGTTAAATTCCCTTCAGGTCCATCTTGTCATAATTTATTTATTATAATATGTATCCCCGAAGTGATGAAACTTTCTGTAATTGTGTGATTTTCAGCTGAAGTGTTTCATAAAGACAGAAAATGAACCTTTTTCCCCTGGTTGTGTGATGGTGATATTAGACATTATCGGAAATGAGTGGAGTGTGTTAGACTGAAGACAAGACAAAGACTGCCAGGAAAGCCATGTCAGTTCACGGTATTAATCTTGTCCTAAATGGTATTGAGCATGTGCCAGCCTCCCTGGAACAAAGCCATTTATGTGGAAACGAAGGAGAGGAAGAGCAGGTGGCCTGCAGAGGAGTCGGGGCACTCACAAAGCTGCCCCTGTTTAGTGGCCCAGCCTTGAAAAGCTGCTTTGCTAGCAGAACTGAGTGAATGAACCCCAGTGTGATTGACATACTGTATCAGTGGATGCTTCTGAGTCATTACCATGCGCATAGAACCAGGAAATTTAAATGAATTGCCATAATCTTTGTACACCAGCTCAAAATGCCCGTCTGTTAAAAGTTGTTTCTTTTTTTCCAGTTAACTATATTTGGAGTAGATGGTTGAGAATGCACATTTGGCCCAACAAATCCATGGGGCTTCAACAATTCACTAAGCATAGTTGCTCTTCAGGGAAAAGAAATTAAGAAAGCAACGGCTAAGCTGATATTCAATCACAGCAGTTTCCTTTTAGATGAGATCCCCATTAAAAGCCAATTTACTAATCCAATTCAGTATGGATTAGTAAAAACATCCTTTGACCATATTTTTATAGCATCAGTTACTCTTTTTTGTATCTTTACCAAATTCATGAATCATCTCTACTAATCATCATCTCCACAATATCTAGTTTCTTTTTTCTAGGAAAAACCTTGGTGGACAATGTACATGGGCTTAGAATGATGAGGGGAACATCATGGAGTTTTCCAGAAATTAGAATGTATAAGCAAGCAGTTTAAAGAAAAGCTACATAGGATCCATGGACCCAGAGATACTAGATAGTGCCCTTGCTTCATGAAGTATTATCAGTTCCTGTCGGGTTTAATATGCTGCTATTGGACATAAATTTTCAACAAAGCAGGTTTTCTTGGTAAATAAACATCTATTTTGCAAATAACACAGGCACAGGCACACAGGCTCTGGCCTTGTTTATCTTTCCCTTTATCTCTGGAACCTCCAGAGGCTGCTCAGGAATCAGTATATATATTAAAAAAAAACAAAAACAAAACACACACAGTGCTGATAAAAATGATAAAAATAAATTTAAAATTAATTTTAAAACACTGCAGGTTTGGAAAAAGATGGCAATGATGATGATGATGATTTAATTTGAAAAGTAGTAAGTATTCAAGGTTCTGATCATGGGGTAAAAAGGTAGATTTCCTGGCTTTATTAAAGATGATACCTCTTGCTCTTAATCTGAGATTTCTATCTGTCATTGTATATGTTTTTCCTATTTGTTAGAAGTCTCTGAAAATCTGTCAATTAACAATATTTTTGAGTACTTCTTTCTCCTCTTCCTAGTGTAACCACAAGTAGGGCAACTCATATAATCACATGAATCATCAGTTCAGTAAGTGAAGTCCTTTGAAATACCTGGTAGCAATGAATTCTTTGAAAAGGTGGGGGATTTATTAGGGTAAGATCATTTTGAAATATTGGGAGATAAATCAGACTTTGGGGAGATACTTCTTTGGGAAGCTTTAGTGGGAGACTTGATGTAGCAACAGGACTCTGGATATTTGAGAATTAGAGGAAAGGGCGTAGAATAAGGTAGAAAGGGATCTAAAAAGAAATGCCTTAAAAATGTTATTTAAAAAAAAAATATATATATATATATTTTCTCTTTTTGGTATCTCTCCCTTTTTTCCCCCTTCACTTGATTTTCTCCTTGTTAATAAAAAGACCATCTGTTGAGAGCTTAGCTTCAGAAGATATGTACAGAAGCCCATATGAAAGAGGATTGTGAAAAGTTGATGAGAAGGTTATAGTGACAATGATTAAAAAATGATACTAACATCAGAGTGTGAAGGAAAAGATGCTTCCAATAATTTATCTCTCTAGGTTAACCTCCTGAAATGAGAAAGTGGCCATGTCTCAGCTTTATACATCAGACACTGTATTTAGGTAGTTTATCAGCCTTGTTCGTTTAACCTTTAAAAGAACCCTGTGTGGTTAATATTATTCCACCCTTGCAGGAAACAGAAGATCACAGATATAAAGGAAATTTCCCAGAGTGACACCGTGAGAGGTATTGTACCTAAAATTGGAACATGATTCAAATGATGATGCACAACATTGTTTATATGGGAAAATGTGACCTTATAAATAACATTTGAAAGTATAATCTGATTATATATTATGGATGGCCTGCAATGAAACTGTTTTAAAAGGGAGAAAAAGTACTTTGAATCAACATTATATATTTTGGAATAAAATCTGTCACTTTTCTGGTTTTGAGGAAAGCATTGGCAACAAAGTAATACAGTTTTGAAAGTTTATGTGCACTGTTCAAGTTGATCACTGTACAAAGGCACCTTGCTGAGGGGATTATTAGAGCCAAGGTCCAACTTGTATTCATCCACTAAGCCTTGAGTTTAGAGGATACCATTTTCTAATTGTTTTCTTGTGCCTAAAGGAGACACATTTTTCTGATTGTTTTTTCTCCCAAAGGGAGTTCCTTTTTCTATTTTTACAAAAACAATCAGTGCTTCTTTCCATGATTCTCTTCTCTCTTGATAGCAGAACTACGTGTTACAGTGATAGTAGAGGGCTCAATATGAAAGTCAGCCAAACAGTGTCAACCAGATCTTAATAATTAAACAGTTTCAAAAGTTTAATCATGACACTGCCTGTTAAATCAGTTTCTTCCTTGAAATAGAAACTAGTATACACTCTCCTAAAGTCCCTGCTGCAAATCATGCATAAACACCAGCAGGCCATCCAGAAGAGACTACTGTTAAGACTGGCATGGCTGAGTTAATATGGTAAGAATGACCATGTAACAGTTCTTTCAAATGCATAGGATACAGAAAAACAAATGCAGAAAAGATGTAATTAGGGTAATTCAAAACATTCAGACAATTAAATGAAAGAGCCCATTAAAAATAAGGTTGGTATGAGGTGAGAAACGTATTTAGGGAATAATAATTCAGGGTTTATTATTTTCCTCAAATATGTTTTAACTTTGAAAACTTTTAAATGAGAAACAAGGCAAAGATTTTGTTGTCTTTATCCAACTTTAATGTGGTTAATGCAAATTGATAATGTTGCTAATTAAAATGACTGCATTTTTATCTAGATGGTTTTCTGAGTATAAAAACTGCACTTAATTATAATATTAATGAAGTGTTTATAGTTGTTTGAGTAGAATTTGTTTTGTTTTAAGGCAGCTTTATGTTTATTATTTCTATTACATATATATTTTCTCTATCTTAGCAATGAAAGCCCTCACTTAAGTAATGAGAAGCAACAAAAACAAGAATATATTACCCACTGAGGAAAAGTATTTGAACATCATAAAATGAATACACAAAACCTCAAAATTTAGAATTCTTTAAATAAAAGAAAATCCATTTTGTTTCAGTGGCCAGTAATGAACATTAAAGCTAATAAACCAAAAATCCTTTGCGACTCTTTAAGTGAAGATAAATAGACAATTAAGGGCTGCAAAGTACATTTGCGACTACCTCATTAATATTAATTTTAGATACATAGAAGGATCACCACATTGTAAGAAACACTATATGATGTAAGTATTCAAGGAAAGGAAAAAAATAATTGGGCTATTTCCTCTGCAAAACATTTTATAAGTATAATTTAGAGAAGTGTAATTTACAGAAAAATATTTGAATTATTCAGATATTTTAAAGTGGATTTCAGAGTTCGCACATAAATCCAGTTAGAGAAAAATTAAATCTCTATTAGATATAACGAATTCAAGATTAATACAACTGCATGTTTCTGATATAGATACATATATGGTTCCCTTGTTTTCACTTTTGGTTTTCAGAGACTTCCAGTACATTTGAACTCACTGTAGTGATGTTCATTATAAAAGATTTGGAGTTCGAGTCTAGCTCACTGGACTCAACTAGCTCTCTAAATTGTAATGAATAACTTCTCTGACCTTCAATATCTTCGTCTGTACAATGGGACTCAATTTATCAGGTTGTTGTACTGATTGATTGAGATAATGCCCACGAATGCTCTCAGTAGAAAGCAGAAATAGCACATACTTATTTAACTCCATTTAATATAGTTCAGTTTAATATATATCAATATAGTTCAATAATAGAAGTGGAGTACTTTATAAAAGCTGGAGTTCTTGTCTTAGTGATTTACATTTTATAATATGTACAGCTTTTTTTGTGAAGTATGCATGAGATTTTTTTAAAAATAGAAATAAGAGTTGTCAGATTGAGTAGATCTATCTGAAATCTCTTAGCAAGTGGTGGCGTTGGGTTGATCTGATTCCAGAGTCTGTGCTGACCACTACATCATGCAGTTTCATATTTATGAAGCATGATTCAAGTTCAAGTAATCTCTGAAGGGACATTGACTGTAAAATAGTCCTACTTGGATTCTTTCAATAGAATATTTGTGTTTAAAGCACCGAAAGGACCTGTTACAGGATAATTTCAGTAGAAGTGGTGCTAGCTATTGTTAAAGTGATAATAGAAATAATGTCATCAGGTTGCATAGTCTATTATGGTGTAGAGAAGTAGCCTGAAATAAGTGAGGGTAGAATTGCTTTAGAAAATTCTTGGATGGGGGCAGAGATTGCTTAAATAATTATTTGAAATGTTGAAAGGGTGAGAAAAAGAATTATAATCAAATTTGGTGAGAAAATAATGCTCATATCAAGACTCCATTAGGATGCCCTGATACAGTACTTAGAGATGCAAGCATTTTTCAGGTAGGGATGGTTGTGACCATAAGCCAAGGAGTAGTATAGCAAAGTGGACATGAGGGTTTTTTGCCTACTGCCTGAGTTTATATCCCAACTTCACTAGATACTAATTGTGTTTTGTAGGGTAAATTACTCAACCCCTGTATAGTTCATTGCTGTTTTCTCATGTGTAAACCGGGAATAATGACCTTACTTCTCCATAGTTTTATTATGAAGATTCAATCACCTATTAGATGTAAAATGGATGAAATAATACTTGACATACGTAAACATCTCCCAGAAAATAGTTAGCATTTGATAAATATTTGCTATTCTTATCATTTTTATTGCTACTGTTTTATTATGAGATTCTTAAGAGTTTCTGTTTTCTTTCTCATTTCCATTTCACTCTTAAAACCTGCTACAGCCAGCCTTTTGTCATCAGCCCTCCTTTAAGCATTCTTTACAAGTTCACCAATAAACTTCCAGTTATATAAGGCAATAAAACTTTTCTAATAATTTTTTTTTTACCTCTCAGTAGTATTTGTAATGTTGATCTATTTTTTTCTCCCTGAAACTCTCTTCCTTTGGAAGTTTATTAGACTTCATGAGTTTTAAGAATGCCATGATACATTAGCAATGTGTCCAGTACACAGATATGCTATATGCTACTATATAATTGTATTATCTTTATTTTGCCTATCTGCATGCGAAAGTTCCATACTTCTCATCATCTTCTCAATAATACCTCTCATAAGTCATACCGATGTCATAGCAGATGCCACAGTGTATTCTGTTACCTGCTTCAGAGCAGGCCAGAGAGGAGGTTCTCATTGTATACCTGTCGATTCCATAAGCACTAAAAACCTGCACACAGATGTTTATGGCAGCTTTATTCATAATTGCCAATTTCAAAACAACCAAGATGTCTCTCCATAGGTGGATGAATTGGTAAATGGGTTCATCCACACAGTGGAATATTCAGCACTAAAAACAAATGAGACGTCAAGCCGTAAAAAGACAGGGAGGAACTTTAAATGCATATTACTAAGTAAAGGAAGCCAGTCTGAAAAGGCATGTACTGTATGATCCCAACTGTGTGGTATTCTGTAAAAGGGAAAATTGTGGAAACAGTAAAAACATCAGTGGTTGCCAGGAGTTTTGAGGAGGGGAAGAGATGAATAGGAGAAGCACAGAAGACTTTTAGGACAGTGAAATGATTCCATGACATTGTCCTGCGGAATCACGTTACTGCCAGGGTCATACACATCATTATATATTTGTGAAAATTCATGGCATGGGCGATGCTAAGAGTGCGTCCTAACGTAAACTGTGGACACTGGGTGATTATGATGTGTCCGCATGTGTTTGTTTATTGGTCATAACAAATGTATGGCTCTGATACAGCATGTTGATAACGGAAGAAGGGGTGTGTCTGAGAGAGACAAGGAGTATATGGGAGCTCTATACTTTCTGCTCAATTTCACTGCGAACCTAAAACTGCTCTAAAAAATGAAGTTTATAAAAAAATAAACCATCACATGTTAAGGGGACAGGCTGATCGGTGAGGATTTACCAGACCAAACATTGATTTGGAGTTGGAAGCATTTCTAAATGGAATGCTAGGAAGACGAAAGAGAAGAAAGCATCTCTGGCAAAGAGAAGAGCCCACATAAGTGTTTGGAGGCTGGAGAAAGCATTTTGAGTTTAGAAGAGAAATACCATAGGCAAATTAGTCAGATTAGTATTGCTAAAATATAATTTAGCTAAGCAAATACCCCTAAGTTTTAAAAATGATATAATTTGTAAGTCTCTAATTCACATTTAATCTTCTTAAATCAGTCTGTATCTTTGATTATTTTTTTCTTAACTGGATATAATCACCAATTATAAACATAAGGTAAAAATATTTTGATAAGCTGACAATTGATGAACCTAAATGCTTCCGGCCTCAGTTGAGGAAAGAGTCCTTTTGATCTGCTCACGAGAAAACAAGGACCCTCTGACTCATACAGCTTCCTTTGTGTATCTGAAGATCATGGTTAAATAGTGTTTAATCCACTGAAAGAGACACTGTAGTTCACTAAAATGACATCCTGTGGCCTCAAAAGGAGACTTTGATTCAGTTCCTACAGGACATAAAGTGTTTTTACAGGCTTTACAAGAAAGCACTGTTCAAGTTGTAACACTAAGGTTTCTTTCATCCCATAGAGGATAAAATTTTATGGCAAAATAGGATTTACCCATCTCCTCTCACAATAGAAAGCGGAGCACCAAGAGAGGGTAGTTTAGATACCTTGCTTGTACGTGGAACTAATCCTGGTGAAATACTGTCCGGAGTAAAAGTACTAGAGCACAACATAGTGAATCCTTTTTTTCCTCCAGACTATTTTTGGGTTACTCAGCTTTATGAATGTACCCATTGATGCTCTCCTTGAGTTAAGGAAGCATTTTCAAACATAAAATGCTATGGAAAGTTTGTAATACATAGTTTATGTGGTGGGGGGGGGAGAGATGTTTTTAATGGGAAAAAAATCAAGCCTCGAATAGCTTCTCATTCACTGTTTATTCATTGCTTCCTTCCTTCATAAAATGATGATTGAAAGTCTCGATATATGTATATACAAAGCACTGGGGAGAGGACCGTGAAGACCCTAGATATGGAATCTTCTCTCAAATGTTGCTTATAATTTAAAGGGCACTTACGTGTGCTGGTTTTGTTCTGTGCAGATGTGCAGCGTATTCACTGCATATCACATTTTCACTGCTAATATTGGTCCCATATTAAAGTGTATCCAAATATGCTTTTAAGCTGTTCCACATGTCATTTATTGTGCTAACACAGCAGAGAAACAAACATTCAGAAATGAGGTGTTTTTGACTTCTCAGAATCATTTGGAAGCTCCTAATAAAGTGAATGACTACTCTCTTTGAGTAGCTTTTTATGATGGTAAATCACAAGTACAAGTAATTTAGACTGGTCCTTTTTTATTGTTCTTGATCTTCCGAATGAGTATTGCATAAGAACTGGTAGTTTTAAAAATTCTTTCTCACCATTAGGAATTTACTTTTTTTTTTTTTTTTTTCCAATTCTGTCTCTCTCTCTCTTTTTTTTTTAAATGATTTATTTTATTTATTTATTTGTCAGAGAGAGAGCAAGTGCACAGGCAGGCAGTGGCAGGCAGAGGTGGAGAGAGAAGCAGGCTCCCTGCCAAGCAAGGAGCTCGATGCGGGTGGGACTTAATTCAGGACCCTGGGATCATGACCTGAGCCGAAGACAGCGGCTTAACCGACTGAGCCACCCAGGCGTCCTAGGAATTTACTTCTTGATAGGAGGAAAAATAAATGAGGAAAAGAATGTGGGAAGATAGACTGCTGGATATTGAAATAGAATTTTCTCCCTATGAATGAATAATAATAATATCCTTTTTTAACAACTTTCAGAACCCAGATCAGGAGGAGATTTTCTTAAGAATTACGTGGCTTGGGGCACCTGGGTGGCTCGGTTGGTTAAGCAACTGCTTTTGGCTCAGGTTATGATCCCGGAGTCCTGGGATCGAGTCCCGCATCGGGCTTCCAGCTCCATGGGAAGTCTGCTTCTCCCTCTGACCTTCTTCCTTCTCATGTTCTCTCTCTCTCTCTCTCAAATAAATAAATAAAATCTTTAAAAAAATAAAAAAGAATTATGTGGCTTAAGTAACAATGTCTCTTATTAGAAATATTGATGGGGTCTCTTTTTGTTTTGTTTACTCTCGACACATATTCATATTACAGATATTTCTTTTGAAAGTAGAATAGTTTACTATATGGAAATTTTAGCAATAATAACCTTAAGATATCATAGAAAATAATTTACTTTTATATTCTTTCAAATAATTCCTGGAATAAATCATAATAATCAGTGAATTATACATCTGAAAATGGTATCTACTTTGGATAAGCAAACATCCCATAATTTTAAATACTTTAATATTTCATACCATCCTTCTCACAGAAACTATTAAAGTAGCCATTTTCCATCTGTGTATGGTGACAGGTCATCCAGATAGTATTGATGTTTGCTCAAAAGGTGTCTTTGAACATCTGTTGTATTGAACATTAAAGTTATATTTTTTAATCAAAATTGGTTTTTCTGCCTTTCTTATACCATGGATAATCTAAAAAAATCTATACTACAGAACAGAAAAGCTACTGGTTTTTCCTGATGAGGGTCAGAGAGAGCAAATCATGAGTATAAAAATTAAAAAAAAAAGGAATCTAAATAGTCATCTATTAGTTTTATAAAACTGAAAATATGAATCCAAGATCAACTGTCTGTCTAGTTTTTTAAATGTTTGAATTCAGCATTCGGATTGAGCCACTGATATGCTGGTAAAATGGCTTTCTGGAAAGGAAAAAAAAAAATCATCACCACCACCACAACAAAAAAACAAGCCCGGATTTGTTGTATTTTCCAATTTCCGTAGTATAAATACTCCCACCATGGTGATTTGAAGTTAATGGTGATTCAACAGCTTTTCACAAAATTCCCGATTTTTACAATTAACCATTGTGAATCAGTAAGAGCTAACTCCAGAACACCACTCATTGTGTCCATGATAGAAATAACATATGCTTCTTCTCATAAAGGCTGCTGTAAAGTCCAATTGGTTCTACATAAACAGATGTTTCAGTTTACCTTTCCTCTAGAATCTGCTACCCAGGGTAGTATAGACATTTGAGTTATGTGGTTAGTTACCCAGTTGCTCCTCTTCTCCATCCTCCAATAAATGTTTATTACTTATTAATGGGATGTGGTGCTAGAATGCTTGGAGGGAGGTTGAATTTGAAGAGTATAAAAAATGCTGCAAAATAAAGGCATCATTTGACCCATATAATTCGTATTTCATCTGATTTTTTTTGAACTTGTACTAAAATTTGACATCACTAACCCCATGATGTATTCAGAATACATAAGGCCAATAAAATATCTTAACTATTCTGTAATTCAAGCCAGTCACTTCCTTTATAACATCAAGGTTATGTTACTATGGATAGTCCAATAAAAAAATTTCATAAGGAAGAGGATATTATGAATACTGAGCTGTCAGTTATAGATTATAAGAATTTTATGAAGACCCTGACTCTTTTTATTTTTTGAGGGACTAGTCCTCAGTGGTCCAAAAGCTTATCCGAGACTTTTTTTTTTTTAATAAAATTAAATATATTAGTTGCCAAATGTATTATTTCAAAATTTAATGGCCCATAATAGTAATAAACATTTATTAGCTCACACAGTTCCTGTGGATCACAAATTTAGGAGAGGTTTAGCAGAGTAGTTCTGGCTTTGTGTCTCTCATGAAGTTGCAGTCGAGATGTCTACCAGGGTTGCAGTCATAGAAGGTCTGACTGGGATTGTAGGATCTTCTTCCAGTATGACTTGTTTGTGGCTGACTAGATGGTACTGGCAATTGGAGAAATCATAGTTCCTTGCCACATGGACCTCTTCAAAGGACTACTTGACTAGTCTCACAACGTGACAGATTTCCTTTACAGCAAGTGGTCTTAGAGGGAGTAAGGTAGAACTAGTAGTGTTTTGTATGACCTTCACTCAGAATCCAAACATTGCAATTTCCACAACACCCTAGTGGTCACACGGATCAGTCCTGTGAGAGGAGACCACACTAGAGGATGAGGATGAGAAGGTGAGAATTCTTGGGGGCTCTTGGACCACATGGAGGTTTTGCTTTCCTTTAAACAAGGTTTTCAAAAACGTATTCTGATGATCAGGATTTTTGGTCAGCTGAGCCAACAGAGTGATAGGCCAAAAGATTTCAATGACTCTTAAGTGGCACTATCCAATGTATGCAGTATGAAATATAAAAATTATTATGAAGTCCTTTTTTTTTCTTTTGCCTTGATAATTCTTTCTTTAAAAAAATAAATGAACATGGTCAATGATTAACTCAAAGGGCAGGGGTTCTCTTTCATTTGTGCAATAGTAGAGCAGAACAGCACAATCCCCAAAGCTGAACAGTATATTAAAAACACATTCTTCACTTGCTAGCTGGGTGACCTTGAACAATTAAATAGCTCTCTGCCTTAGTTTTCTTATTTGAAAAATCCTGTAATAGAACCAGTTTACAAGATGATTTTTAGGATGGGACTCTTTAGCATACATAAAGTGTTTAGAAGAATACCTTCATAAAATAAATGTATAAATTTTGGTTATTTTTTTCCTCAACGAGTTGCTAGTGTTAGACTCTGTAACAAATATCTACCATTTTTTGGAGGAAGTGGACATACTGTATGTCACAGATTTTCCTATCTTAATTCCTCATGGCAAGCTGCAACATAGGTTGTCATTTTCATCTTACTCATGAAGAAACTGAGATGAATCATGGTAGGGTGCTAGCTTAAATGAGACAGTCAGTAGAAAGAAGGATTGGGCCCCAGATTTATTTGGTTGTTCTGATTCTGAGGGTATTTCTGGGGTTTAGCACAAAAGATATTTAAAGATTTTTGCCAACAGTTGTATACATTAAAACTTCAATTTTATCAACTGCCCCATCTTATGGGTAAAATAAAATTACTTAGATATACCAAATTTTTGGTTTGACCTCAATATTCTCTATCTACTCTCTGGCCAAAATCTGCTTTTCCAGTGAAGGTTGAGTCTAGTATTTCCAAATAATCAAATGCCGCCTTCACTGATATTTTCCTCTTAACCTTGATGCTGTGCATTGATAATAATGTGATTACATACTCTAACATATCTAAAAGCATAACAACACAGATATTAAGAACAATGTATGCCATTTATATTCATTTTTAATGTCTGAGTGCTAACTTTGAAATATTGGTTAACATTGTAGATATAATATGGAGTGAAAAATTTTTTTGTCCTCTTTATAAAATCAATCCATTATATTAAGTATAAATTATATTTAATGTCACAAGATTGTGAAAAATTCTAAGAGAAGAGAGCACACGTAGGGGGAGAAGCAGTGGGAGAGGGAGAAGCAGGCTCCTGGGATTCCAGGACCATGGGATCATGAGCTGAGCTGAAGGCAGATGCTTAACTGACTGAGCCACCTCCTATGAAGAACATTTTTGAATAAGTACATGTTTACCAAAATTAATAATTTGAGGCAGAATAATATGGATGAGATTATAATATAATTTTATAATTCATGTGTATGTAAGCTATATGTCTATTAAACATTAATAATTATCATAATATTAAATGAAAAAAATTGAACAGCCATTGATTTTTTAATTATTTAAATTTCATTAAGCCACAAGGCTTGTCAATAAAAAAATCCTGTTTGAGGATTTTTCACTTCTTGTAAAGATGAATTAAAAACCATTTAAATATTACATGAAGAAGAAAAATTCCAAAGTCATGTATGGCAGTACCCATAATATAACATCTTCAATTCAGACAGAATGATGTGTATAAAAGTATAAAGAAAGTAAAATATGAGAGAAAAGATGCCCCCTCAAACATACTAGTTTTTATGAAACAATTAAAAACCTGACTTTACGAGAAGATTTAAGAGGAAAATTTTTTTAGAGAACTAAAACTATTAATTTTAAGTCCCAACAAGATCTTATTGAAATAATTGCTACTAACTGCCAACTCTTCAAAAGTTAAAATTGAAGGGTTTTTCAGATTTGCTAGGCTGATTTTGTTCATTTATTCTGCTAGTGTAGCTCTGTGACAGCCAGTGGGCTACATTTGATATTATAGTTTCTTATAAAAAAAAGCATATTATTTTGAAATGGAGTAGTTAGAACGATGTACATTGAGCATTTCATTGAGAGTTCAGTCTCATCTCTGTGCAATGACAGGGAAACTTGATCTCTTATATGGGAGAATAGGCTGGCAATTCAAGAGTATACTTGCAATTATAACAAGAGTCTCTATTGAGAAGACCACCAAAATATGTATTTAAGGATCAGAAATAAGGGATAAATTATAAAATCACCAGAAATGGGATGGACCTTATTTATAGATGTACTCTGTTCTGCAGCCAGGATCTAGTTATCTGGTGTGCTTCCTAAAATTTGTAACACAAATTGTAGGGATTTCAACACTTCCCTGAACAGATCATTTCATGTGCCAGTACATACATTTTTTTTCTAATATTCAAGAATAAATCCTCTTTTAAAAAATTTTATCCAAGCAATAATAAGTACTATTCAGGATTTAATGAGCCTGGTTTTCTCCCCTGTGGGGTGGAAAAGCTTGCCTGAATAAATGCTCTCTGGAGCTGCCAGGATTTATGCAGGGGAGGGAGTGGGGAGAGGAAGGAGCACAGCTTCTTTCCTGTGTTCAAGCACCACAGGATTCCGCTTAGCCCCAAGAAGTAACTGTGCTCTCTCCCTGGAGGGGCAGTGGGAGTTGGGCAAGGAGGAAAAAAAAAAAAAAAAACCACAGGAGAGAAAGGGAGAATGCACTATTTTCAGCAAACAGAGCACTGATCTGATCACAAGACAGGAATCTAGGAAAAAATTTGATGAACAAATTCTACATAAATACAGTATTTTAAATAAATAGGAAAGAATGGAATATGAAAGGAATATGCATTCAAGATTCAGCCAATTTAAATTCAACTTTGCTGCTTAGTCACTAAATGATCATGAGTAAATTGCCTAATTTTTAAGCCTTAATTTTCTTATCTGTAAAAGTTCCAATAACCCTTTCAGAAGATTGTTTTAATGGTGAATTTAAAAAAAGAAGTACTTCCTAATGATTGTTTTCTGCCCTTCAGTCTTTCTTCCCACTTATTTCTTTAGTGAAATATAAAATTTAAAAATACCACATGTTAAAAGCATGTTCTGAATATTCTTTTTCATCTTTCTTATTCACTCAGTTTCATATTTATTTAATGTGCTTGTCCTGGGGAGGGTTATTAAAATAACACATTGCATCCAGAACACAGTCATACAAACACACAAGTAAATGCAATTAGCTCCCACTCTAGAGGATACAGATATAGACATGGTTCTAGAAAAACACATATGAGGAAGTCAGGGTTACTGTGATAGTATGAATCTTCCTCAACAAAGGCAAAGAAATGTCAGACTTTAAGTCAAATACTTCTTGAGTATCCCACTGTACTGAAGGAAAATCCTATCTCAGTTGCCGTTAGGTAGCCTGTGCCTTCATTAGACTTTACGTAAGACTTCAGTAGGTTCCTTTGCTACCTGAAAAATATGAGATAGACGTTATCCGTCATTGTCTACAGCCACATAATTTAGCAATTTGAGATTTGTGGTGGTAGGCTCAATAATGGCCCCCAAAAGATACCCACCTCCTAATCCCTGGAATCGGTGAGTGTTACCTTATATAGCAGGGGGGACTGTGTGATTAATTTAGAGATTTCAAATGGGAAGATTATCTTAAATTATCCAGGTGGGCTCTAAATATAATCGAAAGAGGTCTTTATAAGAGGAAGGTAAAATGGTCAAAGGAAGAAGTAGCAGATGTAATGATGGAAGCAAGAATTTGATTTTGAGAAAGGTTCATGAGTCCAGGAATGCAGGTTGCTTCCAGAAGCTAGGAAAGGCAAGGAAATGGATTCTTTCCTAGAGCCTCTAGAAAGAACCAGCTTTGCTAACATACTGGCTTTAACTCAGTGAAACTGATTTCATATTTCCAGCCTCCAGAATTCTAAGAAAATAAATTTGTGTAATTTTAAGCTACCATTTTTGTGGTACATTGTTATTGTAGTGGTAGTAAATTAGTACATGTTTCATGCCAAGATTGGATCTCAGGATATTTTGTCAAGGTTGGGGATATAAATGTTTGGGACCCTGGTTTACCCTGTTCCAGAGAGTAGATCTCAACTGTTGCGTCACCAACCCATATTGTTTTCTGAGTTTAGGTAAAAAATTTTTTCTCTGTGACTACTACAAAGAGTGGTCAACTCTTCCCAGCACAATTCTCTGCTGGGCCTTTAGGGAAAAGATTATTAACTGGTGAGTTTTTGGGTTACAGTTAGCTTATAGGTTTGGTTTTAATTAGTGTATATTTGAATTTTTGTTTAAAACTCAAGAGATTTCCTGTTAAATAAATGCACTTTCTGCCTTCTTTTGAAAAGGTGGAAAGTCTGACAAATATAACATTCCCATGATGAAACCGTTGTGTAGAGTTATCTCCTTTAGTCAAAGTGTGTGCTTGCCAGTTAGAAGTCTACAGTGATACTCCCTCACTAATTTAGTTACTTGCCTGACTAACATAGGTGTTTGAGTTTGTGATCAGTTCCTAATGCCTTTAAATTAAAAAAAGAGAGTATCTTTTTCACCTGCTGCTTGGGACTTTGCAATCCAATCTTTGCTCAAGAGGGAAAGCAGAAAGGGTCTGGAGTGTTTATAACAGGATAGGAAATAAAAACATTATGAACAAAATCAACCATAAAAATAAATAAATAATTTTTCCATAAAAGTTTCAAAGAGGCAATGAATGACATCTGAGCTTGGTCCTAAAGGATGAAGACACAAGAGTTAGTGTGACAGGGTGGTAAACTATCATTGACTGTGGCTTTCTTACTGACGCAAACCCTGAGATGTCTTAGGAGTAAGAATACCTAGAGCTGAAGAACTAAAGACAGGCAGAAGGTGCTGGGAGGGGCTGGAAAAGGGGAAGACAGAAACCTCAGCTCATATGGTAGAAAGCTAGAGGCAGTAGTCCAAGGAGGAGTTGGAGAACAGGCTGAAGGAAAGACTTTGAGTTTGTTTTTTGTTTTTTGGGTTTTTGTTGTTGTTGTTGTTTTGGTTGCTGTTTTCTTGTTTTTTTTTTTTTTCTTTCTACCTCATTAACTGGATCATTGGTGATTATTGCCTGTCTCATCAGTGATGTGAGAAAGAATCTGTTAAGGTAGATTGAGTTGGAGTTAGATTTAGTTTGGGTTTAATGGAGGATATATGTTTGGTTTAGTTACTTCTCTGTATAGTTATTTGTAGCTGTCCTGATAAAAAGAATGGTTACACTTAAAAGCCCAGAACTGTTTGTAGGTTGTCTGTAATATGATACAGAATATCGTATCTTATTCATAAATGTGTATTATCCCAACATCCTGGCCTGGTAGGAAGGACCACAAGGTTTAAGAAATTGTAGAAAACAGTAATAATCCTTATTGACCTAAATGATTCTGTTTGTATCTCTATGTACAACCTGCTTTGAATTTTTTAGAGTCATTAAAAAACAGAAAAAAAAAAAAAAGAAAGAAAAGAAAACCATGAATTGGCATTTATACCCAGAGCTTCTTCTAGCCTATGTGGTGAATTAGAAAACAGAATCCATTCCTTTGCAGAGACTAGCCCTGAGCTAGATTGCAAGGTTGGTGAGCATAGGGGAGATTGGATTTTTACCTCACATGTTGCTCAGTCACTAAATTCTATTGTCCGGTGTATAGCATGTCAGCTGTATGCAGTGACCCTGTAGTACACAGACAGAAAGAGTCAAGGGTGGGGGAAAGAAGTACAAGTGATGGAAACCTTAAATGTGTAGGAATAGAGGGTTGTTTTTTGGGTTTTTTTTAGTTTAAAATAAAAATATTAGTCATTTTCATGAGAGTTCCTTAAAACCGTGGCATTTTACTCTCACTGCTTATCAGTATCACCCAGGAAACGGGTATAAAAAAAACAACCCCTGCTTGGGTCTCAACCCTGGAATTTTGATTTAAATTGGTTGTGGGTGGTTCTCCCAGGTGATGCTACTCCGTGGCCTGAATATCATAAAGTATAGCAGTGGCATCGTACTCCTGTATAAATTTGAGAAAAAATTCCTCAAACAAGATTCCCTGCTACGTGTGGTATGGCATGCTTTGTTTCATGGCCATTCTTGTCATAGGAAAATTTTTGCAAATGTTTAATAAGTGAATGATTTTATTATTTACTAAATGCAAAAAAAGGATAACAGGCATAATTAGGGTTGGAGTTTCATCAGTGGTATAGATTCTAATCTTCTGAACCACCAGTAGATAAATATGCTTTGGATAATATTAAGAGTAGAATAAATTTGTTTATACTCTAATTTTGGATTATATTTTCTACTTTCCCATCATCTGCTTTTCCAACTAGCCTTACATAATAAGGCTATTTGAAATAATAGCCTTACAAATACAAATAATGTATTTGAAAATACATTTTCAAATTTGGGGGTTTTGAGGTGTTTTTTTTTTTTTTTTTTTTGGCATGATGGGAGATAGGAGTACACAGATTTCATAGAAATTCCCAGTATGTCTGTGAAATTGTTGTAAACTCTTGATTAAGAAATGGCCACTCATCTAGATTTGTGGAGGCCCAGAGAGAACAATTATTATAGTTCAGTTGTTAAAGTGGAGAAAAAATTTAAAGCAAAAGTTTTGTGAATTTGATTCAAAGAAATTATTCTTATAGTAGATAAAGTAAAAAAAGTGAAACAGAACATTTCATGAAGAAATGCAGAGCTTCTTGCTGATTTACAGGTTGTTACAACAACACATCCTCATTGAGGAGGCCGTATTTTGCTCACAGTGGATTGAAACGTTTGTCCCATAGTACCATAAAGTTATAAATATATTACAGAAGTAAGCATAAGTATAGCAACAGATCATGGTTTAAATGACTGCCTTGTATAAAGTTATTTGAAAATAAATATTGCAATAATTATTATCTCTGGCCATCATTTCCCCTTTGGTGTCAGCATCTAAAACAAATAAAGCCATTCAAATTATTCTTAAGAAGGTGTTCCATTTCTTGTGAGGTTTATTTTAAGATATCTGTCTACATGAACATGCCTATTTTCTGCTCCAAATCAAACTAGAAAAGTTTTTTTTTTTTTTTTTTTTTTAAGTATGAAAACAAACGCTTCAAGTCTTCTGTGTTTGTAGTGCAGTTCAGATTTCTATTTGGAGAGAGCAGTAATTGTCCAGAAATGCTAAGGGAGAGTTAAGTGGAATGTGGAAATGATTTTCAATATCCTTTCTAGATCAGTACCCAGTTTTAATATAGAACAGGTGTGTGTGATTTTACATGTAAGTTAGAAAATAGATATGGTCATTAGCGTATTCAGGCAAAGACAAAAATCTGGCTAAAGCATTAAGAAGGAAAGAAAATTGGAAAATTTTGAAAATATATTTGAATTTCTCCTTTTTTGTCTTTTTAAAAATGACAATTGTATGGAAATTTCTATGCTTAAGTAGAACAGAAGACATTTTGTTGTTTTCCCTTCATCATTCTCTTCAGATTTTATAGAGGAATACAATAAGGTAAAGTTCTTGCAAGAAAGAAACCCATAGTAGGCAATATATTATCTTTAATTATTGCACATTTAGACATACACGTAGAGCTGTTATCGTACTGTTTTGTTTTTGTTTTGTTTTTCATTTAGATTGAGTCCAGTTCCCTAAGCTAAATGTTGAGCCAGACACTGTAGTGATAATAACTGAGGAACAAAATGAAAGCATGGATACATCTCCAACTGCTCAGAGCTGAGGGATGATAAACAGCAACAAGATCCAACACAGAACTGGTTAAGGAAAAGCTTACACTTCCATTTGCAGTGTCTGAGTCCACATTTCAGACTCAGATTTTCGAACATTCGAACATTCGAACATTCACGTGGGCCTCTTTGTACATTAGCTAGACTTGACTTTTCTGAGCAGCATTCACCAGATGTGATAGGAAGTCTACAAGGGTAAATTTTCTAGCATTAAAAGAACCAATGTTTTCTGTAGATATGATTGTTTTAAGTGTTTGTGGTGGCATTCATACAAGGAAATTTCATATCATGTGAGACCAGAGTCCATCACAGAGTTCAGGCTGCGATACCGTTGTGGTGAGTTTCCGTCAGCTGTTTCATTATTTAAGATACTGAGTATGTACATACAAGATATTTAAGAAAGTTTAAAATAACTAGAAGACCTGACATTTACCTTGGAAGATAATTGCATTTAATGGAGGAGACAAAGCGTTATTTGCCATATACTTTTGTTCATATTCAGCTTCCAGTGCCCTTTCTCCCAATCTCCATGAGTCAGGCAATTACCCAAGCTTCAATATCCAATTCAAATGCCACCTTCCTGCGTGATGGTTTCACCGTTCTTTCAGTGAAGAATTCAGCTAGAATCCATGTCTCCTTTCTCTACTCCCTTTAATGTGATGAACACTAATTGCACTGTCTTCTTTCTGCTTTGTATATCTGATTACATACTAGGAGCTCCCTGAGGACAGGAAACGTATTATATAGAATTGCTGAACATTCTAAATGCTTAAAGGTTAGTGAGGATGCTGAAGGGAAAAAATAAAAACTTAGAATTAATCCTAATTTTGCTTCTTGCATATCCCATGGAAATAGAATAAGAACTAAGAGTAACACAATAGGGATTTTTATCTTTGCTCACTTTAAGAAGTTTTCTTGAGGACCTCAAGTTTTTTCACTTTCTCTAAGAATGACCCTCGGGGCACCTGGCTTGCTCAGTGGGTTAAGCCTCTGCCTTCAGCTCTGGTCATGATCTCAGGGTCCTGGGATGGAGCCCTGCATCCGGCTCTCTATTCAGCGGGGATCCTGCTTCCCCCTCTATCTCTGTCTGCCTCTCTGCCTACTTATGATCTCTATCTGTCAAATAAATAAATAAAATCTTAAAAAAAAAAAAAAAAGAATGACCCCCCCATACACACACTCAGATTGCTTTCCTGCGGCTGGGTGACATGATTTTATATCCTATTTCTGGGCTTTCTTAAACTAGAGAAAAGGAGCTTATACCAAGCATCTTCTCACTCTGATACCATGCTCAAATCCAGATAGCAGCTGGGGAATGAATCACTGCTCGAAGCTCAAAGATGTGAGGAGTGCAAAGCAATTGCAAAAAACATTCTGGATTTTTCAACAACTGTAATCCAGGGCCCTTCCTCTCTTCTGGCCGTTCTAACTTTATCTTGGGCTGCAAAAGTAAGTGACACTTTCTGTCAGCTCTCAGATCTTCATAATTGTTCCTTGGCAAGTTCTAGTGGTAGTTGAGTGTATACATCTGTGTAAACATGAGCATTATCTGTGCTTTAAAAATTAACCATAAACGTATGTTAATATCGCCAAGGAGTGACCATGCGTGTTTTCAAAGAGAGGTAGCAGAAACACACACACACGCACACATTTTTAAAGGACCGAAGGAGGTAAAGGATACTCTTAGGGCTATACATTTTATAACAGGGAAAAATGGAAATGGTGAGGGGCTGAACTTACTAGATAATTGGATGTGAGTGATGAATTTGAGCTTCATGGAGGGAGGAAGTCTTAAGCACTGTTTTGAAGACAAAATTAAGTAAGGTAAATGTGATTTATGTACCTTCCTGAGAGCAATCCACTGATAAAGGTGTTAAATTTTAATTAAATGTCTGTGATCTGCTATCACATTCAATATTGTCGTTGTAAGGGAGGAAGAATTTTCTTTTTACCTTTCCAGGTTCTTTGGGGTCTAATAATTAACATAGAACAGATTAACAGGTGAAAAAACAAATTTAACTTCATATATATAGGAGCCCCATAAAAATATGAGATCCAAGGGTAAGTCGGGGCTTATATTCCATTCTGAGCTAAGTAACTGGATAGGGGTCTGTTGCTTCAAAGGGAAGGAAGACAGTTCATGGGAACTTGGGAAGAGCAGATATTTTATTAACAGATGTTTGTCATGCTATGCAAAGACAATGGGACGCAGAGAGGAATTTGAACAAGTGGGCCCTTCCAAGCTCACTATAGCTTACCATAACCAGAACATGTTTTTTGTAGTTATGTCCGGTGATAGCTCTCTTCCCAGACCAAGCCCTCTCTCTAAATTCTTACAGGGAGTTAAGTGGTAAGTCAAATCTCTTCCTGAGTCTGTCGGCCTTAATTGTCTTTAGCTCAATACAATCTGCATGCCAAAGTGTCATATTCAGGGGTGGTCTATTCTGCTTCCTTTCACCTTAAACTTGCTAAAGGCTATGGTTGAAATCAGCGCTTGCACAAAACTTCCGGTATTGCTATAGTTTGGGGAATCAGGAAGCCCTAAAATGTAAATCTTGACTTTGTCGAGTATAAGGAGGAAAGACATTATGGATAACTGCAAGAAGAATCCCACCTTTCAGTGCTTATCACAATTTGTTTTTCTGTCCCAAACTGTGAGACTATGCAGAGAGCATCTTTCTTTGCAAATGTTCTCAGAGAAAATTGCTGTAGAAGCTAAACTTTGACATACCCTGCTAAATGGGCTTAGCAGGGCTCTTAGCAGGGAGGGTTTAATTTCTGTATGTTGCCAGGGAGGATCCAGAAGCCATTTCCTCCTGTGACCAAAGGGATTTCTGGATTTCTTGACTCAGAATTGAAAAGGTTTAAAATTGTGCAGAGGCTCTGGTGAGGCAGGATACTTTTCCTGTCACTGAACTGCCTTCTGTATCATTAAATTAGCATTGCTTTGGAGTTTGTAAAGCAAAGGCCAATTGCCAAATAAAACAAACTTTACATGTTCTGATGTTAATGGTTGACTGGAAAATGTCTTTATCTTTTTCAGTGACTGGTCATTTTTTCTTTCACCATATGGAAATATAATTCAGCTGGATTTCCCATTAGGAGTTATGAATTTCAAGTGTAAGAAAATAACTATACCTATATAGTAAACTATGCTTCACTGACAAAAAAAAAATATGTATATATATGTTTTGTTTTACAAATAAGCGAATTGGGAGAGAAAAAAAGCCTCAAGTTGTATTAAAAAAGTTGAGTATTAAGGGGGTGGTCAACATTAGGAGTAACAAATTTTCTCAGAAATAAATGATCCAAATTTTTTTTTTCCATTAAATGTGACAAGTAATGTTTGAACAGTTGCTAGGAAAACTTCTTTATTAAAGGCACTTTGGAACAATCTGTTGAAACTTTCTCACCCTTTTCTCAGCCAATATCAAAGTCTCCCTCTGTTGTTTCTGGTTAAGGTTTTGGGGGGTGTTTTTGTTTTTACTCTTTTCTTTTTGGTTGGTTGGTTGTTCTGGTTTTTTTTTTTGTTGTTTTTTTTTGTTTTGTTTTGTTTTTTTTCTTAGTGTAGTTTGGTGAAAAATCCTCTTCATGCATTAATCTGCCCTCAGTTCACAATTCACCCTCTTTGCCAGAGCAGGCCCTAACTGTAGATCTGAGCAGGCCACTCTTTTTGTCTAATTTTAGTTTATTTATTCTTTTGAGTCACATATAAAATCTTACTTCATTGAATTGATGTCAAATTTGCCACTTCAAATTCTGCCATTTTCTGTCTCACACATTTTGTTCAATCACAATGGTTACTTATTTAACAAATATTTATAGAGCACTTATTAAGTGTATCATCCCATTCTAGGTCATGTGGTTAAGCAGACGCAGACGCAGTATCTATTCCTGTTGGGCTCACATTCCAGGGCCTTTTGTTCTCAGAGCTCATTATGTAATTCTACAAATCCATGTCTTTCATTATGGTAACTTTGTTTTTCCCCACCTTCATCTCGCCAAGTCCTTCTCATTTTCCAACGATCCAGCTCAAACTGCGTATCTTTCAGGAAGTCTTTGGTGGTGGTTCCATACTCTGTCAATTTAACTGAGTTGGACTGTGGTACCTAGAATTCCCTTCCCTGCATTGTTCCAAGGTAGAATTGATTATAAGGACACTTTCATGAGATTTGGAAGGTGAAAATGAAGTAGCAGTCATTTTTAGACTCTTAAAGTCCATGTGGGTGCTCAACACTGTGGCCTTGGATCTGTTTGCTTACCTGCTGGTATGGGTGGCACCTGGGTCTGCAGTTCTCTTAGCTGCCACCAGCTCTTCTCCTTCAGCATGTGCAGTTCTGTGGCAAAATACACCAGCTTCTTCTGTGTATCTCCTACATCATTAAGGCTGAAAATGGTTCCAGTTTCTCCTTAGGGGGCCCAGTTTCTTTTCATGAATTCTGTTTTTTTCTGTGAGTTCCATTTTGTCATTGTTCTTCCTGTCTTATGTCCATATTTTATTCCTGTACTGTGGCCTAGCTGATCTGTTACCATCTCAATCCCAACACTAAAACCAGAAACCAAAGTCTTGGGTAGATTGTTCACCAGCAACCAGAATTATGTAATGTTTAATTCTTGTACTGAGCCATTTATTCAGTATTACTCACAGTGATTCTACTTTTCTGACTGAAAGCAGACTGGTACAGAGGTTGCTACCAGAAATGGAGTGTCATAACAAAACTCTAAAATATATGGTATTAGCTTTCAGGCCCCGTCAGTGAGAAGACCAGGAAGGGCACTGAGGAAATGGTTAAGAAGCATTATAGGCCTCCAGGATACTGCTGGTGAAGGTTAAAGACAAATGAGAAAATGTTATAGGAAATGGGAGGAAAGGAGAATTTTGTTTTATCTTGGGGGAAAATTTAGTGAAACCCTTGTTCGCTATAATGTAGAAAATAGTAAATACACCTAAGGAACTAATGGAACGGATTAAAAGAATTTCCCTACAGAATGTTTAAAGTATTAGCTAGTTTAATAAGTTACAGATAGAGAAATGAGCTAAGGAGGGAAATATTCAGTTTTTAAGCAGAAATTAGAAAACATAGTAAGTATCCAAGATTTGCTGAATTTGATAATAAAACTACTTTCCTACCTTCTAGCTCCCAAACAAAATATCTCTGCAAAAAAGAAAAAAAAAAAAAAAAGCCTCAGGGCAAAGATCAAATCCAGGATGCAGTTAGGAAAATATAGCCTTTGGGCAGGTCATAGATGAGGTCAAGGATGTGACTGTAAACCCTTTGTTATGACTTAAGAGAGATTTAAATTGGTGGCTCATAGACCTTTTGACACAGATTAAAACCAAAAGACCTTCTAAGGATCTTAAGGATTTGCCCTGCATATCATACCTCTCCTCTAAGTAATACCGTTTTTTTGTTTTTTTAAGAATCTTGAGGTCATTGTCTCACAGCAGTCTGAGGACCCAAAGTAGAGAAAAACTTACTTCAAAAATTTTATGGGTATGATTCTTTTTGCCTACTGGAATGTAATGTAATTTCATGTATTAAAAAATTTTTTTTAAGGAATTCTGTTATGTTGGACTAAAAGTTATAGAGGCAATACAAAATGAAATGAGAGTTTTAGAATCCCAAACTTCTACAGATTGGAGTTAAACTGAAAAAACTACTCATCTCAGAAACTAATCAGATTTTGTAAACTGCTCAAACAAAAGCTACATTTATGGAAAAGGAAGAATGATTTAGAGAGTAGAAATAGCAGACTAGAGGGAGCAGCTCAGAGCTGTGGAATACAACTCCCAGGCACTTGCGAGTTAACAACATGGACCCTGTTGGATATTAGAATTGCTATAGACCAATAACTTTTTTCTTTCCTTTCCTACTTTCTGAACAGGAGGGCTACTCTCATGGGTGTGTGAACTGTGCATTTGCTAAGGACCCTTTGGTTAGACGGGCCCTGGGCTAGTTTTTCCTTTCTTTTTTTTTTTTTTTTTTTAAGATTTTGTTTATTTATTTAGTTAGTTAGTTAGTTAGTTGAGAGTGTGCACCGCAAGCAGAGGGGAGGAACAGAAGAGAAGGAGCAAAGGGGAAAGGAATCCCAAGCTGACTCCATGCTGAGTGAGAAGGCCCATGCAGGGCTTTATCTCACAACCTGAGGTCATGACCTGAGCCAAAACCAAGAGTCAGATGCTTAACCAACTGGGCCACTCAGGTGCCTGTATGCTAGTTTAATTCTGGGCTGTCAACATCTTCAAATTCTTAATATTTGAATAGGGGCTTTGCATTTTATTTTTTTTTTAAAAGATTTTATTTATTTATTTGACAGAGAAAGACATCTTGAGAGAGGGAACACCCCCACTGAGCAAAGAGCATGATGTGGGGCTCGATCCCAGGATCCTGGAAGCAGAAGGCAGAGGCTTAATGACTGAGCCACCCAGGTGCCCAGGGAGCTTTGCATTTTAAATTTGCACTGGAACCCACAAATTCTGCAGCTGGTCTGGCACTGGAGTGTTTATTGCAGGTAGTATAGGATTCTCCTGTCAATTTATATTTTGTGTGTGGTGATTACAAATAACTTGCCTCTTAAATCACTAGTCTCCAGACTGAAAAGGATCTAGGGAACCAGGTCCAAAGAGCTTCATCCATGCCAGGATTATAAGATGAGATCCTGGGCCTTGAACTGAGTCAAAGGTTATTAATGGGATGAGACTTTTAGGAGGCTTAAGAACTCGACTATGACAGTTTTAAAAGATGCTTTGACATTTCTTTTATTCAGAGATGAGGTACCTATTTTTTTTTAATCCACATGGGCTTGTGATTGCTTCTACCACTGGAGAGTGGTACAAGTGGCTTTTGAGGTGAGGTCATAAAAAGTCCAAGCAGCTTCCTCTTGGTTGTCTTTGGATGCTCACTATTGAGACACACCTTGTACTCCAGATGCCATTTTGTGAGAACTCCAGATCAAATACAGGTGCTCCAGTCAACAGACAACTGAGTTCAAACTTCAGTCCCATCCCAGGCGTGTATGCAAGAGAAGGCTGGAGAAGATTCTAATCCTCAGCCTCTCAAGTCTTCCTAGACCATGCATAAGATATAACTGAACAAAATCAAGCCATCCCTACTCTACTGTGTCCAAATTCCTGACTGTAGACTGCATCAGTATAACTCAATGGTAGTTATTAATTTACTGCCACTCAGCTGATGGTGGTTTGTTATACAAAAATATTATACATTATGTTATAAAATTTTATTATTAACAGTATTATATATACATATTATATGTATAAATGTATTACATGTATATACATATTAGTTATATATATTATATATTACATATATATGTAATAGAGCAGTGCCATATTCATCTGTGTGACCAAGTATCCTGCACAGAATTGTTCCCAGATACTGTTTGATCAAACATTCAATATAACTGCCAATACAGTTTCTTCCTTAACTGTACAGTTAGGAAGTAACAATACAGTAAGGAGGTAACAATACAGTAACTTCCTTAACTTCCTTAACTACTGGTCATTCCATTTAATGACTTCAAAGATTCAGCTTATGTATGACATCATTCTACTTCAGATTCTTGCCTCAACAGTAATTAAATTGAAAACCATGGAGTGAGGCAAGTTACGTAAGCATTAAATGCACAGTTCTGCTCTGAGCACTGCTGCCTGACAAGACTTAACAATTCATCACATCCTACCTGATCTGTGGCTTATTTTCCCTTTGACATAGGCTTAGAATTCCAGGTTTATGAAGGGTAAGCAGTAAGGCCTGGCTAATTCTGAAACCCAATCCCCTGCTTTTGCCAAACAGGTGAGGTGATACAGTGCTCTACTCCCATCAGGTAGGTCATCAACCTCTCTACCACACCAAAAATTGCTTCCTGTGGGAGAAGATTCCTTAGCATTTCTAGCATGGCAGTCAAGAGATTGGGCTTTGGAGTCAGAAAGACTGCAGTCCCAATTCATCATCTGCCTCCTGGAACAGAATATCTGAAGCCCTCTGAGCCTCATTTCCTCACCTGTGAATGGGGATAATAATAGTATCTAACTCACAGGTTGTGGTTAGAAATAAAATAAGAAAACATACATAAGATATTTGGCATAGAGTAAACATTAAATAAATATTAGTTATTATGCTCTCCACACTGGTATTCAAAGACTTAGCATCAAGCCTCTATTTCAACATTTCTACCCTAACTTCTCAATGGGTTTATGCTTCTTTCCCATTTCAGTTCCTATCTTTTTTGTCCCTGGTTCTTTAATATGGCCCTTTCCCCTGATCACTCTTTTGCCCTAGTTGTTTTTCTTTTTCTTATTTATTTCTTTTTTTCCTGGTAACCAAATATCCACTGGTACCCTTCCCAGTACTGTGATTCAAAATGTGATTCTGACTTCTTCCACAGAGTCTAGGAATCCTGATTTGGATCACAGTCCTGAAGATGCAGTTATTACCTGGTGCTCAGCCACACTGATGGAACTAAATCTGGAGTCCTTCATCTCATGTGTTTTATTTGCTCCTAACATTATTTTTTTCTACTGCCCCTACCTAGCCTGCTAGCCACTGTGTGGTTTGATTCTGGAGAGTGCCACACATTTTAAACTCCATTTCAACTGCCAGATTCTGAACAGAATTATCTGCCCCAAAATGTCTACACATCATCAACCACACTCAGTTTGATCCGAAGACAATGCACTATAAAGAATCTTTGAGTAGAGCCTGGAGGGACTTGTATTATCTCCTGTCTCAAGCCAGAATTGGTTCTAGAAAAAATGAAGAAGATTAGGCCTGTAGAAAGTAAACAGCTCCTCTCATCCAGGAGGGAAGAAAAATAAACATGGAGGCTTTTTGGGGAAACAATGGTCTGATTAAAATTGTGGGAGTGGGAAATGAAAAGAGAAATACTCAAGAGACTAAATACAAAAAGTCCTGACAGAAGGTACAAAGGAAAATTTGAAAATTCAGGGGCATGAGGTAAAGGGTGGTGTTTCTATTAGAATAAGAAGTTGAAAAGAAAGGGAAATAATTTGATTAATGAGTCATTGTGATAGAATTTGAGGTCATGGCAGAATAATTTGGTAGAATTTTTTAGTAAGAAACTGAAAATACATTATTAAAACTCATATAATGACTCAGGGTAGGATTTAAAGTTTTGGAATTCAGCAGCACATCAGCAGAGTAGAAGTTGTGTGAATGAGTGAGAAAAAGAAGTAATATAAAGTGGGCACGTTGGTGGGCTATATACACCTAAGAGGACCATGTGATGAACCAGTTGAGGGGGAATGGGACTCAGAAAAAAAAATTGAAGGAGAACAAAGCTAGTCTATTAATAGGGATGCCTTGAGAAGTGGGTTTCAAGAAGAATGATCACTAGTAACAAATGTATAAGAAAGGTCAAGGAGGATGAAGTAGAGAAATAACTGCTGAATTTTAAACAAGATCATTGGTGTCAGCTGGGAGAGCAGTTTCAGTACACCTATGTGGATGAAAGCCAGCTTTCATGTGATTAAGAAGGGTGGTGAAAAATTAAACAGTAAAAATTGTATTTCTAGCATCCTGAATCATTAATCTTAATGTACTCCTGCAGTTCACTGACTCTCAGAGTTGCTGGAAACCTTTGAGATCTCATAGTTCAACATCTTAGAGTAAAAAGTCTGGGGAGTTGGTAATAAAACCTCTACACTTTAACTTCCAGGAACTTTTTGGGAACTATCTCAGGACATAATGTATTCATCTATTAAAAGGTCCTTCTTACTAACTCGTGACATAGTAAATTGAGTAGATATATGATTCTCTTGGCATTGTTTTACCCATTTGTGCTCTGGGTTACTAAATTGCCATGGTCCTTTAGGTTCAGACATTGACATCTTTTTTTTTTTTTTTTTTTTTTTTTTAAATACCATGACAGAAGCTTTATCAATGCTATTTTCAAAATAAATATTCAAAATACTATGGCTGATGAGGCTTGCAGTAATTTACCTCCTACATTCATAGAAGTTAGCAGGAACTTTTGCCTATTCCATAGAAACAAAAACAAAATTGATGATGTGAAAATTGCTATTGGAAATGCTGCAGGCCAACTCATATCACATATCATTTTCTGGTAAATATTCAATTTTAAAGAGTAAGTCAAACTTACACAACCTTTGGTCACATATTGCTTTGAAATTATTTCATAATTGAGTATGTGTGTTTCTCTTTGTTTCAGTCTTTCAGAAAATATAAGAGATTCTGTTGTCAAATAGCAGAGGTGAGTTGAAGTCAAATTCTCATAACTAGTCCCAAATAGACTTAGACTTTTGATATGCTGTGTTTATTGTTTATTTATAGTCCCATCGCCATCTATAGAGAAGACTAAAATAAATGGAATGAAGTGTGAAAGACTAACTTTCACACCTGTTTGTAAGATGAGATTTTAGTGACTTGGGAGAGTACCTGACATTTCCAAAATTCACATTCCTTGAATTCACTGAAAAGAAAAGAAATACTCATGTCTGGTGACCTCATTAGAATTGTTACATACATACAAATGTCACCATATTCTTAGATATTTTAGGTACATACCTTCATGAGAACACCTACAGAAACAGATTAATTTTAACAATCTTCCAATTACAGAAAGACCTATACAAAATATGAAGAAGGGGAAAACTCCTGAGCCATATTGTTTCTCCTAAAGGTCCTTCTAATCATGACTTCTTCCATACAATCTCCTGAAGTTTAATAATACTATCTTTCCAACCAAAAGCAAAAATTAATAGGGAGCTTCCTGTTCTTAGTAAATCACAGACAAGGGCTTGAATTGGGTGTTGAATATATATGACTCAAAGCATGTCAAATATGCTTTGAGAAGTAATGTGAAATGCCAGAGCAGTTATTTTAAGAGGTAGACAGAAATGCTAGAGAGGACAGAAAGGAATATCCAGTAGATCATTGTTTTAGAGAAAGAGCTATTGTAATTAATAAGATCACAAAATTGCCTATATGATCTGATTTGAAATACATCTTCTCATGTGCGCGGTATAGCATCTTGACCCACATGGCACAGTGTTAGTGTATCTTTCCAAATGCCATATATCTTTCCAGATAGCTAACTATCTACAAATGGTAACCCCCAGTTCTTCTATGGGATTATTGTGTGGGATTGGAGATGGGGGTCTGCTGAAAGCTGTTATAAGTTATAAACAATTTAATAGGGTTTATAGTATTCTTTTTTTTTAAGATTTTATTTATTTATTTGACAGACAGAGATCACAAGTAGGCAGAGAGGGAGGCAGAGAGAGAGGAGGAAGCAGGCTCCCCGCTGAGCAGAGAGCCTGACTCGGGACTCCATCCCAGGATCCCGGGATCACGACCTGAGCCCAAGGCAGAGGCTTTAACCCACTGAGCCACCCAGGCGCCCCTATAGCATTCTTTATATGGCTTATGAGTCCAGCTTCCAAGGGGGATCCTAATTAGAGGTCAGGATAGTAATAGGGCTGTGGTAAAAATCCACTTTGATAGTTTCAAGGAAGATAATCATTCTGTTTCTTATCCTTTACTTTTCTGAATCTGAATTTCTTATCCTTCTACCTTTTTGATTCTTATGCCTCTGCGTCAAAATAATTTCATCTATTTCCCTATGCTGGCAGAGACATGGAGAATAATGGTGCTCAACATGTTTTAAGGACCTTGAAATCAGAGCTACAGGAAAAAAAGTGGAGGTAGACATTGAGAATTAATAACGCTGATAAATTTCAGAGTCTTTCCAAGGAGTACTTATGAAAGGGAGTGCCAACTCTGGCAATTTATTTTACTGTTATACTCTAGTATTTGGCAAGTTGGAAGCATTACCCTTAATTTATACCATTTTTACATGTTATCAGTATGCCTGTGCATGAGAAAGCGTCACAAACTCTTTGTCAAGAATTATGGTTGGAGAGGCGCCTGGGTGGCTCAGTGGGTTAAAGCCTCTTCTTTCAGCTCAGGTCATGATCCCGGGGTCCTGGGATGGAGCCCTGCATCGGGCTCTCTGCTCAGCAGGGAGCCTGCTTCCTCTTCTCTCTCTGCCTGCCTCTGCCTACTTGTGATCTGTCTGTCAAATAAATAAATAAAATCTTAAAAAAAAAAAAAGAATTATGGTTGGAGGAATATATTCTTTGTAGATAATTAAGGTTGGAGGAATACATTCTGTGGAATTTTCCCATGTTCATTTACAAATTACATTGTTTCTCTTTAAAAAAAAAGTTTAAATTCTGTTGTATATTTTAATAAAGAACAAATATCCATATGCATAAAAATAATTTAGACTACTGTTTAGCATGACCAACAATAATCAACTGTCTATAACTTTATTCAGTATAAATTGTTGAATTCATACAACAAAAAATTAGGTTTTATGATTTGAAAAACAGAAATTAACAAATATTATCAACCATGAGGAGAAATTAGAACCTCTGTACATTGCTGCTGGGGATATAAAGTTGTTTACTACTGTGAAAGCAGTTTGGTGGTTCCTCAAAAAGTTAAGCATGGACTTACCATATGACCCAGCATTTCCACTTTTAAGTATGTAACCAAAGGAATTGAAAATGGTTATCAAAGTAAAACCTGTATACAGATGTTCATAGCAGCACTATTTACAGTAATGAGAAGATAGTGACAGCCCAAATGTCCATGGACAGATGAATAAACAAATTTGGTATTTATATATAGTGGAATATTATTCAGTAGTAAAAAGGAATTAAGTAGTTAATGATGAGTACTACAATGTGCATGAACTTCAAAAACATTATGCTGGGTGAAAGAAGACAAACACAGAAGATTTACATATTCTATGATTCCACTTATATGAAGTATACAAAATAGATCCATGGAAAAAGAAAGCAGATGGGTGGTAGCCAGGAGCTGGTGGAGGGGGAAGGAATTGAGGAATAACTACTAAAGAAGCATGGGGTTTTATTATGGACTGATGGAAATGTTTGGGGACAAGCTAGAGGTTGTAGTTGCACAGCATTGTGAAGGTACTCAATGCCACTTAACTGTTCACTTTAAAATGGTTAATTTTACATTACGTGAATTTTATCTCAATAAAAATGTTTGTGTTTATATAAATAACTGTTTAAATTCAAGATTTAGGCAGTTTTTCTCAGCATGTTATATTGGTTGCAGTTTTATTCGTACCTTATAGAGTTAATCAGTTTCTACATCCTGAGGGAAAATGACAGAAGTCAAGGTTCCTAATTCCTGCTTTAGGATTTCTACCATAGGTGTGCCCTGCTTTAAACTGTATCTAGTAATTAAAACAGGAGTTGGAAAACAGATTACTGAGGACTTACTCACTTTCCAACATATTTTTACACTTTACTTCCAGAATAGTTTTAAATATTGGATTGCTCCATTATTTGAAGTTGGAAGTTATTTTCTAAAACGTAACTTAACAGACATTTCAGGAACATCTCTTTGCCAGCAAAATTTCATAGCAATCTTCCAGCAATTTAATTGCTTCCTTTATCATCCAACTGGAGAAGTGGTTTACCTGACTTGCTTGGCTCTATCAAGTGCTGGAGGAAGGCACACTTGGGCACAATCCACTGGTAGTGTGTGGCTAAGTGGAATATTATTACAATAAGCACAACAGATTCCTCATGTACCACTCACTTGGTTGCTCCGTTATTGGCAAAAAATATCTTGAGTTTGCCTCTGAACCAGTGCATACTATTATAGCTGGTTCCTATTAAATGTAATAATTTGGTTTTTGTCTTTGGGATATTTCTTCCTGAAGCCAAAATCTTTGGTAATAAGATTGGATTGGGACAAAGGCACAAATATAGATTGTGTTCCTCGAGTACCTTGTTTCTAATACAAGCAAGCACATGAGTGAATCCTTTGTTTCATTTTAATTCTTTTATTTGGTATATATTTGATAGAATGAAAATAATTGCTTTTGATGGCCCCATTAAATGAAATTTAATTGGTAAAGGAAGAAATATTTTCTTGAATTTATTCAAGATGAATTCAACCTCTGAGGCCATAGAAATACTTAAATGTTTTAGGATATATTAAAAGATTGAAAGTGTGTTTGTATATATCTTACGTTTATGCCACTTTTTCTCCTCAGAATAAATTTTGTTCACACACCACTGAAATAAGGTAGTCCTTAGTCTTGTCCACTGGCTATTGGAAAAATCCTACCTAATATTTCTACATCATTAGAATTATAAAATAAGGACATGTTTTTATTAATGACAATTATAGTTTATGCTCTTCTATTCAGAAATAACTTCATATATTTTATTTGTACAAATATGTACACTTAGCAAAAGGCTCATCTTTCCATTAACTTCAATTATAACTCAATTTACTAATAGGGTACTATTTCAGTAGGACAATATGTTAATTCAAAGACATAAATCCAGTACAATTTTCAAATAGTAGCAGTAAATTATGCGTAAATTGGAAATGCAAAATCATAACCAAGATCTGTTTAAAATTTGGATGACAAACATTGCCTTGGAGATACAAAGAACACAGAAGTACATTTGAACAACTCCAAAAATTTAGCTACTTACATGCATAGTAAGTAACCCAAGAACCAAGCAGACTAAAACTTACAGATTTAAGGATAAGAATAATCCCGAAATTGAACATGAAACTGTAATATTTTATATTTGAGCACTTGAAAATAGAAGTATGTCGTGGCAAGATGTATTATTCATCTCACTACTGGCATATTTAGCTCAGATCAGGAGTTTATTTAATAGAGTATTAATTATTATTATGGACTCCACATGTTTCTGATCTTGAAGAAGTAAAAGAATCAGTTTAAAATATATATTGGGGGAAATGGAAAGAAATTAATATCATTTAATTTGGAAAAGAGAAAGATGAGGGGAGTCAGTCGTTTTTAATTTCTTAATTTATACAATGTCTACTACAGGTAAGACAATGTTCCCTGCTAGGCACAATCACGAACTTATTGCACTTCCTTCAAGAAGATTAGTCTTTCTCTTTGTGTGTGTAGGGGGAATGACTCAGGTCTAAAAAATAACTGTAGTACGAGATGGAATTACTTTTTAAGGAGATTTGGAGGAATCAGTTACAGCTGGTTGAAGAAAACCTTTCTGGAAGGGTAAGATTTGCATTTGGCAAATGACATTTAAAAAGAAGTAGGTGTGGAAGGCAGAACCTGTGTCTGTCTTATTCGCGGCTGTAACCCAAATGATAACAAGCCCCTGGAACAAAGAAGTGCCCAAACCATACTTGTGTTTGATAAAGGAACAGTGGGCAAAAATTGGGGAGGGGGGTTGGGGAGGGTTAGGAAGACACTATAGGTGAAAGGAACATTATAAGAAAGGCTGTAGAAAATAAAAGAAGAATTTGGGAAAATGATGCACCATCCAGTTTTTCTGGGGTTTTATGGATGTGTAATAAAAAATGGAAGCTAACATTTGTTGAGAGCCTGATTTTCCAGGTTTTGTACATTATCTCTAATTCCCATTCTATACGTGAGGAAACTCGGGGTTAAGTTACTCATGGTTAAAGCTTTGTAAGTACTAGGCTCTGCTTGTGGTAATGGTCAGGTAAACCTCTATCAGACCAGCTACTCCACAGATAACAGTTATGAACTCAGAACAAAATGTGAAAAACAAGCATATAGCATAAGCAAAAGCAGGAACGGTTTGTGACACTTAGGAAAAGGAAAGAGGCTGGGTGAATTTCATTAGGCTGAGACCCTAAGGAAGTTAAAAAAAAAAAAAACACTAGAAATGGTGACTATAGAGGGTAGTAAGTCTGTGTTTTCCGATTAAGACCTTTAAAATGACTACTTAAAGCAAAAATTGTAGCATTGTATTGTGAGTTTGTAATGTCTGATTCATATACTAGCTTAAGAGAGTAAATAGACCTAAACAGCAGCAAGATTTCTCAATTTTACATGCTTTAGTACGATATTATTTTCTGCGTGATGTTCCTAACTTTTTTATTAAACTTATTATTTTGAAATATATGTAGACGCACATACAGTTGTAAGAAACAGTACACTTTAGCCACTTCCCCCAAAGGTGACATCTAACAGGACTATGTAATACAATATCACATGCAAGATGATGACTGACTCCTTCCATTGTCCTTTTATAGCTATACTGACTTTGCCTTTACATTTAGTCTCTTGTTAACTCCCGGCAACCATTAATCTGTTTTCCATTTCTGTCTTCTTAAGAATGCTGTAAGAATGAAATTACACAGTAGGTATTTTGGGGGTATTGGCCTTTTTCACTCAGCATTCTTTGGAGTCACCCAGAGTGTTGTGTTTATCACTAGTTTGATCCTTTTTATTGCTGAGCTGTATTCAATGGCATGGATGTACCATGTTTTATTTAACCGTTCGCCTGTTGCAAGACATCTGGGTTGTTTCTAGTTTGGGGCTATTACAAATAAAGCTAGAATAATCATCCATGTACAGGTTTTGTGAGATCATAAATCTTCATTTCTTAGAGATAAATGCCCAGGAGAGCAATTGCTAAGTGATATAGTAGTTACAGATTGGGTTTTTAAAAAACTGATTTCCAGATTGACTGTACCGTTTAACATTTCCATCAGCAATGCATGAGTAATCCAGTTTTTCCACATCCTTGCCAGCAATTAGAGGTGTCACTATTTTTTTATTTCAGCCATTCTGATAGCTATGTTGTAATAACTTACGGCGGATCCCATTTGCATTTCCCTGATGGCTACTGATGTTCAAAATCTCTTCATGTGCATATTTGCCACCTGCAATATCCTCTTCTATGGTGAAATGTCTCTCCATGTCTTTTGCATATTTTTAATTGGCTTTTTGTTTTTTACTGTTGAGGTTTTTTTTTTTTAAGATTTTATTTATTTATTAGGGAGAGAGACAGAGCAAGCACAGGCAGACAGAGTGGCAGGCAGAGGCAGAGGGCGAAGCAGGCTCCCTGCCGAGCAAGGAGCCCGATGTGGGACTCAATCCCAGGTTGCTGGGATCATGACCTGAGCTGAAGGCAGCCGCTTAACCAACTGAGCCACCCAAGCGTCCCTTTACTGTTGAGTTTTAAAAGTATGTCTATTCCATCTTCCTGGAAGTGAAAGCCTACACTATTAAAAAAAAAAACAAACTTTGTGTATAATAAACTGCATATATTTAAAGCATATAGTTTGAAAAGTTTTTGTTTACATATATACCTATTAAATTGACAAAATGGTCCTAATATTTATATGAATGTGGCAAGGACCTAAAATAGCTAAACTGATTTTTGGAAAATAACAGTTGGTGGACTTCCTGTCTTCCAGACTAATTATAAAGATTTAGTAGTCAAAATTCAGTTGTCAACATATTGAGGCATTGAAATAAAGATTCCCAAGTAGCTTGATGGAACAGGAGAAAGGGCTCAAAATAGACTCATGTTTATGTAGTCATTCCATTTCATTGCACTGATAACAAAGTCGAGTGATTCGAAGAGGAAAGTCTTTTCAGTAAATTGTGCTGACCAAGATGGCCCTATGGAAAATAGTAAACCTCAACTCTTATTTTTTACACCATACCTAAAAATTAATTCCAGATGGATCACATAATTCTGTGAAATAATGAAAATCAAGTGAAACCAGAAGAGACTATTCTATCTAGAATAATTATACAAGATTCTTTCAGTAGCTCAGGTGAAAGGTAATAAGGAATTGAAAAGAGGGAAAACATCTGAACATCTGTAGAGAGTGAGTGGATTGAAAGGGTTCCACAACTGGCTGTGGGAGCTAGGGGAGTGAAAGTTATCACATAGAACTGTGACTTTGCTACTGAGTAGGGATGGAATTATGAACATCTCAACAGAAATAAGGAGTGAAAACCATGTGTTTCCATCTGGATAGGTTATGAACATCTGAAATGTTCAGAAGGGTTGTGACCAAGTTTCTTCACATAACCGCTGAAGAAAAATCCACAAATGTTACGTTCCATGCAAGAGCAGTGGAAGGCAGGGAGGGCTTACCTCTGTGGAGCTGTTTGACTAATAATGAATAGCCAGGCAGCTGTGGGATTCTCTTCTTTCATCAGATAAAATGTGGATTGAGAATGAATGATTGCCAACATCTGGTGAATTTTAGTTAAGACACTTTCACTGAGCCAAATTATTTATTTTCTGTGTCTGTTTTGTATGGGTCATCAGGTAGACAAATCAGTGAGGTCACTGAATTAATTTTTGAAAAACTTTTTTAGTTTTTTAAGCATCATTCCTCATCTTGGGTTCATGAAAACATTGTTCTTCAGTCAGATTGCTTCTGCTCTTGCAGTCTACCAAATTTCATATCCATTGTTAAAGGACAAGTTTCAGATAGCCAGTATACATAGCAGGTACACGTAAGTACTTAATTATTGAGGCGGGCAGACTAGAGGAAGATACTCGTTTCTATCACAGATAATTCTGAAGAAAACATTAAAACAAAAACAGAAGGTTGAAAATGTTAATTTAAATGTTTTGAATTTGTATCTTCCAAAGGAAAATATAGACTCATTTTATACAAACATCCAGAACCACTGTTTTACAATACATAACTGAAAAGGTATTTGTAATTTCACCAACAAACAAATTCCGTTTGCTAATTTATTTCCTATATAAGGAGACAAATCTTTTGTGAGATAATGACATTTCACTTCCATTAATTTAAAATTATACATCTTATCAGGTATTTTTTAACTTAAAAAATAATAAATATTATTAAAATATTAAATTTCCTTTCAATTTCTGAAATCTGATTTCATATTTGGCTGTTTTCCATTGTCTTCCTTTATTTCCTTTCTCCATTCAATTTTGTATAAATAGATTGATGATTCTTGGAAAAACTTATAGTTTATTAAGTATAGTTTTGCAAAAAAAGTCTAATGCAGTGTCTTAAATATAATAGACAAAGTGAATGAAAGATGCTTATAACCCATATCAAGGATTTATGGTTCTGTAATAGATTTTTCTGTGATATGTAATTAATACTATTAGGATTTTTAAGTAAATACTGCTATTAATTGTTCTTTGATTTAACTAATGTGGAACTTTAGAAACAATGTGTGTGAGAAGACAGTGCTTTTTAATGATATAAACACTTAATTTATAATTACAGTTTTCTGTTACTTAATCCAAGAAGACACAAAAATATGCTCATAAAAAACATATTTTCCTAACGGCCTTTTGCTCCATTTTCAAGTTATCTGGGCTAAGGTATTTCTTATAGGGAAAACAAAAAAATAACAACAACAACAAAACACCCACTAAGAGGTTATAATAATTTATATTTTGTATACTTATATTTTAAATTTCTGCTAGATAGCTCCATATTTGTCCTGCTAATACTCAGTGACAATCTCAATCACTTGGAATTTAACGTATCAAATCTGAAGTCATTATTTTCTGTCTCATTATGGCATAATATTACAGTTTCTCAAAATCCTTAATTTTTTAAAGAAGATTTTGTTTATTTATTTGACGGGAGTGGGGGAGCAGGTGAGCACAAGCGGAGGGAGCGGCAGAGGGAGAGTAAGAAGCAGGCTCCCTGCTGAGACTCCATCCCAGGACCCTGAGATCATGACCTGAGTCAAAAGCAGATGCTTCACTGACTGAGCCACCCAGGTGCCCCCGAATCCTTAATTTTTAACAATGTCATTAATATTCTCAGATCATAAAGGTCATAAAGAGGCTTTCTTAAAGAGGAAAGGCTTTTACAATTATACATGTGTTTTTACACTTCTTTTTAGAACTCTGCTAGCACAATTGGTAGTATCTGTAGATTCAAATTAAACTTAGGTTTAGGACCCAAATCTCAAATGTAAAATCTTCCTTTCTCACATATTCTCTGTATTTCACCAATTTCAACTTTATGATAGCTGACCTCCTCCAGGTTTCTATGCAGAACGACAGTAACTACCAATCATGTGTTACCATCCCATGAAAACTCCATGCCTGCCTGGATCCAGATCCAGTTTGGTCATTGGGCATTGACTGCCAAATATCAACTCTAGTCACTCTCAGCTCTGGCTTTTTAAATCCCCATAACAACCATGAGTAGGTCACCTTTATTAATCCCATTTTAAGAAGACGGTCCTGAGACAGAACTCGAGAGGCTAACTGGATTCCACACTGCTGATGATAATGGGAAGCAAGAACTAATCCCAGGCCTGTTTAGCTCTAAAGCAGAATACAGTCATCTGTGTTTCCATAAACAACCTTATTAGCCTTCATCATTTTTCCCTCTGAGTTTCTAACCTCTGTTCTATCTTGGATATTCTACACTGAGTAGCCAGACTAATATTCTTTATTTTTTTAAATCTCTGTCCAAGTATGTAGAGTGATTTCTTATTACTTTTGGGATAAAATCCAAATTCTTTCCTTCTTTTGTGGGTCTTGAGAGTAGGTTTCCAGTGACAAGAAGAGACAAATTACAATAAACCTTAAACAGCAAGAGTAGGGATATAGAAAAGTACTTAAATCGAGGAGGTTAAATTTGTACTGGACATTTGGATTATACATGTCCTTTTGAATACTGAAGTTTAGGAAATACATATATTTCACAGTCAGCTTGGGTTGCCATGACAAAATACCATAGACTGGGTGGCTACAACAATAAGAATGTATTTCTTGTAGTTTTGGAGACTGAGAAGTCCAAGATCATGAGGCCAACTGATTGGTTTCCCTGGGTGAGGGCCATTTCCAGGCTTGCAGATGGCCATCTTCTCACTGTGTCTTCACATGATGGGGGGACAGAGACAGAGAGCAAGCGAGCTCTGGTCTTTCTGCTTTGTAGGAGGACGCCAGTTTCATCATGGGGGCTCCAGTCTCATGACCTCATCTAAATCTAATTACCTCCTAAAAGTTTCACCTCCAAATATCATCACATTGAGGGTGAGGACTTCAGCATATGAATTTGGGGGGGGGACATAAACAGTCCATAATAATGTATATACATACATATAGTTTAATAGATTAAAAGATATAATGGAAAGACACCAGAAGAGATAAAGATCTGGGTTGTCATTTGTAAATATTACTTAATAAGCATAAATTCAAGAATATAAAAAGTGTATATTAGTAAAAAAATAGTTTGATAAAAGGCAGCTATCATTTCAAATCTCCATGCCACGCATTGTTCCAGATTTATGCAAACATGGTTAAAATCTCTATTCTTTAAAATGAGGAAATAGAAGATCAAAGATGTGTGTTGCCCAAAGTTACACAGCTAAAAGGTTATACATCTTGGATCTTAACTGGCGTCCTGGGTCCATATGCAGCATTCGTTCTTTTACACACACTGGATCATAACTGGATTGCAGGCAGATGATAAAATTTAAAAAGAGTAGTTTTCATTTTTGAAGAATAGACCAAAACTTACTCAAGGTTCATGTCCACTTAGCAAATAAAAGTCCAAAACATTAAAAGCTGGAGCAGGGGTGCCTGAGTGGCACAGTTGGTTTAAGTGTCCCACTCTTGGTTTCAGCTCAGGTCATGCTCTCAGGGTCATGAAAGTGTCAGGCTCTGTGCTCTGAGTCTGCCTGAGACTCTCTCTCCCTCCCCTCTGCTCCTCACCCACTTGCTCATTCTCTCTATTTCTCTCGAATAAATCTTTAAAAATTAAAATAAAAGCTGGAGTAGATTTTGGCAGCCAGGTTTCCATCGGCTACACTGGATTCAATTTCGTTTGGACCTTCATATATAACATACTTAATAAGTGCCTGCTAACTGATCAGGGACTCCTACAGAAGAGACTTAGCAAGAAAAAAAATATTTATAGAAATACCACTTTTTCAGCTCTTCCCCCAGAAAGCTAAGCAAGGGTAACACAAACCTTAAATTAATATGATTTTTAGGGATAATTTGCATCTCAGTGTGTAGAGGATCTTTTACACATTCTTTAATAAACCAAGATATTAAAAATAAAATATATCCACATTATCAGCATTTTTTAAAGAATTAGTTTTTCAGGTAGATACTTTGTAGATAATTAAAATTCAGTCATGTTATATATAAATGACGATAAAACCATGATGTTAATAATGATATAATACATCACATTACTCAAGCCAGGAAAATTTATAGTGTTCACCATAAATTGTACATACCACCTCAATAATCTGGTATGACCCAAATAAAATTCCAGTTATTTAATTTTTGTTTGAATGTCTGAATCCTACCTTCGCATTTTGTAAAAATATTTTTTGATAAGTGAAGGATTATTATACCTTTGAAAGGGTTTTTGGTTAATATTTCTTAAAGAACTATAACACATAAACATATCCCACAAATTCTAAATTACTTAGTCAATACTCTCTGTGTGGGTGCATGTACTCTCTGTATATGGATTTGTATGGTTGGATTGTTAATAGGACAGTAAACCATGATCTTGTTACAGCTCATTACAGTCTTGTTTGCTGAACTACATATCTTTATCTCCACTTCTGCTTTATTGTCTTATTGTTAAAAGAAGTAATTAATTTCACACTTACTATAGAACAGCACAATGACCTTGAAATCCAAATAACGAATGAGCTACTTTTTCTGTTGAGACTTTTTTTTACTGCTGTCCCATGTTCCTCAAGGTATTCTAACACACAGTACTGTTTTATTCACATAAAAGTTAGACCTTGACTTTCAATTCTGTAACTTCCTAGCTTTTCTATAAAGAGTATTTCATCTTAATTCTCCTAGATGAACATGATAGCTTATATTGTTGCACCCCAAATATTTGAACATTTAAACGTTGGAAAAAGAGAGCGGTTTTTTCATATGAATCTTTATTGTACCTAATTCAACTTATATTAGGTGCTGAAGCATCTAAACTTTAATGTCCTATTACTTTTTTTAAAAAAGATTTTTATTTATTTATTTGAGACAGACAGAGATCATAAGTAGGCAGAGAGGCAGGCAGAGAGAGAGAGGGAAGCAGGCTCCCTGCTGAGCAGGCAGCCCCATGAGGGACCTGATCCCATCATGACCTGAGCCAAAGGCAGAGGCTATAACCCACTGAGCCACCCAGGCGCCCCTAATGTCCTATTACTTAATACAGTTTTTGTAGAGATAATGTAAACCATCATGATTATGAAGAATGTATTTCAGAATAATTATCTTCTTTAAGTCATAAAATTCTTGAAAAAATTTTGATTATGTTAATAGCTTAATGATTATGGCCTAGACCTGAAGCAGGGGCCATTCTGAAACTGAGTCCTTACGTGTCATAACTAGTCGATTGGGTCAGTTCTTTTAAGGAACTGGTTGCAAAGTAAAATAAATAAAATAGATAACCAGATCAAATCAGGTTTTTGGCAGTGCATAAGAAACTAATTGGCTGAATATTTTACTCTTAAATGAAAATTTTTTGTAGACATAGCCTCAGGCATATATAGAAGGAACAGCTTACTTTATTTTTGTTTTGACTTGAAACTCTGCTCTAAGATTCCACAGCCTTTGTCTTGAATAGTTACACTGGATCATTTCTCACAGAGGCATAAAAGCTTGACTGTGTCTAAAATACAACATTTTGTTTTCTTCAAGAAAATTATAACTTTTGTAAAGTGAGGTCATAAAGTAATGAGATGTTCTTTATATTCCAGGTAAATTGGCAGTGAAGGTAATTCTAAAACAGAAGTTCCAAAGAACATTTTGAATAATGAGAGCTTTGTTGGGAAAAGCACTCAACATCTGGATATGACCATCTTGAAGGACAACACTTGTTTTGTTTGAGAAGTTCTGACATATTCTTGTTTTAAAACCAAACAGAACAACATAAAATTCATTGCATCATTTTAGTTTAACTGTCTTTATCTCTTGCTGTGGAGTTTTAGAAAACTGAAGATAATGTGTTTTTCTGCAGGTTTCTTTGATTAAAGTATTTTGGGCAAGTTGGCTTACTAATTCTAGTTTAGGCCACTTGTGAGATAAACCTATTGTAAACCAGAGGAATAATGAAATAGTTTGAAGAGGCAAAGAAAAAAAAAAAATGATGATGAGGGAAAGAGCCAGTAGGACCTAGTTTCTTTTGTCTGACTCTAGCCTAGATTTATGACAAAAGGTTAGTGATATGTGGTCTAGGTCAGCTTCTGAAGGTGGGACAGAGAGACATATTGTGGGCAGAAGAACTGAGGCAAAAAAAAAAAAAAAAATATTCTAGAACTCCCTGGCATTCTCAGGGCCAAACTACTGGGTGATTGCTACCAACACAGTAGCTAATGTGGACTTAAGCATTTAACCCTGTTGTAATTTGTGATCATGGGTACTTTGTCAAGTTTATTTCAAATGCTCTGCTTTTTTTTCATTAGGGAAAAAAATAGAGAAGAATGGGTGAATTTTTCACCCAGGACTCCATGTGAAAGTGTTAGTGAATAGGAAAAAAAAGCATAAGCAATATCAATCTGACATTTCCCAATCCACTCATTATTAGAACCAAGTTCAATCTTCTATATTTGAAAAGAGCAACCCTTTACTAAATCAAGGATTTTGCGTGTTTCTTGCAATTGTTCCTTATCCTTGACCACCTCCTAGAGTAAAAAACTTAACAAACTCAATGAGCTATTGAGGTAGCTACGTTCCTCCTTCCTTGCTTTATTGCCTGTTTTCTTTTTGCTGAGTGTGAATCTGGGTAAAAGGTTATAGAAATTGGGAAAAGTTATGATTCAGTGTTAGCTGAATGGGTTCTTTACATAAGGCACACAAGTTCTACTGTTTTTCCTAGAATCTCCCTTTGTGTACTAATTTAAAAGTTCCCTTTCAAATCTGCATTCAAATCTCATTGTGAATGAGCCTGGGAGAGATTATCCTAGACACTGGAATTCAGTTCTTGTATGGAGCAATCATGTTCAGCTTTGATGTCTCAGCAAACAGCTGTGCTTCAAGCTCAGGTCTTTTTTTTTTTTTTTTTTTTTAAGATTTTTATATATTTGTCAGAGAGAGAGAGCACAAGCAGGGGAGTGGCAGGCAGAGGCAGAGGGAGAAGAAGGCTCTCCATTAAGCAAGGAGCCTGATTGTGGGGCTTGATCCCATGATCCTAAGATCATCACCTGAGCCCAAGGCAGATGCTTAACTGACAGCCACACAGGTGCTCCAAGCTCAGATCTTTTTAAAATTTTTTTCAGCAAGGGGTTCATTTGACACATTAACCAGACTTGAGACTTTTCTTGGAGAAATGACATTAAAATTCCTCTGGGAGTAATGGGTGTGATTGTCCTTCCCCCAAGATCACATGAAGTCACAACATAAGGCTGCACTTCCTTTGGTCTTGCTGAGTTCCATGTTTGGGGCAGAAGAATTGTACTGAAGTTCTGACACTTGGCACACAGCAAATTGGGGGGCTTTGTTGTGGCTGTCATCACTACAATCTATTTCCGGAACTTTTTCATCTTTGTAAACAGGAAAGGCCTTGGGGGACCGCCTATGATAGCATAAGGATAACTTGCTAAAACAAAAATTGAATAGATCAGTTAGTGTTATTCTATTAATATAAGATCAGTTAGTGGGGTATGAGATATAAACCATCTTCTCCATCTCTCTTTTTTTTTTTTAATATTTTATTTATTTATTTGACAGATGGAGATCACAAGTAGGCAGAGAGGCAGGCAGAGAGAGAGGGGGAAGCAGGCTCCCTACCGAGCAGGGACTGGATCCCAGGACCCTGAGATCATGATCTGAGCCGAAGGCTGAGGCTTAACCCACTGAGCCACCCAGGTGCCCCCATCTTCTTCATCTTAGCAGTAAAGTTTTCTGTAAATTCAAAATTCCGAAGCTGCTTAGGGTATTTGGACTTCCTGGACTCCACCCCGCCCCCCCCTTTTTAAAAAATTTGTACACACACGTTCACAGCAGCATTATTTACAACAGCCAAAAGGTGAACACAACCTAAGTGTGTGCATTGACTGATGAATGGATAAACAAATATGACCTATACATATGGTATAGTATTATTAAGCCTTAAAAAGGAATCCCGACGTGTGCTACATGAATGAACCTTGAGGATATTATGCAAAGTGAAAAGGACAAAAACTGTGTGATTCCACTCACCTAGAGTAGTCTAGAGATACCTGGAGTATTCATATTCATAGAGACGGAAAGTAGAATGGTGATTTCCAGAGTCTGAGGAGAGGAGGGATGGGGGAGTTATTGTTGAGTGGGTACAGAATTTTTGTTTGGAAAGATGAAAAAGGTATGGAAATGGATGGTCAGCAGTGATGGCCACACAACAATATAAATATATTTAATCCCACTGAACTGTACATTTGTAAAATGGTTGAAGTGATAGATTTTACCAGGTGGTCCACATATACAAATACTAGTTGACCTAAACTGAGAAAGATTCAGCCTGCCTACGTGAAGGGACATCTGTCCTTACAAAAAGCAACAGACTAATCACCTGCTGCAAATTATTTTCTTGTAATAGTAAGCAGACCAGAAACCAACCTAAGTCAATTTGAACCCAAACATGGCAGGAAATCCATAATATTTAAAATCATTTCATTGAATCACTATATTATTTACCTGAAGCTATCATAACACTGTATATTAACTATACTGGAATTAAAATAAAACCTTAATAAATAAATTAAAAATGATATCACCATGGGTTATTTTAGTTTTATAATTTTGACATACCTTTTTGTGTTACATTCAATTTTAACTAAATTGGCATTATTGAAAATACATAGTAAAGATTATATATTTGAATTCTAGAGCCCAGATATTCTCTAAGAAGCAGGTTGGGGTCTGACACACAAGGGTATGTTCTTTGACAGTTACTGGATTCTGTTGGACATTATTGACCTAATCTTTTGCACCCTGTTTCTTGTTGCTAAGCAACTCACTTGTTCAACAATCAAGTAAAATGTTCCCTTTCCTTTCTGTCCCTTCACAGAAAGTAGAGTAGGGTGGAGCCTGAATATTCCATACATGGTTATTCATTTAGCATGAAAGGAAACTAAAAAAATTTTTTAAATTCTAAATTTACCTAGAAAATATTGCACCTCTTTTTTTTGAAGCATAACTAAAATATTTGGAACACACATACCTGAAAATGATGCCAGTTTTACCTACAGGTTCTCCTACCATACCACAATTTTGCTTTCACTAATTGACAGTGTTTCAAGAAATGACTATGGCATAGATTTAAGTGTTTGAAGCATATACTAAAGGTTAAAGTATTAAAGAATACAGGTCTAAAGTGTCCAACAACGATCATCTAACAGGCTTACTGTTGTTAAATTTAACATGGCTAGTTATATGCAATTCAGTCTTGTACATTGCTATGTGTCAAGTTGAGAAATATATTATGTTCCAATTCATAAAAGGACCTACCTCTGGAGTAGTATACTGAGAAAAAGAAAATAAAGTGTTAAAAGGTCCCAATGGTATCCTAGCAACTTACTTAGGGTCTTGGAAACAAGGACTTGTGCATTGAATCGGTTCCAGGAATTTGTGGCACTAGCCAATGTTGAGGTGGGGAAACTGCCAAGCCCGGGAAGAGAGGTGATAATTATTATATGCCAGGTGGTGTTTGTTATCAGTAGGCTAAGTTCTTCCATTTGTTTCCTCCAATGAACATAAGATTACTATGGTTTTAGTTAGTGCTGTTTCTCGACAGAAAAGTCTGTTGCCACCCAAAATCAACAATTGACAAATATATAGTGAATATTTACTGCTACCAAGCCTGAATAGTTACATAAGTTATATTGTTTAAATCTTTCTGTAGTCCTTGAAAGTAGCTGTTGTGGAAATTGCTGCTGTGGAAACTGATGCTCACTAAGGGAAAGGGATTCACCCTACGTGGTATATCTAGTCACTGGCCTGACTGGGATTGGAATCCAGGCCTCTGATTTGCATCCAAGCAACAGAGCTGCTGCTGAGGAGTGAAGATGAATTCAGTGTTTCTAATATAAATCAGATCTGTTCATGCCTGGATTTGCAGGTCAACACAGAGCCCCAGGAGAATGCTGGACTATTAATACACAATTCCTCTCCAGGTTAAAGGATGTGTGTGTGTGCTTTGTTCAAACTTAGTTTAATTTAGTTCTCATGGTACACTTTTACTGTTACTGTCATATTATTGATACTCTCTCTTTTTCTTTCTCTTGTTTTACTTTCTTTCTCAGGGTTGCTTTAATATTATGACCTGTGAACATATTTTTTTCCAGATTCGTCTTTCATCTTCAAGTATTTCTACCCAAACATCAACAAGATTCCAGGGTAGAAATAATCTCTCTTGAGCTTTTGTGTTGAAATGAATTGGTTTCAGCCTTTAATCTTGGAAAATAATGGTCACTTGCCATGATTTCATATTTGTTTGCTTAAATGCACAGGCTTTTCTGTCTTGTAAAATCTGGTCCAGGTCAGCATGTACTGATAACCTACAAATCAGACCCCAGGATCCTGCATAGGAATAGCTCTATCTTTATTTGTCTTCCAATTAGAGTCTCTGCATACCATCAGGTTTGTAATGGATTCACTCCAAGTTTTTGGCCAGAAGTAATTTAAATTCTTGCCTCACTGACTTCCACTCAGCGTCTGTTAAATTGGTAGAAGAGACTTAGTGATAGTAACTCATGGATGTTTGTTGTTTTCAAGATTAATTTGAAAAGCACCATAAGAGAACTCACCTAAAGGTGTAAATTACAGTGAACAGATTTCAAAGAATTAAACATCTTTGAAAAATGGTGTTTTTACATGCTCTGACCAACAAGAAAAGATTAGCAGCTATCCCCTCCTCTTGGAGTTCATATTCTATCACAAGCCAAGGCAAACTGTTTACCAGAAAACAGATGTGCTGATATCTTTTACTTCCCCATATACTTTTCCCTAGAGTCCATTCTTTTGAAAAATAGTAAAATGGTACATGCAGCATTAATGCTTTTCCAGAATGCATTTTTAATATTTTTTCCAATGTGAGATTATCAGAGAGAAGAGCAAAGAGCCACAAATTATGCAAATCTTCCCACTGTGATTGAAAAATTTGGCTGCACATAAAAATTGTCACCAGTAATTGCAGAGTCAGAATGAATTGTGGCCTTAAGGCACTTGAACAGAAGGTCTAATGAACCTCGCATCTCACAAAACGGCATAACGTGTGGCCATTAAGTTAAAAACAAAGAATGTACAGCTTGCCACCACGGAGCCACCAGAGCAGTTGGATTATGGGTGGAACGTGACCTTGTAGACTACATATGTTACCTTATATCATCACCACAGTGAATTTAGAAATAAAAGCTGTTTATATAAAGCGAGACAGCTAAACTCTTTATAGATACTTATTTGGTACTGTACTCTTTGTGCATATACCTGAGATTACAGGTGTCTTTGCTCTGTTTCTTTTAAATTTAAATGACAATGATTTCTTTTCGAACCATTTTAAAGTATTGACTTCACGGTAACACCTTGCTTATCTAACATGTCATGTGGTTGCTGTTGATTCTGTCCCATAAACACTGAAAAACAGCAAACACCAGATAGAAGCACGCAGAGTAGTTTCATCCCACACCCTAAAGTTCAGGACCCTTAGAGTCGTTGAATCAGTGTTTATGCTTATATTGGAAGGTTGGTTTTGGATGTAGTATGTAGCCTTGTGGAAATTTCTTTATTTAACTAGATTAAGCACCAAGCAAAATAACATTTACCGACTGAACAGAATCACAGTGTAAAATTCCAGAGAGCTTGCCACGTAGGATTTTAGTTTCACAATGCTGGGATCTTCAAGAGAGGGCACATAATACAGAATTGAGTCATCCCTCCCTTTGCAGATGCATCCTGCTTTTTTAGAAAACGGTTGCCATGCATATTTCTATCAAATTGCATCCACTTAGAAGTAAGGGAGAAAGAAACACCCTAAAAATTATTGTTTCTGAAGAATGGATAGAAGTGTCTAGAATGAATGCTATTTTTCACCACATAGATCTGTAAGGTCTAAAAAGGTAACAACCACAGACTAAAACCCAAGTTAAAAATAAAATGAAATGAACACTGGATAGCAGTCTGAGCATCCATACTAAAAGTACTGTTCCGTTGACTGAGAAACTAACTTATCTGTAAGATATTTTTAGTATCTTTTAAAGCTTGAATCATTATGTTGAAATGATTTCACAGCTCATCATAAGATCAGCTGTAGTTACTATAGATCCTCAGTGAATGAAACCAACATATGAAAAGAAAAGAGATTAATGTTTATCATTGTAGAATACAAAAATTAGCATCAATTTCTAGGAACTGAACTCTTAATTTTTTTTAAACTGATTACTATATCCTCCTGTTAGTACTAGAAATCAAGAAGTAATTTGTTGAGGGAAGGTTAAGCTGTCTGTGGTATCTGATGTAGTTTTACTAGGACCTTTAGTGAAACTCACATCTAAGCCAAGGAATATTACAGTATTGATTAAATATGAGTCTCAGCTGGAATAGCTATGCTTGATTCCATTCAAATCACATACTTTAAAGAATTTAAATTCAAGTATTATTTTTAAGTATTGATTTAACAAGCCTTTTTGAAATGACAATTTGTTGTGATTCTGAATTTGATTTTATAAGGGTATCTTGCTGATGGAATTTTAGTAAACCTGAAGTACATATGTTGCCTGGAGGATAAAAACTAGGACAAGAATTCTGCACATTAGCAGACTTAGTCGGTTTTGCACAGAAATGGGTACATTATGCGTGGTGTTTTCTTTCACAAATATACTGTACATTTTCAACAGATGATGTCAGGGAAGCATTCTGTGCTCTTTTCTTTCCCCTTCCCCACTGTGTTTCTGTTTTTTTTTTTTAAAGTTGAGATTAGGGGGAAAACAGGGAAATGTGGAGTCTGCCTGAGCAGAGAAAACAAGCTAGCATGGACAAAGATTGAAGTGCAGTCTTTTTGTGGTCTTCACCTTGACCGTTCTTACATGTACTATTTGTGTGTGTGTGTGTGTGTCTAAAGGAAATTAATGTGTCCTCTTAAGAGTTGAAAAGATCATCTTAGTAAAAGGACTGTGAGCACTTGTGATATATTTGATGCTGCTAATCTTCTCAATATTGGGAAACTCACAACTGTATCAGCCTTCTAAGTTGTCATGTGGGCCCCAGTACACCATCCACTTCCAATTTAGCTTCCACATAAGCCTATGCTCTTTCTAAAACATAAGCGGGATCATATTATTTTCATCTTTTCTACTAAAAATAAATCAAATAAACACATCCTGAAAAGTACTGTTTTTGGAATATGGGTGGAACGGAGGTCTAACATGAGTGCTATTTTTCATTTCATAGATCAGCTAGGTCCAAAAGACAAAACAGTCACAGACTGTAAAACCCAAGTAAAAGATAAAATGAAGTGCACAGAATAGCAATCTGTGGATCCATGTTAAAAATGATGCTTTTGTACTGACTGATGCTGAAAACTTTTGACATGCCCTTACCCCATCAGAATTCCTTAGCTTGGTACAAAAGGCCATAAGTGATGAGGTCCTTTCAGTTTTTGCAGCCTTATCTTTTTGCCACTCTCCTTGGGATAGTCAGTATTCTAGCAAGACCAAATTACTCAGAAGTCACAAAAGAAGACAGGCAGTGTTTGAATCCCTGTGCTTTTCTGAGTACACACCTCTACCTGGAAGGGTTCCACCTATCTGATAAGCCCCTACTTTGCTTTCTGTGTCCAGTCCATATTCTTTAGGTTGTCAGACTCGTTTATACTGGGCTAGTGGAATTTCATTTTGAAAATGTAGGGGCAGGACCCCTGGGTGGCTCAGTGGGTTAAAGCTTCTGCCTTCGGCTCAGGTCATGATCCAGAGTACTGGGATGGAGCCCCGCATCCAGCTCTCTGTTCAGCAGGGAGCCTGCTTCCTCCTCTCTCTCTGCCTGCCTCTCTGCCTACTTGTGATCTCTGTCTGTCAATAAATAAATAAAATCTTTTTTAAAAAAAAAAGGAAAATGTAAGGGCAACAGAGGGTTGCTAAAGTTTTAGTTTGCAAAGTAAAGATAGTTAACATCAAATAAAATACAAGTAACAAGCTATCAGCTGTAATTACATCATTTTATAAAAACATTTTAATATTAAAAAGAAGAATGTAGCTGCAATCACATTATTTTATAAAAATTTTAATATATAAAAGGAAGAATATAAATAAATTCAGTAAAAATAATTAGCCTTTCAGAAATATCAGTCTATGTTTCTTGGCAATCTCTTTTTATTCTAGACTGGCAAAAACTTCATTAGACAGATTCTGTTCTACAGAGCAGTATTTTAGAAAAATTGCCAGGGTGGAGGCAAATAAGGACCATCTCTTTCAATTCCAGGTGATTGTTACGGTTACTGTTCAGTATAGCAGCTTTTTTTTTTTTTTTTAATGCTGCTTCCCTTTCTAGAAAGTAAATTATTAATGACATAAACTAAGTCTTAGTCATCTTAGTATCATCTGCACCTAGTGGAGTGCCTAGTGTATAATGTAGACAGTGCTGGTTGAATGAATGGAAGATTTAATAAATGAAGACAATGCATCCTACTTTTGGACAGCTTTAGTTGTTAGAAAGTTTCTTATGCTGAATCGAAATTCTTCCCTAGATCTCCCAGTTCTGTTGCAAAGAACAACTCTATTTCCTGCTCCCAAATAGCAAGCCTTTAAATACTCAAGCTGATCTTTTCTTTAGGCCACATACCTCAGTTCCTTAAAATAATTCTAGAAGGAAAATGTTTAGACACTTTCCAATATACTGTTCCTTCTAAATCAACTCAGGTTTCTTTTTATCATTCTTAAATTACAGCAATATTGTGGAGGCATTATGTAAAAAGATTTGGATCCAAAAAGATCTGGATTCTAGTTCTTACTTAGCTATTACTTAGCTTAATTGAAAATGCAGTTTGGGATGATTGACTAAAATTTTCTGAGATTTGGTTTCATTATGTGTGAAATTGGGATGATAATGATGATCAAAAACAATGTATGTAGAATCTCTGCACATGGTGTGGAAAAAAGTGTCCACTTTACTTCTGTAATAGATCTAATATATAATAGCACAACACAAAAGAAAATATGTGTCATTCACATAAACTCAAGTCATTTTCACATGGGTGGGTTGGGGCTCGGGGATTCTGAACTGAATGTTATTGTCCCCCCAAAATTTACATGTTGAAACCTAATCCCCAATGTGATGATATTGGGAGGTGGGGCCTTTGGCAGATGATTAGGTCATGAGGGTAGACCCCTCATGAATGTATTAGTTCACTTATAAGAGACCCCAGAGAGCTCCTTTCCCCATTTTGCCATGTGTGCACACAGTGGAAAGATGACCATCTGTGAACCAGAAAGTGGGTTCTCACCAGGCATAGAATCTGTCAGCATCTTGTTCTTGAAAGTAGCCTTTAGAACTCTGAAAAAAAAAAAACAAAAAACAAAAAAAAACAAGCAAACAAAACTCTTTTTAAAAGATTTCATTTGTTCATTTGAGAGAGAGAGACAGAGAGAGCACAAGCAGGGGGAGGGGCAGAGGGAGAGGAAGAAGCAAACTTCCCACTGAGCTGGGAGCACCACATGGGGTTTGATTCCGGGACCTGGAGATCATGACCTGAGCCGAAGGTAGACGGTTAACCGTCTGAGCCACCCAGGTGCTCCAACACTTTTTGCCATCCAATCTACGGTATTTTTGTGATAGCAACCCAAATGGACTAAGTCAGGGGCTAAACTCCCAACAGTCTTTCAGAGACCCAGGTTAGTGGATCCTCTGTTATTTTTAACATGGGCTTCCAGGGTCACCATGGATGACCTCCCAGTTACCAAGAAAAGAGGATAGAGTGGGACAGAGGAACAATAAAGGGAGGCTTCTGTGTGCCAAACATGGAAGCAGCATATGTCATTTTGAGGCCCTTTGCTGGTTTAGCCTTTACAGGGTCATGCCAAAGTTCAAGAGATATGGGAAATATGGTTGAGCCAAGTGAAGCAGAGGAAGGGAGAATGGAATTTGATGAACCGTGCTACACTATCCATTACAGCTCAAGAAAGTCTATTAAATTAGGTTAAGATGGCTAATGTTACTTAGTAGTCTTATTTTTTGTTGGATCACATTAAATTTGTGGTCATGTTCACAATTTGTGAATTTTTCAATATATCTACTCCTCTATAAATCTGGGCAATAATTTTTAAAATAAAAATACCTATATGAAAATAATTTTTTAAAAATCCTTTATTCTTATCTAACTACAAAAGAAAAACACAGTGACTAATAATTTGGAAAATACATGAAAGCTTGAAAAAGAAAAGTAGAGGTTTTCCAAAGTACATAAGTGAGGGTAAAAATAAATATCTTTAAGATACTATGAAGATAAGATTTTATATATATAACAAAATATATTAGGCAAATTGGCTTCCAGGTTAACCACATTTGTTAACATTTGGGAGTATAAACATTACAGTTATTTTCTTATGCAAATATATAAATTTTTAACCAAAATTGGATTGTTATCTTTTGTATTTCCTGTGGTTGGCTTTTAAAATATATTATGAACTTGTTCTTTTGTAATTGTATTCATTTTCTATCCTGAGCAACAAGTTATCACAACCTAGTAACTTTAAACAACAATTTTTTTTTTTTTTTAATAATCTTACAGTTTCCATGGATCAGGAATACAGGCTCAGCATAAGTAGGTTCTCTTCTCAGAGTATCACCCTTGGTTCAAAGTATTAGCTGGGCTGAATTATCATCTGGATTTCAGCTTCGTCTTCCAAGCTCATTCAGGTTATTACACAGTAAGGTTCCAACTAGTTATAGGACAGGTTCTTCTGTTCCTGCTAGCTGTTAGCTGGGAGTGGTGCTCACTCTCAGCTACAAGAGGCTGCCTGAGGGCCTAGCCACTTAGCTGCCTCTCAAGGCAGCTTCCTTCTTCAAAGTCAGCAAATAGCGTTGCGCTTCAATCTCTTCTTTCAGGAAGCTCCCTGTCCTTCTTAAAGGCTAAATTGATTAGGTCAAGTCCAGCAAAGGTAATCTCCCTCTTGATTATTTCAAAGTCAATTGATTTTGAGACCTAATTACATCTACAAAATTTCTTGGTCATATAATATAAACTAACCTAATCACAGGGGGGAAATCCTTCATATCCACAGGTTTAGGCAACACTCAAGGGGTGGGAATTACACAGGGCTTATTCCTGAGGGGAGGGGACAGAATACAAGAATCATGGGGGCCATCTGAGAATTCTGCCAACCACAGTTAATGATTTTTTTTTTCAGACAGTTTGTAATATTTATTTGTACTGTTGGCCATACATTTGTGATTATCCTCCTGTTGGGCACAGGGTATAATGGCACTTCCCTGCCCCATTGCAATTAAGGATGGCTACATGACTTCCTGTAGCCAGTAGATTGTGAGAGAAAGTTGTATGTGTTGCTTCTGAACGGTCGTCTTAAGAACCAGTGAGGGATTTAGCAACTTTGACTTTCTTTCTGGCACAGCAACCAGAAATGACTGAGATGGGGGTGCTTTGTTCTTAAACCTCAATTACGCTGATGCACAGAGCCCTGTTGCCAACAGGCAGGAGCAAGAAATAACCTGTGTTGTTTGAAACCAGTACATTTCAAAAAGCCCGTCCATTTTAACAGGAAAATGCCACCTCTCATCTTGGAAACATTATACTTTGGATACATATATTATCTATAGTTAATCTATAGATAAAATTTTACAGATAGTTTTGCTAAATATTACTGTAATGGTTTTGGCCTGGCTTTTCAGCTTGCCAAAATAATTTTGAATCTGATTCTGTAATCATCTTAGCAATGCCTTTCGGTTTGGGATCACCTGAACATTTGATACGTAGCCTTAGATGTCTTTTTTTTTTTTTAAGATTTTATTTATTTATTTATTTGACAGGCAGAGATCATAAGTAGGCAGAGAGGCAGGCAGAGAGAGAGAGAGGGAAGCAGGCGCCCCACTGAGCAGAGAACCCGACGCGGGACTCGATCCCAGGACCCCGAGATCATGACCTGAGCCGAAAGCAGTGGCTTAACCCACTGAGCCACCCAGGCGCCCTAGCCTTAGATGTCTTAATCCAAGTAATGAACACAAATATTGATTAACTGGTTCAGTGATTGAGTCTTCTGTCATGTCCCTAGAGAGATCTTCCGTATGACAAAGAACTATTCATCACCATTCCCTGGTGCTATTATTCAACAGAATTATGTAAAAGGTGTGTCCATGATTTTGTAAAAAGTGTGTCCATGATACAGTGTTAAAAAATAATAGATGAAATAAGAGATGTGATAAAATAAAAACACAATATTACATCATGATTTTTTAAACTATTTTTAACAGTTCTATTAGGATGTAATTTATATACCATGAAATTCACTCATTGTAGGCATCTATTTCAGTGGTGCCTATTTCTCCTTCCCATCTCTCCTTAAGACTCCTTGCAGAAGCTTGTGCTTTGTCCCATCTCTGCCAAAGGCTTTTTGTGCCCTTCTCAGTTACTATGCAATAGATGTCCTTTGCCTTTGTCCAACAGACTTTCCCACACTGGCTGTCTTATAAAATCTGTGCTTCCCAAGACATTTCCCCATGTCACACAATCTCAAATTTGAGGTTTCTCTAGCCTGTAATCTGTAATACTTGCCTCTGTTCTCAACATCGACTACATAGGGTCATTATACATTTGCTTTTTAAATTCATGTTGTATTTGTTTCCCCAGTCATCTGAAAGTAGTCAGTCAAATCAAGGTCAAGTTAATATTCATGGAATTATAGAAATACATTTATCTTCCTCTCTGTCCCTCTCTGTGTATACACAAATTACATCCTAATGGTAATCAGTAGTAGGAGATGCCACCAAACATGGATATAAACTGAATAACCTGGTTTCCACCCACACAGTTTGTACAACTTGGTTATATATAGGATAAGCAGATATTCTAGTTTACCCTGAACAGTCTTGTTTTCTTTTTTTTTCTCAGGGTGAGTATTAATTGTTCCCTCTTTCAGTCTCAAATAGAGCCTCTTTTGGATGACAAATTATATGATCACCCTAATAGAGGGTTCAGCTTAAAAAAACAAAACAAAAACACTTCTGGGGCACTTGGGTGGCTCACTCTGTTAAGTGTCTGCCTTCGTCTTAGGTCCTGGGATTGAGCCTTGCTCAGTGGGAGCCTGCTTCTTCTCCCTTTGCTACTCCCCATCCTTTTGTGCACAGGCTTTCTCTCCCAAATGAGTAAATAAAAGCTTTCAAAAAAAAACTTCTAATATCAGTACAAGTGTTCAACAAGCCCTTCATCATAGCTGCTCCCCAAGTTTGAGGTTATCAGGGAATAATTGGAATTTGCAGACCCAACAGTGAACAAGCTATCATGTAATGTAAACAAATAAGGAAGTGTCATCACATTGTTCTTGAGCTTTTCATTCATTTGGGGATATACCGGGAAAACATATATTAACATTTTACTACACGGGCTAACTGATACCTGCTAATTAAGAAAATGTCTGGAAAATTCTATAATTTGTGTCACCACTGCAACTTCCCATTCCATACACGCAGAGAGACACAGGAGCCCCAAGATTGCTGACTTTATCAGATAACTGACTCAAGTACAGGTTACTAATTTAGATTATCTAGGAATTAGTGTCGTCGTCGTTGCGGCTGTTTTAATTTGTAAATGGCGTGTTCTAATTCACGAGATTGTTGTGTAAATTAAAAAAGAATATAATACAAAATATGTGAAGTACCACTCACAGACCCTAGCACAACAAACATCAGACTTTTTCTCTTGTGTAAATGCTTATTAATTTAAAGTGGCTGCCAAGAGCACCATTTGAAACAATGGGACCATCACTAGAGAGTGGTAATGAGTGCTACTCTAGATAGTGAGGTCTATTGTAGGTGCAAGAAGAGGAGAGACTGGTCCTTAGTGTTCACGTGGTACATTTCCCATCTGTGAAATAGTTCACACTTAAAATTAATTTAGTTTTTTTCTCAGTATTTTTTTTACTCCCAAGTGAGTTATTTTAGTTGTTAATCTTCATGGATATTAAAGTTTTAAGTTGTTCTTGTTTGAACAACTTAACGATATTATCAAAGGAATCATATTTTTTTTCTCCTTCACTCTAAGATGTTTCCTCCTGCAGACAACAGGAGGTTGTAAACAAGCCTGTGGGGTATGAGCTTTTAAGTAATGACAAAGGAAAGAATGATGAGACATAGCTGTTTTGCTCATGTCTGTTTCATTTCAGACTTAATATATTCAAATCTGACATATTTAAATAATACCTAAAAATGTTGTTTCTTAACACATCAGTGCTCAATAAAAAAGAAGAAAAAAGGATGTTCCTTATTGGCTAAGAATAGGAAAGTCATTGGCAAAAAGATGAGATAGGTAAAATTTGACTTTGAGGTTCTTAACTGCTAAATTCAGTCCCCCTCACCTATCACAGTCCCAGTCTAATTTATGAATCTTTTCCAGTCTCCCATCCCCAACCCTAGCCTCAGTGCTTTCATGATATAACTAAGATGACATTTGGAGAATAATTTTCATTATTTGTTACTGTCTTAATGGTTTATCTTCATGTCTTCACCCCCAGCAGTATCAGTATTTAAAAAGAGAATGTTAAATCCAAAAGAAATATATTGGTGATTAGACGATTATAAGGGTACGTAATTTGCCTAGGAGAGAAAATTTTGGCAAAGAAGCCTCACATCATCTCACAAGTAAAATGTTTAATACATACACATGATTTCTTTTTTCATCTCAAGGCTGGCTGTGACTAGAACACTACATATACTCTTTTCTTTGTGGTGTTCATTTTACCCATCCTCCCTTATCATTTATCACTTTCTAAATTGAAGCTCTTGCTCCAAGAATTTCACTGTACTTTATGCTTTATGTTTGTTCATTATTATTACTGTTCTTTCATGAATTTCATCTGTCTCCAGTGACCTTCCTTCTCTATTCCATCTATTTAAATTCCTTTCATCCTTTAATATTTAGATTGAGCCCTGGCTTTTTTTTTCCGTCGCATCAATCAACTATTCATTAAACTCATCATTGTGACAGATAGAGTGAATTATATTAATGGGTTCAGAGACAACATGAACTCATGAAAAAAGAAGAAAAATGGAATATAGGATTGAGTGGTTTTTGTAGACAACATTATGGCCCTCCAAATGTGTTCGTGTTATAATCCTAATTAAGGTAGAGAGGTTATCCTGGTTTATCCAGTTGGACAAACCACAACGTAATCACAATAGTCCTTACATGACAGAAGAAGACAGAAAAGAATCAAAACAGGAGAGATGGCATTGTTATAAGATATGAACAGCCTTTGCTGACTTTGAACATGGAAGGGAACTATGAGCCAAGGAATACTGGCAGCTTCTAGAAGCTAAAAAGGCAAGAAAATGGATTCCGTCTAGGAGTTCCAAACAGAAGTGCAGCCATGTCTACAACTTGATTTATGTTGATGAGACTCACACAATATTAACCTATAGAACTATAAAAAAAAAATAAGCCACGAGGTTTGTGGTAAGGTGTTACAGCATCAATAGAAACTAATACAAGCATGATGGAAGACTCAGGATTCAAATAAGATATTAACAGGTAAGTATAAGAACAATGAAGAGTTTGAAGGTACGTTGTGTTAAGAATAGCTGAAGAAATTGGAAACACTTATTTGGAAAGTGGCAAATTGAGTTGGGTTTATAATAATTACAATTATAAATATTATAGACATGAAAAATAACTTAGTTAATATTTACAAAATATATGCTAGGCTTTGTTCTAGGATCTTAATTTAATCTTCAAAACAATCATATGAGCTAGGTACTCCTATTATTTCCCATAAAAGGTAAACTGAAATGCAGAGAAGTTAAATAATTTGTCCCAAGATCTTATGGCTGCTAAGGGGGAGATGAGATTTGAACACACATACTGTGATTCCAGAACCGTTTATTCCAAACTAACAACCTACTCTGAGGGAGGGAACTCTTCTATTCCACGATTTCAAAAACTGGGATTTGAGAGGTAGAAATGACAATGATTTATACTAGCTCTGGTGAAAGAAGAAATTTTAAAGCACAAAGCTGTCAATAGTTAATTTAGTTGAGATGTGATGCACGTTGATTTGATTGAGAAATGGTAGGGATGTGGTTGAATGAAGTCAGAGATTTATTGCTAGAGAAGAAACCACCTGTGTCCCAAGTGAGAAAATCAGGTGAAAGTGAAGGAAGTAAATAGTGAAAGTGCCTGATTCCCTAGGAGTAGAAAGGTAGCAGGAGAAAAGATCTGGGATGCTTCAGCTCCTGGTGCTCTCTGCAGAAAAATACAGTATGCCTGAAAGAACTTGATGACTGCCAGGAAAAGGGGAAAGGGAAAAAGCTGTAGAAAACTGGTCATTAGCACAAACAGACACTTATTATCCATAAGAAGTAACTCAAAGGAGTAATTCCATCATATATCCTAAGTTGAAAAATGAAGATTGATTAGTCACATTAATATATAGGAAGAAAACTTCGGCTTACACTAAATCTTCATCCTGAAAGCAGCTTTAGGTCAAAGGAGTATATTTTTATCTTGAATGCTTAATATTGACCCTTTAATTTGCTGTGCTTATACCTGAAAAATGTAGCTGTAAAAAATAAGGAACAATCTTTTAACAAAATCAATTAAAATTACTTTCATCCTACATTTATAGGCTACATGAAACATAGGCAAACTTTATCGACACTGGAAATTGGCATCTTCCTGGATTTGGAGTTAAGCAAATGATTTTTCCATTTCAGTGTCTTCCTTTCATTTAAGTTAAAATCTCCACTAAGAGGCTTTTTCTTCCTCTTTGTTTGAAAACAACACGCGCTAAGTATCAGGCAAGAGTAACATTTTCCGTCAATTCAGTTACAGTCCAAGTATTATATTGACCACATTTACAAGATTTGGTTGTTTTGTTCTTTTATCAAACAATAAATGTTCCCATTGGTATCCATAGTATGTGGCTCAATATTTTGGTGGCAGATTATTTTCACTTGGAGAATTATTCATATATTTTAAAATACGTTATAACTAAAACTGAATACTCAAGTGAAAGACCTATAGAACAGGGGAAAGATCTATTTCTTTAAAAAAAAGTGCTTTGGGGCAAAATGTGAAACTAATTTTACATGTGAATGATCTGGACTTTTCCTTTAAATTGTTTACAAGAACTTGTATTATTTTTTTAAAAGACCAGTCTTTCAAAAGTCATAAGACAAATTGACACCTAATTTAGCTCACCTTTGAAGATTGTGTTTGTGTGTGTTTGCATGTGTGTGTGTATGAGAGAGAGAGAAGGAAGGAAAACCGGGGAAAAAATCAGAGAGGGAATAAGCCATGAGACATTCTTGACTCTGGGGAAACGAACTGAAGGTTGCAGAAGGGATAGGGTTTGGGGGTATGGAGTAACTGGGTGATGGGCATTAAGGAGGGCACATGGCACGCAATCTGATGAACATTGGGTGTTATAATTGAATTTTAAGTTTTTTTTTTTTTTAAGGAAGGTATATAAGATGTGGGAAAAGGGAATTAATAAATCTATTTAACTAAAATTTATCCTAGTGTACCTTGAGTTCCTAAATTATGTAATACAACACGGATCTTAGAATTAGCCTGAAACTTACAGAACCAATAGATCTTTACCTATATGTAAGTTACTCTTCTAAGGGAATTATTTTAACCTAAAGGATAAATGAAAAAATCAGTCGTGTATTTTATTTGCCTGATCTCTAGGAAGACACTGTGAACTGGATCAGTCTTCTTCCCTCTCCCACATCTTCATAACTGGTATCCCTCTTAGCTCAAACAGCTAGTTGTAACATTTCTGCTCTAACATATACTCAAAGTCTACTACAAGTATATTAAGAACATTCTTGAGATCAAGGATGTTTTTCCCTCCAAGACCCCAGGAAGGAAACAGGGCATAGTTGGAATGTGTAGGGTGTGTTTTGTGCTTTAGATGTGTATAGGGGAGTGAGTACAGGTCCAGATGGAGGGCAGGGAGAGGATGGCCTGGTATGTGTTGAGAGCCAGCAGTGGGTCGGTCAGAGGATGACAGAATCAAGCCCGATTCCAGAGGAAGCCTAATCTCATGGAACATCAGGAGGTCTGCGGGGTGGGAGGAGAGTCCCAGGAAGAGAAACACTTGGGTTCTTCCCAGACTTGAGCATGAGGCATCTGGCTCACATCACTTACACACAAACCCCAGTCCTCATGGATACCTTACCCACCTACCCACCGCCACTTAAAGTTATAGCGCAACAGTGCCTTGCCCCAAGGGCCCATCCAGCCAAGTGTGTCCTTGAGATCAAGGATCAAGTTACGTAAACTCAACATGTAACATTTATCTGGAACATGAAAGGCACTCAGTAAATGCTTATTGAATGAAGATGAGAAAAATTGATTTTTCAAAGCTAACCTGCAGTCTCATTATCTTTACAGAAATCAATCTTTTTAATTAAACAAGAGACCTGGATCATCTCTGCAGTGTGGATGACCCTAAATGGGACATCTTAAGGGCATTTCCAATAATTTTATTATTTGTCTACCAACACTTTCTGGTAAAATTTTAGGTTTTATTTTAATCAGTAAATTGTTGATTTTCTGTGCTACCTCTGTTTTGCTCTTCTAGATAGTACCTATCTCCAAAGATGACCTCTAGACACTCTCTCCCCTCCTTTTATGCACATACCTCTACTGACAGCTTTGCAGCTTACTTACATCAGAAAGTTGAGTATATAACCTTTGCCATTCCCGCCAGATCTCCTCCCAGCCTTGATTCTGTGATGGCCTTGTGACTGATTTTAACTAAAACAAAGTGACAGAAGTGACATTCTGGGAGTTCTGAACCAAGACTTCAAGAAGACTGGCAGCTTTACTTTCCTGATTTTTGGAACCTTGCCTTCGTGCTGGGAGGAGCCCAAAACACATGGAACAGTGCTTAGTGTGTCTCAAGGTTCTCTGAGGGACAGCTCCTGTTGCGCTACCAGCTGAGAGCCAGAGCTAATTACCATCCAGGTAAGTGAACTATCCTGACATACCAGTGCAGTTGAGTCCCCAAGTGACTGCAGCTTCTGTTAACATGGGGAGCAGAATGGCCCAGGATGCTCACAACATTGTAAAAGATAACAAAACAGTTTTTACTTTAAGTTACTTAATTTTGGGATTGTTTGCTACACAGTAAAGATAACTGAAACTATAGGCTCCTTCTAGCACATAAAGATAGCTTAATTTAAAAGAATTTAATAACATATAATTTATAGATCCAAAAAATATATTTGAGCTCTAGCATTGCTCTGTAGAAATTATAATATTAAGCTGTCTTATTAATAGAACATGCAATACCTGTCTTATTAAAATAAAATACAAGAGGGGTGCCTGGGTAGCTCGGTCGGTTAAGTGGCTCCCTTCAGCTCAGGTCATAATCCTAGGTCCTGAGATAGAACCCCATATGGGGGTCCCGGTTCAGTGGGGAGTCTGCTTCTCCCTCCCTCTTCTCATCCCCCTGCTTGTGCTCTCTCGCTCATGCATTCTCTCAAGTAAAAAATTAAATCTTAAAAACAAAATGCAAGAGAAAATTACTTCAGTTATTGGTATTAAATGGTCACAGAATTCATGTGTTTTCCTGTATGTGCATACTATGCATTGGCTTGTAGTAGAGACCACACTTTGCCCCCCCAGTATTTGTTTTCTTCTTTCATGGTGATGGAGTATCTGACTTTTGGCTCGACATATAGCAGCTCAGAATGGAGACTGCATTTCTCAACCTGCCAAGCTGCTATAATTTCTGGCCAAGAAGATATAAACAGGAATATCCTGTGCAAGCTTGTGGAGTCTGCTTGACTCTTCGTCATTTCTTCCTACTGGTGGAAGATGGATAATGGAGTTAGAACACATCTTAGATCAAGAGGACTAGGTCATATAAGTATAAAGGGGACTGGGTCCCTGTGAGGTACCCTGCTAACTTTGCTCACCCTCTCACATGATAAACTGGTTCTAATTTGTTTGACCTATCATTATCAAGATTTTCTAATAAGTGTAGCTAGTCTTAATCCTCAGTAATATATGAAGTGAATACAGTATTAGGCTGAAGCTATTTGTAAGTAGCTTACATTTTTATACGTATTTTTGCAACTGAGATTGCTATCGTACATTTTCCCCCTCAGTGTTCAGTTTCCTTTGTATAAAATAGATAAACTTCCTTCAACAGGTTTTCTTCTTAAAATGCCGTTGGGAGGGGGTCCTGGGTGGCTCAGTCAGTTAAGCATCGGCCTTTGGTTCGGGTCATGATCCCACAGTCCTGGGATGAGTGCCATGCTGGGCTCCCTGCTCAGCGGGGAGTCTTCTTCTTCCTCCCTCTCTGTCCCTCTCCCTGCTCATGCTCTCTCTCTCAAATAAATAAAATCTTTAAAAAAATGCCATTAGGGAGGTTCCTGGGTGGCTCAGTGGTTAAGCCTCTGCCTTTGGCTCAGGTCATGATCCCAGGGTCCTGGGATCGAGCCCCACATCGGGCTCTCTGCCTGGCAAGGAGCCTGCTTCTCCCTCTCTGCCTGCCTCTCTGCCTAATTCTGACTACTTGTGATTTCTCTCTCTGTCAAATAAACAATAATAAAAAAATGCCATTAGGAAGTATGAAGTATGTGATACTAGCATCAAGATAACTCAGAATCTTCCCATTAGCAAGATGCAAATTTCAACAGTCTTTCATCTCTAATAACATATTTGAGTGTTAAATGGAGAGAATATAAAGAAAGAGAAGATAGCAGTGTAGGAAAAGAAGATGTACATTGATGTAAATGATACAAAATGAAGCTGTCCAAAGTATCATATGGGCAAGTTGAATGATAATGTAGCATAAACATGCACGCACACAGAGGAGACATGAAAGGACAGACTTAACAGGGCAGATTAGACAATTAACTGTGAAGGCAGTTATTTTAGCATTAAGATGCCTGTGGAGGACGTTACTTTAAGGCTCTAGTGTAACATGTTAGTATTAAAGTGGTATGTTGAGAGTGATAATGCTTGCTTGTGTCTGGCAGAACATGACAGGCATAGGGGAGAATTAGGTTTAATATTATCTTAGTTTAGTGAAAATAGCGTGTTTTCCCTTTTTTGTGGGATAGATGTATCCACGAGAGTGTTTTGGTACAAATGCTCAGGAGCCTAGTATCATTGTTACCTCTTACTTCCCTTACCTGTGGGAAATACCTTTTCTAATTATGATCTTCCAATTACCATCATCTCATCTGCTGTTAGCTTCATGTGAATGATGGCTGGTAAATGCTTTGTTTCCTGGATTGGTTATTATTTCCCAATGGCAAGATAATATGCATGAAAAAGGAGACACAAAAAGATACACTTTAAATTATTTTTTAATATTAAGGAATTCTTTTTTACCATAGTACCCATTTTTTAAATCACCACAATATACTTCCCCACCCAACACACAGACGTAAACACACAAAAATACATTCTCTGAATTTTATTCCAAATATACTCAGTGGTGTTTTTCAAAAAATGAAGAAAGATGTCTCCATCTTGCATATATTAAATTTTTTAAATAAAGCTCAAGTATACATAATTCTTGTCATTTTTTGTCTATTTAATATTATGACAAATGCCAGTTTTATCCCTGTACATATAAAATCCCTTTTCAATCCTTCTAAAATAGCTTATTGATTTCCTGTAGAAGTGAATTTCAAGCTTTGATTATATTCACATATCTCTTAAAATTTATCTTTCTGATTTATTGAAGCAGCCTCCAGCTATTTCCTAGTTAACCATATTTTTGAAGCTAAACTATATCTTGATGGAAATGCACAGTGTCAGAATATAGATGAGAAATATGTGGACATTTGCCTGGCTATCCATATCTTCTTAAAAATGGAAATGATTCACAAAAACCTGCAAAAGAGAGATTTGTGATTCAGGAAGAGTAACATTCAGACTGCTACAGATTGTTTCTGTCACTAAAGACTTCTCAGGCATATTGAAAGATACAGTTTGGGATTCCCCTTTTGTAGAGCAGAAGGAATTTCCCTCTCCCTAACTCCCACATAGATATTTTTCCCCTACATAGGTATTAACTGGTGTCTGAATTCCTTTAAAAATGGTGAGCTAAAAAAATATCTTTATGTTTCCACTGTTCTTCATTTTTTGACAAGTCGTACATCCTACTACTAAGATAATTTTGTATGTGGAAGTCTCTAAAGGTTTTATATATGAAGAAGGCAGAGGTATCAGGTTTATAATTTCACTAACACTCTGACTGAAATCTGAACTTGATCTCATGTTCCATCCCTGTTTTCATTAACTCACATCTTGATCCATTTCACTGCTACAGATCACGAAAGAACAACATGAGCCTACAAAGTGAGAATTTATAAATTTAGAAGAAATTAAAAGAAATAGTTCCGGTGCAGTTAACTGTTTAAGTCATTCCAATGGCACAGTTTTCAAAAATAACTATGATTTTAATACTGGATTTCTTTGTAAATATAGCATAAGTAAAATTTGTCAACTAGAAAAACTATGGTACCATGTCAGACTCATACTTGCTAATCAGCCATGAAAAAAAAGAAGGAACTGTTCCCATGTCCATCCTCTTGCTTAACAAAGCCAACTGATTGTTGTCTTTTGGAAACTTTCACCTTCAGGTTGGAATTTTTCACCAGTACTCTTGTTTACTGGCACTTCTACACTTCCAACTTTGAAAAGAATCATTATTCTTCTGTGCATTACTAACTCTAGAGGCAGGCAAAAATGCCAAAATCCCATGAGCAAAATATAGTCTCATATGATACATATTTTTTATCTGGTTTTCAGACTCTGGAGAGTTAGATAAATGATATAATTTTGAGAATTTTTTTCCCTCTAAATTGAACCCCAATTTAAATCCTGAAAATTTTGAAGTAAATGTGAAAGTGGAAACTATTTTCTCCTTATTTTGTGTAGTATTTTAAATTTTATCTGATCTTATATAGCTTGAAAGTATTATCTTTCCTTCAAGATTGTCTATATTCTGAGAAATGAGTTGGTATTTGAATAATGACATGTCTTAATTCATGAAGCTCATTGGCCAAAACAGATAATTAATGTCAACAAGTATACTTTTGGATTGCAGGTGGAGTACCGTCAAATAATACAAGCTTACATATTTGAGATGGTTTCAGGTATTTGCTTGGGCAGCTGCAATGTCTTGGTTTTGTATGTAGGGATAAGCGAGAAAGAGAAGAGAAGGAGAGCAGAGAAGGAAGACTCATTTTAGCAGAGTTAAGAAACAAAATTTATTTGTTGCCCTGCTGAAAGTTATTCCCTTTTTTGATGGAAATTAGTGGTTGATCATTAAAATGTGTACAACTTAAATGTATTCCTGGTTGTGGTTATGTGTTTGTTTTTTCCTTTTGGGTTCATAAAGACCATCAGTAATTAAGCAACACCTGGAATCCCTACAGCTATTTTTAAAAGCATTACAACTAAAAGTATCAAATATATTTTTTTCTGTGAACCTGTGGAGGGGAAATGACAGCCCTCATTTTCCCTTGAGGTGATTAACACTTTGGAAGGTAATGAGTTATAAAAGTAGATAGCCAACATAGGTTTTATTGGTTAGCCTGGGCTGTTTTGCTGTTATACAAGCTATACTGTTGTAAATTCTATAATGTAAAAGAAAACACTCATATCTGATGGAGAATGGGCTCAAACATTCTTATTGTATGCACAGTATAGCCATCACTGATGTGTACACTACTATTCTTCTTTCCTAGAAACGCTAAAACCTATTTTCTATTATTCATATTTTGTCATTTCCCTGCCTCAATGAACTTTATGTAAAACTTTGGACTACAGATTTTGTAGCAAATATATATATATATATATATATATATATATTTCCTAAAGTTGGAGTCATTTATCTAGACAGATGGTCATGCTAGTTGAACACATTGTGCATAAATGCTACATAGCATAACCAGAGTATAGAATGTTCTCTTTTATAAGAAGAGAAAAGTCACCATACATTATACAGAAAAAACATACTTCATCTATGTGTTACAAATTTTTCAAAAAATTATTGAATACAAAGATCAGTGTGATAATTTATTTTCTTTGATTCAGTGGTTCATCATTATGTATAGCTGAGCTGAATTCTAGTTAATGGTTTATTTAGTAATTTTTCACACAAATTTGCAGGTGGGGAAATAATATTTTTTGAGTCTGTATTTATGTTAGGATTTGACATATGCTAAATCATTTTAATCTTATCTTTCTCATAGAATAGTTATGATTAATTGTTCAGTTTTACAGTTGAGAAAACAAACTCAGAAGCGTTCAGTACTGTGCATAAAGATGTGAGTTTGAAGGCTGGTGTAGTTGTCTTTCTTAAAGTACAGCTCTTGTGCTGTTCTTGTCCTGAGAACCTTTGGTGGTGTCCCATTATGCACAGAATAAAACACAGATCTTGAGGAGATATCTCCATAAATGGATTTAATTCTGTGTTTTTCTTTACTTCCAACTTTTAAACTTGATGCTACTACACATACTGGATAACCCAGTACTTCCTGAAAATATTCTGAGATTCCCTTTGTTCCTGGTTCATGCTCCTTTCCCCCTCCATATGGAATTCTTTTTGTCATCTCTGCCAGTGAAGATCCTTGCCTTCCTTCATTGTCCAGATCAACTGCCAGCTACCATGAGTGTTTCTCAGTTGTTCAGTGGAATGAGTTATCCCTCCCAAAGAGAAAAAAAAATAATATATCTTTATTACCAAAAATCCTTTGTTCAGGAAATCAGTCATGTGTATGTCTATTTCATTGCTTCTGATAAGTTATACTATTTTAGAAAAAAGTTATATTTTATTTTTATGTATCTTTTGCTTTACCCAATAAAATACCTTGCATATAGTAAGCACTTAATATTTTTGAATTGGCTCTCTCGTTGATAGAATATTTTATAAATTAGCTTTTTGTGTATTCAGAACTATTGGAAATGGCAGAGGTCTGATTAATATAGGAGTACCACAGTGATACATATGCACATATTCTAGAGAGATCTCTACAGTATGTAGCATGACTATTTGATAATTTTCTATTTTATTGTTATTATAAATTTAGTCCTTTTATTAATTTCTAGAAAGCAGCTCATCTAACATCAGTTATAAATATTGAAAAAATTAAAATTCGGTATGTTTCCTGTTTATATTAAGGACACTTGGCATATCTTTTTTTTTTTTTTATTGTATTATGTTAGTCACCATACAATTTTTTTTTAAGATTTTATTTATTTCAGAGAGAGAGTATGTGCGTGAGAGAGGTGGGGAGGTTGAGGAGCAGAGGGGTAGAAAGAGTGAGGGAGAAAGAATCTCAAGTCAACTCCACAAGGAGTGAGGAGCCCAATGCAGGGCTCAGTCTTAATGACTTGATGACTTGAGCTGAAACCAGAATCTGATGCTTAACCAGCTGAGTCCCCCAGGCTCCCTGAACATGGCATATCTTCAGCTCTCTAAACATGGTTGCAAAATAAGATAAATTATTTATTGTTGTTATCCTAGATATTCCCTTGGCAGTGTTCAGTCCTTTGTTCACAGTGGCAATTGGCAGTTATAGAAGTCATTTTTATTATCACTAATAGCAGAGACTTAGTGTTTCAACAGTTCCTTAGGTCAGACTAAATCATAGATCATAGAATCTTAAGGATCATTTAGTTAAGGACTTCTCAGTATTGGTTTATCAATTTAGAGATGTAGGCGATCCCTTTCAGTTTATACCCAAAATGTTAGTATTTGTGTGTTCTACCAATTTATTGCTATAGCTTTTTGCATATTCTCATACATTGCTATGACTTCCTAAAATGTCAATAACCAGTGAGATCATCCCACTAAATTTACATATCAGCCCCAGAGAGATGTAAAGACAATACACATATCATTGGCATCCTGAAACCAGAACCCAGGTCTTTCAGTTTCATGTACAATAATTTTTCTAGATATTATGGTAACTGATGCTATATTGAAAATTCATAACATTACAGATAAACAAAGGAAAATGGTATATTGAATGACAACCTTAAGAATCAAGCTTATTACTCATTTTTATTTGTCCTTTAATTCCTAAATTAATTCCAGAAACAGAATGTAGTACAAGACATGTAGTCACAACATAACAAATTCTTAACCTTCTTTATTTCTGTTTATTTTTTTTCATGTTAAACATTTTCTTTGAAGCAAGTAGAAACTCTGCATCTTGTGATAAGTCTCTGAAGTACAGAGGAAATGAGAATCTGGCAAACACCTCTAATGAAGTAAGCAATCATTTGAATTATTTTTTTGTTTAGGCAAAATATAAATGATTGTGATTTTGACTTGAACAAAATTCAGCATTTATTTTATCAGTCTGCATTCTAACAATGCCTTTTTTAATAAAACAAACAGCAGAGCCTCTACCCTGCCAAAAAAAAGAAAGAGAAGAAAAAAAAAGTGAACCAAAATAGGTATGGCAAATATTAAGAACCTTACTTATTTTCTAGACTAAAAAAAGGGGAAACAGTTACTGTTGATGCTTCAACATGAAGTTTTCAATGCATTTTATCAATTAAAATACTAAACAAACACTATTACTTATTCTATCACTATTATAGTAAACTAGAACTAACTTTAGATAAAAAATCCAATTTCCTAGAATTCCTAGAATGACTTGTTTAAAGTCTGATTCTTTAAAGACCTGTTTATACACCCCTTCTGCCGATTTTTTTCTTGCACAAATTCATGACTCTACAATTTACAGTAATGGTACATTATAAGTAATATGTTTTAAAATCAATGGTTCATATTCAAAAGTGACCTTTTCCACATATATCCACATCTGAGTTACTGATTGATTAAGTTCCATCTGTATTCTTTCTAAAACAGGAATTTAAGGTGGTTCACCTGTTTCCTGGGCTGGAAGGGGGTGACTTTCTTGAATGTGGCAAAAAATTCCATTTTCTGAGTAGGACTAAGTATAAACTATGGCCACAAAACATAGTATGTATCTCTCTTTTCCTCTTTACCTCTCTTACTTTTTCCACTTCCTCTCACTCTCCCTCCCACTACGTATGCCAAGTTCCCTAGCTCACTGCAAGAGAGAATTGACTAACATGCCACTGTAGCCTAAAGTATTTTAGAAATATGTATATATTCTAGCAAATCTGTCTCTAAGATTCAGATCAAGATCCATGTCAAGATCTTCTCTGAAAGGTGTGAGATTTAACCCTAATTGCAAGTTAACAATTGAGCCTGCCAGTTTCATAGGTATTGATGGCACAGAGATAGAGGACCCTATTACTTGTAGTAGAGCAGACAACATTAACTTCCTATTTGCATTGTTACCCAAGTTCTTAGGCCTTGGTGAAGGGCAACCAAGGAGGGTGTGTGCATGCAGTGGACTTTGAGGAAAGTTGAGGAAAATGAGTTTAGGAAACTCTATTCCTTTAAAGTAGCTGTGAGCAAACCAGCTCAACCTTTACCACAAACAGAAGTATCTCTTTATTATCTTGGAATGCAAACAAACCTCCCTTCTGCCCACCCCCCCAGGAAGGCCCTTTATTATCTTGGAATGCAAACAAACCTCCCTCCGCCCCAGAGGAAGACCCTATCTCTCTAATGGTTATTCCCCAACAAGTATCTGTGAAAAGATAGTCCAGAACAAAAGGTGTAACTAGATGTGTGGAAATGAGAGAGACCCAAGAGTTTTCTTCTATCTCTGCAGCAAATAGTGGCAGACATGATCCTGTTAGTAAGACTGTATGGAAAGACAAGAATTTCTGTCCTCTGGTGTATGTTTGCATGCTATTTTCATCTTAAGCAAAAATAACTCAAATGCAGAAGTATAATTAATCTAAAGTTGTTATAAAACTGGCAGAGATGAAATAGTAATGCCTAGTGCTGGTGAGAATTTAGAAAAACGGGTACTTCTGCTAATGTTAGTGTAATTCGACACATTTTTAAATAGGCAAATTTGTCATTATGTATCAAAAGTCTTAAAATGTGTGTGACAAATGTTCTAGGAATTTTTCCAAACAAATCAATACAGATGTGGACCAAAACAGGAACATTTATTAGTTACGTTTTCTATAAAACCAAGAAAATTACTTGAATTACTTACCTCATAAATAAAAAGGGGGTGATTTAAGCAAATTTGGGTTAACTTATACAATGTACTATAATATACAAAATAAAAACCATGTTATGGAAAAATTCTTATCACCATTATAAAATATTCACAGTGTAGGGCTAGAGGCTACAAAGCAATGTATACTACAATATTTTTTTAAAAGGGAGTACATATCTTTGTATGCATGTGAGTATATAAATGTAGAATTACTGAGAAATTGCATAGTAAAATGTTAATGATATGAAAAATTGAAGTTACTGGTTATCTGTTAATTCATTTGCTTTAGGCTTTTCTGCTTTTCTAAGATTTTTATATTATTTTAATAATTATTCATGTGTTATTTTATCATTAGAAATATGTGTTTTTAACTTTGAATTCAGACTTCCTGATGTGAACTAGAGTATTACTCCATGACAAGAAAATACAAGATTGTAAATTTATGCTATATTTCTAAATGATTAGTTATAACAAAGACATAAGAGGTCAGACACTGTCTTTAGATCATACCTCACCATCATCTTGGGTACAAATGTGGTGTTGAAAAAAATTAGTTAATAATAAACAGAATAAAAATATATGAATTATTTTATAAATTACATTTTCACAAAATTTATATACTTCTGATCAAAATTGAGATATCAAAATGTCCCGTATTTTAAATGCCAATGTTAAGAAGAGAAAATGTACTAACAATTGTATGCAGTTTTGATTTTCATACTGGAAAAAAAGACTATTTATACCTCCATGGAACTGTTTTATGCAAAGTGATTACACATGGCAGCTTGGAGCATTATTGTCATCATTTAGAATCATATACAGGGGTGCCTGGGTGGCTGAGAGGGTTAAAGCCTCTGCCTTCAGCTCAGGTCATGTTCCCAGGGTCCTGGGATGGAGCCCCGCATCATCACGTAATTTATATGTTTGAAGAACTGTGTATTTTATTATAGGAACAGTCCATTCATTAATTCATTACATTCATGGACATTTTGGTGGTTTCAAGGTTTTGGCATTTTTAAGTTTTGCTGCCATGACTTTCTTGTCTATGTCCCTTTATTCCTCCAGCTGGACCTGAGTCAGAATTTCTAATGTGTACATTAAAATACCACAGCATGGGCACCTGGGTGGCTCAGTGGGTTAAAGCTTCTGCCTTCCGCTTGGGTCGTAATCCCAGGGTCCTGGGATTGAGTCCTACATCGGGCTCTCTGCTCAGCGGGGAGCCTACTTCCTCCTTCCTCTCTCCTTGCCTGCCTCTCTGCCTACTTGTGATCTCTATCTGTCAAATAAATAAATAAAATCTTAAAAAAAATAGAATCGTATCACAAAAATTACAAAATCAAGCTAGTTTATATTTTCAAAACTATAGTTTATATGAACTTTAAATATTAGCAAGTGGAAAAAAAGGTTTTTTCTATTTTCAATACCATTATTTTAATTTCAATACATACTTTACTATATACCTTTGCCCATACACCAAATCTAACATTATTTTTTAGAAATTATGAATAACTCATGCTTAGTCTTGCATAATTAATTCAGTTACTAAAATAGTGTTCACTACTTGTAAAATGTGAAATATTAAAATTTGTACTATACCACAGATCTTACAAATTAATTTTAAAATAACGTTTTAATAAAATACTAATTTAAATATTAACTTTAAATCATATCAAATTTGCTATAAAAATGATAAAATTAATTTTTAAATTTCTTACTGTGTTCAGAAATTATATATAATTCTGTAGGAAAGTTGTTGGTATGCACACAAGGCAGAGAAGGCACATATGTTTGCAGCACAGTGATTAAATATGAGTATTTTTTTTTCAAATAAAAACCTACATCCTCAATATAATAAAAACCTCATCTACCAAATCTCTTATCTTCAACTCTTATAAAATTAATTGTCTTATGTGGTGAGCTAATGAGTTTTGTTTGCCCACCCCAGATGCACACTTTGTTAGTCTTCCCATACTGTCTGCCCTAGCAAGCTGTTCTCTGTGAATGACATCCCAGTAGCATACTCAGTGATGTTTCATTCAGCCATGGTGGAAGTATTTACCCCATGGAAACCCAAACATGCTATAATTCAGAGGGCTTTTTTTCCCCTTCTATTCCCAAGAGCCAGTGGTTAAACATTTACCAGCATAAAGCTATACCTCATATATATATACCCAAGGCTATTAATTATATAAATTATCAAAAAGTTTAAGCTGAGAATTAGGATTTTAAGAGTGTGTGTGTGTGTGTGTGTGTGTGTGTGTAAAACTGAAAAGAAATCAAGGGATTACCTGTTGAGAATCTCCAATAGGAAAAAAAAAAAAAGTTTGATCAGATGGAATTTAAGATGAGGCAAAATGAAAGAGGAGAATTCCTGAACAAATGAAATAACTGACTGTTATTCGGTAATGTATTAACTCAAGTGAAGTACCAGGGAAATTGAAAGAATGTTAAAGGAAAGGAACTCTATTTAATCTTTATAACAAGGGAAATAAAATACGGTGTTCCTGTCATCCTTACTAGTTCATCAGTATTTGCTGAATCAAATCCAGCTTCCCCTCCTCTCTGAAATATTTTAGTTAGAGGTCTGCTATAGTATCAGTTACTTGAAGGACTATGTACAGTTATTAAAGTATTGGGAAGGACAAGAAAACAAATGTTAATCAAAACTCTTAGTAGTATTCTTACTGTTGAAAAAAATACAATACAAATACAACCTAGAACAAAAAGGGTAGATAATTCCTTTTACCACATTAATACTGAAGTTTTTTTTTTTCAAATTAATATCCTTGCACATATAATGAACAGTAACTCCAAGGTTTCTGAAGTTATAATAATGTGCTTATCAAAGAAAAAAAAATAACTCCAGTTAAATACTTTCCTCCTTGTAACAAAAGCTGTAGTGAAGATATATCACAAACAGATGGTGCAGAGGATGTGAGCCGGCTGGATGATGGCAGGATAATATCACTAAACCAGAATAAATTCCTGCTTGAGCCTGAGGATGGAACTGCTCAGAGAAAATAGATAAGAAGCCAACATACTGGGGTTGGAAACACAGACATAACTGCTTAATATCCAAGTAACGGATCTCAAATAACAGGAAAGGTTGAGGATGGAATTGAGTTGTAGGATAGGTCAGAGGAAGGTAGTCACATTCTTACTGTGATGGTAATATGATGGCAATCCCAAGGAACTCTGTAGAGCCATGCAGCCCTGCAAAGCTTTAAATAAGTGCACAGCTACAAATTCCACCAAGCACTCCACAGTATCTGCAAGCCAGGATTGCTTAACATATGGCATGTGGGCATGCAGACCCTTTTATATGTGTAGATCTAGATGCAAAAATGAGGAGGAATGTGGAATTGAAATGTGATAATTGTCTTTTTGTGCTTGCTCTTTTGGGTGTGCCTATGTGTGTTAAGGATTAATATGGGTGAGAAAGGAAGTAAGGAGAAAGCAGGAGGCCTGGTTCACTCTAATCATCTACTTGTTGATTCCAAAAGCAAAAAATTGGACATTTGTATGCATTGATCCTTCCCTTACTGAAGTATAAGGCTAATAAAAAGCAAATAATGTTCAGTTGTGCAGAAGTTTAAATATAACATCAATAGACTTTTAGATAGGTTAGGTGTAAGATGTATATTTTTGCATGATTTATCATACAATTAAATTTTGAATGAAAAATGTACATATTAGAGATTTGAGATTTATTTCAGCATGAATTCAACAACTGAATATAACTTAAAAATTTATATATTTTATGTTTCAAATCTTTTAAAGTCAAAACCTCAAGCAATATGGTTTAATTAAAAAACATGAGGCTATCATTAACTCATTTAGATTATTCATTCTCTCACTGACAGCTATACGTTAAATCATGTTATGATTGTATTCACCAAAATCCATAATTTAAAATTTTTTTAAAAAGTATTTTGATGGGCATCAATATATTTTAAAACTCATCTGTGCATATTTGAAAATGAAAGATGCTGTTAAGTTAGTATTTGGAAAAACTAAAAGAGAAATTTCAAGAGGCAGAGTCTGACAAAATGAATCATGAAAACAATCTGTTTTTAAGTATAAGATAATTTAAAAAGCCTAAAGATTGATGAGCAGTGCCATGCAAAAGTGTTAATTGACTACAGTAAATATTATGTGTAAGGCACAGAGCAGTTGATGGTGGGAGTGTCGAGAACTTTTTAAAAAAATTGTATTTTTATTGAAGTACAGCATACGTATAGAAAAGTACTCAAATCACAATTACACAGCTTGATGAATTTTTGATGTGGGAGAAACCCACATAACCAGCACTTGTATCAAAAACCAGAATATTTCCAGCCCCCAGAGTTCCAACTTATGCACTGTTCGATCACGACATCTACTCCCAGGGGTAACTGATATCCTGAATTCTGCCACTGTGCATTAGTTTTGCCTAAAACACATTCCTTTTCAAATCTCTCTTCTATCCTTCTATCTTCTATCCTTCTCCTCCTCTTTGTGCTTATCACCGTAACATTTATACAGCATTTAGCATGTGCCAAGAGCCTTACATACATTGTGTTACTCAGTCTTTAAGACAGCCCTATAGAAAATTTAAAAAAAAAATTTTAAAAACTTAAAAAGCAATCCTATAAAATAGATATCATTATTATTACCTACATTACATAAATGAAGAAATTGCACCTTAGAGTACTTAAGTAAATATCTGGTAGTAAAGGTAATGAAAAACAGATTGTAGATTCTTGTCACTCATACTTTAAGACATCACACTAACAGCACCCACCTTTTTTCCACATGAGTAGTTTTACTCCTACAAAGCTTCAGTTTCTTTGGAAAAAAATATTTGTCAGTGCACAGGCACAGAAGCTAAAATATTGTTATAGCATCTGCTTATACACATACATGCACACATCTATATATAATATATGATATATGATATATTACTATTATATATAATATATATATATTAATCTCACTGCAGAGTTTATGTATGTTTGGGGATATGAGAGAACACATTATTGGAGAAAGATTCAGGTAAGTTTTCTGTTGAGAATCACTGCAGCATCAAATCAGTATTTCTGATGGGAATGTGTATATGTCAAGGCAGAAAAAGAATAGTTGAGAAAGACTGGTCTAACAAAAGAGAATGACACATTACAGTCACCTAAGATATAACTCAGACTCTAAATTCTATGGTAGGATGTAAAAAAAGTATAATGTACAGCAAAGTGAGCATTTAGTTCTGTTGGGGTGGATGTGGGTAGTTTCAGGAAGTCTTCAAAAAAAGATTTTTTTTCCCTAGTTCTAGAAGGGATGATAGTGTTAAAAATAGAGTATTTGAGGCAGAGAAATTAATTAGCATGATCAGGCACAGTGGGCCACAATTTGGGGGAAATGCACATAGTAAGCTGTGGATAAATTTGAAATGGAAAATAAAGAAAGATCCATTGTAGGGCTGTGGATTTTCAGAACATAGCTCCCAAACAGGTGGCCTCTTTGATGAACTAAAAGAGAGTCATGTCTAAATGCAGTGTGGCCTCCTGAATTGGATCTTGGAACTGAAAAAAAAACATGAGGGGGAAACTGGCAAAACCCAAGTAAAGTCTGGAGTTTAGGTCATATTAATATACTATAGTTTTGACAAATATACCATAGTTTATAAAATGTTAACATTAGGGATGAAAGATGGATGAAGAAGAGAAGGAACTTTGTGTGCTATTTATGCAACTTTTTATAAATCTAAATTTACCCCCAATTAAAATTTTATTCAAAACTTAAAAAGAGGGTTAGGTATCAAAGAGATAGCTTTCTCATTTTGTTCTTTCTTCTTCTCACCATACCTTGGGCAAGTATTGACTTGCTCCATGGTTACTTGAAGGAGGAGAAAAACAGAATAAACCCTTTACTAGCAGGAAGCAACAAAGGAACTTTATGTAGCTGTTGCAACCTAATCATTTTGTTCCTTTCCACTTTCTCCCGCCACCTTACCCCCAATCTTGAAAAGGCACAGAGGAATGCATTTGTCTTCACCAGCTCTGGCTACTATTACAAAACATCACAGAGAGAGTGGTTTAAACAACAGAAATTTATTGCTTACAGTTCTGAAGACTGGAAGTGTAAGATCAAGGTGCCAGCAGGATTGGTATCTTCTGAGGAGTCTTTCCTTGGGTTAATGGTCTTTCCTTAGTGTGTTTGGGAAGGGAGGGTGGGAGGGAGACAGAGAGAGAGCAGGCAAACTATTAAGTTTCTTTTTAAAAGGGCACTAATCCCATCATGAGGACCTCATCTCTCACGATCTCATCTAAATCTAATTACCTCTCAGGGTCTTCACTACAAATATTATCAAATTGGGAGTTAGGGCTTCAAAATAAGAATTTAGGGAGGAACACAGTTAGTCTATAACAGTGTTAGGGCTAGGCTTACTGGGCAAATGGAGACAGATTACCTGACAGTAAGACCAGAGCCTCTCTACCCCAGGAACATTCCCACCCATCCCAAACTCACTAAAGGAGCAGTCACTGACCACCAAACATTTTCTCCTCCTGCCAAGTATCAGGTTGGTAAAAATGAGCACATAGGAAATATAAGGAAATATTTGAGGAACATGACCCAAAGGAGAATTAATGAACTAAAAAATATATATATGCATAACCATCTTTTATATTGAATAACTCTGTGATGAGATGAATCAGATCCAGATGAGTTGGTCCCAAGCACATATCCATACAAATCTATTGCAGAATAGCCCAGTTATATATACAGGAAAAGACCTAAGGAGAGGTAAGTTTCTACCAGGGCTGATGTGGCTCTCTCTGTCTTACACATTATCTTCAATAACTATGTATCTGTCCAATGGGGATTCAACTATATATATATAAGACAATGTTGTAGATTGTGTCATGTATTCTGACTATACCTAACTCATTTTGAAATCCTTAGATAAAAAAATACTGTTGCCATATCCAAGCATTGCTTGTGTCTAATGCTTTTATCAGTCTGAGCCATTTATTGATACAATGGCCATTGAGATAAAAGATTTAACCACAGCTGTTAGACTGAAATAGATATGTAGAGCTTTATTCCCAGTTAATACCAAACCACTCCTTTAGAGGCAAAAGTGGAACAATCATGAAAGTCAAACTAAGCCATAAAGGAATACTTAATATATAAAAAATAACCATCCTATAGATTATGTTCTTTAGTGACAATGTATAAAATATTAAATTGAGGGGAAAACAACTAAAATACTATTTTGTTTAGAAATTAAAAGTATATACCATTATATTAAGGGATAGCATAAGGCAAATTAAGAAATGCTTATAATCAAAAAGAAAAAAAACAAGGAAGGACAACATATTGAAATAAATGCTTAGGAAAAAACCAATGAACTGAAGAATAACCATACACACACAAACTGGAAGGTAGTTCTTTAAAATATTAATAAGATTGTTGACTCTTTGGCGGAGCTGGTGCAAGAAAAGAACAAAAGAAAAATATCAGAATGAAAGAACAGATGTTACTTCAGAAAGAACAATAATCAAAAAACAATTGCAAGGATATTATGAATAACAACTAAGTAGTAGTAGTAGTACATTTGAAAACATAGATGAAATGGATAGTTTTCCGGGAAAATATACAATTTCAATATTAGAATAAGAATAAAAAGGAAAAACTGAATAGATCAGGGAATATGGATTTCACCATTACAGAGCATTCAAGAAATAATAATAGCCAACATTTGTATAACATTTTTCTGTGTCAAGAACTGTTCTAAAACCTTTACAAACCTTTAAAACCCTTAATATACTTATTAGTATATTTTTTCCCAGCAGTCCTAAGCATTAGATGTTATAATTGTTCCCATTTTACAGATGGAAAACTGGAGTCACAAATTGGTAAGTTGCCCACAGTCACATAGCCAACAAGAGGTAGAACAGTGATTTTATTTCACAAGGTCATATCACATTTATCTTCTTAAATACTCTATTGTGCTGTTTCTCTAAATTGAAATACCTTAATTTATTGATTCTAAAATGTAATTTTTTCATAGTTTGACATCTCCAAAATCAGAATACACTGAAAACACCATTACTTCCCATTGGCCTGGCACATTTTTTAAAAAATATATCATAAACTTAGATGTTACCTCCAGTTTCATGAAAGGAAAAAAAAATGCAACTTTCAGCATTCCAGCCAATAAATCATTTGAGGAAGGAATATGAGTCTTAGTTATTTTCTGAAAAACTTTTTTGAGACTTTCTATAAAATAAAAAAGTGTCAGCATCAAAATTTACAGAGGGCATCATTGTCTTTGAAGAAATCATGGAGTTGAGAATGCTGTATCACCAATGTTTTTGTAGGCATAAAGGCTGGTGTTATGCAGAAAACAGGCCTTGATGATTCAGTCAAAGTCTAATCATATATATACTTCGAAGTCTGAAAGGATATTTTCAAAAGATTTAAAATACTGAGGGATAAGAAATTCATTGTAACTTTTTTTGTTGTTCTTTTCATTGTGTATATAAATTAATTGTACATTTTACAATTGTTGCTATCTTGGCTATAATGAAATATAATAGGCAAAGATTTCAACCCACATGACAGAGACTTTCACCAAATATCTATTATCCTTTTTTCCTTTAGGATTGAATTGTTTTTCTCTGCTCTATGTGTCTCTGCCTCCTCTCTCAATTTTGAGTATACTGAAACCAACTAAGACTATAGTTCCCAGCATCCCTTGAAGCTAAATGAATCATATGACCACATTCTGGCCAATGTTTGTGGTGGAAGTGGTAGTGCAACTTCTAGGTTGTACTCGGAAGGGGAAGAGTCAGCTGTCTCATTTCTTTTCTCACATTCCTGTTTATTGGAATGTGGCAGCATTTCAAGCATCCATTTGAGACTGTGAGATGCCAGCCACATTCTTAGTTTGTGGAATCACAGAAAGAAGGAGCCAACTCTGTGTCTTACAGTGAATGTGACAAGTAAATACTAAAGAATACCCAACTAAAGATTCCTGAGTTATGATTGGTGGAAAAAGCGAAGACTTTTTTTTTTTTTCCTAGAAGGCTATATTTTATCTAGAGTTTATATGTTAATTAGGATTTATGTGTTCTGAAATTTACTATCAAAGCATAAGAAACCAAGAAATACATTTTCAAGAGGAAGAGATATTTTCTAAAAAATATTCTTCAATTTTAGTTACACAGAACACAAAGGTTGAGATCACAGCCACTGAGTTTATACTCTAATAAAAATCCAGTATCTTAACCATATATCTTGCCCTGATTAAATTATGAAGACTTAAAATATCTGAAACTTTGTCAGATATGGGAAGAAGAACTCTAAAAGGAAATGTTTTTTCTCAATTGTTATAAAGTATAATTTACTATTAACTTTGGCAGGCTTGTGTATGGTGTGTATGTATATGTGTGGGTGCATGCACATACATATGCATGTGGGTGGGTAGGAGACAGAGCTAGGATTTAATAAAACATGTTTTAAGGTTTTAGATTAATATTTCTATTAAAATATAAAACAAAGCCTTTTAAAAACAGAGCCTTTCATTCCCCCCTCCACCAAAGAAAGCATTTTGTTTTATAACGTACCTTAAGGAAATGAGATGTAAGATTTTACTAAAGAGCTTATCTTGGCAAAATTAGAGTTGGGGCACTTCCAAGTTCCCACATGGAATATAAATTCTCATGAGAGATGACCTTTTCATTTGGAGTCAGATATTTGGCTAATATGAGGAGTCAGTAGATGAAGAATTACATCAAAAACACATGAAGTTTATAGGTGAAACTGTACCAAACCATAATGCAATGGCAATGAATTACTTTGTTCCTTAAATTAATTATTATAAAAAGGAACTCATTTATATTTGCCTCAAAAAGTGTATGTTTTAGAGCAGAAATTATAACAGCTTCATATAAAAACCATATTTTTATAAATATAACTCTTTTTAGGAATCATCTTAATATTAGCTATGATAATATTATTATGGATCATGATATTTACAAAATGCTGGAACTGGTGTTAAGTACTTTGCATACACTTATGTTAATATTTTCATCTAACAATTTCTCAAGATGAGGAAACTGAGGTACATAGAAATTAACTTGCCCAGGGTCATACCAATGGTAAATGATAGTGATAAAATTAAAATCAGGTCCGAGGGGTGCCTAGTGGCTCTTCTGCCTTCAGCTCAGGTCATGATCCCAGAGTCCTGGGATCAAGCCCTACATCAGGGCTCTCTGCTTAGTGGGGATTCTGCTTCTCCCCTATATCTGCCTGCCACTCCCTTGCTTGGTGTGTGTGCACGCTCTCTCCTGCTCCGTGTCAAATAAATAAAATCTTAAAAAAAAAAAAATCAGCTCCACATCCAGTCCCTTTCTTCTGTACCACAAAGATTCATATTGGACTAACAGCAAAATTAGACAATAAGAGGAATTTTAGTATATTTAAAATGAGAAAGGGTATTCTAGATTGAGTGAAATAACTAAGGATTGCTTAGTCAAGGTACAGGATATATACACCTGAGTTCCTTTATATAATGCTGCCTAAATATTATCTCGATCTAACCTTTCTACACATTTAACTGTTCATATTATACTTTCTGGCTATCTGAAGGCAATCACTAACATATAGACAGGATTTTGTACTTGTTTTAGTAATTAGCTTTCCTCTTTTGTGCTTTAGATGTAAGCTATATAAATGCTTTTATGTATGTGTTTATACAAACATACTCAAAGGTATTAAAATAACAGATGATGCTACTTGTTGTCTAGAGTTTTATCAAAAGAAAGTACAATATATGAGAAAAAGAGCATAACATTAGTGTGGACTTGTTTTATTAGAAAAGGACATTTCTTCAAAGATAGTTCCAACTGTATCTTGGGATAGAGGACATAGCTGAAAGCTAATATATCTATATTATAACAGGACAGCCCATTTAAAGCAATTTGATGCTTATTGAGTACATTCAAATAACTTTATAAGATTATGAAACCTGCCTTGTCTTGCCAAGGACAAATGAATGGCCTGTTATTCAACCAACTGTGTTGTTTCATATAAGGATTAACATCCCTCCACCTAAATCATTAGCTTATAAAATTGAAGACAGTTTTTTGGCAGAAATTAGCTGAGGTTCCAGGCAGTAATCCCTCTGTGTTTTTATTGGCATGACAATTAAAACCACCTCTAATAATCAGAACATTATATTAAAAAATAAATATCATAGTTAGGTAAATATAGAGGGTGTAAAAGATCTGTGCAAAAAAAAAAAAAAAAGGCCTGTGCTCTTTTGGTTCTAATATTAGGTGGAAAAAATTTATCAAGAGATTCTGATATTCATCAATGATATTTTCAAATACTAATGGCTCTACTGTTCGTAATTCTTAAGGAAAAATTGTTAGTCTTCTCATATCCTATTAATATTTTATATCTGCGCTTTATATCAAGATAAAAAATATCCTCTTCTATCAGTTTTTTTAATAGAATTTTTTAGAGCATTTTTAGGCTCACAGAAAAGTTAGTGGACTTTTAGGGAAGTGAAACTATTGCATTTGATACTATAATGGTGGATTCTTCTCATTAGTCATTTGTCAAAACCCAAAGAATATACAATACCAAAAAGGAACTGTAATATAGACTTCGGGTGATAATAATGTGTCTGTCAGCACAGCTTCACTGATTGTAACGAATGCACCACTGTGGTGCAGAATCTTGAGAGTGGGAAAGGTTCCATGTGGTGTGGGAGTGTGAAGGGTGCATTAGGGGGTAAATAGGAACTTTTTTATTTTCCACTAAATTTTTCTGTAAATAACAGAGCAAGATCTAGTGGAATTCATTCCAGGAATGTAAATTTGGTTTAGCCTTTGAAAATCAACCAGTTGGATATCATCACATTCATAAAAAGAAGTTAATAGATCTTTTCAAAAGATATAGAAAAAGGTTTTGATAAAATTTGACACCCATTCATGATTTAGCTTTAACCAAACTAGTGCCAGATAGAACTTCCTTAATTTAATAAAGTTTTCTATAAAAAATCCTACAGATAACATCATTTATACTGATGGAATATTACATATAGGCAGTACCTGATTTCGAATGGTTTGACTTAGTTTTTTGACTTTATGATGGTGCAAAAGATATAAGCAAGCATTCAGTAGAAAGTGTAATTTAAATTTTGGATTTTTTAATCTTTTCCACGGCTAGTGATGTGTAGTATGATCAGTACTCTGTCTTGGTGCTGAGCAGTAGCACAGCTCACAGTCATACCACCACAAGGGTAGACAACCAATGCTCTTATGACCATTCTGTACCCACACAACCATTCTGTTTTTCACTTTCAGTATAATATTCAATAAATTACATGAGTTATTCAACACTTTATTTTAAAATAGGCTTTGTATCAGTGATTTTGCCCAACTGGAAGCCAATGTAAGTGTCCTGAGTATGATTAAGGCAGGCTAGGCTACGCTATATGTTCAGGAGATTAGGTATATTAAATGCATTTTCAAGTTACAATATTTTCAACTTAAAGTGGGTTTGTCAGGATGTAGCCCCACTGTAAGGTGAGGGAGATCTGTCCTTTTTCTCTGAATTCTGGAACACAGAAGTTATGTCCACTATCACTATTTCTATTCAATGTTTTAATGAAGGCTTTAGCCAGTTCAGGAGGCAAAATAAGAGAATAAAATATATAAATATAGGAAAGGGAGAAATAAAGCTATCCACTTTTACAAATGACATGACTGTATATATGAAAATACCTAGGTATTCATGAAAATATCCAAATCAAGTAAGTTTTGGAATTAAGCAGATTTAGCAGTATTGCTCAATACAAGGTCAACAGGCAAAAAATAATTTTTTAATATATAATGGCAACAAATAATTTGACAAAAAAAGAAAAATAAGCAGTATCATTTAATAGAGTATAAAAGTACCTCCATTATTGGGGTGGCCTGGCTGGCTCAGCCAGGGGAGTATGTGACCCTTGACCTCGGAGTTGTTAAGTTCAAGTCCCACATTAGTTGTAGAGATTACTTAAAAATACGTAGTAGTAAATCTAACAAAAGATGTGCAAGATTTCTACTCCAGAAAACATTGCTGAGAGAAATTAAAGGAGACAAATAAATGGAGTTTTATGACATTTTCATGGATCGCCGGCCAATATTTGTAAGATGTCAATTCTCCCTACATTAGTTTCTGAATTCAATGATATCAGACTCTAAATTATAGCATGGGATTGTTTTGGGAGAGGATAGGTGGATACTGGCAAATATTCTAAAGTGTATAAGAGAACAAAAGTAGGTATAATAGCCAAAGAAATAAGTAAGAAGAAAAAAATTGTAGGAATGACACTTTCAGGTATCAAACATAGTATAAAACTACTTTAATTAGCACAATGTGGTACTGATATCAAGACAAGTGAATAGACTACTGAAAGAGAACAGCAAATGAAAAAAATGGATTCATACATGTATGGTCACCAAATTTTAGACAAAAGATGCCACCACAATTTAGTGGGGAAAGCGTGGTCTTTCCATGGAACTATAGCAATTGGATAGCTATATGGGGAGAATGAATTTTGATTTTCTATCTTACTATACACAATTTACAATGGAGAATAGGCCTTAGTGTGATCAATATAATAATAAGGTTTGTAGAAGAAAACATACAGATATCTTCAGGACACTGTGTTAGGCAAATATTTCTTTAAAAGGGTGATAACAATGGATTAAACTTCAATAAAATTAAAAACTTCTGTTTATTGAAGTTATGATTTAAAGAATGGAAAGCTATGATTAAAAGAATGAAAAGACCAACTACAGCCTTGTAGAAGATATTCTCAATATGTATACTTGATGAAGACTTATGTTCAAATGTATAAAGATTTCCTACTAATAAAAAAGAATAATAAAGCAACTCCATTTTAAAAAATTTATTTATTTAGAGAGAGCAAGAGCAGGCAAGCGGGGAAAAGGGCAGAGGAAGAGGAAGAAAACCTCAAGCAGACTCCCTGGTAAGTGTGGAGCCCAGTGCAGGGCTTGATCTGAAGATTCTGAGATTACAATCTGAGCCAAAATCAAGAGTCAGACACTTAACTGACTGAGTCACACAGGCACCCCTAAGCTAAAGCCCATTTTTAAAACGTATAAAATGTTTGAACAGGAACTTCAGAGAAGAGGATGTCCAACTGGACAATAAGCATATGAAAGAGTGTTTGTCCCACTGACCTCTGGGAAGTGCAAATAAAAACCACATGACTTACTAATGTACTCCTACCCCAATTTCTACAATGTAATATGGTCAAAAAAACCAGAGTTGATGAGGATATAATATGCATTTCTTGTGGAAGTTTAATTGGTGTTTGTTAGTATCTACTGAAGCTCAACAGATGATTAATTAATAACCCTCAAATTCCATTTCTTGGTAAAAAATCAAGAGAAATACATGATGGCCATCATGACACATAAAATAATGTTAGTTGTTGCTACTTAACAGCCACACACTGGAAATTATCTGAATCTTCAATGTTAAAATTGATAAATTACACTGTAATCATTAAATTAAATTCCATGTAACAATAGAAATAAGGAACATTTGCTACATGCAAAAATTTGGATGAATGAATCTGTGTACTGACTGAAATTAACTAAGTAGAAAACAGTATAAAACTGAATTATTCCATTCTAAAGTTCAAGAGCAGTGAAAACTTATCTATGGTGACTGAAGTTAGAATATGAGTATCTCTGTGAGAAGAATATTGTTTGGAAAGTAAAATGAGAGAGGTTTCAGAAATGCTGAAAATTTTCTTTATCTTGAACCTTAATATCTACACAACTTATATGAACTATACACTTTCCATTTTTTTTTTCAAAATGTTGTTCCCTTTATTTTTTTATAAACATATAATATATTTTTATCCCCAGGGGTACCGGTCTGTGAATTGCCAGGTTTACACACTTCACAGCACTCACAATAGCACATACCCTCCCCAGTGTCCATAACTCTACCCCCCTTCTCCCAACACTTCCTGCCCCCAGCAACCCTCAGTTTGTTTTGTGAGATTAAGAGTCACCTATGGTTTGTCTCCCTCCCAATCCCATCTTGTTTCATTTATTCTTCTCCTACCCCCTTAACCCCCCATGTTGCATCTCCACTTCCTCATATCAGGGAGATCATATAATAGTTGTCTTTCTCTGATTGACTTACTTCGCTAAGCATGATACCCTCTAGTTCCATCCACATCATCGCAAATGGCAAGATTTCATTTCTTTTGATGGCTGCATAGTATTCCATTGTGTATATATACCACCTCTTCTTTATCCATTCATCTGTTGATGGACATCTAGGTTCTGTCGATAGTTTGGCTATTGTAGACATTGCTGCTATAAACATTCGGGTGCATGTGCCCCTTTGGATCACTACGTTTGTATCTTTAGGGTAAATACCCTGTAATGCAATTGCTGGGTCATAGGGTAGTTCTACTTTCAACATTTTGAGGAACCTCCATGCTGTTTTCCAGAGTGGTTGCACCAGCTTGCATTCCCACCAACAGTGTAGGAGGGTTCCATTTACAGTTGCATCCCAAACTATAAGATACCTAGGAATAAACCTAACCAAAGAGGCTAAGAATCTATACTCAGAAAACTATAAAGTACTCATGAAAGAAATTGAGGAAGACACAATGAAATGGAAAAATGTTCCATGCTCCTGGATTGGAAGAATAAATATTGTGAAAATGTCTATGCTACCTAAAGCAATCTACATATTTAATGTAATTCCTATCAAAATACCATCCATTTTTTTTTCAAAGAAATGGAACAAATAATTCTAAAATTTATATGGAACCAGAAAAGACCTCGGAGGAATATTGAAAAAGAAAGCCAAAGTTGGTGGCATCACAATTCCAGACTTCAAGCTCTATTACAAAGCTGCCATCATCAAGACAGCATGGTACTGGCACAAAAACAGACACATAGATCAATGGAACAGAATAGAGAGCCCAGAAATAGACGCTCAACTCTATGGTCAACTAATCCTCGACAAAGCAGGAAAGAATGTCCAATGGGAAAAAGACAGCCTCTTCAACAAATGGTGTTGGGAAAATTGGACAGCCACATGCAGAAAAATGAAATTGGACCATTTCCTTACACCACACATGAAAATAGACTCAAAATGGATGAAGGACCTCAATGTGAGAAAGGAATCCATCAAAATCTTTGAGGAGAACACAGGCAGCAACCACTTCCACCTCAGCCGCAGCAGCTTCTTCCTAGGAACATCACCAAAGGCAAGGGAAGCAAGGTAAAAAATGAACGATTGGGATTTTATCAAGATCAAAAGCTTTTGCACAGCAAAGGAAACAGTTAACAAAACCAAAAGACAACTGACAGAATGGGAGAAGATATTTGCAAATGACATATCAGATAAAGGGTTAGTGTCCAAAATCTATAAAGAGATTAGCAGACTCAACACCCAAAGAACAAATAATCCAATCAAGAAATGGGCAGAAGACATGAACAGACATTTCTGCAAAGAAGACATCCAGATGGCCAACAGACACATGAAGAAGTGCTCCATATCACTCGGCATCAGGGAAATACAAATCAAAACCACAATGAGATACCATCTCACACCAGTGAGAATGGCTAAAATAACAAGTCAGGAAATGTCAGATGCTGGCGAGGATACACTTTCCATTTTTATGGCTTGCTGCATATATATACTTCAAAAAAGAAAAAAAAATTGAAAACAATTAGAATAGTAAGGCACTTGGCTGGACAGGAAATGATGATAGCTTAGACCTATGTGTGAGAAGTAGAAATGACCAGAAATGATTATATTGAAAAATATTTTGAAAGTACTATCAATAAGACTTGCTGATGGATGTAATCTAGAGCAATAAAGGTGACAACAGTTTTTTGGTTTTTTTATTAAAATTTTTTATTTTTTTATAAACATATAATGTATTTTTATCCCCAGGGGTACAGGTCTGTGAATTGCCAGGTTTACACAGTTCACAACACTCACCATAGCACATACCCTCTGTTTTTTTGTTTTTTAATGGGTAGTGGCATCAATATGAAGTGGGAGGATTGGAGGAGAAAAAGTTCAGGGGAAGGGAGTACTGTGAATTTTAGGTATGTGTTAAACCTCCAACCTAGAGATCTGAGGTAACGTCAGGGGTGATATAAATTTGATGACTTCAACACATAGAATGGAAAGCCATAGGATAGATGAATAGCATATATTACAGAGATGTGGTTAATTAGATAATAAGTATATACTGATTGAGTAAATCAATAGAGAAGATAATGGAAGAGTAGCTACGGACATAGGTTTTGGAATTAGAGTCTTAATTCAATCTGTCTCCCATACTCACTAGCTGTATGATATGAGAAAATTGTGTAAGTTTTCTTTGCTTTCATTTCCTCAGCTGCAAAGTGTCATATAACAGAATCTAACAAGTAGATAGAGGGTTAAGGTAGGTATAGGGGTAAAGGAGACATACGCTGTCCCTTTTACATTATAAATATTAAATAAAAACTAGCTATAGATATATAAATATTTCTCAAAAAAGCACAAAAGTGGGGTACCTGGGTGGTTCAGTTGATTAAGCATCCAACTCCTGATCTCTGTTCAGGCTTAATCTCAGAGTCATAAGTTCAAGCCCACCATGGAGACTACTTTAAAGCACAATGGGCCACCTGGGTGGCTCAGTGGGTTAAAGCCTCTGCCTTCAGCTCAGGTCATGATCCCAGAATCCTGGAATCTAGTCCCGCATCAGGCTCTCTGCTCAGTGGGGAGCCTGCTTCCACCTCTTTCTCTGCCTGCGTCTCTTCCTACTTGTGATCTCTCTGTCAAATAAATAAATAAAATCTTAAAAAAAAATAAAAAAGCACAAGAGCAGATATGGACAGCTGACAAAAAAAAATAATGGCTAAGAAATGGCTAAGAAACTTGAAAGACTGTTCACTATCACTGCAAATCACATTGCAAATAACTGCAAACATGCAAGTAAATCAATAATGGTATATAATTTTCATTCATTACATTAGTAAATTTGTGTGTATAGCAGTTTTATTCATTATTACTAAAACCTAGTTGCAACCAAGAATTCCTTAGAACATAAATGGATAAACAAACTATAGTACATACATTCATTCAATGACATATTATTTAGTGATAAAAACAAATGAGCTATCAAGCCACAAAAGACAGAGGAACCTTTAGCAGATACTGCTTTTTTAAGAAGCCAGACTTAAAAGTTTGCATAAAGATATAGTTCCAACTATACAACATTCTAGAAAAGACAAAAACGTAGAGATAGTAAAAAAAAAAAAAAAAATCAGTGGTTTCCAGGAGTTCAAGGGGAGGGAGGAACAGATTAGTAGATGGAACCCAGGGGAATTTTAGGGTAGTGTCATGACATTATGTGTTTGTGAAAACCCCTAAAACTGTACTGCACAAAGAAATAACACCAATGTAAATTGTAGGGTTTAGTTATTAATAATGAATTGATACTAGTTCAGCAATTATAACAAATTTATTACACTAAAGGAAGATGTTAATAGAAAAACTGAGAACAGAGGACAGAAGTGGTATATGGGAACTTTTTGCACTATCTGTTCAATTTCTATAAACTTAAAACTGGCCTAAAAAATAAAGCTTATTAATTACTTGTTTTCACATACGTCTTTTATGATCATAAAAACCAAAGCAATGTGAAATAGATTATTCTCCAGTTGGGTGATATTTAATCTGGAAAAATCCCTCATGAGCATCATCTGAGACCAACAATGTCCATGAAGAAGGTAAGCCTCTGCAAGTTGCAGTCAGAACAAGTTGAGATCATCTTGGTTGAAGATGGTATGGTGTGAGACCTAAAATTAAGGCCCCAAATTATATGCTATCTTGACATATGGTGAAATCAGGAGGGCCTTAAATGGCCTAATAACACACATTCCCTTCTTACTCTGCCTGCAAAGATAAGGGCTCTAACCAGAAAAATCTCTTAATCAAGGGGAGTTGGTAGAATGCCTGGTTATCCTTCAGTAACAGTTTCAGTTCCCCACTGGCCTGTAGAATTATTCCAACAAGCCAGACCCTCCCATGGGAACAAGGAGTACTTTACTTTTTAATCTACAGTTTATTTCCCATAGTACCTGATTTTCCACTTTGTTCTTAAATGCAACTTGTATGACTATGTGTGATATGCAGTGTTCTTCCTTGGTCTTTGAATATATACAATTATCAAACTGTTATCAATTTTATCTGTGTAGTGTTGGGAGTCATGTGTTCAGCCATTACCCAACCTTCATGGGAATCCCTCCCTCATCAATGGGATGAACGGGAAAAGATTAAAACAGGCAGGTTTTGTACTTGAGTAAAACAGTGGGTGAGAGACTGGGACTTCTAATGGAACTCAGGATACTCAAGATTCCTTCCAGGAATTGGAGAGAAGGAACAGAGGTCTGCCTTCTCTAAGCATATTGAGATTATTAATGTACAATGTGGGCACCTGACAGCTGGTAGAGTTATGATGGCTTCTGCCACATGTACTGGTAGCTACATAGCCCAAGTAATGTCCCTGGGCACGTGAGAATATACCACGAGCTTCAGAAGGTGTCTAACATACCTAATGCTCCCAATAATGTTCTTAGTATACATATATGGATAAGTGAGGTTCAAATGATGGCTCTTTCCCTCATAAAGGCTACTTTCATAGCTTTTCTCTGATGCAAATCAAGCCCTGCATTCCTAAGGCCCTTGTCCAGTGTGAATTTTCTGGTGCTGAAAAAAGTTAGGCATTTTGGCTGAAGGTGTTCCCCACATTCACTGCACTTACAAGGCCTGTCTGGGCTGTGAATTTTCTGGTATTGAATCAGGAACACACACTTAGCTAAGTCTTCCACACAGAATACATTTCTCTGTTGTAAACATTTGATGCCAAATGAAGTTGGACCTTTTGCTAAATCATATCCAATATTCACCCCATTCATAGGACCTTGTTGCAGGATAAACTCTCCAGTGCTGAATTGGACTAGGGTGTAGCTAAAGAATTTCCCACACTCACCCCATTCATTTGGCCTCTTTCCATTGTGAATGCTTTGATGTTTAATGAGACTGGAGATTTTGTATTAACAAAAAAGTTGCCACATTCAAAATACCTTTCTCCAGGGTGAATCCTCCAGTGCTCAATAACTGTGACATTGTAGGTAAAGGATTTCCCTCATTTGCTACAGTCAAAAGTCTTTTCTCCACTGTCAACACTTTGATGTTGAATGAGGTGGAAGCACTGGCCAAAGAAATTACCACAATTGCAGCACTTGTAAGGTGTTTCTCCAGTGTGATCTTCCTGATGTGTGATTTATGGTGTATGGATTTATGGTTAAATAATTCCTGCATTCACCACATTCATAAGGATTTTATCCAGTGTGTATTCTCTAGTGCTGAAAAAGTATGTATTGTGATTGAAGTCTCTCCCATACTCAGTGCATTTGTCATGCCTTTGTTTAGTGTGAAAGGCCTCTTCCCACTTGGTGTTCTTGTGTGGCTCTCAGTCCTTCACTATGAGTAAACTGATGTTTGAGAAGACCTGAGTTGGTTGGGGAATCCTCACTCTCCCCACATGTGAAGGACTTCTATGAACATGGACTCTCTATAGTTCTTCAAATCTGAGATCCTGCACTTCTGTAGGGTTTCTCTCCACTGTGCAGTTTCTGGTGTGGTGAAGGTTTACACTAAGCCAGAAACCTCTCTCACATTCCCAGGACATTATGACTGCCATCTGAATACACAGTTGGAAAATACCTTTCAGAGAGGGCCACACACTGCAGTGGAAGGGACCTTCTGGTTAGATATATCTGCCTTGGGAGCCTTGACCTGTGACTCTCCATGTACAAAAACATTCAGCTCAGAAGGTACTTCTTCAGCTTTTACTCTACACCAACAACAGGTCAGGCCCATCCAAGCCATTCTTACTATGGCTGGAATCATATCTGATTGGTCAGGTACTATATTAGTCTCACAGGATTACCATTATAAAATACCACACACTGAGTAGCTGGAACAATAGAAATTTATTTACTCACAATTCTGGAGGCTGGAAGTTCAAAATCAAGGAGCTGGCAGGTTTGGTTTCTCCTGTGATGTCTCCTTGGTTTGCAGACAGCCACCTTCTTGCTGTGTACTCACATGGCTATTCCTCTATATGCATGCAACTCTGATACATTTTCCTCTTCCTATCAGGAATGTTGGGTTGGAGCTTCACCCATATGACTTTATTTACCTTTCTAAAGGCTTTATTTCCAAATATAGTCACAGTGGGAATTAGGGCTTCAGCATACAGATTTTGCAGGGACACAATTTGATCCATAAAGGTGCCAAGAGCTCTCTCTGCTCTAGTTGCATAATTTCTAGGACCTGGAATGTGCACATCTTCTGCATGGTCCATAAGTAGTTCTGCAATCATAAGAACCAAAAAGCAGCCAAAATGAAGCACTACTATATAGACGAGTTTTTTTAAAGACAGAATTTGGATGGGAATAGGAGAATGTGCCCCATTCACAGTTATGAAGACTATAAAATCCAAATATTCTTCTGAAGATCCACTTGGCAAGATGTAGCAAATTTCAGAGTTTTGCATACTTGAGTCAAAATAATAATTACATTTCTAGGAATTTATTTCCAAAAAAACTTAATGGACATGCCCAGAAATTTGTTGATTGTGTACCACTTTCCTATATGTAACATGCAATTTGACACATAAAATATATGTAGGAACACATTTTGATAAGCAAATTGTTGTATAACTCATATATCCCATACTGGAATATCACATCATTATTTGCAATTTGTTGATATAATATTAACTTGTGGGGGAAATAAAAGGATTAGTATGCCAAAAGTAAATGATGTAATATGGCCCTAAAATGTCTACATATTAAGAAATGCATTTTAGAGGGGAAAAAGTTTGTGTGTATGTGTAGAATGTCTATAGAGAGGAACTTTTTTGTTATTTTTAAGCAAATGAACATGTAATTGTGGCAAAACTGAGTCTGAAGATCAATATAAAATGCTATGCAAATTGGGTTTATCTTCAGCCAAACTTTGATCTTGAAGTTTGGAGAAAATCTACTCCTAAATATTTAGATATTGAATTGTTTTTTTCCATATGGTTTTATTTTAGACAGAACAACACAAGAGTTCAGGAAACATATTGAAAATGATGAGACTTGTGTTGTCTATGCCAAAGGAGGGGGGTAGAAAGAGCACATCCTGTGAGTAAGGGTGGGGGTTCCCCTGAAGGAAATGGCCCTTCCCACTGTCCTTCCTGCAATGGAGAGAATGGGTATGCTTTGGAAAACAAGGAGAGAAAAAACTCTTTCCACTGTCTGGGGCCAAAAAGTAGAGTCTTTGTGGTAAATGGGTCCAGAGAGTTTCCTTAGTAATGTGTGAGAGAAGTAACTAGTTATCTGACACATGGAATAGATCAGGAGATAGCAATGGCCCTTAGTCTATGTCAAGGTCCGTCGAGTTCAAAGAGTTACCACTGCTATTGCCAGTGAAATACCTACCGCTTTCTGATTATTAAGATCAATTACTCCTGCTAGGATAGAGACTCCTTTCCTTGCTTGTTGTCAGTGCTCTGCTGGTAAATGTTTAATAGCCAGTTCTGAGTCTGGGGGTGGGATCCTTGATTTGTAGCATTGGCAATTCCCATGGTGTAACTATTCCTATTTTGGCTAATTTCAAGCTACTAATGCTGAGTTACATGCTCAGAAAGGATGCACATAATGGGATCTGGCAGCCAGTTTGAGTCTGCTGATCACCTGGAATAAGAAAGAAGCTTGAAGCAGCCGCAGCTTGATGTGACAGAACAACAGCTGTAGTTCAACACTGAACGGGAGGGTTGCTGTACCCCACTGTAGATGCATTTCCTTTCTGAGAATCATTATCTCTGGAATTGTCTCTGCAACTTAAATCTGCATATTAAATGTGCAGGGACAAATTTCCCAAACGAGTGCCAGAGAGTGGTGGTAAGCTGGGTTGCTCCTTCTTCTTCTACCCCTTAGTTCATGGACCTATAAACTCCACCTACTGGGGATGCAGCACTATATAGTTTATTCATTTAGGGTACATACTGCATCTTAGAAGATGGTTCCCGATGCTTGCAGTATCTTAGATCTGGGTTTGTACTTTAAGCGTATTGTCAAAAGGTCATTCCATTGATCTAACATACTGTCAGTTTATTTGATAGAACCAGTAGGTCCCCTAGTCATGTGCCCACTACTGTATCTCATTTGCCATGAAGTGTGACAAAAAGAGCCTTAATAGTCCTTTCAGCTTGATTAAACTTTAGAAAGGCTCTAGGCCTTCCCCTCCCTTTTCTTGTAGCATTTACTTTAGAAAAGTTATAAATTCTTTCTTTGGGACGCCTGGGTGGCTCAGTTGGTTAAGCAGCTGCCTTCGGCTCAGGTCATGATCCCAGCGTCCTAGGATCGAGTCCCGCATCGGGCTCCTTGCTCGGCAGGGAGCCTGCTTCTCCCTCTGCCTCTACCTGCCATTCTGTCTGCCTGTGCTTGCTCTCTTTCCCTCTCTCTCTCTGACAAATAAATAAAATCTTAAAAAAAAAAAATTCTTTCTTTATCCTTTTGACATGTAAATGTTTTTATTTTTTAAAGATGACATGTTTTTGAATGCATAGATTGCTCTAGGTAGCACTGATACTTTAACAATATTTGTTCTTCCAATCCATGAGCATGGATTGTGTCTTCCTCAATTTCTTTCATAAGTATTCTGTAGTTTTCAGACTACAGATCCTTTAGCTCTTTGGTTAGGTTTATTCCTGTTAGGTTCTTGGTTAGGTTTATCCCTCTTATTGTTTTTGGTGTAATTTGTAAATGGGATCAACTCCTTAATTTCTCTTTCTTCTGTCCCATTATTAGTTTATAGAAATACAATTGACTTCTATGCACTGATTTTTGTGCAACTGATTTCTGTGCATTGATATCCTGACATGTTGCTGAAATCTTGTATGAGATCTAGTAATTTTTGGGTGGAGTCTTTGGGGTTTCCACAAAAATGCAATCCCTATCAAAATACCATCAACATTTTTCATAGAGTTGGAACAAGTAGTCCTAGAGTTTGTACAGAACCAGAAGACCTTGAATAGCCAGAGGAATGTTGAAAAAGAAAATCAAAACTGGTGGCATCATAATTCCAGACTTCAAGCTTTATTACAAAGCTGTAATCATTGAACACTACATCAAAAACTAATAATGTACCATATGTTGGCTAGATCAGTGGAACAGAATAGAGAACCTAGAAATGGACTCTCAATTCTATGGTCAATTAATCTTTGACAAAGCAGGAAAGAATATCCAATGGAAAAAAGACAGTCTCTTTAACAAATGGTGTTGAGAAAATTGGACAGCCACAAGCAGAAAAATGAAACTGAACCATTTCCTTACACCATACATGAAAATAAACTCAAAATGGATGAAAGACCTAAATGTGAGACAAGAATCCATCAGAATCCTAGAGGAGAACATAGGCAGCAACCTCTTTGACCTCAGCAACAGCAACTTCTTGCTAGACATGTCTCCAAAGGCAAGAGAAATAAAAGCAAAAATGAACTGCTGGAACTTCATCAAGATAAAAAGCTTCTGCACAGCAAAGGAAACAGTCAACAGAACTAAAAGGCAACCTATGGAATGGGAGAAGATATTTTGCAAATAACGTATCAGAGAAAGGGCTAGGATCCAAAATCTATAAAGAGTTTCTCAAACTCAACACCCAAAACACAAATAATCAAGTCAAGAAATGGGCAGAAGACATCAACAGACATTTGTCCAAAGAAGACATACAAATGGCCAACAGACACAAGAAAAAATGTTCCATATCACTAGGAATCAGGAAAATACAAATCAAAACCACAATGAGATACCACATCATACCAGTCAGAATGGGTAAAGTTAACAAATCAGGAAATAAGAGATGCTGGTGAGAATGCAGGGAAAAGGGAACCCTCTTATACTGTTGTTGGGAATGCAAGCTGGTGCAGCCACTCTGGAAAACAATATGTAGGTTCCTCAAGAAGTTAAAAATAGAGCTACCCTACAACGTAGCAATTGAACTACTAGGTATTTACCCCAAAGATACAAATGTATTGATCTGAAGGGGCACCTGCACCCCAATGTTTATAGCAGTGATGTCCACAATAGCCAAATTACAGAAAGAGCCTAGATGTACATTGACAGGTGAATGGATAAAGAAGATATGGTGTATATACATATACAATGGAATATTACTCATCCATCAGAAAGATGAAATCTTATCATTTACAATGACATGGATGGAACTGGAGGGTATCACTCTCAGCACAAGATTGCTTAAGATTCTCCCTTCGGCCCCCAAAGCTCTTTCTCTCTCCTAAGTAAATAAACAAATCTTTAACCAAAAAAAAAAAGTCTATTTTCTGACAACCCAGGAAAGTCTTTCACCTGGATCCATTCTTTGAAATGTAATGATCAAGGAAGGTAGGGTCTGTATCTCCCAGATTCTATGAGAGGATAGGAGCCTAACTTCTGTGAACACCAGTTAGCCAATATAGATGACTAATCACAGAGAAAAACATTTGCTAATTCATTGAATAACCTCCCCAGTAACATCCTCTGGTATTTTCCTACTAGCTCACCCCAGCACTTAAAAATCCTCCTGTCTTTTGTTTCAACAGAGTTGAGTTCAGACTGAACTCAACATTGCAGCATTTAAAAAAGTCTTCCTTGACTATTTAACTTTGTTCAGTGCAATTTTTGCTGTGACACTGCATCTCTTGGTCTGAGGTGATATTTGTGAAATGCTGAGTTGGTGGCTCTAATATTGGAAACTTTTGGATATTGCAGCTAGCTGAGGCCCTGGTGGTAGGAAAGGCATGGAATACATGGAAAAAGATGGATCCTTCTTCTTTCCCAATTCAATGAGTCCAGTATAAGTTAACTTGCCACTAATAGTCTGGTAGTTGCCTCAAGTGATGATGTTATATTTCAGCTTTTGTCCTTATAATTAGCACATTAGATGTCAAGCAGTTATAGGACTTATTTTGGCGTTTTGAATGGGACCCTATGTTATTGAGCCCATACATAGTCTTTATCACTGCCATCATAGTTACATGAGTAAATTAGGACAGCACTGGGGTGATTGATAGCAAAGACAAGTTGAGTTCAGCTTGGCTATTGTCTACTTGCTTGTTTATGTCCCTCAGTGATGGATGTTCTCTGGTGCATGATACAAAGATCTTTATACTTGGTTCTCACCCAGATAGACATGTTCACAGATCTCCTTTTCACCATTTTTTCCTCTAGATGTCTGACCCATACCAAAGCCATTTGCCAGAGCTAATGAGTCTGTATTTATTTTTACCTTAAGACAATCCTCTTTTCACATAAAGTAGATAACCAGGGCACAATGCCCAAAGTTCTATCCATTTGGTAGATTTCTCCTCACCACTCCCTTTCAAGTAACTTTCTTAAGTGGCGCTTATAGAGCTGTAATGAATTTTTGGCTTGGACCCATATGTAGGACCAACCTATCCCTAAACCAAATTTGGCCTTTTCCTTGCTATTTCAGTTAGTCATAGGGAATCCTCATGCTACTCTAAATGTGGGCTGAAGAACAGTCTCTGGTTTAGTGGTTATAGGTACCATGGGCTTCTGGGCACCCTGCTCTCTATATATAGGTCCATGGGACTGTGGTTGCTGGCAGTCCAAAATAAATAGGACAGAATAGCCAGCTAGAAACTTAGGCAAAAACAAAAACAAACCCAAGGAAGGAAGGAAGGAAGGGAGGGAAGGAGGGAAGTAGGGAGGGAGGGAGGAAAGAAAGAAAAAAGACAAGAAAAAAGACAAGGAAAGAAAAGAAAAGAGAAAAGATAAGAAAAAAGAAAGAAAGGAAGGAAAAGAGAAAGAAAAAGAAGGAAAAGGGTTGGGGGGGAGACATAGGCAAAAGATAAAGTCACAGTCCTGAGTCTGAAATCCACAGGTCAGACCTTCAGTCTAGAAACTCAGACAAGATTTCTATATTAATCTTGAGACAGAATTCCATTTTCTGTAGAAAACCTCAGTTTTTACTGTTAAGGGCTTCAGCTGATTGGATGAAGTACACCCTCATCATGGAGGGTAATGTCCTTAAAGGCAACTGTTTTTAAATGTAAAATACTTCATAGCAATGTCTAGAATAGTGTTTAACCAAACTGGACACCACCATAGCCTAACCAATTTGGTGTGTAAAATTAACCATCACGATAATTATCTCCTTGTAGAAGGCAGAGTTTTACTTATTTAATTTTTCATGCTTTCAAACGTTTGGACAGTTTTATCTAATAACACAAGATATATCTCACTGCATCTGTTCCCAAAGACTTTTGGTGAAAGTGTTTTATTGTTTGTTATATAGGCCATTATTAATTCATCCTGCCTAGAATTTAGTGTCGGTTATAAGCATAATTATCAAGTGAAGAAAAATATCCCAGTAACTGGTAAGTCTTAAGAAGAGAAGTTCAACAAACATCAAAATTATTTTAGGTATTACTAGGGCTAATAGTTTTTTGATGGTGACATTTCAAGTTAATGACCAGGAAAATAAAAATCTCTTACTTTTAATCCATACTTGATGTAAAACATGTCTTTGTTGATCATATACTTTGAGCAGGGCCACTGTGCTAAGGGAAGTAGGGTTTTCAAAATTTCATCGCAGTAAACTCTTATTCCCAAGGAGGGGAAATTTAAAACACTGAAATATACATTAAGAATTGGTGTTACAAAAAAAAAAAAAAAAAAAGAATTGATGTTACTACAGTATTTAAGAAATGCAAAAAAGAAAATTATGACCAGTCCCATTCCCACTGCAGTCATCTAGTAAATCAGAATGTACATCTTCAGTAAATATCCTTACCTTGACTTCTCCCTACTGAGATGCTATTAGCCTCTGTTAAAGTAATGATCTCTGTATTAGTGATAAGCAATAAACTGAGCTTTTTCTCGTCAGCAAACTGTTCTAGTAAAAAAAAATTAATTTTAAAGGGATTTGTAAAAAGGTGGGGAAAAGTGCTTAAAAGTAAACAAAAGTCAATTCAACTCAAAGTTTTAAAGCTGCTATTTATTTTAAGCACAGTTTATGTAATGAATTACCCTTCACCTCCCTCCCGCATTCCAAAGGGTAGCTCTTAGATTTCATTAAAAATCTAATGGAGATTTTTTTTCTGTTTTGAGACCCAGATTTTATCTGTACTTGGTGGGGTCCTGTTTGTCAATCTAGCAAATTTACTTGCAAATGATTTCTAATTTCTGACACTAACATTTCTAGCTTCATTACTGGCAAATTTTTATAGTAGTAGATGAGGTGGGGGTAGAATTAACATTTTCCCTTTTATTTTGTCAGGCAAATTTTGTAAAATTCCTAGGACTCATGAACAAGTAGGACCTTGCATGTGCATGTGGAGGACAGAAATCAATTCCACATCTCTAGGAATAAACAGCCAACTTTGGATGCAAAGAACATCAACTGAAGGCTTAAAAAGGTGTAATTTAAAAAGCATTTTTAGCTTCCTAATTACTTTATTGAACTTTTAACTTCCTTCTTAAGTAAAGATTGTTTCTTGTTACAAATGGCTTTCATTAGGAGACGTGTCCTTTTTACCTTCTGTTCTTGGGAAAAACAGACTCTTCTAAGTAAATTGGCAGGAAACTGAACATGGAAAACTGTCGTATTGGGGGAATGAGTCAAGGCCTTGGCTTTATGTAGCTGATTTACATTAGCACTTGAAAACTGTATAAGAACCTTTAATAATCTGTTTAAGTTTTCATTAATTACTGACATCCTACTTTAGCTCAGCTACGTTTATGATAGTTCATAATCACTATATGCCAGGATCTTCTTCCTTCTGGCTTACTGCAAATTTTAATTTTTCATATATTCTTAAGGGAGAAAAAAACACTTTTTCATGTGCTCCCATGGCAGTGTCTCACATTAGAGAATAAAGGACAGTAAGAAATAGTGTTAATTTGTGTACAATTTATGTAATACTATGTCTTTCTTTAGATAAAAAAAATTGTCCAAGAAAAATTTACTGAAATATGATAGGACCAAGCTGATTAAAAAAGATTATTTTGGAATTGTGAGGTACTTGCCAGAGGGGTATTAGCAAAATTTTAAACTTAGGCAGCTGCCTCTATGTACACTCCATCCTTAATCATTCTTTACCTATTCTTTATTCCACTGTACCCTCACACACATATACTATTGGTTGTACAACCATCCTGCACATAGTGTTCTTCTGGCATTAGTCATTGTTAGTCTCCTAACATTAGTCAGTGCATTTCCTATAACTCAGAGACAGCCCAATCCTTTGGTGAAACATCATGTTTTTTTCATGGTAGCAGCTCTTAGTGGACTGTGTCCTTCATACATGATGCATAATTACTGTACTTGTAAAGGCAAGTCATCTGCCCTGGGTATAATTCTGTTTCCTCCTAATTCATAAAAATATATGCTATTTGAAGGTTTGTTATTGGGCACCTGGGTGGCTCACTGGGATAAAGCCTCTGCCTTCGGCTCAGTGCATGATCCCAGAGTCCTGGGATCCAGCCCCGCATGGGCTTTCTGCTCAGCGGGGAGCCTGCTTTCCTTCCTCTCTCTCTGCCTGACTCTCTGCCTACTTGTGATCTCTGTCAAATAAATAAAATAAAAATCTTAAAAAAAAAAAAAAGGTTTGTTACTACTTCTAAACACATTTCAGTGATTTCCTCTTCTTAAAATTTTAAAATCCTCACAAACCTTTCCAGGACTGCTTGATTTGGATCCTGACCTCCCCTCTAAATTTGTCTTTTACTCCCATTCTCTCATCACTTTACTGAGATATAAATGCACATAGTTAAACCTTATAATCTGATGTTTTTACATACTTACACACCAATGAAACTATATCATTATTGTCTAGATGATAAACTTATATAATACTTTCTGAAGTTTCTTAATGTCCTTTTATAATTCTTCCCTCCCAACCTAACTCATTTCCCTCCCTGGAAACCAATGATCAGCTTTCTGTCACTGTAGGTTAGTTTTTACATTCCAGAATTTTATATAAATGGAATAATACATTTATATACATTGTGTGTATTCTTTTTAATCTGGCTTCTTTAGCATAATTATTTTCAGTCATTCGTATTGTTAATTGTATCAGTAGTTCATTTCTTACTATTGCTAAGTTGGATTCCATTGTATGAATATGTCATATTTGTTTATTCACCAGTTGATGGATATTTTTGTTGTTTCTAGCTTTTGACTATTTCAAATAAAATTGATATGACTTGTGCACAAGTCATTGTATATACATATCTTCCTTTTGGGGAGAGTACTTAGGAGTTAAATGGCAGGATAATATATTAGGTGCTTGCTTAGCAGTTTAACCTGCCAGACTGCTTTTCTGGGTGTTTATATCATTTTGTATGTCTGCCAGTTGTGCAAGGGAGTTTTATTTTCTCCCCATTCTCACCACACTTGATACAGTCAGTGTTTAAAACTTAGCTATTGCTAATAGGTTTGCATTGCTATCTTATTATAACTTTAATTTTTTCTTTAATTACTAATGATGGTGAGCATCTTTTTATGTACTTATTTGAAATGCAAAATATCTTTCTGATGATGTGTCTATTCAAATTTTTATCCAGTCTTTTAGTTTAGTGTTTTGTTTGTTATCCATTGCAGTCATTGTTTGGTTTCAACTGTTCTTTAAGTACTCTGGATACAAGTCCTTTATCAGATCTATGCTTTGAAGATAGTTTTTACTAGTATGTAGCTCACCTTTCATTCTCCTACCAGTATCATTAAAAGTACAGAAGGTTGTTTTTTTTTTTAATGGAAGTCCAGTTTATTATTTTTCTTCTACAGATTTTTGTTTTTGATATATATTTAAGAATTCTCTTAACCCAAGGTCACAAAGATTTTCCCTATGGCTTTTATAGCTTTAGGTTTTATACTTAGGTCTAGGATCAATTTTTAGTTAATTTGAGTATCTGGTGCAAGGTATTGATCAAAATCCACTTTTTTTTTAAAGATTTTATTTATTTCTTTGACAGAGAGAGATCACAAGTAGGCAGAGAGGCAGGCAGAGAGAGAGAGAGGAGGAGGCAGGCTCCCTGCTGAGCAGAGTCCGATGTGGGGCTTGATCCCAGGACCCTGAGATCATGACCTAAGCGGAAGGCAGAGGCTTATCCCACTGAGCCACCCAGGTGTCCCAATCAAAGTCCACTTTTTGCATAAGGATATTCAGTTGTTTCAGTATAATCTGTTGAAAGACTATCCTTTGTCTACTGAATTGCATTTAGATTTTATCAAAAATATTTCTCTATATAAATGTGAATATATTTCTGGCCTCTATATTCAATTCCATTCATCTATATCTTTGTCTTGATGCAAATACCATCCTATACTGATTACTGTAGTTTTATTTTGTCTTAAAATCAGATAGTATTAGCCCTCAGGCTTTGTTCTTCTTTTGCTAGGTTGTTTTGCCTAATCTAGGTCTTTTGAATTTCATTATAAATTTTAGAATCAGCTTGCAAATTGCTTAAAAAATGTCATTTTTTTTGTTTTATTGAGTTATAATTTACATACCATAAAGTTCACACATTTCATGTATGCAGTTCAGAGTTTAAATACATTTATAGAGTTAGGAAACCATCAAAATTATTTTAAAATATGTTCAGGATCTTCAAAATATTCCTCTTACCTGTTGGCAGTCAGTTTCCCTTCCCACTACCAACCCTAAGCAACCACTAATTTTTTGTTAGAGTTTATGTTTCTCTGGATATGGCTTTTCTGGACATTTTATATGAATGGAATCATATAGTATGTGATGTTCCATCCAACTTCTTTTACTTTATCAGTACATCATTCATTTTTATTGTTGAATAGTATTCCATTATATGGATAACCAGATACAGCTTATCCAGTAACTTATTAGTGAACACTTGGGTTGTTTCCAATTTTTGGCATCTTTGAAGGATGCTATATAAACATTTGTGTGTGAGTCTTCATGTGGACATATAGTTTCACTTTCTTGGGTAGATTCTTAGGAATGTAATTGTTGAATCATAGTATAGCTTAACTTCTAAAAAATAGATTTCATTTTCCAGAACATTTTTAGGTTCACAGCAAAACTGAACAGAAAATATACAGAGTGCCTATAAATCCCCTCCTCCCACAAATGCATAACCTTCCCCACTATCAGCATCCCTCACTACAGTGGTACATTTGTTATAACTGATTAACCTACATTGACAGATTATTGTCACCTAAACTCTGTTGTTTATATTGGGTTCCTTTGTGATGTTGTTAAGTTCTCTGGGTTTTGAGAAATGTACAATAACATATAACCACCATTATAGTATCATACAAAGTATTTTCACTGCCCTAAATATCCTCTGTGCTCTGCCTATTCATTGCTCCCTCTCCCCTAATCCCTGGCAACCACTGACCTTTTTACTGTCTCCATGGTTTCACCTTATCAGGATCTCCTATAGTCAGAATCATGAAGTCTTTTCAGATTTGTTTCTTCCACTTAGTAAGATGCATGTAAACTTCTTCCATATCTTTTCATGGTTTGATAGTCATTTGCTTTTATCATCGAATAATATTGTACTGACTGGATGTACTACTTTGTTTATCCATTCATCTACCGAAAGGCATCTTTATTGTTCCAAATTTTGGCACTTATGAATAGTAAAGTTACTATAAACATCTGTGTCCATGTTTTTGTGTGGACATAGTTTTCAAATTTTCAACTCATTTGTAAGAAACCAATAAACTGTCTTCCAAAGTGGCTGTACCACTTTGCATACTCATCAGCTATGAGAATTCCTGTCACTCCACACCTCTTTCTGCTTTTGGTGAAATTACAGATTTTGGCTATTCTAATAGGTATACTGTAATAACTCACTACTGTTTTAATTTTCAATTCCCTAATGACATATGAAGTAGAGAATCTTTTCATATGCTTACACCCCATCTGTATATCTTCATTGGTGAGGTGTCTGATCAGGTCTCTTGACCATTTTTAAATCAGGTTTTTAATTTTCTTATTTGTTGAGCTTTGAGGTCTTTGCATATTTTGGATTACAGTCTTTAATCAGACATGTCTTTTGCAAATATGTGTACATTTCATTCTCTTGAGAGCATCACTTGCAGAGCAGGATTTTTAAAAAATTATTTTAACAAAGCCAAACTTATCAATTATTTCTTTCATGAATTGTGACTTTGTTGTTGTATCTAAAAAGTCATTGCTGTACTCAAGGTTACTTAATTTTTTTCCTAAGTAATCTCTAGGAGTTTCATAGTTTGGTGTTTTACCTTTAGGCCTGTGATCCATTTTGAGTTAATTTTGGTGAAGTCTGTAGGTCTGTGTCTGGATTCATTAATTCTTTTTTTTTTTTTTTTTAATTTGTCTGGTTTCACAAGTTCATAGTTGGGGAAGAAATTTACTTGAGGATGAATTGTATTTTGAATGTCACTTATAACTGATCTAGATTATATTTAAATGAGACTCTAGAGGAATTGATACTGGAATGAGTTAAGACTTTGGCAGTTGTTGGGATGGAATGAATGTATTTTGCACTTGAGAAAACCATGAATTCTGGAGAATTCTGGGGTGGAATGATATGGGCTGAATTGTGTCCCCCAAAATACATATATTGAAACCCTATCCCCCAGTGTGTGACAGTATTTGGAGATAGGCCTTTGGGAGGTAATTAGTGTTAGATAAGGTCATGAAAGTGGGTCTTTCATTATGGGGTTAATACCTTTCTTGTATCTCTCTCCCTCCATGAGCACACACTGAGGAATAGCTATGTGAGCAAATAGTGAGTTGGCACCTATCTACAAGTCAGGAAAGGAGTCCATTCTAGAAACCAATCTACTAGCAACCTAATCTTAGACTTCCAGCCTCTAGAGCTGAGAGAAAATTAATTTCTGTTGTTTAAGCGTCCAGTGATTGGTATTTTGTTTTGGCCGCCTGATCTGAGTCGCCATCAATTGGTGAGGCATTATCTTTCCATAATCAGAGGAAAAACCTAATGATGAAGCTCATAGTCCACCACTCTGTTTTGTTTCTTTTCTTTCTTCTTCTTCTCCTTCTTCTTCTTCTTTTTTTTAAGCTTTTATTTATTTGAGAGAGAGAGAGAGTGAGCACAAGCAGGGGGAAGCCACAGAGGGAGAAGGAGAAGCAGGCTCTCCACTGAGCAGGGAGCCTGATGTGGGGCTCAATCCCAAGGACCTTGGGATTATGACCTGAGCCAAAGACAGACGCTTAAACTTAACCGACTGAGCCATCCAGGCGCCCACTCTGTTTTGTTTCTGTTTGCAGTAATCAGGACCCTCCTGGGTTTATGTTTATTTATTTGTTTGCTTCTTTTTTATAGACCCTGAGATCATGATCTAAGCCAACAGCTAGCTACTTAACCTAATGAGTCACCCAGATGGCCCTGGACCCTTTTGGTTTTTATAGATAGAAACTGAACATACACACAAAAACTTAAAGCAATAAAGGACCCAACTGGGATATGTAACTGGAACGTCTAAGGGAAGGCTGAATCATGAGGTTAAAATACTGTTAGAATTCCATCTCAGCCCCTTATAACTCTAGTGACCTTTACCTGGAGACAGTCTCCTCTGTAGAAGCAAAATGGGTACAGGACAAGTCTGTTTCAGATTTCCTGCTGAGCAGTATCATTCCTGTTGCCTTTTACACCCTCCCTCATGTCATAATAGAGATACCTGAACTATATTCTCCTGAGCTCCTTATCAGCAGAGTTTCCTGTTACACTTTAACAATGAGTAGCACATTTTGAGGAGGTTTGAAAATTCCAAGAGAAGGAGAAGCCATTATTCCCAGCTGTAGGCAGGTGTGTGGGCAGGAAGTCTACAAGACATGGGTTTTACCATCAATTTGCAGGCATCCTGTTAGAATCACCCACATGCTGCCAGCATCTGAAATGACTGAAAAGCTTTTCTGTAAATCTCATACTTCTAATTTTTGTGAACTCTAGCAGTGGTCCTTCTGATCTTTATTTTCCAGCTTTGCCAAGGGTGTAAGCCTGTGATAACCCATATAAGGGCCCTTGCTGCTGGAAATGCTTAAGAGAGTCTGTTTTCCTATAGAGAATATTGGGGGACACAGCACAATACATCCCTTATAGCTGTTGTTCTCAAAGAAAATGACCCCTATCAGTATCCATATCGATTTCCTCACATAAACATCAATTTTACTAATTATGTTATTTGCCCATATGGGCAAAAACTCACTGCGTTTAGGCTCAGCCGTAGGAAGTTCCCTGTGTTTACAGCATGGATGGTGGGACCCTTTGACTGTCAGACAAGAGTCACAAACAGTGGAAAAGTGGAAGTTTCCAAAAGATAGGAATAGAATTGATATCAGAAAAGCAAGATATCTACAGCACTGTTCTTTTGATCAACACAGAATATCTACACTACTAAGTATTTTTGGTTTTCCCTTTTATAAAAAAATGGAAGGAATTACATTGTCCAATGAAGGTACATGTTACTTACTGGTGACAGAGATTTTAAAATTCTGTTAGCATTTGTCTTTTAAAAAGAGCTGTATATCCAGTTTAATTCATGTAATTATGCCTATCAATTCACTGACAGATTAATGAAGGGAGAGAAACACCCCATAATTTAGAAAAAAGAACTATACTCTTTCATCTCTCTAAAAGAGTTTAACATTTTTTTCACCCTAGGAACTAATTAATAAGTAATTTCAATCACATAATTTTTATATACAGAAATGATGCACTTATTACATACATCATATCATCTTACATGTTCTCTTTTAAATTTTGAATTTTTAAAAATTGGTATGTAAAATTACAAGAAATTGAGAAACAATAGAATATCACATGTGCTATGCTATTTCTATTTTTATATTATGGACTATTTTAGACATAGAGTGCATTAACAGTGTTTCAGTTAGGGTAAAAGCTGAAGAGTTCTTACAGAGACATAAAAAAAATGATATAAGCAAAACAGAAGTTTGTTTCTGCCTTCTATATTACTATTACAAGGCAGCTGTTAAAAATTGACATTTCTCCTTAGATTCATTCAGAGGTCCCCAAATCTCTTCATTTTGTGTCTCTTCCATGTCTTATGATATTATTTAAATTTTCTTGAGATTGGCTAATGCCATGTGCTGGTTGAAGCCCATTATAAAAGAAAGATGTGAATCACGGAGGAGACATATCTGCTATAATTGACATATAATATATTAATTTCAGGTGTACAATATAATGATTCAATATTTGTATACTCTGCAAAATGATCACCACAATAAATCTAGTTACCATCTGTCACCATGTGAAGATAAACAAGATTTTTTGTCGTTGTAATGAGAATTTTTAAGATTTACTCTCTTAGCAGCATTAAAATATATAATACAGTATTATTGAATATAGTCCCTATGCTCTATATTATATTCTCATGATTTATTTATTTTATAACTGAAAGCTTTGTATAAGTGAGGTCATATAGTATTGTCTCTCTCTGACTAACTTCACTTAGAACAAAACCTTCAAGGTCCTTCCATGTTGGACCTTGCAAATGGCAAGATTTCATTTTTTTTTAATGGTTCAGTAGTATTCCCCTGTGTGTGTGTGTGTGTGTGTGTGTGTACCCCTTCATTCATCAGTAGATGGTGAATATATCTTTTCAAATTCGTGTTTTTATTTTCTTTGGCTAAATACCCAGAAGTAGAATTGCTGGATCATATGGTAGTCCTATTTTTAATTTCTTGAGTAATCTATGTACAGTTTTCTATAGTAGCTTAATTAACTAATCAATCACTCAATTAATTAATGAATTTATCTATCTCCCTAACAATTATTAGTTCATCTAGAACTACATGCAAGATTAGGGGCCTGATTGCAGGATTAACATCTAAGAATACTTCTGATTCATGTTATATTTAAGTGCAAAAATGAAAAGAGAAATGATAAAAATTACATGTGCTGATTATATTAGAATGTGAATTAGTGATTTTTCTTAGCAATAACAGAGAGGGACAAGCTTTTTCACCTGGAATAATTTTAGATAGTCATTTGCTGGGTGAAATAGTGGCAGTTCTTTCAGATTACTCTTATGGCTGGTTTGGATTCTATGATTGATAATATACAGCAACCTGTATATATGGTATCTGTGTTACATTTAAAAGGACTGTTGCAAAACATTCTGAGAACATTTCCACTGCCAGTCAAGTCTCATATGGCTTCATTCAGCTTACATGACAGGCACAACTTGGATATCTCCTAGTTATTCATCCCTAGCTTTAAACACAGGCATACATTGCTGCCGTGTAGGTGGCTCTGTAAGGTTGTAGGTTATTTTTTATTTAATGCAAGAACCCCCAAACAGTTACTTTGACAACTCTTGGGAATGAAGAAATACCATTTAGGAAAAAGCAAATTTTACAGTAGTGTAGAAGGTGGAACTTGAGGATTGCTTTTTTTCCATTATTAAACCTGGTTTAGAACTTACTGTTAGGGATCTTCCTAAGAAAGCAGATAATGACTTTATTTGGAAAACTGCTGAGTATGTTTTTTGCCCCCAAGTGCGTTACTTAACAGTGCCTGAAATGCCCATCATACTCATTCTTTGTATTAAGACAATGTACTACATTCAAATTCCTATGCCAAAAGGAAAATAATGATTTTAGCTATTAACACCTGGATAAAAATAGCATAACCAGTCTGGCACGTGGACTGGATAGGATTGGATTTGGGACAAAGGAGAAAGACAGAAAGAAGGGATGGATGGATGGATGGAAAGAAAGAAGGGGGAGAAAGAGAAAGGGAGCAAGGAGAGAGAGAGAGAGAGAAAGAAGAAAGAAGGAAGGAATGAAGAAAAGGAAGGAAGGAGGGGTGCCTGGGTAGCTCAGTCTGTTAAGCTTCAGCCTTTGGCTCAGGTCCTGATTTCAGGGTCCTGGGATGGAGCCCCACGTCAGCCTCCCTGCTCAGCAAGTAGTCTGCTTCTCCCTCTGCCTCCCCACTGCTTGTGTCCCTGCTCTCTCTCAAAAAAAAAAAAAAAAAATTAAGAAAAATGAAAGGTATGAAGGGAGGGAGGGAAGGAAGGAGAGAGGAAGGAAGGGAGGAAAGAAGGAAAGAAAGAAGGAGAAAAACCAAGAGGAATACTTCAAGTGATAGAATAGAGAATTTCATGCAGTAATGAAGCAGGGTAACGCTTCTGGGTTAGGGGAAGTATCAAAATGGAGAAGGGAGAAACTACAAAGCCTTTTATATGCTTCATAATTTTGCTTAGTATTCCTTGTGTTGATGCTACACTTTGATTTTCTTCTGTCCTCTAAAATGATTAAGGTCTCTTTTATTTTAAACCAATTTCTTGGGGTATAACTGATATGTAAAAAATGGTACATATTTAATATACTCAATTAATTTGGGGATAGGTATACCTCCATTAAACTATCACCATCATGAAGGCCATGGATATATCCATCACCACTCAAAGCTTCCTCCTGCTCCCTGTATTACTATTATGTGTATGTGTGTGAAATAAGGACACTTAACATAAAATTTACCTTCTTAGCAAATTTTGAATATATGGGGCAGTACTGTAAGCTATAGGCAGAGGCATGCTACATAGTCGATCTCCAGAACTTATATATCTTTTATAATTGAAACTTTGTATCCTTCGACCAGCATCTCCTCATTTCACCCTTCTGCTAGCCCCTGGTAAGCACCCTTTTACTCTCTGCTTCTAGGAGTTTACTCACTTATAGATTCCACGTATAAGTGAAATAATACATAGCATAATGTTTTCCCGGTCCACCTATGGTGTCACAAATTGCAGGCTTTCCTTCTTTTTTAAGGCTGAGTATTATTTCACTCTATGTATGTACCACATTTTCTTTATCTATTTATCTGTTGATGGACATTTGTTTGTTGGCTATTGTGAATAGTGCTGCAGTGAACACAGGAGTGCAGATATCTCTTCAAAACAGTGATTTCATTTCCTTCTGATCTATACCCAGCAATGGGATATTGGATCATGTGGTAGTTCTAGCTTTAAATTTTTGAGGAACCACAATATGTTTTCCATAAAGTCTATACCAATTTGCTTTTCCACTAACAGTATATCAGCATTTCCTTTTCATCCCATATTCAGCAACACTTGTAATTTTTTTTAAATAATAGCCATCCTAACGGGTATGAGGTGACGTATCAATGTGTTTGATTTGCTTTTCTCTGAGGATTACTAATGTTAAGCACCTTATCACATACATGTTCATCATTTGTTTGTTTTCTTGGGAGAAATGTCTCTCCAATCTTTTGCCAATTCTTTAGATTGGGTTATTTATTTTTATTATTTTTGCTATTGAGTTTTGGAGTTCCTTATATATTTTAGATATTAATTGCTTACCAGAAATATGATTTGCAAATATTATCTCCCACTTTGTACATTACTTTTTCATTTTGTTGATTGTTTCCTTTGTTTTGCAGAGCTTTTTGGTTTGTTTATTTTTACTTTTATTGCCTATGCTTTTGGTGTCATTCAAAAAATCATTACCAAGACCAGTGTCAAGGAGTTTTTTGCCTATGTTCACTGCTAGGAGTTTTAAGATTTCAGGTTTTGTGTTTGTCTTTAATCCAATTTGATTTTGTGTATGAGAAAATTGCTCTTCCATCCAGTGGGTTCTATTAAACCTTCTCCAATGAGGTCTGCACCCTGTTTCCATGTTTGTTCTTCCTTACATACTCTTTCTCATATATTATGTCATACAGAGTATCATAATATATGACAGCTATTTTATCAATTTAGTAATTCTTCATATTAAGCTTCTGCCGTTAAATCATGGAGAGTTCTAGCTCTAATTGGATCTAGCTATAATATTTCTTACAATTTTATTTTTTCCCTAGAGATTCTTAATGGGTGGCTTGGGTATATGCCAGATTCTTTCAAATGCATCAGTGGATAAGGCTGAAGAGGGAGTGTCCATAGCCTCTCCCCTGATTTTTCCATATATCTTGGAAGAGAGGACCATTGCTCTCAACAAATTCTCAAAGATGTCAGTGATCAACAGAAGACTAAGGATCATTTTTTCTAATTCATAAAGTGAGTCTCGAACCTGACTGCATTTTAGAATTACCTGTACAGCTAAAAGTTACCACTGCCCAGGCCCCCACCCCTTGATCAATTAAACCAGAATTTCTAAAGGTGGGACACAGGCATTGGTATCTTTAAAAGCACTCCAGGTGACTCTGATATGCAGTCAAGGTTGAGTAATACTGCTTTAGATGCTCGCTGCCATTTTGGTTTCTTGTGCTCTTTATACTTTCAATCATTCCTTTATCATTCTTGTTTATAATGGAAGACTGTTGGGCAGAAAGCAGGCTCCCTCTAGGGGATCAAAAGTACTCTTACAAAAGTGCTCTTACAGCAGTTTAATGATCTATTTTCCAAACATTTTATTTATTTATTTATTTATTTGAGAGAGAGAGAGAGAGAGAGAGAGAATATGAGTGGGAGGGAGGAGCAGAGGGAGAGAGGGAGAAGCAGATTTCCCATTTGAGCAGGGAGCCTGATGCAGAACTTGATCCCAGCCCCCTGGGATCATGACCTGAGCCAAAGACAGATGTTTAACCAACTGAATCACCCAGGCGCCCAATACAATTAATGCCTAATGCCTTCAATATAAAATTACTCTACATTAGTAGTCACTCCTAAGCAACGAGCAGATGTGGATGATGACATAAATAAATAAGTCCTATTTCTTTTATGTAGAGGGCAAAAAGCCCTACAGCAGGTGAATAATGCCATCATGGTTATGACATAGAAAAATATTCAAGATAAAATGACCTTTCAAGCAGTAGAAAATGACCTTTTGGAGAAAATTTCCCAAGTACTGTTTAGAGGGCTCATTTGGAAAATGCCAACTAACCACTGAGTAAAGGCATGTTCTGAACAAAATGATTTTATATTTAGTTTGAACTTTATACAAGCAATTTGGCTGTTCCTGATATAGCATGCAGTGACAAGAAAAAAGAGATTAACACCATTCTTTCTAAGTATTGAAGTATAAACTGACTAAGCATGCCAAATCTAAGTGTCAATTTACTTTTTCAAATAGTGTCATGATAAGTTTTATGATATTCTTTATTTCTGCCCCAAAGAGATTAAAATGTTTTTATAGAAAACCTTAAACATTATGTGGCACAAAGTATGTCATATAAATAAAGGAGAAAATAAAATACATTTTCATATTCTACATTCTTTTCTGGTTTTCTGCAAATATTCTTTTAAAATTTTATCAGTGATGTGTTGATTGGCTGGGCTTCTGAGTCCTGCGTATTTGTTGGTAATTGCTGTTGACTAAATGTGCTCCCTGGCCCCAAATGCATTTTGAAATTCTAACCCAAGGTGACAGATTAGGAAATGGGGCCTTTGGGATATGGAGGGTGAAGCCCTCATGAATGTGATTCGCACCCTTATATAATAGACCTGAGGGGTGCCTGGTGGCTCAGATGGTTAAGTGTCTGCCTTCAGCTCAGGTCATGATCTCCAGGTCCTGGGATGGAGCCCCATGTTGGGTTTCCAGCTCAGTGGAGAGTCTGCTGTTCCCTCTCCCTCTACCTCTCCCTGTACTTGTGCTCTCTCTCTCAAATGAATAAATAAAATCTTAAAAATAAAATAGAGAGACCTGAGACAGCTTCATCATTCCTTCTGCCAATGTAGGACATGAGAAACAAATGAGGAGCCAGCTGTCTGTGAACCATGAAGCCAGCCCTCACCAGACAGCCAATGTGCTGACACCTGGATCTTGTGATTCCCAACCTCTGGAACTGTAAGAAATAAAGTTCTGTTCTTTATCAGCCACCCAGTCTAGGGCATTTTGCTATAGCAGTCCAAACTGACTAAAACAGAATCTTATTAAGTAAAGATGTCAGGTTCTTGATTTCCAGCTAATTCCCTCATCTTGTCTAGCAGAATCCTACTTAAACAAATGGTTTTTCTATAATGGATCTGAAGGTCAGCAGTATATTTAGCCAGATCAAACTAGGACGTTATTTTAAAGTATATGATTGATTATGGAAGACTGTCACCAGTGCTGTGAACCCAATGCTTTTGCCCTAAATCTGAGTAGTCTGGCTGGTAAGAAATTATTCGGGATCAAGAGTGGAGATAATATTGACATAAATGAAACTTCATTATACAGATTCTTCCTGATTTGAATTATGACCAGTACTTTCCCTGTAGACTATGGAGTCTAATTCTTAGGAAACATTAAGAATATTTGAAGGAAAGAAGTGGGGTAACAATATTAAGGAGAAAAAAATTAGGAGAATTTAGCGTGACTGACTTTAGTACTACTGATTAGAATAGACTTAAAAGTACGTAATACACACACACTTTGAAATTTGGACACTTTCTGTATATGAATGAGAGATTGAAACAAAGGAGCTAAAATAAAACTTCCTGTAAGAAAATCTATGAAAAGACTTAAAATGGATTATTTCCTTGCAGAAAAATATAAATTCACTCAGTTTTAAAGTGTATAAAAATTGGTTATTTCAATTTTACTGAGAATTAAATATGAGATATTTAAGCAAGATATCAGATGTTTTTGGCCAGATAGATAGTGTATTATTTTTCTATGGTGTCATAATAAAGTTCAACACATTGACAACAGAAATTTATTCTCTTACAGTTCTGTAGCTTAGAAGTCAATATCAAGCTATTAGTTGGATTAGTTCCTTCTGGGTGCTCTGATGGGGAAATCTTCCCCATGCCTTTCCCCTACGTTCTGATGGTTGCCAGCAATACTTGCTACTTCTCAGACACATCACTCCTGTCTCTGCCTCCATCATCACATGGCATTCTTCCTGTGTTTCTCTGTCCAAATCCCCCTCTTCTAATAAGGATACTAGTCACTGGATTAGGCCATACCCTAATCTACTATGATCGCATCTCAACTTGATTACATTTGTAAAACCCTATTTCCAAGTAAGGTCACATTTACAGGTACCAGGTGGTAGGGTTTAAACATAGCTCTTTTGAGGACACAATTTTACTCATTACAGATAGTATTTCAAGAACACTTAGAATATTCCTTCTGAGATTTTTGGTTATGCAAACACTTTAGAACATTTTAATTTTTTGCTCCTCAAATTATATGCTATTTTTGCCATGTATTTTAATCCTTTAAGCATATTTTAAACCTCATAAGACATTCTTATTTATACAGTCAGTATTCATGTAGATTCATTCATATTACTCTCCTTTCCTTTCTTCTTGATTACTTGAATTTCCCATGTGTATTTATTTGTATGTATGTGTATGTTTATGGAAAGCTTACATAAAATTTTTCTTGTCAAAGAGATAAGGTAATGGATGAGATGTCTTTTTATTGTCTCCTTAAGAACATGGTTCTATGATAAATTCATTTAGTGCCTTCAATAGAGGTCACTTTACTCACGGCAATGTTTTTCAAATTTTCTGTTTGTCAAATGCCACAACTTTAATTCTGTGCTGATAAATAAAATGAATCTTTAGTCACTACTGAAATAGAATGAACGGTTGAAGATTAAAAAGTGAGAGAATTTAATACCCAGTGTCTTACTGTGTGTGGGAAAATAGGCACGCACAGCTTCATTTGTTGGAGGCCTTTTGACAGTATGCATCCATAACTTAAGAAAAGGGATTTCACATATAAGAATTTATTCTAACAAATTGATAAATATGTGCACAAATGTATGTAAAAGTATTTACTGCAGCATTATTTATAATAAAAAACTACTGGGTGGCTCAGTCATTAAACGTCTGCCTTCAGCTTAGGTCATGATCCTGGGTCTTGGGATTGACCCCCGTGTAGGGAAGCCTTCTCCTCCTCCCAGTCCCCCTGTTTGTGTTCCCTCTCTAGCTGTGCTTCTCTCTGTCAAATTAAAACAAAACAAAACAAAAACAAACAGAAACACCCTAGAAACAATTTAAGGGTCTATAAGGAAAAGTTACTGCCTCAAAAGAAAACTATGTATTATCCACAGTACACCTTCCAGCATTATCTTATTTCAGGAGAGGTATTTCCAACTCTAACTGCAGATGACTCATAGTGTTGCAAAATATTTTTTGTCTCTAGGCATGTAAATTCTACCCTCTGGAGGTTGAAATATGACTCCCCACCCTGTGCCCCCATGTCATGAAAGAGATGAGCTTTGTTCTCATTTGCACATTCATTTCATTATTATTATTGATCTATATATCAATCTCTCTCCCCCATCTCTCTCTCTCACTCATCTATAGATCCTCTCTTGAAGTTTGTGTGTGTGTGTGTGTGTGTGTGTGTGTGTGTGTTTTAAAGATTGTATTTAATTTAGAGAGAGTGAGCAAGTGCTGATTAGGGGGAGGGACCAAGGGAGAGAATCTCAAGCAGGCTCCTCACTGAGTGAGGGGCCTGACTCGGGGCTTAATCTCACCACCCTGAGATCATGACCTGAGCTGAAACCAAGAGTCAGATGTTTAACCAACTGAGTCACCCAAATGCCCCTCTTGAAGTGGTTTTATTACCTCACCAGTTTCCTCCTTTAATGTGTTAAATAAAATCTCTATGACAACTTTTAAATTTGTGCAAGTCACATAGATTTACCTCATTTTGTTAAATGCTGACTTTACTTTGTTTTGTAAACTAATGTTTAACATGTCATATAATGGAGGAATGGTTGAAATATCCATATCAGGGAACACTGCATTAAAATTATCTTGTAGGGGGACCTGGATGGCTCAGCTGGTTACACATCTGTCTTTGGCTGGGGTCGTGATCCCAGGGTCCTGGGATCGAGCCACAAATTGGACTCCCTGCTCAGTGGGAGTCTGTTTCTCTCTCTCTCCCTCTGCCTGTCCCTCCTGCTTTTGCTCTCTTACTCTCTCTGTCAAATAGATAAATAAAAATCCTTAACAAAAATAAATAAAATAAAATAAAACTGAGAGACTCTGGGAACCAAACTGAGGGTTACAGAAGGGAGGGGGTGGGGGAATGAGGTAACCAGGTGATGGGTATTAAGGAGGGCACGTGTGGTGATGAGCACTGGGCGTTATATGTAACTAATGAACACTACAACAAAAACTAATGATATACTATATGCTGGCTAAATGAACATACTAATAATTTTTTAAAATGTACAAAAAAAATTATCTTGTAAATGGGCATCTGGGTGGCTCAGTCAGTTACGTGTCTGCCTTTGGCTCAGGTTTTCATCCCAGGGTCCTGGGATTGAACCCTGTGTCATCAGGCTCCCTGCTCAGAGGGGAGTCTGCTTCTTCCTCTCCCTCTGGCCATCCCCACACTTGTGTTTTCTCTTTCTTAAATAAAATCTTAAAAAAAATTATGTTGTAGATGAATTTGATAACATTTGATAGACATGGCCTAATGAAGTGCTTAAAATTTGGTCAAATCAAAGCTCTATCACTAACTGGCAGTGTGAACTTGTGTTTCAACTGTCTCCTGTAAACAGAGGTAACAGTGATACTACTTCAACAGTTGCACGATGTGAACTATCATCTATAAGATACTCAGACAACTGCCGGCACATGATATAGAAAGTATATGCATACAATACATCGTATTTTTAAAGGGTACACAAATAGACAATATGGCCTAATTTTATTTTTTTAGCATAAAAATCCCTGTTAGTCTTTTTACTGCTCCTTTTATTTAGTTTTCTCTAATACAATGGGCATATATTAATTTTATAAGATATAAGAAACAATTTATGGGAATGCAAGCTGGTGCAACCACTCTGGAAAACAGCATGAAGGTTCCTCAAAAAGTTGAAAATAGAGCTACCCTATGACCCAGCAATCACACTACTTGGTATTTACCCTAAAGATACTAATGTAGTTATCTGATGGGGCACGTGCACCCGAATGTTTATAGCAGCAATGTCCACAATAGCCATATTATGGAAAGAACCTAGATGTCCATTAACAGATGAATGGATAAAGAAGATGTGGTATATATATACAATGGAATACTATGCAGCCATCAAAAGAAATGAAATCTTGCTATTTGTGATGATGTGGATGGAACTAGAAGGTATTATGCTTAGCGAAATAAGTCAATCAGAGAAAGACAATTATATGATCTCCCTGATATGAGGAACTTGAGAGGCAACGTGGGGGGTTTGGGGGGTAGGGAAGGAATAAATGAAACAAGATGGGATCGGGAGGGAGAAAAACTATAAGAGACTCTTAATATCACAAAACAAACTGAGGGATGCTGCGGGGCGGGGGTTGGGAGAGGGTGGTTGGGTTATGGACATTGGGGAAGGTATGTGCTATGGTGAGTGCTGTGAAGTGTGTAAACCTGGAGATTCACAGACCTGTACCCCTGGGGATAATAATACATTATATATTAGTAAAATTTTTAAAAATTTTTTTAAAAATTAAAAAAAAAGAAATAATAAACAGTTTAACTAAAAAAAGGTCACAGTGATTTTGTGAGCCATTTTGACAGAAACCTTCCCAGGATGAAAAAGCAATATCTAGGTACATTGTTTTCAAATGTCTTTCTTTGTTCACTGGCTTTACTCTGTGTCCTGGAATTAGCCTGGGTAGTAAGTTTGTCACCAGTCATGCACATGAATGAAAAAAGGGGTAAAAGATAGCGAAGTCACTGCTTCCTTTATGGAAAACAGAAGCCTGTACATGGGCAGATGGTGCTTTATCCCTAATTTGCAGAGTATGTACATCTGGTGGTTCTGCACATATAATAAAGCTGGTGGTTGGAATGAGGAACTGAGTGCAACCTGGGTAATTGGCTTCCCGGATAAACTGTCATGAAAACAAGAGACAGACAGAGCTAAACCTGGTGCTTCTTAATCTTTTTTTCCCCTTGTATCAGTAATAATATATATATGCTCCTTCATTATTCTTGCCCAAAACTGGAAATTAGGAGCTTAAACTGTCATACAGCCTTATAAAAAAGAGTCAACAGTAGTGCTTCTAACACCAGAACTTAATCACACAACTCTCAATCATTGAGGGTCAGAACTCAGCTAATGAATTGAGATCTACTTCACCAAAGTAACCTACTTATCATGATGCTGTTTTCCTAGACTTTTAGTTAGTACCACAATAGTACAATTTTAGTGCGATTGTCCCCAGATGTCTCCCTGTTCTGTTGAACACTCTGGAATACCCACTCATTGTGTTTGTGATCTCCATGAAATGTAGAGAAGTGCAAATATATTAACCAGGAGGTACACTGCAGGAACTCATTCAATGAAATAGTGACCTTAACAAGGCAGAAATAAATCAATAGAAGAGAGGATCCTTTAAATTATGGGCTAAAATGGGCCAATTTGGATGAGAGTACACTTATTATAGGAACAAGGTCTGCCAGTTTGAATCAAGTGGGGGAATCCTGGAAATTAGGAGATAATTTTTGGTCCTTGATATATGCAACAAAAGAGTGAGACACAATGAAATCCAGACCCTGAGGGCACTGAAATAGAGCTTCACAGCTTAATAACATTGTGTCTAAATTTTGCATTACCATGGAGGAGAGATAGTTTGATAAATACTTTGTACACAATAATCTTTTCTGTCCTCTAGGTGGTTGCAAAATATGACCAAAACAAGACTAAAAATAGCAATTTTTAAACTTTTATCCATTAATAATGAATGCCCATCCTTATAAAGAATTTAAGGTAGTATATGTGTAACTGTGAATCTCTACTCCCTAAGTTACCTTCTCAATATTTGAGGAATCTAAAGCCATGAGAAACAACAAAGCAGTCTTATATTTTACATAGTCACAGATGTTTCTGCAAGTCATACTGTTTGTACCATTTTGGCAATGACAATATAGGTATAAAATAATTGGATTGCTTTTGTTGAAAAAATAATTTTGTTTTTCCAATGCAAAACTATGTATCACCTCTAGTTTACCCTTACTGATTTGTCAGTTTGTAGCACTGGTCATTGTCTTTGAGCTATTTTGTAACTCCTTAAAATTTTAATTTTTTGGTTTTTCCAAAGTCAAATCCTAAATGTAAAGTAAAATTAAATAACTTTCAGTATATCTTATACCTAAAACTATCTCTGAGATTTCTAGAAGGGCCCTAGAAAATCACAACACTTTGTTTTTTTCCATCTTGTAAAAAGAGAAGTGCTGGAAATAGTGAGGTTTATTTGATATGTTACTATTGATGAGTTGTGTGGGAGAGTTGTAAAATCTGAAGATATACTCAGATTGGTTTATGTAAATGTTATTAGTATAAATACTTCAGAAAAATGTATTCAATGTGGTTATTCCTAAAGATCTGTCAGTGTCCTTGTGTCCATGTCTCTAGTTATTAGACTTGGTACTGCTTTGGCTGATGTTAGGCATGCAGGTTATACTTTATCTATCATAACTTCGGTTACATTCCTTTTCTTTTCTTTTTTTCTTTTCTTTTCTTTTCTTTTTTTTTCTTTTGAGGGGAGGGAGGGGCAGAGGGAGAGTGAGAGACTCTTAACTAGGCTTCACATGCACTGACACAGGGCTCCATCTCATAACCCTGAAATCAAGACCTGAGCCAAAATCAAGAGCAGTACGCTTAACCAACTGAGCCATCCAGGCATCCCTGCTTCATTACATTGAACTACTAACGTCACTGCATTATTACTTCTTTAATTTGAATATAGCATCTTCTAGGTTAGTAGCTTTCAAGTGGGATTCACAATATTTACTTATGGAGTTTCACTAATATACAGCTACTTAAGACCTACTTCAGACCTAACTGAATCTCTCCTTGCTACCCTTACTATATTTTTATCTATTCTTACTCTATGCTCAGTATAATCGTGATATGTAAATTTTTATTATATTAAGACATTTTCCTGTAAAGATTACTTATATCCATTTTTATAAATTGGTACAGCATTTACTACACTCTTTGAAAATAGGATTATATTTATAGTTGTTTTGTCTAATTCTTCTTTTGAGGATTGACATTTTTTGTTTTACATGCCATAGAAACAACCAAATTTCCTTGTCAGTTGCATTATTCTCATTATGAAATCTCATTAGATCTTTCACTTTTGAAAATGATAAGTTAGCCAAAGTTATTTTAAGTCTATTGTCATCAATGGACAGTTTTTTTGTTGTTGTTGTATTGTTTTATGATTATGCTTCCCTGAAAGCTCTGCAGTCAGCTACAGGTCAAGAGTCCTTTGTTTTTAACAAAGGACTGAAAGGCCTGTTAAAAGTAATGGAGGATAGTCTGAATAAAGGCAGGCAGGGGTGAGGAGCCCATGTGCTAGGAGGAAACTACCCTAAAAGGAAAAAGACCCTGTCTGTTATTCTACGGCACCCTTTCCCATGTAAACAACTACCTGATAGATGAGCGCATGGATAAAACCTGATTCGGTGACCCAAGCGTGGAGGGTTTAATCAGATTAAAACAGCCCAACAAGTGCATAAAAACCTCTAGACTTAGAAACTCCAAAAGCAACCCTCTTGGATCCCCACCCTCTTTGGGACCTTGGTAATATGGCCCAATAAACTTGGCTTTGCATCCCATCACTCCTCTTCTAGTCTACTTCTTCATTCCTTGAAGTGGCGCAACCAAGAACCACAGGCACTAAAGGGAAAGAAATCCTGAAACAAAAGGACACTGCCAGGTAACTTTGGATACAGGCTTCTGATGGCCTCACTTAAACAAACTCTGACACTAAACCACTGAAACTTAGTCAGGATTTCCAGAATTTTACTCAGGAAGCTTTTGTGTTCATGAGACTTTAAACAAAAGGTACAATGAAAAAGAACTGGAGGATACTGAATTAACTGATGAGAGACAATTCTAGTTTTTATATGAAATATTGTTGATGTTTTAATGTTCTATTTTCTCGCTATATAAGGGAAGCCTTTTCTTTTTCTTCTTAAACTGCCTATACCTCATTATAATTAGTAAACTCTACTTTTGTAAGGTGAAATGAAATGTTTGTAAATGATATCTTATTCTTCCTACCTGAGCCCTCCAAAATTTCCACGCTTTTATATAATATTCTTATTTCCACAGCAATATAAGATTTTGAATAGGTCCAATGACAATCTATTGTTCTTTTTTCTAGGACATTATTGGTAACATTGGTTATACAACTAAGGCCTTGCTTGGATTTTCATATTTAAGATTGATGCTCATTTATTAAGGTATAAACAGACACTACTGAAAAACTAAAACTGACTTTATGGAACTAGTTTACAGACCCCTTTTGGGAAAATTGGAATCATGTTTACAGGTAGTTTCCCACTTTTATAGGTGATTAAGAAGATCACTTCCTGGCAGGCCCAAGAAACTGGACACTTTTGAACCTTGAGAAAAGAGAGATACATCCAAAAAAAGTTCTTGACTTGGTTTTGAGCCTCAAGAGGCTTTTAAAGGTCCAATCTCAGATTTCCTATGAAAATTTTCAGGGAAAAAAAAAAAAAAGGGCAGGAAAAGAATTGAAAAAGGCACATATGGGGGGAACCTGGGTGGCTCAGTGGGTTAAGCCTCTGTCTTCAGCTCGGGTCATGATCTCAGGGTCCTGGGATCAAGTCCCACATGGGGCTCTCTTCTTGGTGGGGAGCCTGTTTCCCCCTCTCGCTCTCTGCATGCCTCTCTGCCTACTTGTGATCTCTGTCAAATAAATGAATAAAATCTTAAAAAAAAAAGGCACATATGGCAAATTAATACTCTAACTGCACCTATGTAAATAATCAAGCCAAGTCTAATGAGACTTGGATTTCTTTAAGACTATTTTTGACAAGGGGTGTCTGGGTGACACAGTTGGTTAAATGTCTGACTCTTGATTTGGCTCAGGTCATGATTTCAGGGTGAGATTGAGCCCCATGTCTGCTTAAGATTCTCCCCCTCTGCCCCTCCCCGCTTAAAACAAACAAACAAAAAGATTATTTTTGACTAAAGAGAAGGAAGATTATAGAAAAAAAATTGTTTCAGCATAACACTGCATCCTCTATAACATGCCTTTCCAGATTGATCTCTTCAAGCCCTGTTGGTTATCTTTGAGCTATTTTGCAACTCTTCCTAAGCTATAGATAACTGGTGATATGTCAGTTCTGTTCTGTCAGTTAATGATTTTAACTAACTTTTTCCAGTGTGGTAAACACAGTTATGTCTCCATTGGCAGTCGGTCTCAACATTCTCTTATTCCATATAAATTTGCACTATTTTGACTTTTCCTTTCAATCAGTAATAACATGTCCTTGGTTTTCTCATATGAATAAAATAAATTCTTTAATACGTGTTTATTTTTATACCTACATAAGTCATATTTCTTCTTTTTCTGAAATCATCTTTTAACACTTTCTTTCAATGATATTGACAATGAAAATTGAAAATTGATATTGACAATTGAAAATTAGTGATTGAACAGAGTATGGTGAGTGCAATAACTACTTTATGGAATATAATGCTATCAACAATGTAAAAGCATTTTCCTTCTAATGTGATAATTACTTAAAATATTGTAAAAATATATGCCTGTTAATTAACAAAAAGAAAAAACAAAATTATTATTTCTTGTCATATTAAGGCCATTTTTGCCTGCTTGCAGCACTAAACAAAGTCACCTAACATTTAGCTCAGTGAAGTTACAAGCTAGAGATTGAAAATACATAAGCAAATAAAAAAAAAATTGGGATTGAGCTAGTTTTTTGGTAGTTAGGTAGACCTTTTTTTTTTTTTTTTAATAGTCCAATTAAACCTGGGTATACATGTTTTAGACTTTCATTCCCTATTGGTATTTTGGTTTTTGCACACTGAAAACCTACTGATGTGATATGCCAAGTAATGCTTCATCTATTCCAGAGCCTTACCATCATATAGGATATATGTGAGCAAAATTTGTCTCCCTAAAATGCGTTTCTTTGGCATGTGGATTATTTTAGACTGATTATTTTTAAGAAAGAAGACTTGTGAAGAAACTTGACCAAAGCCTCTCATCCTCCCAATTGCCTAAAAGATTTCAGATAGAGTAGCTATTCCAGGAAGGGAGCTATCACCCTAGGTAAGTATTCTACAGTATGAACTAACAGAGAGGAACTTAGCTAGGCCTTTTTTGTCAAAGTCCTCTCTATGTCCCATGTTTCTGGATGGCCCAGCAAACATTCCTTCACCAAATATTTACTCTCTTCATTCTTCTTGTGAATTGCTTTCCTTCTTTTTGAAGCCCTGGACCTCTATGCCCTTCTCTTAGTGCAGAATGACAATATATACTTAATTTTGCCTGTATTTGGAATCTCTCATGTTTATGTAGATTGCCCACACATACATAATTAATTTTTATTTTCTCTTGTTAATTTGTCTCATGTCCATTTAATTATTTGACCAACCAAAAGAATCCGAAGGGTACATAATTTTTTTTTTTGGTCCCCAGCACATAAAAGAATTAATTTTTGCATTTCTATGAAGAGTGAGCATAGAAATCAAAATTTTATTCTCCACTTCTGTTCTCCTTTTTGAATCTCTGTAACTGGATGAGTATGAAGATTCTGATCACTGACGTGATTTATACCACAGTTCTTAGAAGGTAAGTGGCTAGTTTATTTCATTAAAATTTTTTAAAATGGCTAATTTAAAAGCAAAAGTAGTTTAATCTTACTTAATAACTTTTTTTCCATATCTATACTACAGTTATGCTAATATATGAAGTCATTATCCTTTAATGTTTTACAGCCAAATAGGCATAACAGGCAAACCTTGTAGAAGGGCTCCTAGTCAGTGTTTGCCCACTAGAATGCCTCTTTGCTTTCAAGACCCAAATGTTATTGAACAAAACGTGTATTACATTTTTTCTTTGCACCTTAACATGAGTTTGTTATTCATAGAGTTTGATTAAGGGTTTTAGGTTGACATGGCATGCCATTTTAAATAATGGGATGTACACTGGTGGTTAACATTGTGGCGTCAAACATCTGTTTTTTGGAGTAGATGGATCACCGACACCAAATGGGAGTTACCTATAACTAAGTGCTATATTTAGAATAGTTCTACAGTCTTTTGGAGAAATTGCCTCAAAGAACTGTAAAGTGGGATTTTCTAATAACTTCTAATTAACTATGGTTGAGTCAGTAAAGCTATTGCATTATATGAATTTAAGAAACTGATTTTTTTCAGAGATGAGAGAAAAAGTTTTAAAATTGACTACTTATTATTTTGATATTATTATTATTGTTAATGTTCTCTTATAGATTCAAAGGTTTACCATGAGTTTTCTAGGTCTTTTATTTCAATTAGTATAGATCATAGAATTAGTATAATCATAGAACTAAATCATAGAACTAAGTTATCAGATAAGGCAGATGTTCCTGTAATTAAATAGTGAGTTGAATTTGGAGGGGAAAAATGGCAAAAGCCTCTGTGTATCCTGCATTTTAGAATTAGTGACATAAGATTAAAGCAGAAGTCCATGGCAATGCTCACTGTGTGTGGTAAATGCAATACAGATAAACTTATTTATGGATCCACTGGGAAACCATCACAAAATGATGATCACTTAAAATTAGAATGATTAAATACATCTCTGTTCCCTTTAGCAATGATTCCTACTAATAGCAGTTCACCCACGTGGCAATTTCTTGATTCAGCATTTATTTATAAATAAACCCTGAGACTTCTACAGCAGTAATGACTTTTTTCCCTCTCTTTTAATTTCTTTTGAGGCTGTTTTTTTCAAACTTCTTTGGCCACTGCCATTTTCCTCCTTAATTAATTTCATCAGGATATTAATATACATTTTCTAACACACAAAATGACAGCTACTTTCTAATAAGCTGAACATGAACAAGGAACCACAGCTCCTTTTAAAAAATGAACAAGGAATTGGTTTGAATAAATTGAAATTTACCTCATTATAAAAGACAAAAAAAAAAAAACAACGTACTGCTAAACTCAGGAAAGGTGAGATAGTTATCAGAAAGCATGCACTGTTTTTAGCACTTTAAATGATATATGATTAAACTTAGAGAAGTTTCAGAAGAAAGTATTTTGCATTTGGGGAAGAAGAAAAGGCAAAGATGAATGTAAGTTAATGACTTCCAGAAGAAAAGTTGAGGGATATAAAAAAGGCTGGAGAACTTTTCATCGTGTTGGTTGAGATAGGCCCATCTTTACAGTTTTAGGCAATAAGTTGCTGTGTAACAAGAGGAAATTACTTAAATTTAAGAATTAATTTAACTAAAGTCCCCAAGAGTGTACATTATTAGGAAATCTCTGACAATTAATATTGATCCATTTATTGTCTTTCATTTTGTATTTCAGTCTTGACTTGTTTATGCCATGGTCTTTAACCATGGTCTATTTCTTATACTATGCTTATTCCTTTCTATTCATGCTTTCAATAAGTATGAATAACAATGAGTTTTAAATGCATTTTCTGATAGATCTTTTTAGTTTTTCTTATGATCTTAGTTTTCTTTTTTTTTCCTACTTCTCATCTAGATTTCTGTGAGCCAGAATAAATCTCTACAGGGGTGCCTGTCTGGCTCAGTCAGTGGAGTATGAGACTCTTGATCTTGGGGTTGTGAGTTCAAGTTCCATGCTGGTTGTGGAGCCCACTTAAAAAAAAAAAAAAAGAATAAATCTTTACAAAACTACATGACCAAACAACTCAATGAAGTTATCTAACATGATCTACAATATTTAGTGTCAGAGTTTGGCAGCACAGCTATGTCATTAGACAAGATTTCAGCTCATAATGGCATATTAACAGCTTGTCGAAGGATCACAATAACATATGTATGTAAGCCTCATTGTTAGAAATGAAAACAAATGTCAATATAATCATGAACATTATTTAAGTAGTTTTACTCCAGCCATTTATTGAATTGATCAGTTTAGCAGAAGACCATATAATGAATATAATATTTCAGTATTATTTTTCATTCCTTCCTCTTTAGATCTATTGGAGGGCCTAGGAAGGTACTGAAACAGTCATGACTGCACTATTTTAACACTGTAATTGCATTTTTGTGTTTTACTTTTCTCTTAAAATAGTTTAGGACATTTCTCAGCATTGTAAAATGTCATCCAGCATATCTACAAAGTGTGACAAACATCTGTGATTTCTCATGTTTTTCATACATACTAAGTCTATATTTCCTACTTGGAGAAGGTGGCTTTCTGTGAAGCACTGGGATATTATAACATTACTGTTACATTATTTAAAAGGGTTCATTACTTCTGCTTTGTTCACGAGGGAACTGGAAACTTCAGTAATTAGACAAATATGTTACTGATATGTTATCCTAGACCTGCATGTAAATGGCAGTCTATTAATTTCACAACTGAGGGGTATTCAGTTACTGGTCGCTCATAAAGACATTAAAGTTAGGTGAACTCAGTTGCACATAACAGCCTCCCCATGGCCTCATTTGCTTCTGATGTGGTACAGTGAAATACATTCATCTAATTCCATTTAAAATATATTAGCAAAAGTGGAGAGAAAATAAAGAAAATGGAATGTAGACTTTAAGTGGTCTACTCAAGAACTTAACATTCTTACTCTAGTAAAATAAATCATTCTTACTCTGGTAAAATGCATACATGTTTAGTGTGAAATGATAGGCAGTTAGAGCAAAAACTAATTCTTGAACCAAATCTGAATATGCTGAGTTATAAAATACTGTGATTAACATCTCCTTTCTGAATTCCCTCAAAAAGACAATGAATGGTTGACCTAATAATTTGTACATATATGTACATTACTCTTAACTTGACAAGATCAAAATGTAAAACAAAATAGTGACAATATCTAACAATGTGAAATACTGAAAACCTAACATATTGGTTATTATAGTATGTTTGTGAGAAATTACTGTACCCACTAAAATAATAATCATGTTTGTGTAAGTCTTCGTATATACTAAGAAAATTTTTCTAAGAATGTATTGATTTATTTTCAAAATTATTATTTGCATGGCCTCTAGGCAAAGAGTTTTGAAGAGATCCCTAATTCATATTGACTGTGATTGTCACCTGCTGCCAAACCCAACAGTCATTGATAACTTCTCTAATTTCAAGGCTGTCAAACACATTAAATGACAACATGGTTGAATGTTTTCCCAATGATCACACCACCATCTATATAAATGGTGACCTATGATCTTTTGGAAAATTTTAGAACTTGAACATTTACTTTGATATAAGTAGTTTACCTATAGTAGACAGTTTCTTTACTTGTAACCATTTTGAGTTATATGAGAATTCCATCAATATTAGCCAAGAGAAATCACTTTAACACTGACAAATGACAGTATCCATTATATTCACTAATGTTTTAAATTTTAACCATCAATGTACATATAAATATATACTTTATATAAAGCTAATATACTTTTAATATACTCATTAAGTTATTTTTACTTAACTTTTAAGACATATTGCTTTCAAATATCTCTTAAAAACATTCCATGTCAAGCTATCTGTCCCCAAATTTGGCTACAAAAAGCAAACTTGAAGCTTCTAGCAAAGATTATTGGCTTCATTTAAATGGATATTTTATCTTTACAAATATAGATAATGCAAATTTACTACAATATCTATAACAGCCTTTACAATGAATGTTTAGACTATAGATAAAAATAAACAACTATTTTATATATGTGAATTTTTACATGCAAATAAGCACTTCTGATACAAAAGTACTTTGATTGGTACTGAGCTATATTACAACAAATATAAGGGCTGATACCAGCCATTTTGCTGTCGCTAACACTTTAAATCGGGGTCATAAATGCTTTATTTCATGGAAGATTTCTTTGGTTCTAGATAACCATTTCTCTGCCCCATCTTTTTTTAAAGATTTTATTCATTTATTTGAGAGAGAAAAGGAGAGCATGAGCAGAAAGGAGTGGGAGAGAGGAAATCTGAAGTAGATTCCACACTGAGCACAGAATCCAACATGGGCTCTGTCCCAGGACCATGGGATCACGACCTGAGCCAAAACCAAGAGTTGGAGGCTCAACTGACTAAGCCACCCAGGTGCTTTTATCCCTACATGGGGGAGGGGAGGATGATTTTTCATCTGTGAAATCATATGATTTGTCATCTGTGAAATCATACTGTATAGGCCAACTGATTAATTTTGGCTTTAAATTTTTTTTCTTAGTGGCACATAAAAAATGGCATAAATGATATCTGATAAAAATTGGCATAAACTGATGCTGTCTTAGATTGTAGAAAACACAATAGTGCATTACCCGAGGCAAAAGTTAGAAATATGATGGACGATAAAGAGGGATACTATAAAATGACTTCTGGTTTGTTAGTCTGCTCTATATTCAACTGCTTCTGCAGATCTTAATCTTATTAAATAAGCTTTTTGTATTTCAGATTATCTAGCACCAGCCTCCAGTTCAGCTTTAAATTTGGGCTATTATTTTTTTCCTACTGTCTTTTAAAAAAATACTCAGAAAATGATCAGCAACCATTTATATTTAGGAACCAGCTGGAAAAAGGGATTATTATCAACTTAATGATCAAAAGGATTCTTCAAAAATTGAACTACTCTATTTTAGATGTAAGTAGGTGAATATTAAATACAAAATGAAAGAGGAAACATCAAAGTATATATACAAACATAAAAATATAAAAACATTTTTCCTAGATAACTCAAGAAAGTAAAAATTGGCTCAAGATTTTTTTTTTTTGTCTGAGTTTTAGAAACTATAAAACTTTTTCCCAAATTTTTGTCCTGGCTGTATCAAGGTTTTAAAGGCATACTTTTCAGTGGATGTGTGTATTTTGACACACACAGTCCCCATTCATTTTATTTCTGTTAGAAAGCAAGAAAGGGAAAGAACCTGAAGATTAAAAAAAAAATCTTTGTGGGCTAGAGTTCTTTGTGTCCTTCACACTAGTTGGTGTAAGACAGTCTGAGCAATGTGTATGTAAGGGTGAAAGGTATGAAAGGTAGCAATGGAGGCAGAGAATGGTAAGGAACAGCAAAAATGACACTTAAAATAGAAAATTAGCCTTGGTGTAGTGCCTTGCATATGAGTGTTCAACAATCATTGGTGAGTAATTGACTATGTGAGTGAAATAAGGGATAAAAATGATTCTTTTAAACTATGCAATTACATATACCATGAAGAGTAAATATTTTAATACGAATAAGATAAATTTCAAGTCCTGTTGAGTTTGTCTTGTTACTGACATGCATTTGGTCTGTGATTAAAATGTCCATGTGCATGTATGCCCTTCCATCTGTGAGTGTTTTGTTTACATGTGAGGATCCTAGAGGGTAGAGACTATGTTTATCTAAATTAATTTTATTCCATTCCATGCTGACGTGCATATTTATGATAGCATATTGATAATATTGATGAGAATACTGTAAATCCAGTGAGGGACTCAAAACAAAAGATGTGAACAACTAAAAAGCATTTGTGACTTTGGTTTTTCCTAATATGCCTCTTTCATTTGTTCAGGCTATTGAGATAGGCAACACAGTATTTTTAAGATGCAATTTTAAATCCTTTTGCAATGCACTCCTACTTTGGTTGTTTTCTCTGCCTCTGAGCCACTCTCCACTCTTGGTTTCTAATGTGTTTTCCTGCCACTAAATGCCACCTTGTCATAATTCAGATTTTTTTAAACTTGAAAAATCTAGCTATCTTTTAAAGGAAAAAATCTCCTACATCTGCAGAGTTGGCCTAATTATTTTATTATGAAGTTACTTAAATGCATATAGGTATATAAAACTAGATTTAGATTCCTTATTTTTATAGCTCTTATAGAAATATAAAGCCTAAAGCAGTTTATAAATTAAATATAAACAAAAGGTCAAACAAATAAAATAAAAATAAAATAATTAATATGATGTGGTTTTGCAATTTGTAATTAGAATAGAAAGATAGCATGAATTTTTGTTTTACCTTACCCATATAACTTTTGTTTTTTACTCCAGTATTTCTAATGAAGACTATTTGCATAATGAATGGTATTAATTATTTCAAAACTTGCTGATAGTTTAGATTAAGCAATAGTTTAGATTAAGAATTAAGTTCATAATTTGGGCGCCTGGGTCACTTGGTCTGTTAAATGGCTGCCTTCGGCTGAGGTCATGATCCCAGGGTTCTGGGATTGAATCCTGCATCGGCTCCCTGCTCAGCAGGGAGTCTGCTCCTCTCTCTGCCTCTGCACCTCCCCCCGCTTCTGCTTTCTCTCTCTCAAATGATTAAGTATTTTAAAAAATTAAGTTCATAATTAATGAGACATCACTCAATACTTCTGTCTTTTTGCAATTTCAAAGGTAAGGTTACCATTTTGCATTACTCAAATGTTCATTTAAAACCTAATCTAATACAATTGAAATTGGAATCTAGAGAAGAAATTGATTTCTTTGCATATACTTATTATAGAATACTACTAGCATACTCTTTCAAATTAGCACATTCAAAGATAGACTCTTAGTAATACTTACGGAACAAGTTCTCTTGGGTTTGGCATACCATTACTGGCACAACTGACTTGTAATGTGTTGATTCAATTCTGCCACCAGGTTTCTTTAATATATATATAGTACAATAGTATACTTAACATATATATATATATATATATATATATATATAATAGTATACTTAACTAAAAAGTGCTATAAGAGTTGGGAAATATTTTATGGGAGTATAAAATGAAAATGAGTTACTTCCAAATTAAGGCAACTTGGATTGTCTTCATGTAAAGGGTAGAATTTAAATAGTGGCTTTTTTTTTTTTTTAAAGAATGCATAGTTTGGATATTGAGAAATTGGAGTAAATTTGGAAGAGCTAAATCATAAGTAGATAAACTCAAGCGTTACATAAGGAACAGTAAATAATTTAATTTGTCCAAATCTCAGTGTTTGAAAAATATTTTAGAAACAAGATATTTTGTAAATTAGTTTCTTTAGTTTCTCCAAGCATGCTGTTGAGTTCTGATGAAAAGAGACTCACTGAAAGCTCTAACAAACATGTGATTCTCTAGAAGGGAATGCCTCTTGGATTCACTGTCTTGCCTGGTTCAAACTACCGCAAATCCAGTCCTTTCTCTTAATTCTCTAAGTATGTGGCTGCCCATCAGTTCCTTCCTTCTATGTTTACCTTGTTTGGATTTGCCAATGAAAATCTGCACTCTACCTTGGCACCCAGCCAGACACCCCATGAGACAATGCCACTGGTAAGCCTCCTTTTACTCTATTCACCAACAAAGTCTACCTAGAACTATGTTGTCCAGTTCCTCAGTTTTATGTACATTTGAAGAAAGAGAAACTCATCAAAAGCTTTTGTGAGAGTAAATTTTAAGGGAAAATCAAAGATGTCTTTATAGTTTTGATTTGATCCATCTTGACTAGACAAACCACATTAACCATGGACAACAAAATGACAGAGCATAGGTACTAGAGGTTTGCAAAGAAATTCTGAGCTAGTTATGGTTATAAGATTTGTGAAATTGGTTAAGGATGGATAATAGCAATCCTTTCTTTTCAAGAGGGTTTTAATGAATGATAGATCTTAGGCTAAACTACTTTGGGAGACTTCCATATTTCAAAATCTATTAAATAACTAGAAAGAACCACATGTTACTATTTTCAAAAGTATTTGCTATGTCCCCATCTCATGGGTAGTACCCATCCATATGAGGCAACAGGGATTTTGTGTTACATTATGGCCATACTGCTCACTGCTCTGTTGTATGATTTACACAGAGAAAGAATGTTCTAAATTGAAGTTCTGCATAATAAATACGTGAAAAGGCATGCACTGAAGTTTCCTTTTATATCTCAGAACTATTTGCTCTCAGACTCGATAGCTAACTTAGGATATGGCAGATTTAGAGATGGGTCAGTCATTGAGTGGGTGTAGGAGGTGAGATGTAATAAGTAAACCAAACCAACTGGCAAGTGATGATCCACAGTGCTGTTTCAAATAAAAATTTATCTCAGGATTTAGGAAGAACTTACTCAGGGAATGGCCAATTTAGTTTCCACCAGTATGTCTCACTGTGTCTCATTAATGGCTTCAGTATTATTTAAGGGAAAGGGAGCAAGGTTGTAGATATATGTCTTTCACATATAAAATTTCTTTCACTAGAGCCAGTGGAGCAAGAAAAAATCCTTTGTTTTTTCTTTATTTTTCCTCTTTATGGGATTGCTCTTTTCTTCCTTTAGCATTTAAATGAAAAATGGTTACATTTTTATCCTGGGTCACATGCCTGTGAATTATAGTGTCAAATACATAAATTTTAAAAATACATAAATATGACGTTAAAATGGCAGGCACCCAAGTGTTCACATATGGTTGCTTTAGGCTGAGCTTTACAATTTACATTTTCTAGACCAAAAAAAAAAAGAAAGCCAATCAAGATTAATTTTTGTTATTTCTGACAGAAAGTTTTTCAAAAGTTGTTAGTAATTGCAAAAACATTCACTGGGAGTTTCAGTAAGTTTGTTCAAGATAAATACTTGCATCATTGCACCTTTGTCAGCTTTAAAATCTTTTCTGTTAGTTTCCCAGAGGAAAAATTATAACTTTCATACAAATAATGGGATTCATTTTTATCCAAATAATTGGAAAACCAATTGTCTGGTAAATGTTTCCTAGAATCCAGCAGAGAAGTGTCTATTTTTAAAAGAAATTGTACAAATGTACCTTAAAGGGGGTGCCTGTGTGGCTCAGGGGATTAAGCCTCTGCCTTCAGCTCAGGTCATGATCTCAGGGTCCTGGGATCGAGTCCCGCTCCAGGCTCTCTGCTCAGCAGGGGCCTGCTTCCCCCTTTCTCTCTGCCTACCTCTCTGATTACTTCTGATTTCTCTCTGTGTCAAATAAATAAATAAAATGTTAAAAACAGACAAACAAACAAACAAAAAAAACAAGACAAAAACAAATGTACCTTAAAGGTTTTCAGGGTAGAAAGGGGGTTGAGAATGCAGGTATTCTAGGGAATTACTCTAAACTTATGGAAAGTCACATTTATGAGCAAGGAAAAAGGACTCTTGTACACAATCTCTATGATTGTAGTGGTCAGAAAGTAGAGGAAGTAAAACATATTTCATGTTTCAACATTATCCCATGATTGATAAAATCTTTCTACAGGTATAATAATGAGTGAGGTTAATCTTGAACTATCTGCCTCACTACTATATCCATCTCTTGCCATTTAACCTACCTATTATTATATTAATTTTTCTTTATAGTTTTGCTTTTGCATAAAAAATTTACTCTTTTTTTTTTTTTTCCCCCTCCATCTGGCAAACTTATTCCAATGTTATGATTCAACTCAAATGGCTCCTCCTTTGTTAAGCATCACCAGGTAGGCTTGGTGGGAATTTTCTCCTGGCTCTTTTGCTATTCTTTTTCTTACTTTCTTTCTTTTTTTTAAAAAATATTTTATTTATTTATTTGACAGAGAAAGAGAGATCACAAGTCGGCAGAGAGGCAGACAGAGACAGGGAAGCAGACTCCCTGCTGAGTAGAGAGCCAGATGTGGGGGCTCAATACCAGGACCCAGAGATCATGACCTGAGCCCAAGGCGGAGGCTTAACCCACTGAACCACCTAGGTGCCACTCTTTTGCTATTGTTTATTTCTCTAATGCAGAAGTTATCTTCTTGTATTATAATTTACCTATTTGCATGCCCCTCCACTGTCCATAAATGTGAGTCTCTTTTAGACCAACAGAATAATGTATTCATTGCAGTATCACTGGCACTGGATCTGGTGCTTGGCAGTTCTAAAAGGCATATAGAAATGGTTTAAACTAAATTGATACATAACTAACAAGGAAATACTACTCAGATACTTTTAAACTAGAGGAACACATAAAATTAAAAGTGGAAGAATCAGAAAAGGAGAGGTGACTATAATAAGATGGGATAAGAAAAACAATTTTTAAAAATTAAAGTTTTATTAATTTTTTAAAGAGTTTAAATCCTTTTTGTAACAAAACAAAACAATTTTCTTATTTGTGTAAAAGGGCAGACTATCAAATAAGTATGTGTAAATGTTTGTGTGTGTGTCTGTATATGTGTTGAGAGGTAGACAGAAAAACAGAATTTTAAACATCCAGCTTCGGGTTTGGAGGAAAAGAAAGAAAGAGATTGTGAGAAATGAGGATAGCTTCTTCTAACTCTAAACTAGATAACATCTTCCCTCTATCTCACCAATCTGTCCATGTCAAAAAACAAGCAAACAAGGAATTAAAAATATTTACTCAGAGGAAAAACCTGCTAACCAAAGATGGGTTGGTAACATTCCTTTGGAGCTGTGCTCTATTACAAAGATGTATTAGCTGTGTTTAATATAACTGTGCTTTAAATGAATTACTTTTTTTTTAAATGGGCAATAATTATCAGCTTCTGTGTCATGTTAACACTTTTTCCACTGCTTATTTCATCCCAGGCTTTTTCTTTTTCTTTCTTTTTTTTTAAAGATTTTGTTTATTTATTTGACAGACAGAGATCACAAGTAGGCAGAGAGGCCTGCAGAGAGAGGGGGGGGGAAGTAGTCTCCCCGCTGAGCAGAGAGCCCAATGCAGGGCTCAATCCCAGGACCCTGAGATCATGACCCAAGCTGAAGGTAGAGGCTTTAACCCACTGAGGCACTCCAGTGCCCCATCCCAGGCTTTTTCAAGCCAAGTTTTTAATATGGTATCTTAAACATAGGAGGTTGCATTAATTTGAAATTCTACAGCACAGGAATTTGAGGTGCATGCATTCTAGGATATACAGCAAGGGAAGACTTGTGTTAATATCTTATCAGATTCTTTTAACTCTAAAATTGTTAAGGTAAAGATTTATTTTTAAAGAAAATTTCTTCAAATGCATATGTGCACTTCTGGGACTAGGACACCAAGAGTAAATATTCTGGCTTCCAATCTCCATCTTATTAAGAGGTCCAGGGAACCTTTGAACAGAAATATTTTATATTTTAATTGTAATCTCAGAACACATTACATGGGCATAATGTATAATATGGGGAAACTAATTTTATGTTCCTATAATCTAAAGCTCTTTTTTTCCCTCTTCCATGACATGGCTTTGAATTGATTTTGAAGTCTTATTTCTGGAGTTGCAAATTCTACTGGATGACCCTGTACAATCTTTCAGAATCACAATGCAACTACTTCTTTTTAATTTTAATCTTTTGAGCTTTCTGTTACTTGAGATGATGGCTTGGTCATAATGGTAACACATTTGTAAATGAAATACTATGAATACTCCTTCTTTGGCTAAAGTTTTATATGTTTTATCACAACATCTTGGAAGCAATTCATATAGTGATTCTGTACCTCAGCTGTGAGGGTAATGAAAGGATACTATCTTAGACTTCAAAAAAGTCTGGGAAGACTTTTTTCCTCATTGAAAATAACTTCATTTGATTAAATAAAGTGGATTTTTTAAAAAAGATTTTATTTATTTATTTGAGACAGCATGAGAGAGAGCAAGCATGAGCAGTGGGAGTGGGAGAGGGAGAAGCAGACTCCTCACTGAGCAGGAAGCTGACGCGTGGCTCAATCCCAGGACACGGCGATCATGACCTGAGCCAAAGACAGCCACTTAACCGACTGAGCCACCCAGGTGCCCTCAAATAAAGTGGACTTTTAGTGGATTCTGTTAATGTGTTTTACATATATTGATGCCTCTGACAGATTTTGGTTAAAATACAAGGTTTCCAAATGTCATATTCAAGATAACCTCTGTAGGGCGCCTGGGTGGCTCAGTGGGTTAAGCTTCTGCCTTTGGCTCAGGTCATGATCTCAGGGTCCTGGGATCAAGTCCCGCATCGGCCTCTCTGCTCAGCAGGGAGCCTGCTTCCTCCTCTGTCTCTCTCTGCCTGCCTCTCAGCCTACTTGTGATCTCTCTCTGTCAAATAAATAAATAAAATCTTAAAAAAAAAAATGACCTTTGTAGTTTCATTTTTAGAATTTTATTTTGTGTAAAAATGTCTTATTTTGTGTTTTAAGAAAACCTCCAAATGATGCCTAATACAGAATACACACACACCTTTTTTAAGGACCACATAACAAATATTATGTATAAAATAAATAATGGATAATATAATAGTTACATTGTCTAGGAATTAAAAATGAATGTGCATTAAATAATATAGATAGTAAAATAGAACAACTGGCTAACAGCAAAGAAGAAATGAAATAAAAAGAACAGAGGAAAAGATGTTGCCAGGAGTTGGACAACTAACTATATCATATTTGATTAGATGATACAATCTCTAACTGCCCTTCATTCCATTACAGGTCCAAAAAAGAGAGTTATTTTCAAGAGAAAATAAACTTAAGAAAAAGAAGTAGAAATTTAAACAATTATGTACTCTTTTAATTTTAAAGAATTAGATCAACTATTTTTGCATTTATCTAGCCGTTTCACTTCCCTGATATGAAACCAGATTTAAGATACACGAGTCACGTGTTGCCGGATACTCCTTCTTGCGCATTACTCTCTGCCGGGAGACCAGTCCCCTAGGTGTGAGGACATAAAGCTCAAGCAGTGGTTGTTGACAACCTCTTCCGGCAAGAACATGTGATTCTTAAATGGAAATGATCTAATATTAAGCTTTCTCTTTTTTGAAAATTTCAAAAATATAAAATTCCTTTATGAACTTTAAAATGGAAATATATTTATTGTCTATTCAAATGCAGCAAAGACAAAGATGATTCTTTTGTCTTTTATTTGGTGTGAATTCTTTATATTAAATGCTCTATTGGATGCCAGTAAATTTTGAAGTCTGTGATAGAACTTTCCTGCAAGCTAGCATTGGTCATTATTCACTTACTCATTAATCTATTTAACTGCCTCTTTTTTTTTGACCACTTGACTGACACTGATTATACACAAATCCACCATTCTTTTTTTTAAAGATTTTTTTTTTTAAAGATTTTATTTATTTATTTGACAGACAGAGATCACAAGTAGGCAAAGAGGCAGGCAGAGGGAGAGGAGGAAGCAGGCTCCCCGCAGAGCAGAGAGCCCCATGCGGGGCTCGATCCCAGGACCCTAAGATCATGACCTGAGGCGAAGGCAGAGGCTTTAACCCACTGAGCCACCCAGGCACCCCCAGATCCACCACTCTTGATCACTATTTTATCTGAACTCAGACCCCACAATGGCAGGCAGGTATGAAAACAAATAATAATAAGATGGTATAAAAAGTTCCTGAGCACATAAACTGAGCACATAAACATAGCATGGAAGGTACTAACTGAACTCAGGAAGCAGTTACTCCATCTACCCTTGGATAAATGAAGAGAGCTTCACAGATAAGAGGATACAGAGCTGAGCCTAAAATAATTAATATAAGTTTTCCCAAATGTGCTTTTGAAGGGAGGTGAGTTCTAGTCCTGTAAATTTGTTTTCAAAGCAGAGATGTGTTTTGGATTTTTATGATGTAATTTTATTAGTCTGGACAGCACACGTGACTCCCAGAGCAGTGAATTTAAATAAACTGTGTTATGGAAGTTGAAGGAAGAAGTGCTAATGTGGTGTGTGCAATGGAGACCTCCATCTAGATACTTCCTTTTCAAAGCTTTGATTATGGTCTCACATTTCCCTGGGTTAGGACATGGATGAAGGACTTCCTCATTGCCTCAGTGAGTTGCATAGCTCCATTTTAAACCATACACCAGTTAGGCTGCTTCTCTCATACACCTTCTCCTATTTCTATCTTTAGATACCTGTACTTAGTAAATATAGAAATAATTTATTGTGACTGAAACTCTGGGGATCATAAAAGTGGGATTTATCGAGCAAGTAGTTTGGTGGTGTATAAAAATACAGTCCACACAGTATCAGGCATGAATGATGTATTTAAAGTTATTCATCCACCTGATATTCATTTGCTGGGCAAAGCTGGGATATGATGGTAATAGGGAAAATATTAATGTAATCCTGACAATATGATTGTGTCATCACTGTCTGCTTTAAGAATTATTTCAGGGACACCTGGGTAGCTCAGTCAGTTAAGTGGCCAACTCTTAATTTTGGCTCAAGTCATGATCTCAGGGTCCTGGGATCAATTACGATGTCAGGCTCTGTGCTCAGCAGACAGTCTGCTTTGGATTCTCTCTTTTCCTCTCCCTCTGTCCCTCCCCACTACTTTCTCTCTCTAAAAGAAAGAAAGAAAGAAATCTTTTAAAAAAATATTTCAATTCAAATTCCAAATTAAAAAAAAAAAAAAACCTACAATATTGGGCCTTCAAAACCCCTTTCTTCACATTTAGAGAAAATGATGACCTCCCAGAAAAATTGGAGTTGTCAGAGAATGAAAACAAAAAGATCATATCAGAGAGACAGAGAGAATTTCAACAACCAGAATCACCTCTTTGCACAATGTAATGGAAAAATCCAAAGCTGATGGAGGGTATCAATCAATTCTTAAAAATATACCAGTGTAAACAAAAACTATAATGAAGCTAAAACACTGAAGCAGAAATGCAGGAATCTATATAGTTAAGGATATTTCCTTAACTTTCTCTTATCAGATTACATAGGTTTCCTAAATTTGTATATTGGGAAGACTACTGTATTTTCTTTTTTTATTATTGAATTATAATTGACATACAATATCCTATTAGTTTTAGATGTACATCATGGTGATTTGATATTTTTATGCATTATGAAATCATCCCCCAATAAGTCTAGTTACCATCTGTTACCATTTAAAATTATTAAATATTATTCCTTATATTCCCTGTGCAGACTATTATATTCTATAAGTCCATAATTCCTAAATATATTTTGTGCATTTTCCAACAATTAGTGAGGCTATAAATGCATTCATATTTTTCTTCAAATTCTTGGTTCCTTTTTCACCAACAATGTCTAAAATGAATATTTAATTAGAATATAACAGATACTGGGGCACCTGGGTGGTTCAGTGGGTTAAGCCTCTGTCTTCAGCTCAGGTTATGATCTCAGGGTCCTGGGATTGAGCCCTGCATCAGGCTCTGGGCTCAGCATGGAGCCTGCTTCCCTCTCTCTCTCCGCCTGCCTCTCTGCCTACTTGTGATCTCTGTCTGTCAAATAAATAAATAAAATCTTTAAAAAATAACAGATACTGAAAAATCTGTACAAATCATAAGAGTTCAATGGATTTTTGCAAAATGAACACACCTATGTAACCTACATATAGATCAAGAAACAGAACCTTAACAGTACACCTTGAAACCACTCTCAATGCATGGTTCAAATCACTTTACTCTTTTCCAAGTTAACTACTATATTGACTTCTAACATCATAATTTTGTATGTATATGAACTTGATATAAATTAGAATCATACACAATATACACTTTTGCATATGACTTCTTTCACTCAACTCTATGTTTGAGATTCATCCATGTTTCTGTATGTGTAAGTTCATACTGTTCTAAAGATCATTAACTTCATGGTAATTTTTTTTTCTCTTCTAGAACTCAGTTTGACTACAAATAGGAGCATCTTTTTCTGTGCATTTTATAAAGCCATTAGCTTAAAAAACTAAAAGGTAAGTAAAGCTTTGAGATATCAGGTTATCTTGAAAATAAAGTTACACTACTAGTACTACTAATTGACTAGTTAATATTTATTAAGGACTCAGTTTCCTTATTATTCCTGTATTTGGGATAAAGTAAGCTATTTTGTATACACATACATTTTCTCAAGTTTTATGGGAATTCTTATGTATGAGATAGCCATCATATAACCTAATCCTGTATCAACTATTTTATTTCATCTTTACGTAATAACAGCTATTATGCCCCCAAAGAGCAAAATGTTATGTAGTTTTAATTTTTGGTATAGATTTGGAAATGACTCTTTATAAACTTGGGTGAGTTTTGGTGCCCCTGATCCAGCAAGAGTCAATAAAAACTGACAGGGCAAAATGGTAAGCTCTGTACCAAACTGACGAAAAGCTCACCAAGTCCTCCTCAAGAAGGCAATAAAATTTCTCAGTGCTAATGGTTTTAAAGGTCATCAAAGCACTTAAGTGCTCAGAGATGTAGTGGTCACTATTCTCCAAACCCACTAGAACTTAGCTCATATTAGGAAAACTGGTTGAATAATATTCTTAGTCACTGCAAGTTTTATTAGGCCATCTAATGGACAATGATGAAAATTTATATGTTTAAGAGGAATATGAGGATACTCCTGGACACCAAGCCAAGGTCAAATAGATAATATGTAACCAGAAGAAATGATTATCAAAGGTACTGGAAGCAGTCTTGATATCTCAACTGGTTAACTCGGGGTGCCTGGATGGCTCAGTGGGTTAAAGGCTCTGCCTTTGGCTCAGGTCATAATCCCAGGTTCCTGGGATCAAGCCCTGCATTAGGCTCTCTGCTCAGGGGGGAGCCTGCTTCCCCCTCTCTCTATGCCTGCCTCCCTGCCTACTTGTGATCTCTGTCTGTGAAATAAATAAATTCAATCTTTAAAAAAAATAAAATAAAATGATTAACTGTATAGGATTTTCATAACTTTATCAAAATGTGACAACATTATTTACAAGTGGGAAGTCACAAGACACTAAGAAAAATACAAATTATCTATTTCATTTTTGGAATATATTTAGATTGCTTGTTTACTAAATACAGAACACCATAATGTTAAAATAGGAGAATCCTGAACTTAAAGTGAATAAATCCTGAGGATTTGGTGTGAGAAATCCAGTGTAAGAAAGCTCGCCTACTGTTTTTGCTATGTGTAAATTATAGTGTTTCAAATTAGGGATGCAGAGGAAATTTTCATTTCTTTAGGTGACTTAGAGAGATTTTGACTGTAATCACATTTGGAAGTAGAATCTAATTATTAGAACCCATGTTAATCTTAAATGAATTTTAGCAGATCTGGAGGAATGAAGTTGGAGTAGAGTAAAATTGTGGTGGTCAAATGTTTACTAAGATGGCATTTTACTGATTCTAGAATATCACATCCAGAAATGATATTGTTTATGCAGTATATTTTCTAAGCATCCTCCCTCAGTGGTCATAAGTCTTTTGTTGTTGTTATTGTTGTTGTTGTTTTGTTTTGGCCTGGGGCAAGGTTATCTAGTTTTTCTTGTTTTTCTTTTTTCAGTTTTTGGTGCAGTGTTCCATGATTCCAGTGATCATAAGTTTAAAAGAACTTTATAAAAGAAAATACTGATAATGAAAAAAGGACATTCTTTTCTGGACTTTACATACTACAGTAAATAAAACACTTTTATAAGTACCAAGTTGAGAGCAAATGTTTAAATCAGGAAGATGAGAAGAGAAATCATCATGAGCTTTAAACAAATAAGATGTAAATACAAGAGTCTTTCTAGGAGGCTACCATTGCTGAATCTTTTGTCAATTGAGGCAAAGAAAAACAACTCGAAAATACAGAGTCAAGTTTTACCTAGGTGGTGACTGATTAGCCGTCAAGGTTTACTTAAGAAGTGTCTGTGGAAAACAATTACTAAGTTGTATCCCTGTCATCTATGTATCTATCAATTAATTCATTCATTTATTTATTCTTTTTTCAAGTAACTGCATACTTGCCATGTGCTAGACATTGTTGTAGGTATTGGAGAATAAAATAAGCAAAACAGCTAAAGGCCTGATCTCAAGGCTTTTATTTAGTGTAACTAAACAAGGAAACAAATGTATAATATACTTTTATGTAGTTACTATAATATCTATAATTTTTAAAAGTTGGAATGGGCAGTGTCATATTATGTATGTGCTAGCTTCTTGTTCAAGCCTTAATTCTAGGGCAAGTCATTGCTGCAAATGAAATATTACACTCCAGGAACTGTCAAAGAGGCAGAGTACAAAGTATAGAGGCCATTACTAACAGGGGTTTTGTTACTGATAACTTCATAAATACTTCATGCTTTAATATAGGCTTTTATTGATGAAATTAAAGGTATTCAAAATGTTCGACTGGGCTAAAATATTTTAGAAACCCACACTCATATACTCTGAGTATAAGAATACAGCAAACTCTGTACCTTTTGCCGTAGAGATAAGGCCAAAAACTTGGTCTATAAATAGTCCTCTGTTTAATCTCTGATTGGGTGGATTTTTAGCTGCCTGATGGTAACAATAAGAGTAACTAATCTTGCTTAAAAGTAATCCTGCCTCCGTAAAATGAGCCTTTAATAAAAGGTAGATATCAGATTACTTGAGAGGACAGAGAGTTGGCACTTCATGGTTCTACAGAACAATTTATAAATAGTTTTGGTGCTTGCTTACAAGTAAATGTTTAATAAAGCTTTGGATGAGTGGCAGAATTTAGTCTAAAAATGCTCTCATTATACTGTAATAGTAAGGTTATGAGGGAGTACTTTATTTTCTTGTAACTACTTTTGGTGGCTACCATTATGCACCATAAAGAATGTAAGAGTTTGCATGACTGAAATAAGTCTCAGTAAGTTCATAAGAGGAGTGAAGTATTCTAAAGAAACTTAAAACAAGGTAAGGTGAGTGTAAATAGGGTGCATATGAGAAGATGATGTTATAATGCAGTCCAGAAAGTCCTTACTCAAAAAATGTCATATGGGCAGAAACTTGATTAAAGTGAGGGAGTGAGACCTATGGAGATAGATGAAACGAACTCCAGGCAGGGGGAACAGCAAATTTAAAAGCCCTGAGATGGAAACAATCATGCGTATTTAAGAAACACTATAAAGACCAGATAGTTCAGGCAGGATGAGTGATGAGGAAAACATTAGGAGAGAAGGTCAGGGAAATAAGCAGGGGTCAGATCATACAGAGTCTTCTTGACCATAACGTTTGTTTTTACTCTGAATAAATGACAGGTCATTGGAGGAATCTGAACAGGAAGGTATTCTTACCTAATTTATATTTAAAAATTCTCGTATTTTTATGTGCCAAACAGTTTTTGAAATAGCAAGAATGAAAGCCATGTGCCAAACAGCTTTTGAAATAGCAAGAATGAAAGCCATGAGACCAGAGAGGAAACTACTGTAGTAATGTAGACAAGAGGTCATGCAGGTGTGGCATACTATAATAATGGAGGTAATAAGATTTGAACATATTGGGGATACATGTTTAGGTATCCATTAGGACTTCTTACTGGGTTAATGTAGGATATGAAGAAAGTTGTAGAATGTGGAGGAAAAAAAAAGATCCTGGAAACTTAGAATATTGTTACAATAAGAATTTTTTATTTGGGGGTATATTTCTAGGTGAAGCCATTGGGATTACATGTAGAATGTGAAAAACAGAAAATAATCAAAGATGAAATTGCATTTCTGGCTGTGGTGGTCTAAGTGGTATGGATCAACACTCCTGCTGAGAGAAATTACAAAGTCCAGAAATACATAAAAAGAAAACAATTACTTGAAAATCACACAGTATGAAATCACACAGCGAGTAATTATAGGCCAAGATCTGGAAAAGAAGAGAAATCTAGAGGATTAAGTCAAATTTGGGGGACATTTTCTCCATAAAGTGATGACCATTCTCAAAACGGCATTAAAGAGCCTGAAAAATTAAGCAGATCTTCAGACACAGACTGGGAAACTCTTATGGAAAAGCTCAAGATCCACAAAAAAGCATGGGTCCAGATGGACATCCCAAGCTTTCAGTTAGAACTTCAAAAGACCTCAAGTTGAGGGTGCCTGGGTATCTTAGTTGGTTAAGTGGTTAAGTGGTTAAGCGTCTGCCTTTGGCTCAGGTCATGATCCCAGGGTCCTGGGACTGATCCCCACATCAGGCTCTCTGCTCAGTGGAGAGCCTGTTTCTCCCTCTCCCTTTACCCCTCACCCTTTTTTCGCTCTCTCTCTCTCTCTCGCTCACTCACTCTTGGTCTATCTCAAATAAATAAATAAAACCTTAAAAAAAAAAAAGGCCTCAAGTTGGAGGAACAACAAACAGAAAACAGCCCAACCCAACTCTGAATATTTTCAATTAAGTAAAGGTGATCATTGAAGATGGGTATTGCCTGTAGCCTAGATTTCAAGAATAAAACAAAATATAACAAAACAAAACAGAAACCCAACATACTAGAGCTCCTAATCAACTTCACAATTTTTTATATATAATGTTCATTTAATCATAACTAGGCATAGTAGAAGGCAAGATAAAACTGAAAAGGCAAGATTAAAAAAGGAATAGAAGCAAACCCACAGGAGATACAGATAATGAACTTTTGAATCATGGCATTTAAAATAAATAAGAAATGGTCTGATGCTTTCAAGGAATTAAGTGACAAATTACAGAATTTAGCCAAAAACTGGAAAGGGAAAAAAACTGGGAATTCTATAGCTAAAAATTCAATTACAGAAGTTTTAAATTAATAGCAGATTAGATATAACAGAATGAAGAATTAATGAATTAGAAGATAAATCAGGGCGCGCCTCAGTGGCTCAGTGGGTTGGAGCCTCTGCCTTCGGCTCAGGTCATGATCCCGGGGTCCTGGGATGGAGCCCCACATTGGGCTCTCTGCTCGGCAGGGAGCCTGCTTCCTCCTCTCTCTCTGCCTGCCTCTCTGCCTACTTGTGATCTCCGTCTATCAAATAAATAAATAAAATATTTTTTTAAAAAAGGAAGATAAATCAGAAGAAAATATTTAAAATGAAGTCCAAACAAATGAAAGACAATTTTTAAAATGGCTCAAAGCCAATCAGTTATTCCTACGGGACAAGATGAAATAAAATCTACTTCACATCATATGCCAAAGTCAATTTTAATTGGATTGTATGTTTGTTTGTTTCTTTAAGATTTTATTTATTTATTTGACACAGAAAGAGAGCACAAGTAGTGGGAGCAGGAGGCAAAGGGAGAGGGAAAAGCAGGTTCTTCGCTGAGGAAGGGAGGCTCATGTGGGCTCGATCCCAGGACTCTGGGATCATGACCTGAGCTGAAGGCAGATGCTTAACTGACTGAGCCACCCAGGCACATGTCTTACTTTGAGCCTTGACTTTTTAGGCCCACTTAGTTTAGGATAAGTAGTATTAAAGGGCAGATGGCATGGTCTATCATGGCTTGAGACCAAAGCCCTTATAGGTAATAATGTTTTGCCTTATTACCTATGAATATATATTTTTTGCAGGCACACTGAGAGGAGGAATAAGTGATTTAAAAGATTCAGCTATTTCTGTTTCCTTGGTGTAATTCTAACTTAAATAATTATCATCTTTAATGATAATCTTGACCACCTGCCATATACTCAAGAGTAGCTACTAAAAAAATAAAAAAAAAAAGAAAACCCTTTTCCTTCTCTACAGAAATTTATGGTCTTACTGTGTTACCAAAAAAATATAGATATAGGCAGGTGTCAAGCCACTTATAAACAGACTTAAAACAATATGTAAAATTGTGTGTGTGTGTGTGTGCACACTTACTTACGTGATGCCTACAATAGCATATGGTAAGCTTTTAATAAATATCTAATGAACGCATGAATTCATAATCAGGTGTTGCTACCTATTCTCTTAACACACGAAAATAGAATTAAAAACAAAACCCAAAAGGATAAAGGAATAGATCAAAAAGATTTGCTGTTATTGTCCTCAGAATCAATGAACAAGAGAAAGATTCAAAAGGAGATAATGTATTAGGTGATCCCTAATTATTTTTCTTGTTTTCTGGGGTTTGGGAATCTGTTTTATCAACATTGCATGTATGTGTTCTATCAATAATCTTACTTTGCTAGTTACCGGAATAGCAATAGAAACTAACTGATTTTAGTATTTAAATGTTAAGTATTTTCTGTATTTGGGTTACCTGTTAATTACGGAAGTAATTTGTAACTGCTTCTCTCCAGATGATAGGATTAATCAAATAACAAACAACAGGAAATGTTTTCAAAAGAGTGCTGTTACACACGAACAGCAAAATGGCCTTTTAATCATTTTTATAGGAAATAGATTATTGTGTCTTAAATTGGAATAGTGAAATATTGATTACCTTTTCTTGTAAATTGTTTTAGCTTGTCAGGTTATGCCACTTATTATTGATTTATAACTGAAGCACTCAAATACAATGTTAATTTTAGTGCCCTGGTTGCTTCATATTTGCTACTTTTGGGAAATGGTAAAAAATTCAACTATTATTAAATATTTTACTATGTATATCAGATTATGTGCACTAAGATGTAAATCTAATTGAATGACTTTACATTTTATTATTATTTTTTAAAAGATTTTATTTATTTATTTGAGAGAGAGAGAGAGAGAGCACAAACACACAAGCAGAGGGAGGAGAAGCAGACTCCCTGCTGAGCAGGGAGCCTGATGCAGGGCTCCATCCTAGGGCACTGGGATCATGACCTGAGCCAAAGACAACCACTTAACCAAATACCCCTAAATTTTATTATTTTTAACATAGCACAGAAGTAAATTAACAAACATTAAACACTCCCTATGTTCCACCTCTGTTAGACTATGAATTCAGAGATAAAAGATTGTCTGCTGCCCCTCAGGAATATCCACCCAAGTAAGTTAAAGCATTTTTCTAGAATTTTTTCAAATCTTAAAAAAAAAAAAAGCTCGAATTATCTTTATTTGGTTTAGTAGGAATTGAAGGCAAAAGCCTTGTTTTGAAAACACATTTAAAAGGGATGAATGCATTTTTATCAACTGTTAGAAGTTCTGTTTGCTCTGCTGAAATAAGTTGCACATTTTTTTTTTGTCTCATAAGTTTCTTTTCTTTTGAAATCCCCATGTGTCTTAACAGCAGTAAACTGAAACCAAACAAAAAACTCCAGAAAACAAAAAAGGAGCCTTATGTAAAACTGGATTATAGAGCATTGTGCAAACAAAGAACTTATTTTAGTGAGTTATTTAGACACAGCTTAGGCCATATTATGTATAATTTCCAACATTAAGTAAATATAACTGCCTATAAAGGCAGATTTCAAATGTTTATAAATAAAAATTACATGTTAGATGATAATTACAAGAGAAATATAAGAGAACCATAATCTTTCCCTTGGCAGTGTTTTTTTCTAGACAGCACAGTACTCAAATTTTAGATTCTAACTCAAACAATGTTTTCCTTTCTGACCAACATCCTCTTACAACTCTGTAGCAATTATAGGATAGATTCTCCAGAGTGAAGGCAAAGGCAGAGATGAAGTTCAAGTGCTTCATGCCGCATTTTCTTGGCATGGGAGTTCATGTTGATCCTCAGAAGTGGATGTGGGCAGTAATCACTGCATTGTAGGTACCTTTTTCTCAATTCTTTCACCTGTTAAGCATGTGACATGACAGGGATAGTTCCTCATATAGGCCCAGTTGTTCGTTTGCTAATATACAGAAATGACCATTTCTTTAAGTTGGTTACATCATCTCCAGGAGAGTTTGTGTGATTGTGAACACTAGTGGACTTACACTTTATTTATGATCCTGGCTGATGTTGTCAATCTGTAATTTCATTGTATTCAATTTCCTTATTAGTGAACTGTATATCACTGTCCTGACCTTGGATTTTCTCCTCTCATATTTTAAACATAAAAATAGGCAATGCTTTCTGCTTTTCAGGGGAGAAACAATAAAATACATTTGCTTTTTCTATATTACAGGATATTATTTTTGTATATGCTAAGTCTGATTCTCTGAAGGCCTATGTTATAGCTTGTTTTATTTTTAAAAAATATTTTATTTATGTATTTGAGATAGAGGGCAAGAGAGAGCAAGCACAAGCCGGGTTGGGAGGGCAGAGGGAGAAGGAGAAGCAGACTCCTTGCCCAGCAGAGAGCCCAACACAGGGCTTGATCCCAGGACCCCAGGATTATGACCTAAGCAGAAGGCAGATGCTTAACTAAGTCACCCAGGCACACCTGCTATAGCTTGTTTTAAAGAGAGGTACCTTTGGAAACTGCCTGGGTTTTCAGTATGCAAAGACCAATTGAATATCACCCAAGTTATATAAAATAAATAACAGAAAGGCATTTAAATGCATTATTTGAATGGCTGCAAAGCTAAGGATTTCAGTTAATCTGATTTAATTCTCAAAACAACTTATTGAAGTAGAAACAATTATCCTCATCTTATTAATGAGGAAACTAAAACCTAGGTCAGTTACAGGTCAAGCTATAACTAACACCACCTTAGAGGTAGCTTTTGAATTTAGGATTCCCTTTTACCAAAGTTCTTTCTACTTTGCTAAGCTTTCTCTCTTGCCCTGAGTCAAATATCAACTGGAAAATGCACTGGATATGTAGAATATATATTGGTTTATTAGAATAATTTTTCACAGGAACATAATTTTAAGCCTTCGTATCAAAATAGATCTTTAAATGACTTAGTTACATTGTCTACTGCATGAAGAGAATTGGTTGGTGGTGCTTTCTACCTTAAAATAATCCTGCCTATTAATATTTCAGAAAGGGTTTGTCCATTTCTGAAAACTAGATTTGGAAATGAAATGTGAAGGGTTTTTCAAATCAAAGTATGGAGTTCATTGGAAGAACAGTTAGGACTGGATACCATGTATTTTGAGCTGAGTTGTGTTGTGTCCCCTCCCCACTAAATTCATATGCTGAAATCCTAACCACCCATATCTCAGAATGTGACCTTGTTGGGAGATACAGTCTTCAAAGAGGTAAATAAGTTAAAATATAGTCATTAGGGTAGGTCCTAATGCAATATGATTGGTATCCTATAAGAGGAAATTAAGACACTGACACACAGAGAGAAAACCATGTAAAGATACAGGGAGAAGACAGCCATCTACAAGCCGAAGAGAGAAGCTTCACAAAAACCAGCAATGCCAAAATCTTGTGTCAGACTACTGGTCTCCAGAATTAAGAAAAAATAAATTTCTGTTGTTTAAGCCACCCTGATTATGGCATTTTGTTACAGCAGCTCTACTAAATTAATATATCATCTTATTTGGTACTTTAGGAACTACATTTTTCTGGCTCACATCTTCAAGAAGTTCCACTTGGGAATTATTTTCAAGATACAGAAACCATCCACAATAAGATACAGAAAGAAAAATATAATTAGCCATCCAAAATATTAAATAAATATGAACAGTTATATTTGTGATGATATTAAAGCAACACTCCAATGTGATATGAGAGCTTAGAATCTCTGTCATTAAGTTGGATGAAATATAATAGTTCTGTGTACCATAATATTAAGAATATGAAACAGTTAATCAGAAACCTTCAAATATATGTTGGTAGTCAAATATCTACAAGATTTAATATGAAGATAGGGCAAAAATCCTTTCACTTATAGCTTACCCAGTGTTCAACATCATTGGGCTCACCACTGATTTGCTGGAAGCTATTCAAGAGTTCTATTAATATGAAAATTTGTCACCTAGGTAGAACAATAAATTAGGTTTGAATTATTCATTGTATTATAGTATAATTTAATTTAATAGATTATATAGCCAATCACTTAGTCAGGTTCTATAGCAAGTGGGCACATAAGTTTTAATGGAGAATGTACGAAGGCTGAACGAGTGACAATGTATACTGTCGGTGGGTATGAGCAGATCAAGGGGAATATTAAAAGAAGAAACAGGCATGCAAAGAGAGACACAGCCAACAAGCAAAGAAAGATTATTTGCTTTAACCTAGAGGTGGTACTATATAAAAGTCTGACAAGAAATGTGGGCAAGTTTGCCATTTATAAATTGACAGTAATTGCAGAGAGTTGCCCAGTGGTGATCGACCTCTTTCAGGAATATAGTAGACAATCAAGTCATAACACCAAGCCTAATATAACTGTCTACCTGATATAAGCCATACCCTGCTTTGGGAATTAAAACATTTCTAGGAGGAAATGTAAGGTATATGCATATCCCAGTTTGCTTAGGACATTCTTTGTTTTCTCCTTGTCCGTAGTCACTACAGGTTGAACCCAATGAAACTGTCAATATTTCAGCATGCTGACATGTAACAATTTTCATGTAGTTTAACCTAATATTAATAAAATCTCCTTGGACTCTCAAGAGTGTCTGCATCTGATAAATCATATGGTCATCCTAAGTTATCTGTGGTGTTTTTATTTTCCCAGTGTTGTCTGCTAATGATTTTCCTTATTTCTTTTAATTGGCAAGTGTTATTTGTTATATTTAGAAACATTGTTTCCTTTTTGAAACACATGCCCATACACACTCAAAACTGTATTGAGAATAGGAACCAAGAATATGAACCAAATTCTTCCACCACAAAATATGAGACCAGTAACAAAACAATATATTTGTATTAAATAGGTTATGGAAACTAAGGAGTACACCTGTGATGAAAGGTGTTATATGAAAGTGTTGAATCATTATGTTGTACACCAGAAACTAATATTACACTGTATGTTAACTGGAATTTAAATAAAAACTTAAAAAATAATTTTTAAAGAGATCATCATCTTAGCTTCCAATTTTTAAATACTTAAGTGTTATCTATCCTTTTGGAGGGAGAAAATAAAAATATTTTAAATGAAAAGATAAATTTCACTATGCCTGTAGTAGAAATTGCTCCTATTTCTTACATAAAGGAAGTATAAAGATATTCTCTTACTACCTAGTAGAACTGCTTCACACTAAATTTGGTAGATATTGAAACCTCTCCTAGGACCACAACACAGACATATAATAATTAACTTTGTCAGATGGGTAGCAGCTGAAACCAATTATATAGCAATGCAGACATGTACTACCTCTCATAAAAAGAATGGAAACTTGCCTAATAAAATAAATAAAATCATTTTTACAATCACAATAAATAACAATTACTGCTTCATGGTGATTTTACCTTAGTTATTCACTTGCTCTGATATAAAATAATCAATAACCTAAACTCCACTGACTGAGATTGAATTACCAGGTCCCAATAAACATGCAATCTCTCTTTACTTGTATTGCTGTTTCTTTCATTAGCTGATAGTTTTTACATTTGTTTCTTTGTCCTTTATTTATCATCAAATATGTCAACAAGGCCAGGGAATTGCTTTTCAGTTAACATTAATGCTGAGATTTCTCTCCTTAACTAGTATTAAAATATGGATTAGCTTTCTAAGAGTGGTTGTGTGCCTTACTCATTCCACTAATCATTGTGCTGCTGAACTGCAAAGTATGGTGAGAGGGTTTACTGACAATTCTGTACTGCAAGAGTAACTCAAATCCTTGAAAAATGTAAAAATATAGGCATCTGAAGAAACTGCTGAAATATGGCAGTCTACTATTATGTGTGTGTGGGAGGGAAGGGGGACTTTCACTGCATATTTTTAATGCCCTAAAGCAAGTATATCTTTTATTAGAGGTCCCTTTGGTCTTAGCTATTCTTTTTTTTTTTTCCTCAGTCACCAGACTGATTAAATTCATTTGCTTAAACTTTGTTTTTCATTTACTTACTCTTCAATATGAAATTATTCTTAATAAACACATTTGTGAATCCTAAACACAGAAATGAATGGTCTTATCATTTCTTAGCCACCCAAGTGGAATTGATATCACACACACAGAGACACATACACACACATATAGGCACGGAGAAATTTAAATACCAAAACTTGAATGAGACTATGTGTATATGATCAGAATTAGACCTTCAGTGGCGTAACTGGGTTTTAAAAACTAATTTGTGTTTCCACAGGCAGCACTACCATTAAGTAATAAAGTCACTGGTTCATATAAAGTCCACTGAGAATGAAAACAAATTCATTTTGCAATGATTACTAAGTACAGAATACAAAATGAGGAAAAGCAAAATCCATAATTTATGTAACTAAAAAATGTACAGTTGTTTTATATGGAGACAAAAGCCTAAGTCACTGTAGTATAAAATGTTGCCATGAAAGTAAAAGAAAAACAAGGTATACCTGAAATGTGGGCAGTTTTTCATCTTTACCCTCCCATCTGATTCTCACATATTATTTTCATACCTTTTAGTGTCTTCCTCATTTTCAAAGCACTCAGGTTGCCCCTTTTCTGAAAACCCACTTTAGGATACTCCTTCCTTTTTTTTGTCTCTAATTAATTTATCTGTTCATTCGACATATATTCTTCCCTGAGGGTCCCTTTTATGCTGGGCAGGTGCTAAGAGATACTGAGAAAAAAAAGACATAGTTGCTTTATGCTAAGAGCCCATAGCTCATAGTGGATGCCAATATGTAATCAAGTAATTGGAAACATGTAAAATATAGGTATATAGACAATATAAGGTAAGGGTACAATTGCTTGGGAAGTAGTGTGTGGTGACTACAGGGAAATAAAACCAGATGGGAGTTCAGATTCCCCCACCTTGTAGCTGTTGAATTTTAGCCAGTCCTTAAACCTGTCTGATCCTCCATTTCCTATTGGTAAAATTGGAATAATGCCTGTCTTGCTGTATTGTTGTATGGATTAGATAGAGAAAATGCATGCAAAGCACCTGGAATTCAACAGATACTAAGAAACAAATGCTAGGTAGTTCATATTCGGGTGAGGACTGGTCTGCCATGTCAGCAAGCAGTTTTTGAATGTTCCTTGTGTCTGCTAGAAATTCTTTATTTTAAAGCAGCAGAATGACAGGGTCAGAATGACACTTTAGAGAGATTAGTTTGGCAACAGTGAATGTAGAACCTGGAGATCAGAGACAAGTTAAGAGACTATTGAAATAGTTCAGGCATGAAATTAAAGGACCTGAAAATAGAGGACAGAAGGCATCCCAGGTGACTAGATTGATGAAATGGAAAAGATTTTGCAAGGGAGAAAAATGGCACTTTGTCTTCAAAAGAATGGGCACTGATATCCTTCAGGGAGAAGGGAACCAACACCATCTTACACTTAACAGTTGCTCACACCAAATTAGACATTTTAGGCATTTTAACTCACTTAAACACTCAAGTCATTCTATAAGGTATGGATTGTTCTCTTATTTTTTAGATGAGAAAGCATTAGGAAGTTTAATTTGCCCAAAGCTGTACTGGCAGAAGATGGTTTAGTAAGCTTCAAATCCTGGGTTTTGCTGCTAGAATATATGAGCTACTCATTATCACACTAACCTGCCTTAGAGAGCTACAGTGAATATTCAGTAGTCAGTACTGGGAAGTGATAGCGATAAAGGTAAGAATTGGAATCAAACAGGAAAGAAAGTATTGGGGAAACAGAAGCTAATAGTTCACTTCCTCCCCTATCAACCCATTCTAATACCCATGAATGGAAAATGTACTGCTCAGCTAGTGTCAAGCCCTGTCTCTGTGCTTTCCCACTGGGGCTCCTGCACACACCTCCTGCATGTATGCACCGTGGCCTAGATTCTCACTTCACTACTCCATTTGAGGAGTATGGTTAAGAGGCTACACAACTGATGAATTGCTGAACACTACATCTGAAACTAATGATGTACTATGTGTTGGCTAATTTAATTTAAATTAAAAATAAAAATTAAATTTAAAAAAGATGCATACTAAACAGGTTTCTTACAGTTGAAAATTAATCAAGATTCCTCTCAATTTTGATTCATTTTTAAATTTTATTTAATTGGAAAATGGAATTCATATTGATGAGTGGGTCTCAGGCATTCATTAATATTCAATATTATTGTCTTTTTTATTTTTGCACATGGAATATTTTGTGCATAATTTTTGCTTTTTCATTCTACGGACCTTAAATGGTATTTTGACTAAAAAAAGTGGATAGCATGAAACTTTGACAAGCTGTCAAATCAAAACAAAATTTCAACTAGGCCAGTGAATTTTTTACTGGAATGCAGATCAAATACATATTGTCCAGATCATCTACTTGAATCATTTGATAACTTACCATATTCCCTAAGAGAGTTTTAGTGAAAGTAGTTCAAGCTTTTGAGTGCAGAATGTTTGAGTAAAGTCCATGTTTGCAAATAAAAAATAGGAAACCTAGGAGACCATAATAAGAAAATGAGAAAGAAAAGGTTACACATTAAATTAAGAAATATCTAACATTCAAGGCAGTAACAGTAAAGCCTACTTCTCCATAGAATACTAATCACAGACATAATCTTACTTGTATTTGCTTGACATTTGTATAATTCTCCCAACTGCTATTAAAAAAAAAAACCAAAAACACCTAAATAGAAAACATGGACATGTTATAAAGTCATATAGAGAATAAAGCATTGTTCTCATTTCCTTGTAATGTTTCACTAGTTAGGTATCTTAACAAAACTCTGACAAAACTTACTGTTTTTATTTGTTTGTTTTTCAAGGAGAGGCTAAATTAATAGCTACTAAGTTTTAAAAAATAATGTTGACTGACTGGAATGATAAAAATAACTTAGCTATTTATCTTGCTTTTAGGTAGAACCATTTCTGTACCATCCCAGACAGATGGAAATATATCCTAGATGTACTGACTTTTGTAAGGAATTGTATTTCATATCTCTCTGTGTCTGTATTAACAGGCCCTTTTAAGGGGAAAAAATAAAAATTATAGCTAACCTAAATCTCTCCTTCTGTAACTTGTGTTCACTTTTGTGTTCTGGTCACCAAATTTATGTAATAACTTTCACATATTTAAAGACACATGATCTTTATTATATGATGAGTTATCTTTTTTTTTTTTTTTAGGTTTATTTATATTTTTAGTAATGGCTACACCCAACATGGAGGTCAAACCAACAACGCTGAGATCAAGAGTCATATGCTCCTTCCACTGACTGACCCAGCCAAGCGCACCAAGTTGTCTTAATATATAGTAAATGCTCACAGGCCTGAAAACTGCAGTGTGCATAGGCTTCAACAATAAGGGGACAGACAGGGGCAAGGGGCACTTGGGTGGCTCAGTGGGTTAAAGCCTCTGTCTTCAGCTCAGGTCATGATCCCAGGGTCCTTGGATTGAGCCCCTCATCCAGCTCTCTGCTCAGCAGGGAGCCTGCTTCCCCGTCTCTCTCTCTCTGCTTGCTTCTCTGCCTACTTGTGATCTCTGTCAAATAAATAAATAAAATCTTAAAAAAGAAAATAAGGGGACAGACAGACATTTCATGAACAATTGTTAAAGTTTTTCCTATTTTTTTCTACCTCTCCTAAAACAGTAAGGTGATATTTTATTTTGTAGGTATTATGTTGTATCATTTACAGTAAAGCATTTTTCTCTCACTTCTTGGCTTTTTACGGCTTGTGAGACAAAACTTCTCATCCCTTAATAGCTCTTCCTTAAAATAGTTCTGATCCCTGCACAAAAGGAACTTTTTAAAGGGGACTTTCACCAACAAAATAACTTTACTTCCTGAGCCATCTCTGAGTATTTATGTAGGAAACTAGCATTGGAGGATAAGAATAAATAAGTGGGATTGGTAGTCAGTTTTGTTATTTTGAGATGCAATTCTCAGGGACTTTCTAACAGGACCTGATACAGTCTAATAGAGAAGCAAAGCTTAGACAATGTAAATCTCCAAAATGAGAAAGAAAATCTGAAAACACTCCTTGTCTCATAAGCCCAAGAATATGAAGGATGTATTATTAATAGCCCTATGTTCCCACATAATATTGTAGGCTACACATTTTCATTTTTCCCCAGTTCATATTTGTAATATTTGTAATAATTTGTGGGATTCCCAAATTTTCAAAGCAGTACCCTGAGCTCTGGTCCTGACTTATACATGGTATATATGCTCATCACTACCACCTCTCCCATGCTGGCACATTGATATAACTAAAATAGTAGCATTTCAAACAAATGTTTGTAAGACAGCTTACCAAATTATATCAGTTCAGTATAAATTATTATAATGTCATTAAAACAACGATTTTGAAGAACTTAAATCAACACTAAGATATTTGAATTACATGATGTTGGATGTGATAAGAACAAAAACTTGGAGTAATCTTGTAACTACTATTTTCCTGTTTAGAAATAGTAATGAAAAATGTCTTCAAGATCTATGCCCAAATGGGGTGCCTCGGTGGCTCAGTCAGTTAACGGGCTGCCTTCAGCTGGGGTCCTATTCCCAGGGTCCTCTGATTGAGCCCCTCATCTGGCTCCCTGCTCAGCAGAGAGCCTGCTTCTCCCTCTCCCTCTGCTTGCTGCTCTGCCTACTTGTGCTCTCTATTTCTCTCAAATAAATAAATAAAATCTTTAAGTAAAAATATATATGCCCAAATGATAATAAAGATTGCCTGAGGACAATAGGATTACAGACTGTTCATTTTCTCTCCTCCTTTCCAGATCTGCTGTAACGTAGCCAAGTCGCATCGATAATTTTATAATTTGAAATATTTTAATGATAAATTTATCATTTTATAATTTAAAATATAGTAGTACTAATTTTCTCAATCACCCACCTAAGTGAGGAGAGAACTAAAGAGGAGGCAATTCTGCAGAAAAGATGAAATTTAAAATGGCCATCTGAGGGGTGGCTGGCTGGCTTGGTGCATAGAACACAGGGCTCTTGACCTCAGAGGTCGGGAGTTTCAGCACCACATAAGGCATGGAGCCTACTTTAAAAAAATCAAAAGTTAAAAATAAAAATTGAGGCAGTTCCTGAAAAGTGGAAAGAACATTAGAAGAAAGGAGAGCAAGGTTAAATTCGTCCGGGCTTTGATGGTCACGTGTCCAGAGCACAAGCCAAAGCCCAAGGTGGCACGCGAGGCTGAGTGATGACAGCGAGAGGAAGGCAGGCTGTGGCAGGAGCTCGAAGGAGCGGGGAGAGAGCTGAGCTGCCAGGTGTCAGAGTGGTACATTAAAGCAACAACCCAAAAGGAAAGTAGCAGTGAAGCTTTCAGTGACTTACTGCGATGGTAGAAACAAGAGCCTAAACTGGAGAAAGCGCCGACTCTCTTGTTCCATTTTCTGGAATGAAGAGGTACTGCTCGTCCAAGTAGGTCTTGATGAGAAAGTGATTGCCTGACGCCTCGCAAGTAGGCCCTGGGCCCTCCGGAGCCCGTGTCACCACCCGTCCTGGGACTGTACTTCCGCCCGGAAGTTTCCACAGCCCTGAGCCTCCGCAAGGAAGCAGCCTCTGGAGAGCGAGCTGGTCCGTTACTGACTGAACTCACGTGTGGCTTCTATGGGATCTGTTAAGATTTGGTGACAGTGTGGAGAGGCACGGCTCTTGCGGCCGCCACTGGTGGACACAATCCTCGTAGGTAAGTTCCCTTGCGTATTAAGCCTGCCACCTACAGTCTGGGGTGGCCTACCTCTTTCTTCTGCCTCCCCATGCCTTCCGGGATCAGGGGCAAAACAGATTTACAGGCAACACCAGTGGAGAGCCAGGTGGCTCAACGGGAGGTGGCGGTTGTGTCACTGTTGAGGAACGTTCCAGCAGTTTTAGAGACCCTGGGGTACTGAGTCGGAGCGGGGGAAAGTGTCAAGTTTTACCAAGTTTTCCCGCCCAGCCACTCCCATAGGAAGGCTTTGGCAGAGAGGCCCGAGGACCTCTGCCAAAAGCCTCACATAAAGAGATCTAGGAACAAAGGTGTCCAGGCTAGATATACGTGGATGCGCAGGATAGGACTGGCAGAGAAGCAGCGTCCTTGACTGCAAGCCCTCTCACCCCCCGCCAATACCTCCGGGCGCTAGCTGTGCACTAAGTTGTGCTTCCCGAGGGCCGCTTCCCGCCTGAGACCTACCTGGTAAAGCCTTTTCAATGAATTATGGCCAGGCCTAAAAGAACACACAAAAGTCTTAACCAGGAGCTGAACTCCTCCAATTGGCCTCAGATGGTGAAGGCTGTAGATGCCGTCATTGGAGTTTGGGGCCACTGAAATTTTCAAAAAGGACAGTGACACAAAAAGTGTAACTTTTAAAAAGGTGCAAAATGTGGGGACAGCCAGAACAGGGCACTTCTTCTGTATTCAGATATGAGTATAGAGGCTCATTTCCAAAAATATAAAGAATTTGTGAAGAAACTAAGAGAAAATGAATGACTTGTTGGAGAGAATTAAAAATCTGTTTCTTTTCTCTGCTTCCCTGAATTAATTTAAATCTGTTTTGAAACTTGACTTACATTCACTGATCTACCCTTAGTATAGTTTTATCTTTTTACTTGTGCTTAAAACACTTAATCATTAAGGAAACATAGATGAAGTTAGGACTTTAATATCTTAATTATGAATCATGTTATCCATTTTCAGAACTAGGTCCCATGGACAAATTCTGTGAAAACCATGTGAAAAATTGCTTAAAATTTTCTTGACTAAGTTTGCATTTTTAAAGGCATTTCTCAAGAGGAAATTCAATAATTTGAAAGCCATCTGAGATAATGAGATAATGCAGCCAAAGTAAGGAATTGAGGAGCGGGGGGAAGCAACCCTGCATTCTTCCTATAGGAAAGAGAAGAATGAAAAAAAAATGTAATGGAATTTACCAGAAATGTTGAGAACCTTATTTCTGACAAAGAATCTAATTGGAGAAACACAACACGTAAGTCTACAACAACATACATTAGTCAATGTATCATTTCAAGGTTGTGTTTAATATGAAAAACTTGAACTCTCTTTGAACCTAATATGTTTATTTCCAACATCAAGAATCACAAGGTTTAAAACACACAACTGAAAAAAAAACCTTCGTTCATGTGGATAATTTAAAATTGAAAACCATGTGAGAGGTTAAATAACACTGTATTTGCAGACTTTATTTCCTAATCACTAATAAGAAATTATTTTTTAGAATGAAACAGACTTGAAAAAAATGAAAGCCTGTTAAGAAAATAATGATCACGTGTTACTAAAAAGATGGTGGTTCTTTAAGAATAAATCCAAATGATTGTTAGAAGAGGAGAGAATTCTTAAGAGGATTAAAGTGTCTTTTACCCCTTTAATTTTTCTTGGGTACATCATTCATCAGCACTGCAGCTAAGAAAATCCAGTTATTTAAGAGACTGTTCTTTTGAACAGTCAGTGAAAGAATATTCTAAACTGCATCCATAGAATTAATGATAACATTCTATGTGGACACAAAATTTCTTCATTAATTTAACAAGTCTTTTTTTTTTTTTTTTTTTTGAGTGGCAGTTATATTTCAGATACTATTTTAAGGCCCCTAAATACAGCATTTAGCTAAATATTTAAATAAATACAAGTAAATAAATACTTTAGTAAATAAATACTTAGCTAAATAATCCTACTTGGAGCCTACACTCCCAAGAAGGGTAAGGATTAATCATGGAGAAATAAGTACATAAATAAATAATTTCCAAACTAATAAGTAAAAGTTTGAGATAAGTTGTGACTTGAATGGAAGGATGGGAGAGGCTGCTTTGTAGAGACTGATCAGGAAAGATCTCTTAGGAAGGGACTATTCTAAAGATATTTTAAAAATGGACTAAAAAATAAAATCTCGGTGACTAGATGTTAGGTGTGTAGAAGAATTAGCATGACACTTAGGTTTCTAGTTTAAGTATTTGGGTAGAGGGCTGTGTCATCAAGTTATAAAATTTACGAAGCAAAGTAGATTTGGAGGAAAATATTAAGCTAGGTTGTGGATACAAAGAATTTGAGAATGCTTACCCTTAACATTTTTAGAGCCTATGGCAAGAGTACAAATAGAGGCCCACATGCCAAATTTCTAAATATTTAAACATTAAGAGCCAAGCTAAGGAACTGTTAAAAAAAAAATACATCCTATTCTACTTTGAAAAATATACTTTATCCAGGAAGACTTTTTATTTCTTGTCTCTTTTTATCTTTTTCCTTTCCTGGGCTATACTTTTGTACTTTCGATTACTATCATCACAGTGAATTGTACTCACTGAATGATTTAAATGATTGAAAATAGTATATAATTCTATTTAAAGTATGTACAATTTAAATACAAGCTTCATCCAAAATGTAAATTGAAGCCAAAAATATAAGATATTTAAAAAATTATTTTTCTTAAATTAAGAAAATTAAAAGTCAAAGTATACTAAATGAATATAAAATTTTAAAATAAAATTATTAAAACTGAAAATTTTAGGATCTTAATAGATGTTATTAAACCTTTAAAAAAAAACAAACTATTGCATTTATTACATGCAGTGTTCATTTACTTGTCAATAAAATTGGTGTCATGTTCTGTGCAAATTGTCTAGATCTACATTAGACAGTTCCCCAGTTTCCCTGTGTTACTGTTTCAAATACTGTGCTAATTCCTCAGAACTTTCAGAAAGAGATGAAAAAAAAATTGCCAATACTGGAAAATGCTTCTTCTTTACATATTCTGAGGTAAGATTTTACAAGATAAATAAATTGCCCTTCGGTTACCTAATTTCTTCTTCTTCTTCTTTTAAAGATTTTATTTATTCATTTGGGAGAGAGAGAGAGAGAGTCAGCATACAAGCCGGGTGGGGGGATGCGTGGGGGGGGAGGATGGGCAGGGGCAGAGGAACAAACACACTCCTCCCTGAGCTGGAAGCCCAATGTGGGGCTTGATTCCAGGACCCCCAGATCATGACCTGGGCCAGAGTCAGACACTTAACTTAGTGAGCCAACCAGGTGCCCCTGCCTAACTACTTCTGTAATTCAATTGTCCTTGTCTGAAAGAGTGTCTTTCTCCCAATTTAACAGAAGAACATTCCAATGCAGTTGCTTTTTGTTTTGAAAATACGGGCCAGGATATGCAGAAACTTAATTCCCAGGAGAATGGGCTGGATGTAAAAACTTTACTGTTTTTGAGCTATCTGTGGAATATCTGGCTAAATGTTCCTAGAAAGAATTAATCTGTAGAGGTTTGGATTAGATTGAGAGCTCCTATTTGGGAGCCATTGATACATTGAGGTTTGTTGAAGATTTGGGTAAAAATAAAATTACTGAGAATTTACAGAATAAGAATAGGAGACTGTGAAAGAACGAACAATTGAGAAAACCAGACATTGAGACAGCCTGAGGAGTAGGACCTGACAAAAGAGTAACAAAAGATTTAATAGAAAGGTACCAACAAAATCTGTAAAGGAAAGCTAGTGAGGATGAGAGTTTCAAGGAAAGAAATGGAATGTATTTGTTCCTTGGGCCTTATATCTATGAATATTAGTGATAGTTCTGAGTTTCCCCTCAGGTATTTTATATGTCTACCCATTGAAACTAAGGTATAAATCAGGTCAAATTTTAAATAACTTTAGGCCTGGGGAAATTTGTACAGTACTGGTACAATAATGGATAAATTATTAATATAAAAGTTCTCTGAATGTGTCAAGATGAATAGAAGAGGGCAAAAACATCTTGATATTTTCCTTTTTTTAATCATTAAAAAATCTAGTTACAGGGGCACCTGGGTGGCTCAGTTTGTTGTGTCTGACTCTCGGCTCAGGTCTTGATATCAGCGTGGTGAATTCAAACCCCACGTTAGTCTTTGTGCTGGGCATGAAGACTACTTAAAAAAAATCTAGTTGCGGGCACCTGGGTGGCTCAATGGGTTAAAGCCTCTGCCTTCGGCTCAGGTCATGATCCCAGGGTCCTGGGATCGAGCCCCACATCAGGCTCTCTGCCCAGCAGGGAGCCTGCTTCCTTTCCTCTCTCTCTGCCTGCCTCTCGGCCTATTTGTGATCTCTGCCTGTCGAATAAATAAATAAAATATTAAAAAAAAAATCTAGTTGCATAAAGAATTGACTAGACTTTCATTACATAAAGGATATGTAATAGTGCTGTAGCAATCTGATGCATTCCAAGGGCAGAAGCACTTACTGGCATCTAGGTGAACACCAGATGACAGTATTAATCTCTCCCCAGTTGGGAATTCATACTATCAAAATATTGCTGAATTAGAAGTTCATTTCCATGTGAACTTCTTGGATTATAACATTTTCCATTTCCTCCTTTTTTTTTTTTTTAAGATTTCTTTATTCATTTTAGAGAGAGAGAGAGAGAGCATGGGAGCAGAGGAAGGAGCAGAGGGAGATGGGGAGAGAATCCTCAAGCAGACTCTCCACTGAATATGGAGTCTGACGCTGAGCTCAATTTCAGGACTCTGAGATCATGACATGAGCCAAAATCAAGAATTGGCCACTTTACCAACTGTGCCACCCACGTGTCCCCCGTTTCCTGTT